>NC_059486.1:3177739-3802739 GCF_018139145.2 Gymnogyps californianus
GTCAGGTCAGAGCACCCCTTCCCCCTCCCTCTGCCCCCAAAATACAATTGGCTTTTTAAAGTCAAAACCAGATTCATATTTCACCTCATCAGTAAATACACCATTAAAAACCGAGCCCTAGAGCTTGGATCTTGGAGCAAAGCTTTGCTGAAGTTTGGAGGGGTTTGAACCTTTGGCTTGTATCAGAAGCAATGGTGGGTTTTGGGGTCTGGAAAGCCCCCTTAGCGAGGGTTTGAGCTGCAGTTTGGTGCTGCCTGGCTATAGGAATAGGAACCCCCTGCACAATTTCAGCTGCAGAGCTCCACGTTTTCATGCATGTAGAATCTCAAAACTGTGTTGTGTTAATCCCTGCAGTATGTTTACCTTGTGCCACAGCTCCCTACCTGGACAGAGGTGCTAAAGGACATGCCCGTCTCGTATAGGAAGTCTGGGGGGGGGGAAGGAAATACTGATTTGGCCTCCCAAGACTCAGGCCAGCATGTGGTTTGCAGAACTGGCTCTGTGGACTGAAAAAAAAACTCCTAAGAAAAGCAAAGCTGTTGTCAGTAAATTCACTTTCCTGCATTGATGTGGACCCAGCTGTATTCTTTTGACTTAGAGCCCTACAAAGCTTGGGGGAAAGGCTTTCAACCCTACGCTTTACCCAGTGGGCCAATTCCTGCCTCCCACACCAGTCTCTCTCCAGCTTTGAAGGAGAGAAGGTTTAGGTTTCAGTTTCCACTTGGGGATGTTGCTGCTGTTTATGGCAGGAGAAGGTCCGCATGTGAAGCATGGGGAAGAAACCCCAGAGCTGCTACACCAACCTGGCCTGGTGTCCTGGGGAAATAGAGTCAAGCACGAGGAAAGTCTTTATAGGTTTGGCACAGATCTTCCTCGGGGCAATTACGCAGCCTGTTGCTCAGGAATTGCCCTACTGGCACCTTAGCTGTGGGTAATAAACCCAGACCTTGCAGGTTCAGTGTTGTGGTGGGGGGAAGCTGGTAACAGGGCTGGGGGTGACCTTGTGAGGCTGTTCAGTCCATCTTTGGACCACGGGCAGCATGCTCAGCTCACATCGTGCTAGAACACACTGACTCGAAACACTTTGCCGCCTTGATTTTGCAGAAATGTCAGGAATTGCAGCCTCTGCCCTCACCGGAGTGGGGTCCCTTCCAGCGTTGGTTCCAGGTTAGTTACCCAACTTCGGATTGGGATTTCCATGGAAGCCGAATGAGTTTTGGCATCCTGAGTCCTGTTGAACTTTGCTGCAATGTGGATGTTTGTGCTGTTCTGAGACCTTCTGGCTGTAGTATGTAAGACCTTAGCATTAGCCACATACCTCAGCAAGTTTGGATGTAAATGTAAAATTTGCAGGAATTAAAGTGACTTCAAAGCCTGAATTCCACTGATTTCTTTTTCCTCCAGTAGTGTTTTGGCATCTAAATCACAGACTTGGGTTTTTTTGAAATTTTTCCTTCGCTCCTTGCTCTTTTAAGGGTGGCCTGCAATCCTAAACTCCCCAGTGTTTCCAGAAAATTAATGAAACCTGGAGATGCTCAGCATCCCTCTAAGTCAGGTTCAAAATAAAATACTGGGTTAACATAAAATCTGATTTCTTTCCCTTCTCCTCGCTCTCTTCAACCCGCTTCAAAAACTGCTCAGGAACAAACCCAATAACTTTGTCGTGTCCTCATATCCTTTTCTGGTTTTCAGCCAACCTTCGCGTACCTAGCTTAAATTGCTACTCCTTTCTTTTTGAGAGTATAGTCCGTATTAGGCTAAGACTTGATAGCTCCGAAACACAGAGAAGACAGTAAATGTGGGAGCTGGCCTCAGGTAGGAGGGCAAGCACGACAGAGAGAAATAAGACCAAAGTCTTTTATTCTTTATTTAAAATAAAAAAAGCCACACAATCACCTCCAACAAAATAAAGCTGTAGAATTGTATCCAAGGGTATGCATACATCCGGGGTTGTGATGACATCATAAGTCACTGGAGCTCTGTTCTCATCTCATTTGTTATGATGTCACCTCTCCAGACATATTTATAACTTTGCCTTTTGTGGTTCCCAATCATTTATTCTTGTTAGATAAATACACGGACGGGGGGCTTCGGTGACATCACGGTAAACCATGGGAGTGAAGCCTGAGTACTTTCTGATTGTGTCGCTGAGCTGGAGCCTGGCAGCTTTCCCCGTGCTCGTGTGGCCGCCCGTGTTGAGCGATGCTGGTGGGAGGTTGCCCTGGAACAAGGAATGGGAAATGCTTGTGTTTTCCTCTCCCTCTTTTTCTATTAGCACCTGTAGGCTGGCATGAGCATTGTGGTTCCAGCTGGTGGCTGGTTCACCTGCAGGGTCTCTTTGTAAGAAGCTGGAGATGTTTCCTGGGACAGGAATTGAGGATTATGGCGGTCAGCACTAACAGCACCAACCTGCTCGGAGCACCGTGTGCCCAAGCTCAGAAGAGGCAGCCGGGCAGTTGTGCTGTTTCAGGGCTTTTCTAGGGCCTTGTGCCCATGTGTGTCCAGGCACAGAGACAGAAAGGACACTTTATCTGCTTGATCTGTAAGATGGGCAACTTAAATCAGATACTTAAATGGATAAAAAGAGGCGAGAACCTCTTTATAGACATGGGTCAAATTATTATCACTTTGGCAAGATGGTGGGGGGATTATACGGGAGATATGAGCACCGCAAGTGGATTTCCACGTTGGGTTGCTGACACTGAGCCAATCCATCGCTGACTTGTGCTCCCTGGCCCTCCCTTGAGAGGAGGAGGTGAAATGAGCCACTGAAAGCTAGTTGGCACGGCTGCTGCCTTCACGCTCTGCTGGAGCTCAGCCTACTTTCATGTTTCACTTTTGATTATTGAAGTCCAAATTGTAATGGGAGATGATTAGAGTGGCGGAGAGCTGATGGTGCCCACCTACATGAAAGGCAGTGTAGGGCTCCACCAAGAAAGCTGGGTGGGCAGTGGATCTGACTCACTGCCGAAGTGGTAGGTAGTGAGCTCCTATGGAGAGGGGAGGAACGGGCAGGTGCCAAGTCAGTAGAGGCTCCAAGAAAGGACTTAGCAGGCAGCTTCCCAGCTACATTTGTCAGTGACCCACCACATGTTGCTTTTCTTTGAGCATGATGTTGTTTGGAGGTCTTGGAGCATAACCCAGGCTATAGCATGGTCCCAGCTCTGCCCTTGCCTTGCTAAATGGACCCTAGAGAATATGGGCCATTCTAGTGTGAAGGCATCCAACTTCCTTGGTGTCTTCTGTTATCCTGGACATGTCTAGGAAGGATTTGTTTCCTCCTGAAGAAGTCGGTGGCATGGGAAAAACTGGTGGCTCCATCAGCTAATGCTCTGAATGACGCTGCATTAGCATCCCTCCTTGAGCTCTTGGAGGACTGTAACGCTAGCCTATCACATGCCGCTGGCCTAGCCCCAGGGATGTCGGCATTCGTCTCCCTGCGTCTCCTGAGAGCGCTGTGAAAACCACGCTGGTCATGGTACAAATATTTTTAGTATTTGAAGAAGCACAAATATTTTCTGCCTCTTTATGCCAAAATCAACAAGGGTGGCTGAGGGCTATTTTCTACTGCCACCTCCTTGCTCTAGTGTAAGGCTGTGGTTCCTAAATAGGGCCTTACTGCATTGTTACCGTGGTCCATATCACTTGCCTTTTTCTCTTCTCTGTCTGCTGGCAAGCAAGATTCAACCACAGCACTGATTTGGGGGGTAACCGATGCATTTGTCCATCTGTCGTGTGTCTGGGCACTTACGCTCTGCTGAGCAAGGCTGATGAAGGTGAGGATGGCAAGGGGCCATTTGTTCTGCCTTGGTAGATCTGCCTAGATGCTTTAGATGCTGAACGGGGGCATGGAAATCTTTTAGGGTCCCTGTGTGGAAGATTGGACGGGTTGTACAATCGGTGCCAAGAGGGGAATACTTGTCAGCCCCTTTTTTCCCCATCTTGTACCCAAAAGAGAGAGGCCCAGTTGCTGGTTTGGCTGCCAGCAATTGGGTTGGATGGATTCAGGACAGGTTGCATCTGGGTCTAGAGGAACCAGTACAAATTTTCTGGTCCCCGGGCAGTGCACATGCAATGCAGAGCTCTCTGCAAACTTAACACGAGGCAATAGTGGAGATGGATGAGAGTCTGTGAGAATGTTGTAAGGTTCAGATAAAATCTGCAGTTCCCAGGGCAGGGTCTCTGCGCGGTGGTGTCGAGGGTAAATGGAGTTTACCCACTTGGAACGTGAGTGACACGCTGTTTATCCATTTCTCATCTACACCAGGCAATGGAAATAATTTCTTTTAATATCCTATCTTGACATTGGGAGGGAGGGGGGAGTCACCCCACCGGGGGCTCAGGAGCAGGTGCATGGGGGTCTCAGGAATGCTGCCATTCCCATGGCATCGGAGGGGGCTCTGGGCTTACTGGGAAGACTGGGGGGAGGGGGGAGGGGAGGGGCTTTTCACCCAAAATTTGTACAAGGGTCTACTGCTAAGGAAAGGTCTGAAACCCTCCGAGTTATGTTGTGCACTGTGCAGAGAGCACCCTCACTTGTGTTCTCTCTCTGCTGGCATCTTCTCTCATAATCATTCATCCTCTCTATAAACAGATTTCCCAGTAATGGTTTTCATTTTCTTTGAAGTGTCTCATTCATTCTGCTGCTCTGCCCATTCATGTGCTCAGGGTTCCTTGAAAGGAAGACAGACACAAACATCCAAAGTGCTTGAAATATGCTAGCAGGGGGAGGGGGTAGGCAGAGGCATTTCTTTTAAAATATATCTATTTGAGGAGACTTTCATCCTTTTTACTTTTCCATCCTTTTTACTTTTTTTTGCCTAAATAATTCTCTTTTTTTTTTGGGTTGCTTTCCTGCCATAGAGATCCCAATGCAGCATGGTTTTTAAATTCCACCCCCTGCAATCTGTTCCTGCTGCTTTAAACTATTAATAAATTGAAAGCATGTTCTGGAGGCTGATTTTAACCCAGCCCCAAAGTTAAGCAGGTGCTGAAGTGGTTTGCTGATGGGGTACATTTCTGAATTGGGGCCTTCCAGGCTAAGACACAACTGTCATCAGGGCTCGGTGGCTGGGCTTATGTGAATAGAAAGGAATATTTGGCCCTGAGAATCAGGACTTGTATCTATTCCCTGTGAGGGCAGGGAATTTGTGGGGAAGGGCTGCTTTTCTTTAGGGCAGGCATAAGCCCAAAATGATGGTCGGTTGTGGTATGCCATGCCCTGTAACATTTCACCTGCATCAGGATCCCTTTCTGCTGCAGTAATAGCCTAGATTTAAGCTTGAATCAGTGCAAATGCTGCTTCATTTTGTCCTGATGTCCTTTGTCATACCTCTATGGTGTCTGAACCTCCTGATGCTTCCTCACGGGACCAATCTTCAGCAATCCTCCTCCCTTGGTTGAAGAAGGATCTTGCTCTAACCCCGGAGAATGGTGTCAAGCAAACCTATTTCATTTCAATGACAAGGTGACGGCTTGCAATCGGCTCTTATTACATCCTCATAGACTTGTCCCAGTGTAAGAGGAGACCTTGTGATTCTGATTAAAATTAGAAGCGTGTAGACTTTCCAAGGGAGACTGAGTTTAGGTTTAGGGCAGAGATGAGACCTCAGCCTGGGCGAAATGGCTGCTTCTGCTCTTGGGTAACAACCCTGTGAGCATTCGCAAAAGCAAGTGCCCCAAGCGAGTTCTCAACTGTGCTTTTTCTCTTGACACTTGACATTTCTGCCCACACATTCAAGATTGCGCATGGCATTTGGGATTGTATTTGTGGCCAGGTTGAGGGCTTGGAGTTCTTTTTAATTATTGCTATGTAGTTATGGACTGGGGGCTTGGTGTATGGGAGCGAGAATGGGTTTGCTGTTTCTCCACCAGATTTTTGCATTGGGTTGGTTTTTATTAGGACATGTTTGGCTTTGATTTCAGATTTATATGTTGTTCTGTTCTAACAGGCTCCAATAGGCTTTTTGAATCCAGGCCCCCACATAAATGGAGAATTATGATTCCAACATTATGCCTAGTAGCAATAATAATAAAGAACTGGAGGCTGATATTCATATGAGCTGCAAGCCCAAATTCTCTTTCAAGGGACTGAAGCTCTGCGTGGCTGCAGACCAGGGAGGACACTCCATTTCAGGGGGTGGAAAGTCTGTGCCCGCTCGACTAAAAGGGGTGGGGTCTGGACCAGATTTGGGTGAGGAATAGAATTGGGGGAAGGAGGGAGGAACAAGCCAGCCCCTAGCATACCACAAATGTGTTTTATATTGTAATATCAAACATTGGCTTATTCTGTGTTTTCTGTTAAAACAAGTCATAAAAGAACTACTTAAAGGGGACTCCATTCCTATATTTTATATATACCCACAGAGAACATGTGGAGCGCAGATAATGGTGACCAACCTTCCCCCGCCGCTGTGCTCCTTCTCCCCCCACCGCCCCATTCATCTCCGCGATCTAATAAGAAAAAGAACAGAGCTGATGTTAACACAGGAGGGGTTGTTAATCTATTCGGAAACGGATTTTCGGGTCCAGGCATACTATTTTTTTTTTTTTTTTTTTTTTTTTTGGACTGAGAGGGGAAAGGAAGGGATGTTCATCTTGCTTCCCGGGATCGGAGC
Organism: Gymnogyps californianus; assembly: GCF_018139145.2. Lineage (NCBI taxonomy): Eukaryota > Metazoa > Chordata > Aves > Accipitriformes > Cathartidae > Gymnogyps > Gymnogyps californianus. The sequence goes on from NC_059486.1 coordinate 3,184,357, forward strand.
CTCGGGCAGGCGTGGAGCGCGGTGCCCGGGAGCCGGCCCTGCGGGGCAGCCGGGGCTCGCTCCCTTCGCCGGAGCTGGTGGAGGTGCTGGGCGGAGGGCGGGAGGGGTGTTTAGCTTGGGGTGGGATGTAATTGATAGCAGGGAAGAGCTGTCACAATAGCAGGATAGGAAACCGGCTATCCGGGACAGAGCCAGCTTTTAAAAGCCCCTAATCTGCCAGTCTATGTATTAAAGGGCTGATTTGAGGGGAGGACACGGGGGGAGGGGGGTTAAAGAGGAGGCCTGACTCCTGTTAGCTCCTTCTAATGAGGCAGTTGAATAGCATTTAAAAGGGCTCCTGGCCTGGCATGAAATCTCACAAAGGAACCTCCTTATTTTAATGCGCGCAACTGACTTTGCTTTACAAACACTTTTATAGTGTCCAGACACTTACAAATCGACCTTCAGTGATTTTTGAGTTAATACGAAGTCTTGGGAAACATTAATGCGCTATTAAAAAAGAAAGTCTCTCAATAGATCTTTCTAGTCTTACAAACACGCTCAGAGTTCTTGAGTACTCAACGCCGGGTATAAAAACGTAAAGTCGTTTAAGGCTACTAATGGAGGGAGAGATTCCTTGTCCGAGTCTCTCATTTAAGCTATTAACCTCCCGCTTGTAGGGTTTCTCCCCCTCCCCGAGTAAAGAGCAACGGATTTTGGCGTCGAGCAAACATATTTAAACCTCGAAGAAGGGCTTGTGTGTCGGCAAGTTTATCTTTCTCCCCCTCGATGTGTCAGTTGGTTTAATAAAAAAATCCTCTATTACCTCTCCCTACAGACCTCGGCTCTCTAATTACCGAACAATGCGGGGAAAGAATTTGAGGGGTCCCATCCTGCCAAGCGAAAAACTGGAGGGGATGGAAGCGGCGAGATCGGCTCCTGTCTGCAAGCAGCTTGGAAAATACCCCTTTCCCTTAAAAAAAAAAAAAATTAAAAAAAAAAATCCGTGCAGCAGAAGGGAAACGGTTTAAATTGGCAAGCGAGATTAATGAGGGATGTAGAAAGAGCGAAGTAAATCGTAGTGGAATAGCTCAACGCGGCAGGAAGTGTGTGTGTGTGTGTGTACATGTGTAGTGTGGGTATGTATATAATATGTATAGCTTGCGCTGATTCTGTGTGAGAGATGCTGGAGTCTGGGTTTGGGAGCTGGGTTTCCCAGGGGGTTTGTCCCACAGACATGGAAAGGGCCGGGGAAGGAGGAAAAGGACTGAGAAAGGATTGTTGGGATGAGGATGGGGCTGAGGCCGGGGCGGGGGGGCCCTTTTGGGACGGGTTTTGGTGGGAGGGAGTCGCTTTCCCCGACCCCCGTCTGCCGCGGCTCCCCGGCAAACTCCGGCGTTTCTAACGGTGAAAACTCGTTTCTCATATATTAGTTTTCGGGGTTTTTCCCTTGGCGGCGGCTCCTCTGCCGGGCTAACCGGCTGCCCTGCGCGGGGCGGGGGGGGTGAAACTCCAGCGCTTGGGGGAGAAAAAAAAAACCCCAAACCCACCAAACCCGAAACACCCCACTCTCACGGTCCAAATTATCTCCTCTTAGCGCTGGGCTCCGATAAGGCCGGGCGCTGCGCAGGCAGAGGCCGAGGGGGGGCGCGGACCCCTGCGCTCCTCTTTTGTCTCGCTTCCCCCCCATCTCCCGGCTCTCGGTCGGTTTTTCCTTTTTTTTTTTTTTTTTTTTCCTTTTCTAGGGTACCTCAGGGAACAAAGAAACAATTTAAACCCGGCTCTAGGAAAGCAGCCGTCCCGTCCTAATGACGGGGCGTTTTTTGTGCAGAGCCGAGCGCGCCGCTCCGCGCAGGCTGAGCGCGGAGGCTCCGCTCCAGCGCACCGCGGAGGGGGGAGCCGAGAGGAGCCGGGAAAATAAACAATGCTCTGTTTTATCTCTTTGCTTCCCTCTCTTCAGTTAAATTCGCGGGAGGGGGAGTGGATTTGAGCATACGAACAGCTGCTTAAAATCTAATATAGACAAATGGACATCTTGTATAACATTAAGTTTTAGTAGGCAACTCATTTATTTTGAAGTGCTCTTGCGAATAGTTTGGCAAAGAGCTTTTCTCTCTCCTGTTCCTGGAAAGTAGCTGGAGAGTTTGCTGGGCAGAACTGGAGTCGGGTGTTTGGGAAGGAAAAGGGCGCTCTGTCCGTGAAGGCTCCCCAGCCCTCGGGTCGTTCATCCCAGCGCTCCGGGCTGCGGATGGTTCCCCTTCCCCCAGCCAAAAAACTAATAGGAATAACCCCCAAATAAAATTAGACGTAGAGGAAGACCGTGAGGATAAAATATATATTTATTGTTCGGGCAATTCGGTGTTGCTGCAAACAGCTTTAGAGAATCTAACACTTGCAGCGTTTGAAATGCAAAGCTCTGGGGCATCCCCCTCTTTAGGCTTGCGCGACATTAAACCAAAAAAAAAAGCCTAGCACAGGGGTATATTTAGTTTGTAAATTCCTCAGTAAAAGCGGATTCCGCCGTGGGAAGCTGTCGGTGATGGAGCAGGGTGCTCCTGCCTCGGCGGCTGCCCGGGACGGACACACGGGCTGCTCCGCGCCTTTGTCAGGGGACGGAGAATAATAAATTCGACTCCGTATTTTATAGGAACGGCGGAGCCAAGAGCACGCAGGCTAAAAGCAAGCCTGTGTCCAGCCAACTGTGAGGAGAGCGGCTGCAAATGAGAGGATTAGAGTTCGGGGTGGGGTGGGGGGGGGAGGCCACACTAACTAGAAAATAAAGATTTTATTCGTGGAGGTGTGCGCCTGGGTGCTGTCACCCACTGAGGGTGCCAATGTCTCTTCTGTCTGGGCGAAGAGCTTGTTCTGCCCTTCCCGAGCGGGCAGAGCTGCCGTCCTCCGCCAAAATCCCTCCCTGGAGCAGAGTCTCTAGGGCTGGATACAAGGGAAAAAAGGGGAAAACTGCAATTCTTTGAGAGCTCGTAGGGATGCCAGGTCCCTCTGCTTGAGCTGTTACCCTCTCCTGCCTTCCACCTTTATTTGTAGGGACAATAATCCCATAGTTTGCCTTAAATTTTTGTGTAATTCGTTATGTATATATATTTTTTTCTGCTTCGTACTAAGACGATCTGGTGAATTACTAGATGGGAAACAGCCCGGTCCTCAGGATAAAGTTTTCTGCCTGCTCAGGGCTTTGTTTATCGTTTTCCTTCCCGCAGAAATCGCTTTCTTGAGCTCCCGGTGCGGCGGCAGAGCGCGAACACCCCTCTGGGCTTTACCGCTTGGGGAAAGATGGGATCCGGGGGTTAAAATACGGGTGTTTTTAGGCTGGGATCCTTCGGGTAGTTTTTCTTTCTTCCTGCTAATTTTTCAAAAACAGATTCGCCCCGTTTAGGAGGGGGAAAAAAAAAAAAGTAGAATGGTGCAGTGTGATTAGAAAACGCGTTTTTGGAGCAAGACGGGAAAATAGAGCGGCGAGAGCTTTGGGGAAGGTACTAAATCCCCGTTCTCTGTAACTGCGCGGGGCTGTTAAAATACCCTTACAGTGAGATGAGAACTCAAGCGAAGCGGAGCTCCGGCCGCCGCAGAGCCGGGGCTGCCGCCGCCGCGGTTCCCCGGGCCGGGCGGACCCGCGGAGCGGCCGGGCCGGGGGCTGGAGGTGATTTATTGTCTGTGTGTTTGAGATCGTTCCCCCAAAACAGAAACAAACCACTGATGTCCCTGAAACGCGAAAAGCCCCGGCTCTGCGGCAGCAGGGTCTGCTCCCGCAGGCAGAGAGGAGCCGGCGCCCGTTCCGCGCCCGCGGACGATGCGCACGGGGACGGCGGGAGCTCCGCGCCCGCGCAGCCGGGCCGGCCGGGGCGCGGGGATGGGGTGGGTGGTTTCCTCTCGCTGCTCGGAGCCGGGGAATAGAAATTTTTACACCCGAAACCTTGGCTTGGCGGGGGAGGAACCCGCTCGCTGCTCTCGCTTTAAGTCCCGGCTTAATGAAACTGCACCGCTTAAGGAAGCGATCAAGCCTGCCCGAGCACCAGAGGTGGCTGGCCGTGTCTGTTAGCCCTCAATTATAACTCCATTAATATCTTGTGCTCATGGTCAGCAGCGTGTCCGCGGAGCAGGAGATTGCCCTGCCTACGCGCCGGGCAGCGGAGGCAAAGCGCGCAGCTATTGCCAGGTAGTATCAATATTCTTCTTCTTATTATTATTATTATATCCGCTGAGTGCCCGCTCCTCTCCGCGCATCCCAGCTCCCTCCCCGACGCTGGGAACCGGACCAGCCCCGAGGTGTTAACGAGGGGACTAAAGGCCGAGGCTGGGCTGCGGCGCGGAGCCGGGGAGCGGGCGCGGAGCCCCGCGGAGGGGAGCGGGGCGGCCGGGCCCGCACCGCCGGTAGTGCCGGAGGAAACGCCTTGGGTTTCTTTACGGGCTCATTTTCTCAGAGGAGGATTTTACTGCATGCATAAAGAATTTTGAAAAGCAGTGGTAAATATTTTCTCTTCTGGCAAGTTATTTATTGGCATGAAGAGAGGTGGTTTTTTTTCGCCCCCCCCCCCCCCCCCTTTATAAAGCTACATGTGGTGACCATATAGGATCAGAAATAATGTGGCCTTTCTGGTTTTGAAGAACTGCTAATGTCATTAAAGGTCTTCCTAACACGCCAGCTAGGAGTTCAAAAAGCCTCGCCTTTTATCCTGGGCATATATTTGGTTGTTTATAAAGTGCAGACTTCCTTATGCTTCAAGTGCATCAGGAGGATTTCTTAACTCTGCAGAAAGATCTGTTTTCAACTATATTCTTCTTTGGAAATTGGACTGTTTAACTAGTGTCTTTCACACTTCTTTTCTGGCTGCTATTTTTATACATTCAACCACAGAAGAGGTTCCCGCACACAGAAGCAAACAAAGAATTTTCCCCTCTGCTTCGTATAACAGAAAATATCTGCGCCGGCCACTAATTGTCCATTAGTGCTAATAAGTGGCTAAAACAATATTAGAAGATAACCCGAGCAACCTGTCTTCTTTATTTTAATTCGACTTACTGAAGTTGGGAAGGTCTTGATGAAGACCCGACTAGACGTGTCCAGGGAATCTGTGTACTAAACTTTTGGACTGTTGATTTTGAGGGTCACTTATCTAAGCTAAGTTCAAAGTGTCACCTGCTTTAATCCCTTTTCTGTCATGCTCGGAGAGACTCCACACAGCACAGAGTCTACTTCTCAAAGCGCCTGGAAAAAACCCCTCTGTCTCCATTTCCCCCCCTCCTCCGCCCCCCCATTTTCCCTCACAAATACATTAGGAATTTCTCCCCTCGATTCTAGACTCTTAGGAAAAACTCATTTGAATTCAATTATTAATATTTTCCGGGCATGCTCTTTTAGTGTGCCATTTGTAATATATTAGGATGAATTATATGTTTTTAAAAAAAGAAGGAAAAAAAGGGGGGGGGGGGAGAAAAACGCGGAGAAAGAAGGCCTTTTCTATTAAATAGAAACAAGATGTTCAAATATAGAATGTATGAATTTGAAATCTGATGTTTTCCACTCTTGGATGCTGATGGCGTTAAAAAAGTCCACTTTGCTGCTTCTGCAATTTAAATCCTCATGTAGAAACATAAATTACCCACTGGGATATTATTTTTAATTAAAATTCTCTTTCCTGAAAGAGTTGTTTTTAACTTCTCTTCGGTTTTCCTGAAGATTTTTCTTTTCCCTCTGATTTAACATTTTCATTAATTGAGGGATTCTTAAGCAGCGTCTTGTAAGCGGGTTGGTGTTTTTGAAACTTTGACAGAAAACAGTCCACTTGTTTTGTTTTGTTTTGGGTGAATGGTTTTGGTGGAAATGTATAGTTTTGAAACAACTCAGAGGGAGTGGAAAACTTGGAGCTCCTCAGACATGTCAAGGAACAGTGTTCACACACACAAAAAATCCCATGTTTTTTCAATGAGCTCTTGAATGTCAAGCTCCGCACTGAGGCTTTGGAGGGACAAACCTAAATTTATGCATCTCCAGCCGGTTTTAGGCACCTAAATAGAAACGGAGCCGTTCTCAGAAGTGCTGAACCCTCACAAATCTGGGTGAAGACAAGGAAGACAGCTCATCGCCCCTAAAATCCAGTCCCTTTTCTCTCGCTGCCCACATGTGACTTCAGGGAGTTGGACCGGCTGTTGAGTTCAGCTGCCTTTGTTGTTTCCTTTTAGAGAAGACCTGGAGAAGCAAGGAAAAGTACTTCTGTATTCAGCAAAGTAAGGAACTTGAAGCACTTGGTGAACTTCAAAAGGTTTGAGAGCGGTAGGGCAACACACCTGCTTTATGTTAGATGTATAGATGGTCTGAGAGGAACCACCTTGGCCACTCAGCCCTGCATTCCCGGGCAATCCCATAACGGGCCCCAGAAAGGTTCGCAGAGCACCCGCACCACAAAACACCTCCCACTGCCCGGGAACAAACACTCGAGGGCTGGTAGGAGAGACCAACAGGCTACCAAGCGACGGAGGACCCCAGGACCAGAGCAGGGGACCCTGAGGGCTCACGTTGTTGCCGAATCTCAGGCTCAGCCATTTCGAACGCACGCAGGTTTTTCTGTATTTTGGTTCAGTGTTTTGTCTGTCAGAAGTCTCCCCTCCTGTCATTTCAGGCTAAAGAGGCCACAGCACTCGGGGGGGAAATGAAATTTCTAGTAAAAGTGAGGCAATAGTGAGGAAAATCAGCTTCTTTCTCTATGCCCACTGGGAAATTCTTTTGGGAAGGGAAAGAGGGATTTCTCTGTTACTTGGAGCTGGCAAGTATCAAGGCAACATGTGTCATGATTTCTCACGGGTATTTCTAGGTTTTGGTGGGTTCTCTAGAAATGCTGGGGTCCTGGGGCAACAGCTGAAGCTCTGCTGACCTGTCCATCCTCCTCTCCGTTTTGGCAACCGATGTCACCAAACATGCATCCTGTGTCCCAACAGATAAGGAAGGTGAACAGGAATCGAGGGCACGGACAGAATCATTGGAGCAGGTACATGTGCTAACATTTCTTAGTGGTTTCATTGACTTTTTTTTTTCTTTTTCCTGTAATTTCTGAATCAATCATTCTGCTATCAGCTAGCTCTAGAGATGGATGAGTAACACTAGTGAGATAAAAGAGTCAAGACTCCCTTTCCTGTGATTTGGCTGCTTTTTGTTAACAGTGCTCTGAGTGCCATTATTTCCCATAAAAGACATCTGGAAAATCATCGACGTGTGGTGGAGAAAGTGGCTCATCTCTGCTTTGTACTCCCCTTTGATCCAACATGGAGCACAATTCACTGCCTCTTGAGATCAATAGCTCCCATCCTGGGACATTTTTCATTCTCATATGCTGTGGGTGATTTGAACCACTTTAAGAAAACATGAATGTCAACTCCTTTTTGTCTTAGAATGTGTTTATTTATGAATTTGTGACAGCAAGGCCAATGCCAGGAAGAGAATGGCATGGACCAGCTGGATATCCCCACTGAGTACAACCGGTTGAGTTGTTCCTCTGAGTTTGGTTGGCTTCACCTTTGTAATACCACCCGACTAAAGATTCACTAAAGTATGGGTGGCCATGGCTGTGTTGTGCAGCCTCATGGTAAGCAAAGCAGAGACCTCCATAGCCAAAAGCGTCAACTGCTGTAATTTGAGTTTAAGCTGCCTACCTGGAGTAGTGATGGGTTCAAAGCCTCTTTGGACTGGATGCAAAAGGGGGGACCAGCGTGGGAAGGGTTTTGTATGCGCTCAGGTTCAGCAGAAGCATTAAGTTGTGCTCTGGTCCTTTCAACCAAGAGTAGCCAACCTGTGATTTGTGAGCTGCGTGCAGCTCTCCGGTACTTTGGACGTGGCTCCTGTGCCAGGGCTTTGTCATGATGAAGCAATGGTGGGCTGAGGCTACCACTGGTAAGCCTGGTCTGGGCAGGAGTTAGGGCTGAAGGGGCTGGCATTAGACCCAGTCTCACGTTCAGCACAGCCTCGTTCAAGGATGGATCCCTGGGATCTCAATCACCATGTCCCACCAGTGACCTACTCCCAGAGTCTTCCCCATCCCTGTTCTTTGATTCCCTAGTAAAGAGACATCTGGATGGGCGAGAGTGACTGTGTTATGCCTTTCCTTAAGAAAGCAGCTCTCGGATATGTGAGAAGGCCTGACAGTACTGAGCAGGAACTTGTGACCTATATATTCAATGAATGGCTCAGTCGGATGGACTTTGAGATGTTTGTCTGCTGAATGCCTCTGCTTTCCAGCACTAAATCCTGTAGTATTCGACCTGAAAGGTCCTGCTAATATGAGTAGGATCAAGCACAGGCCTACAAAGAGCAAGGGAGGTCATTATTTTCACAGGAACTGAAAGTCGGACCCTAAATCTTCAGAAGAGAGCGGTGCCTAGAAACCAGCTGTCTAATATATCTGCTGTGCTAAACTGGTAGCAGGGAGGGGAGAATAAAAATGTGTTTTGCAGTATAATATTGCTTTGTGCCTCCAAAAAGGCTTCTAATTTTATGTTTTAAAGGCAAACATTACAGCTAATTGAAGAGCAGAGAGGAAAAATGGATCTCCTTTTCTAAGCGCCAATAAGACTGGGTTCTGGGCCAGTGGTTCTGTGAGAGGTCTCCATTTACTACCTGTCCTAAACCTCAGGTATTTTAGAAGGAAAATGCCTGCCATATATTAAAGAGAAAAGTCATTAAATGGATGTCAAAAAAAAAAAAAAAAAAGGAAGACAGAGAAAACCCATATGACTGAATTTATGGCTTGCTTAAGAAGCACAAGGTAGCACTGAGAAAACATGAATGAGAACAAGAGGGCATCCACGCAATGGGAAAGGCATTTGCCACTTGCTGCCTTCCCAGTGGTGGCCTCGAAAGAGGTCCCCCAGGCTGGCAATGTCACCGTCCCATCCCTGCAGCCCGGACCCTCCTCCTGCCTTTTCCCCCAGTTCCCCCCTCCCCGAACGGAATAACCTTCCTCTACCTCACTGGGAGTTGGATTAGGCCCCGTGCCCAGAACGTCGCTCGGTTTTTATTGCTACGGTGAATGCACCCATTTGCCTCTGGAGGAAACGGGGCTGAGCTCGAGCAGTCCTGAGCCAGCAGGAAATTCAAGGCTTTGTGGGCATCCAGGCAGGAGCCAAGTTAAATGAGCAAGAGGCAAAGCGAATGCTCTCAGGGACAGCAGATTCGGAGCGGGGGCTTGGCTTTGGGTAGGAGGATGGAGGAAGAGGGCGATGTGGAATTTTAGCCACGACCTTGACGGAAGCAGGGGCGTTCAAAGCATTTGGCGTCACACCAGCAATGAGGCTGGTGACCTGGCCGAGGGCTGCGGGTAGCTTAGGAGATCTGTCCACGGGAAAAGAGTTGTCCTATTCACCCAGGCTCGCATTGTCCCAGCAGTACGGGCAGAGCTAGGAGCAAGAGGCTTCCTACTAACGCAGGGAGTGGGAGTAAGAGGTGGGCAGGAGGCAGGCAGAGACTGTGGGTTTGGCATCGCTGTGAGCTCCTGTTGAACTCTAGGATCTCCTTTTGGACACCCAGGAGCTTACTTAAGTAAAAGAAAAGAACTAGAAATCCTATCCTAGAGGATATCTGTCCTTCCTAGCCCATCTCCTTCCTGTCTCTGGTTTCAGCAATGAGACGCTGCAGTCCTTCCTTGGGACCAGTCTCACAGATGGGCTGAACCATGACACGGGGTGATGACTCTTCACAGTTCTGCATGAGCTGTCTTGCAGGGACCCACATGGTCTTACAGCAGATGCTATGCGGTGCTGTTGCTCCTCGTGTCTACCTTCCTGTATCCCAGTATACAAATCATCACAAGCTTTGGGTGTTTTGGGGGGAGAGAAATCGGAAAATACCAGCGTGGAGCAGTGACTGCCCTTCCATACTGTGGGTAGCAACAGTTGAATGAAACTTGGTTTGCTGTTTTTTCTCGTTAGCTTTGTGCCTGCTTTGATGTCCTAGCTCAGCTCTAGCGTCAGCCAGCCGCTGTGGAGAGGGGTGGGCTAATCCCTGCTTCTCCTCGCCTCCATCTCCTCAGCTGCTGACTCCTCCTGCACCCTTTGCACCAGACCTAGCAGGGTCTGGCTGTGGGGTGAACAGGTTCAGCTGGCTGAGGTGATGGTGGATTAACCCTGTTAAAAATATGGCAAAGGAACTGGATTTTGTGTCGGATCAGGTACTGAGCTGACCACCTCATGGCTGGATCCCGCATGGTCCTCATCTTCTCTCTGCCTTTGAGTGGCTTTGGTATGATCAAGCCAAGGGAGGTTGCTGCCAATACTTTCTTTAACTGTGGTGCCAAAGGACAGTGGAGGGGAAAGTGGGAGACGAGATCAGTGAGAATCCTGCTCTGAACTTGATGGCATAGGCAAAGATCTTGGGAGAAAGCAGATCCGTTTTCTCCTCCGCTACTGGTATGCCCTGTGGCCTTGGGCACCTCACCTAATCTTTCTGTGTCTGCCTTGTCCCATCCTTCTGCCTCGCGAAATCCAGAGAGGCAGGACTGGCCTCTCCCCGTGTGTTTGTAGGATGCTTCACACGGTGGTGTCTGTCACGGCATGGCCTCTGGACTCTATCACAGCCCTACTACTATTAATAATCCAGAGGATTAGAAAGATAAGCCAGTTACGGCAAGACTCGGGCTTGTCAGTGCAGTCCCCTGACTTGTGGTATCTTATAGGTGGGGGAACTGCTCTGGTCTGTTTATTTACAGTCTATAACTTTGCAAATGGTATCATAGTGGCTCAGGTTTTATTTCTTTGCAAACCCCTCAGCGTAGGAGACAACTGTGCTGACAGGATTATCTTTTTCTTTTTTTTTTTTTTTCCTTCCCTACAATGGTGCCTTTAATGAGAGCTGGTCTTTAGTTGGTAGCTCAGATGGATCCCTCCCCCTAAGCTTGGGGGAGATGCCTGACAAGTAGTATAGAAGTAATATACGGGCAGACTGAATACATGTATTTCAGCTATGAAACACAGTATGTCATATATTTAATATACATTTCAACCCAAAGAAGCACAATTATTTTGTTTATATATAGGTGAAGCACAATAAAATTCTGCCCTTTTCCACGTGCTGAGCTGCTTTATTTCAGCTAAAGGCAGCGGTTGCTCTGCAGTTCAGGCGTCCCGCACGCCGGTGGTGTGGGACCCACGATCAGGCAGGCACGGGTCCCGGCTGGGCTTGGCTCTGGCCAGGTTTGCTCGGTCATCCCTTGCAAATGGGGGGCTCCGGGCTCCTCCGGCTCCACGTGGGGATGCTGGCGGCTTTGCCACGTAGGCGGGCTGTAGGACTCCCTGGGGTCACAGCAAGGTGAAAGTTGTTTATTCCATGGTGGAGGATCTAATCTAAGCCAGGGTGTAGGGACAACCCCGTGCTGACTGATCTCCCTCTAGGGGCACTTTTCCTTTTTTGATGCAATACTAAGTGGGTTTTGTGTCCTGGCTGATACAAGAGGTTTTTTCCCATATGAAGAGTCATAGTCTTCCTTTTGCAGATGGGGAAAATGAGGCATAGGAAAGCGAAGGACAGGGATGGGGGTTTTGAGAGCCAGCCCATCGCTCTGTCCCCTAGGCTGAGCGGTCCATGTCCCTGTGCACCACCGTAGCATGCAAAGCCAAGTGGTAGCACAGGGCTGATGCTCATACAGACACAGATCAGCTCCTGGTCCTTCCTACTGCGCAGGTAGAGTGTCCCAGGGATGAGGTTTGAATGAAGTCAAGCAGAAAGTTGCTGTCCTCAAGAATCTGAGGATTTATGAGATCATCCCATTCCTTCCAGCTGCAGGACCTGACTTAGCCCTACCCAGCAGCCAAATTGTAACTCAATCACACATCTCTGTTTCTTTTCTCTTTCCTGCTCTTGTATTTTAGCACAAGGGGGATTTAGGAGAGATGCTGTGTGTGGGGAAGAAGGGATGAGGTGTATGTAATGAGGTTTGTATGTGTGACAGATACTACCTGGGAGCAGCACAGCCAGAGTGGGTTTGAGGCTTTTCAGTGCTGCAGGACAAACTAAACTTGCCAGCCACGCCGGAGAGACTGAGGCTGGGCTGCTTGTGCCATGGGGAGAGAGAGGAGAAGGAGCTGGCAAGGACTCCACCTGAGCTTGGCTCACTGCTGCTGCTGGAGGACTTGGGCTTTTTCTGCTGGGGGGAGCTTTTCAGCATGACGTGGCAGCTCTTTGCCCTCCGCAGCAGCAGCCAGCCTGGCTCCCCCGGGGCTCTGGCACAGATGAGAGCTCTTTGATTGCATGGCAGTCTGCTGCCAAGGCACCTGCTAAATTGTGTGTGCCTAGAGCCAGCCCTCCGCCTTGCATTTGATGCTGACGTTTCTGTATCCTCTTCCCATCCTTTGCCATTAGTCCAAGAACGCTCCGTGCCCCACCGGTGAGACCTCAGCTCACAGTGCTGCCGTGGCTCTCCCCACCACCGCAGTCATGTTGCGTAAGGTGTTACCCCATGCTCTTGGAGAACAGCTTGACTTGTGGCTCCTCCATGATAAGCAGAAAGACTACTGGCAGCATGGGCAATGGTGGCCCAGCCCTTCCCATGGTGTGAGCCTCCTCTCCCTAGTGACCTCCTCTGCAGGAGGAGATCTTAAAAGCATGTTTGGAAAGGGCAAATGAGTAGTGAAACTGAAGAAACTTGGTTGGCAAACATATTCTCAGAGAGGGATTTTCTGAACGTGGTGGAAATGGGACCAAACACTCAACAACAGTGAATGGAGCCGAGAGAGACAAATGAACGAACAGAGGCAGGTACATGCGTGCAGAGCTCATCTCCTTTCCTTAGGGAAATAGGCCAAGCACTGGGGCCTTGTTCTACAGAGGATCACGCCAAGCTGGAGTCCTTGTGAATGTCCCCAGGTCTTACGACCTGTAGCACTTGATGCTGTGTCACTAAGCACATCCCTAAAAGAGAGGGCTTTTCACCCACAAAGTAGATCCAAGAAGGCTTTATTTAGTTCCCTATTCTGTGAGTTTGCTCCAGAGTGGAGCCCATCACCGCAGCTTTGGAAGAGCCACAAGCGCCTGCTCTGCTCATGGCTGGCAAGGAGGGGGAGCGCTGCCCGAGTCATGCCTGCTCACTGCTGTACCTGCTGGCTCGAGCTGCTGGTGGGGTCTCTGGAGGGTAGGAGTGGGGCTCTGCACAATTTCTGGACCCAGATTTTAGGGATTTTACGGACACCTTTTGTTGGCATCTCCCCAGACCTGACTCTTCTTCACCCCATGGGCCCAGCCTCTCCTTCCTTTCTCCCCAGTGTCTCGCTGCTCTCCTCTTTGATAGTGCTGGCACAAGATAATAAATAATCTCCGGGCTTCCCCGGTGCGGTACGCACTCGCTGACACCCAGCCTGACCCTTCCTGCAGCCGGCTGGCAGGCTGACCCTGCAGCACTCAGGTACTGCGGCTGGGAGAGGTAGTCCCCTGCACTGGGAGCCGTGTGTAGGACTCTTGTGACAAGAGCAGTGTTTACATGAGGAGGGAGGTATTGGGGTTTTCACGCTGGGATTTGGGAATGTTGCCCCCACCCTGTTCCTCCTGAGTAGTTGGTCAGAAATGTTTATCAAGGGCTAGAAAGGAAACCTGTGTGTATAATACCCCAGACCAGAGAGCCAGAAAAAATCTCACTGAAACCACAGGGTCAGCCTGGCAGATTTGCAGCGCTAATTTACTGGTGCCTTAAACAAATAGAGGCAGATTTGCACTCCTGCCTACTCCTCTGCCGTCCCACGCTATGCTCCAGAGGGCAGCCGGGGCGGGAGCCGCCTTTGCTATCGGATCAGCAGGGCTCTGCCCGCGGCCAGGTATGGTGGGACTGTGTTCCTGGATGGTCCTTCAGGTGGGTGTTGTAAGGTAGCAATGATTTCTGGTGACGACCCTTTCCTTCCCCTCCCTCTGAAGGAAAAGGGGACTGAAGACGTAGTCTCCTCATCAAGCTGCTGAGTTAATTGTCCCCGTCCACGCTCTCAGCCTGCGGTCGATGCAGGGGAACGCCGCTTAACTCTGACCCCATTTCCTTTCTGGTGACGTTAATTCGCTTGACCTTGTGTTTGCTGATCTCACGTTCCCTTGCAGCTGACAGGCGAGTGTGAAGGAGGCAGGCAGGCAGGAGGCTCGGGAAAGGCAGGGCACGTGGTCCCACCGTCCTGCTGCTTACGGAGCACGCAGGAAACAAATGCTGTGCTCCAGAGCAGGAGCAGCAACTCATTGATCAATGCTGAGGGATCTGTTGTTCAAATTTTAATTTCCAAGTGGGAATCCTGGTCCCAGATTCCCCTTTGCTATGCTGAAGAGGTGCATCCTGCGTGGGGATACTGGGTCTCCCGGGAATTCACATTTTAGCCTCACCTGGGCCAGACTCACCTCTGGGTCTAACATGGGCAGAGGCCATTTGCTGCTGTTGGGTAGTCAGGAGCAGCTTAATGCTTAACTCAAGCTTATGTTGATGTTTCTGAAAACTTCCTCATTGGGGGCGTGTGTCTGCCTCTCTAGGATCATAAAACATGGCCCCTCTTGTTTCCTTGGACCTCATTTTCCCATCTACTGTCCTTCACTTGTATGATATGAAGATGAGTGTGTGAAGGATGAGGAGAGGCTCAGATTAAATATGTGGTGTGGGGGGACGAATAGGTCAGGTTGGTGGCCAACTCCGAGCTGCTCATCTGGCTGTGGCAGGGGGGGTCTGTGGTGGCCAAAACTTCTGCCAGATGTCTTGAGTCTGCTGTTGGGAAGGGGTGCTGTGGCTTTGTCAATTATGCCAATCAAACAGCGACTTTTTTCCCTTGAAAAACTAGCAAGTCTTGTGGACACAGCTCCATTGGTATGGATGGATGCGTTACATCTCACAGGGTGCTATGGGGTGCCGTGGGAATGGATTGGTTCTTACGGAGTTGGAGCAGAGAGCAGCATTGCAGTTGCTTCCAATGGGAAGGGTCGACAGCCCACGGTATCTTGGGAAGCTCCCCGGCGTGGGAGAGGGTGCGTGGATCTGACCTCTGCGAGAAGGTGACTTTGGTGCCTGGGCTTGTGATGCCTCTACACCTCCAAGTTACTTGTCTTTGCAAGAATTACAGGTCTGTGCCCAGATTATGTTAGCAGGCCACCATAATCACCTTGAAACCCAAACAAAAAAGAGTCTTTGCTCTGAGGAGAAAAATTTGGACTTTCCACCGGGAAAGAGGAGCACCTTTGTTCTCCCTTTGTCTTTTCTTTCATTTCTTTTCTTTTCTTGTCTCTTGAAATACAGCCCTTTCCTCCCTGGAAGGTGCCATCACTGAGCTCACTTTCCCAATTCTGGATCTCAAGAATGTGATAAACCTTAGTTGATTTTTCCAAACGGCTTGAACTGGTGTCACAGCCATCTGCTCTCCAGGTCATTATAAGAATTTGCACAGTAAAGCTTTGCCATGTGTTCTCTGCAGATTACATACACCTTTGGCTGTGCTCTTGTTGTTAGCTGCTCATTATTGGTTGGTTTGAAAAGCTTTTCTTATAAATGCCCTGTGTCCTAACCACACGTGTTGTATCAGTGGTTTTATAATGACCCATTTGGAATTATTTAGCCAGGGAACCTTGCAGTTTTTGCTTTCAATGTGTCCTTATAAGATGCCCAACTTCTACAGTTAGTCTATGAATGTACCCACACTATTAGATCCACTTGTTTATAATAGCAACCAAATGTCTTCAAATATTCAAGCCTCCTTTTATTTTTTACAGCACTGGCAATAAGCCTTTACATGTTAACTCTTGGCCTCTCTGGGTAACCTCTTATTTAAAAGCAACTTAATTGACTTTACCAGGCCTGGGCTATTTTTCATTTCTTCCTAGAGGACTCATTACTGGAGATGGATGTTTATAAACTGGATCTGGATCCTTCTCTCTCTCTTACAGACACACAGACACACACACACAAAACAACCCCTATTTTACCCCTTCTTGCCTGCTTATATTAGCAGGCCGTAATCATATTCATGGCTTCACGAAGTTTGGCTAAGATTTTTGTAGTGGGGACCCAGTGTAAAAAGAAAAAAGCAAACAGTTAAATAGCAAGTGCTGAAAGGGAAAGAGAAGATGTTAAAATACTCAGGTTTTTAGGGATTTGTATGTCAATGAAATGGTCAGGATTAGAACAGAGGTTTGATTCTTTGAAACAGGTAGGTTTTATACTGGTATAATTCTTTTTTTCTGTGTGTGTGTGATGTTAAACAGGCGTAATGCAATGGTAAACTGGGTCCAGTGTTGGGTTTTTTCTTCCTCCGTTGCCTTTTGGAAGTAGTGGTATCATTATTATTTAGGAAAAAGAAATGAGACAACTGGAAGCAGATTTTAATCAAGCTACAGTCCTTGGCATAACAGATCCTCAAAAGTTAAGTGTCCAATAACCTGCAAAAGCTTAAGGCATGAGTACTTAGTCCACGTAAGCCTGCCTGTCTCTGTAAGCAGGACACACACTTAAATCCACAGCCTTTGAGTATATAATACATCAGATACTCAGCCCATCCTATGTTGCTATAGGTTTCGTGGTGTCATTGGATCCATTCTGATTTCCATCAGTGGAACATCTGGTACTTTGTGCTCATGTCCCTGGTTCGGTTTAAATCCACAGACCTGTTCTGACAGAGGGGCTCTGAACACCCGGTGCATTTGTTTGGTATCTAAGCTCTTCTGCTAGCACGTGCGTAACCGCTCGGAAAGCCTGTGTTGCTTCTTGCTTTGCATCCATCTATACATCCTGAAAAGGCTATCAGAGGTGAGAGAGGTAGAAACACCTATTAGGCTATATTGCTCATCCTCTTTTTTCCCTGTTTCCACTTCGTACCTGATCAATTCACTTTTTGTTCATGAACTTCTGTCTCATTTTAAGCCTCCAGTCAGTGAGGAACTTCAACACCTTCCACCCTTCTCAGGCCAGCAGAGCTTGTGGGGAGGATTTTCCTGCTTATTCATCTTAAATTTGCCCGTCCTTCACTGTATCTTCTCATCTTTCCTGGGCTGCTTACTGCCAGGCTCTTGTTTGCCCAGCAGGAAGGAGCAGTGGGACCATGTGCTCGGTCCCCACCAGCACCCCGTCACTGCTACGGGGAATGAGCCAAGGGGTGGGCAACAGTCATGGGATGCCAGATACTCGATGAGGGAGCGCAAGCGCTTTTTCTCTGCATGTATCATCTTTACGCTCATCCTCACAGACCCCTCGGGGTTAGGGAGCGTTATTTTCAGATGCTCCACGAGATGCCTGTGACAGAGCTGAGAGGGAAAGGTGGGCAGTCAAGGTCCAAGATTAGCAGCCTCTGTCGTATCTGCTGTGCTCTGCTATCTTCTGCGGCACTATCACAAAGTATGAGTGATCCAGCTGTAACAGATCGATTCAATGATAGGTGGCAGAAGCACAGGGAACCCCAAAAGATATGGGGGCTTCTCTGTACCAGCTGTGTGAAGCAGCTGATGATTCCTGCCCTCAAAACGGAAGGTCCTTTCTGCCCTTTTCAGCGTGAGCATTTCTTTTTGTTCTTCTTAAACTCTCTCTGGCTTTTTTTGGCGATTGCCCAGCCATAGGGTGCACGTCCCTCGTATCCCACCTCCGTGTGTGAGCAGAGCTCCTGCTGCGGTACCTGCCCTCCCGGCACTCCTTACTGCAAACTTCAGGCTAACCTTCTGCCCCGTGCTCTCTCTGGGACTAATAATTTATTTTTACTGGATTTTGGAGAAAACCACAATTGAAGAATCTGGATTTTGAATAATCCTCCAGCCACCTTTCCCTGAATTTAATCCTCTCAAATAATTTTGTGCTCTTTCTCTGTCTTTTCCTTCTGCTTTTCTCTGTCCTCTTTTTCCCCCTTTTTAATCCTTTCTTGCCTTTCATGAGTTCCCTTAACTGGGTAGCATCTGCCAATTTTATTAATGGGCTGTGTAATCCATTTACAGGGTCATTAATGAAAATATTAAATAAGGCCAGACCTAACAAAAGATCCTTGGAGTACTCTGCGAGATACCTCCCACAAGTGTAATACTTGGCTTACTGCCTTTCTGGCAGGTTTGAATCCACAAAGCAATGTTCATATTATTATTATTATTGTTATTATTATTGGCACTAGGTGATAACTAGAAATCCAAGCCAAACCCTGGGTTTTGCGGTGATAGGCATGGTGCACATATGCTCTGATTATTTATTAGAAAACAGCAGAGTCATAGTGTGATGGGGGTCCTGGTTTTGTCCAAGAGCTACATGAAGAAGAGACAGTTACTGGTCCCAGGGTGGTTACAGTATGAAAAGAGCGACCTAAATGAAGGATGGGAAGGGTGACAGCGAGATCAAGGGCACTGCCAAAGGCTTCGCCCTCTGACAGTAGCCATGCAATAGTCCATCCTGCCTCTCAGTCAGATAGCACTTGTCTCCATCTGCTTGATCTTACCTTCCCCATTAAAGCGTGCGAGCGCTGGATACCTCATGACCAGCTTCCACTGCCCAAAATCACCATTTTTGTAAAATAGTAAAATCCCGTATCTTGGGGGGGGGGGGAGAAAAGATATAAACCAGGCTGTGTCTTCTGGACTGCTACTGCTCGGCAGACAAGCTGAGTGCCTGATATAAAACATAAGCAGAGAGGATTCAGCTGACCCACCGGCACTTTGCATCAGTGCTTGTTTCTGCCGACCTGTTACTCGAATGAATACTCAGGTTGATTTTAAGATTTCCAAGTAGATCTCCAGTTGCTACTCAAATGAAGGGGATGAAGAGGCGAGCACAGCGTACAGTAGATGGTAGCACAAAGCCATAGGTAATCTGGAGAGAGAGCAGAGGGGGGATATAGCAAAATACCCGATGAAAAAGATTCTGGTGGGTGATTTTCTGCAAGAAAAGTGTGAATTTCCAGAGCTACATACAGCGCTGGGATACCCAGCTCCCAGTCAAAATCCCACCTTTCAGATTTTTAAGAACTGGAGCTAATTAAGATAAATGCTTGTATATGTAAAGTGTGCATCAGATGCGTAAGGAGGTATTTGTGTGCGCACACCCACAGACGTTGACTGCAGATTATTTTCATACCAGCACATATATCGAGCCTTCCGGATGCTCCAGGTTTAAGGCCTTCAGTTGCATTTCGGGAGACCTACGCTAGCGCGTGTGCCTGTGTATAAGATACTTTTATATAGTCTCCTTTCCAGGTGCATTTTCCACAATATGTATGCGTATACCAGAACCCCTGTGTGACTGTACAGGGAAAACAAAGTCTTTTTGTTACTTTGCAGCTCTGTCTGAGCAGCTTTCGGGACTCCCAACCTTGCAGTGCTCCTTGCAGACCCTTAAGTCCAGGCAAAAAAACAAACAGAAAGGGTTAGGGGTTGGAGGGGGAGAGAGGGAGACGTTTCTATTGAAAAGAAGAAATTTCTGACCATGTTAGTTTTATTGGCCTGGAGGAACCCTATAGATTAACAACCAGCAACCCCCCCCACCCCCAGCACACACGCTCACACACACACACACACACTCTCTCTCTCTCCTTCACTGCCACCCACCCCCACTCCAACCCGGAGACCTTAAACAATCCGGTAGAAGGTGTGACTTCAAACTTGGTGGTAGGGATAAAGAGAAAGGAAGCCGGAATGTAAGCACTTGTGTGATGTGATTATTCCCAGAAATGCCTCGACATCTCCCCGCTGTCCCGGCACGGCTGCCAGCGGTGCCGTGGAGCTCCGAGCTAAGGTGCTGACCGCCGACTGCAGAGACACTGTGATACCTTATCGAGGAGAGGCATTGGGTCCCCTCGTAGTTACAAGCGGAAATAGGGCCGGTAGCCAGCTGAGCCTGCTGCCAGGGGCACTGCGGCCTCGGCATCCATGAGACCTCTGCCGAGCCCCTGCCTGCCGCCAAGGTAAAGGGGGGCTCCCCCAGGCCCCCCCCCCCGCCTGCCCCTGCCTGGGGGCTGCCCTTCGGCTCCCCTGGTCCGGGCTGCAGGGCCACTCCTGGGGTTGGCACCGATGGGGTGGACATGAGTGGGGTCAGCTGTGACGGGGGAACGCGTGGGGATACCCGAGTGGGTGGGCACGGGTGGGCTTGGCCTGACGTGCGTGGGGCGGACCCGACAGGGCGGACACGTGCTGGCTGTGGCAGGGGGGCGTTGGGGCCCACCCGTGGGTGCGGAGGGTTTGGGGTGCACTGGCTGGGGCTGTGAGTGTTTGATGGTGGCCTCTGGGCTTGCTGCCCTCCGGGTGTCTGTACCCCGTAGAGGAGTTTGGGGGTAGGTCTGGGGCTGCCTCTGCCGGGTTTTGGATGCGAATGTGCCTAAAGGTGCTCTGGTAGAACTTGCCTGGTCACTTCCCAAATGCTTTATTATTCATTTATTCACCTGAAGTGATGCCCGGTTCTCCAGCTCTGATCCCATATGTCAGGGGAGAAAAACAATACGCTTATTCTCTCTTATAGTTTTTCTTTCTTTTTTTTTTATTTAAATGATTTCATTTACAGGGGAGGTGGAAGTGGGAGAGGGCTAATGTATAACAGGTGGTTTGATTTCACGTTACTCTTTGAAAAAGCAAATCTCGCCATTTGGACCCCGTATCCACCCTTGGTTGGTGAAGAAAGTAATAATAGGAATTGTTTAGGAATTCATCAAAGAAAAACCCACCCCCTTTCCCCGCCTCCCCTTTCCTGCGCCGTCGGTGGGATCCGGCACCCCCTGATTGTAGATGGCACAAAGCTTCGGGTTTGGGGCTTTTTTATTATTTTTGGGGGGGGGTGTCCGTTTTGTTGTCCGAGACGCTGTTTGGCGACGTGCGTTAGCAGCTTGTCACCGAGGGTGAGGGGCTGGCTCTTCCCTCCCGGTGGCTGCGAGGGATGGGGCGAGCAGGGAACCGCAGCCCCGGGAGGGCGGCGGTGCCGGCGGGGCTGCGGCTCCGCGGGTGCGGGAGGGCAGCTCTCCCGCGGGGAGCGCGCAACCTCCGCGGGTGGCAGAGCGAAAGGCAGGCAGGACCGCGGCTCGGGGAGCCGGGGGACACACGGGTGTGTTTGGAAAGCTGCTACCGAGCAGCGCCCGGCCCTTTCGGGGCTCTTTCCTGCATCTCTGCCTTTGCAGCTGCTCGTGTCCAAGAAGTAGCTCAACATAAATATATATATATATATATTTCTTTCCTATTTCCGCCTCCCTCCCACCTCGAAAATAATGAAAACCATGATTCGTATAAAGCACGGCCCGGCCGCTCCGTGCTCCCTGTGTCAATCAAGGGGCACGAAATGCGCCTAGGACGGGGTCTGCGGGCTGGGGGTGAGCAGGGTCCGAGGCGCGGCCCCGACGGCTGCGCGCCTCCAGCCCCCAGAAAAAAAAAAAAAAAAAACAAACCAAAACAGGGACACGGGGATGAATAAAGGGTACTTTTTTTTTTTTTTTTTCATTTTAGTAAATGTATTATCTGGCGGGAAAAGCGCGTTTCGATGATTTTCTTGTTGCCCGGGAGCTCGAAGATGCCTCCCTGCCTGTTCAGAAATTCGTAAAAACTAAAAGCGGTGGTAGGGCTGAGGGTCGATCGTCACACGGGGACAAATAATGTTTTTGCACTGGGGTGATTTGGAGTAAAAACGGTGATTGGAGAATTAACATCGAGTTGGTAACGCGACGGTAACGACTCCGTCACGCCGGGGTTTTCGGGGCTGGTTTCAGGACGAGTTTTTAATTGCGCCTAAAATGCGAGTAACTTCTGGCTTATATTCTTCCATGTCAGGATAAAATGGATTCAAGATCCTAAATGATGTCCACTCCCCAAACCAACAAAATTAACCAAATATCTGGCAATTCGAGAGCCCGATCCTGCAATCGGCTTCACGGCTTGTTTTGATGCTTCGGGAAGCCCACGGATAACCGCGTCTCTGCGCGCAGTTATTTGCAAACATTTATTTCTCCTGCCTGATCCCGCTCTAGGTACTTGTGCACAAACAAACTCCCGGCTGCCATTGGTGCCTGCTCCAAGAAAATATATATATATTATATATATTCCTGGAGCCCAGGACAATTTCCTCCATCCTTCTCTTTGCGAGGCTGCTCCGTCCCGCGGAAACCCCGGCTAATTTCTCCAGACAATCTCAATATTCACCACGAAGCCGAAGGAATGAACCGGCCCATTCCTCCTTCGGCTTTAAAGGTTGTTTCAAAGCTTTGATTTGAGCGCAGGGTGGTGGAAGGGGGCTCTCCGCACCCCTTTTGAAGAGGCAGGGAGGAAGTCAGAAATGAAACATCTTCCCTCCGAGATGGAGAAAATGTTGCGAAAACTCTTCAGACACTCACACCCGCCCCGGAGCTCTCCCTGGCAAAAGGCACGGCCGTGTCTTCTCCAGCAAGTGCATTGCGAGAGCTCTCCGGAGCGGGAGAGATTCGTGTTTTAAATTATGGGGAAAGGAAAAGAGAAGTGCTTTCTGTCTGGAAAACAGGGAATTCGCCTCCTTTTCCAAAGAAAAAAAAGATGCTTTTTGCTCTTTTCTTGAAGCCATTGTAATTTATCTCTCGAGCGGCTCTGATTTCGTAGCGATCGCGATGACGGTTTTTAATCCCGAGCCTAACGGTAGCCGGGCTTTGCCCGAGGCCAGGCAGCTCCTTCGTCTCGCAGCCCGGCCCCGCGTCTGCCAAAAAAAAAAAAAAAAAAAAAAAAAAAGGGTTCCACGCTAATATAACCCACAAACCGCTTTATTTTCCCCCCAAAAACAAAGGTTCAGTGATTCTCTCTAATGCCCCCCCCCCCCGAAATACCGCATCAAACCCAACCCAGCGCCACCGTTAAACCTGGATTTGCTGGGAGTCACTTCGGGCGCGATTTTGGGGGAATTTCTCCCTTTTACATGTTTTTAGAGGAAAACCTTTTCTCTCCCATTAGACACACAGAGACACCCCTGAATTTCCACCCCCCCACCCCCCGGTTTGGCCGGGGAGAACAGTGTAATTTAAAAGCCGCCGTGCGCAGCCCGAACAATAGGAGCCGTAAACCGAGACTATACGAAAGTTGTCGGCAGGGACGTAGGAACCACAAACACATTTTTTTTCCCCTAACCATACAATGTGGAAACTCTTAAAGGGCGCTATCTGTAGACATCTTGCAATCACTGGTCTTCCTTGTCATCTGAAGGAGAAAGGGGAAAATATATTAAGTGAAGACACACTTTAAAATTACTTATACATTTTAAACATGCTGGCAAAGGGAACTGCCTGATAAACTCTTGCCCAGATTTCCTTTTTCTGGGGTAAATTATTTCAAGTTGTTACACAAATATCTCCCTCCTCTCTCCTTCCCCCCCAACCTGCATGGGATTTAATTCAAACGAAAACAAGCTCCTGCAGCCCCGCAAACAGCCCGGGCTGGGGGTAATGGCAGGGCCGGTCCTGCAGCCCCGAGTGGGTGCAAACACCCACCTCAGCTGGGTTTTTTTTTTGCGGGGGGGAAGAGAGGAATGAGAATAGTGATTTAAATTGGTTAAAATGCTTAATAACAAGCCGGCACACCGCCTGTTTCTGCAGCCAGGTGGGAGCGGAGCTGGTCCCGGCTGTGCTTGGGCCGGTTCCCCTGAGCCAAAATCACCTAAAAGCAGTCGGGGCAGCAAATTATTTCCCTCCTAATGAATTTCCTAGCCCGGATTCCTGTGCCTGACGGCGAGGGCTTCAGCCAAGAGCACGTTGCCGCCTATAAAGCCGCCAGCTCCAAACAAGTCAAGCGGCGAAGGTTTGGCCCCGGAATAAGCGGTGCAACTTTCCCACCGTGCGAACGCGCTCCCTGGCTTTAGAAATGGGATTTATCCGGGAGAGAAGAGCGATGTTAAAAGGAAGGGGAGGCTCTGGCGACTTATTTGTTCTTTTTTTTTCCTCGTTGTTTCTGGGGTAACATTAGGCTTTCCCCCCCCCCCCCCCATTGTTAATAGAAATGGGGAAAGGCCCGGGATTTGGGATAGAAACGGGGCAGGGGGATGCACTGCCAGGTCAGGGATATATCTTCTTGGAGGGGGGAAAATCGGGCAGGGGGGGATGGAGGCAGTACTGCCGCTCCTCACCGGCGGCGGGAGGAAGGATCCGGCCCCGATCCGTGGCTCAGACCCACGGGTGGGGCGGCGGGGGGGGGGGCCCGAGGGCAGGACGGGCCGCCCGGCCCGGCATAGCCCGGCCACACGCTCGGGGGAGGGATGGAGGCTCGGGTCTGCTCCGGCTCTAAAACCGTGCGGCAGGATCGGGCCCTCCTTTGCCAGCGGGATCTCCTGCCGCCCCCACCACACTGCCAGCATCTTCAAACAGCGTCCGTCGCACAACCTGAGGGTAACGGGGGGGGGGGGGGGGGGCGGGGAGAGGGAGGCTTTTTTCTTTTTTTTTTCCCCCTAAGTCTCTTTCAAGCTGAATTTATGTTTGTGTGATGAAATGCCCCTCTGTGTTTAACATTCCCAATGATCATTTGTTTCCTTAGCTCCATTACTCCTTTATGAGAGCGCCTTTCGCCCGGGCATGTTTAATCATAACCGCTTACGCAATATTTTCTTTGGGATAGATTCACTCAGCCTTATTACATATCAATTATTTCCTTACAACTTCGTTCCACACCAGCTGCTTTGTTATCTGGGCCTGCCACCCCTTACCCCCCCGGTGTGTGGTGGGAAGGGAGGGAGACGTTTGTTTTTCCTAGGATAAAATACTGCTAATAATAATGCAGATTGAGTGGAAAGAGAAGGGGGAAGCGGCGTGGGGGGGGAGAAGCCCCGCAGCCGGCCGGGCTGGGGATGCTCCGCGATGCCGGGGGCTGCATCTCCCTGCCACAAGCAGGATCGCTGCGGGTCGGGGTCCCCTTCCCCACCCCGGGGGCTCCCTCCCCGCAGTGGTGTTGGGGGTGTGTGTGTGTGTCTCCCCGTTTCCTAAGGCTCCGGGGCGCCGCGCTTTTGCGCCCTATTTTGGAGCTGCTCTACTGTGTCTGCGCCTCCCAGGCTTCGTGCTGGCGCGGAGGAGAGACTTTCTGCTTTACAGTTCCCCGGGGGACTTTTACCCACCCACCCTCCCGCCGTCTCCTCCGGCAGCCACCCGCCTGGAAAGGACATTTCGAGTCAATCCGAGCTCCCTCCCCCCGCTCCGGCTCGGGTTTGAAATAATTTCAGTGTAAGTTTTATCGTGATTTTACATCGTAAACACGCTGCCAGACTTGGCTTCTCTCTTGCTCCTCTTTCCGATGCTGGCTTCCCTGGGGTGCCTCGGTATGGGCTCCCCCCCCAACCCGCCGCACCCAAGGGTCGGGCAGCGGCGCTGGCCCGGGGGCTGCCTGGGCACTCCCGGCCCCTGGGGGGGCTTTTCTCTTCGCCCAGGTCCTGGCTGCCGAGGGCAGGAGGGAATAACCCCCCACAGGCAGGGAGAGCTGGGGGTCTCGGGGGTCCCGGTGGATCCCCCATCCCTCGGTCCTCCCTCCTCGCCCTTTTTACCGTTCCTGCCCCAAAACTCGAGCGGCAGTGTTTCGTTTCCCGTTTGGGGAGTCCGCAGCACAGCCCAGATTTCTTTTCTTTTTCGCTTTTTTTTTGTTTTTCTTTTTGTATTCCCCCCGATGCCAAAGAACCTGAGATCCTTTGGTTAAGCTGTGTCTTTATAGGGGAAATATATATATTCCTTTATGTGAGCTATAAAGCTGCGCTGGGGAAGCGAGAGTGGCTGATGCGTGTTGCAGAGCGGCCCCGGTTCACACGCAATCGTGACTCGCCGTGACAGGGACCCTGAACCGCACCATCACCACGACACAAGTGGGGAGGACACGCAGGTTTGGAGGGTGTCAGGAGTCCGGGCAGGATATGTTGGGGAATTGGGGGGTTAATGCTGAATTTCCTGGCTCTGGCGAGCTGGTCTCTCCATCATCTTTACGCACGCACACGTATATGCGAACAGATGACTTGGCACCGGCAAAAAACACTTAAAATAATGCCTCTGCCTCTGGCCAGGCCTGTGTAAATATCTCACTCTCCCACATGCCCGCCTAGCTTTTCCTGATGCTGCGTTACTTGATCACAAATACATAATTTGCGCGAGTGTGTGTATACACAGGGCCGCTTTGATCTCGGCGCAGAAATGCCCCCCCTCGCCTTTGGAGGGGCTGCAGCCCCGAGAACAAAAGCGGAGAATAAAAATGGTCAAATAACACATTTTCAAATGGGAAGCGTGTGTCGGCTTCCTTGAGTGGTTCTGGCACTTGGAAGGGCGGGGGGGGGGGGGAAGAGACTTTATTGAACGTATAAATTTAAACTTAGTTACCGCTAACAGTTGCCTTATAAAAGGGGTCCATATAACCCACATCAATTTTTTTTTTTTTCCTAGAGTCCCCAGGCGCGTTTCCCAGCGCACCCGATCTCTTGGCAGCGCCGGCCTGCGAGGAGCGGGGCTGGCTGCGCGCTTTTGCAGGGGGAGATGTTTATTTTTCAGTCATTGTTGGCTCCCTCCCCTGGATTATTTTACTGCTGCAGATTTAAGCCTTCTACTTATTTCTTGATTCTCTGGCAGTGCTTTCCACGAGCGCTCCCAGCTCTGCGCTTTCTCCCTTCGCCGTGTCTCGGGGTGGTGAAATTACAGGGTATGAGGGAAATGTGTAAATTATAGGGTTTATTAAAGTGTAGGCGAGCGCGGCTCTCTAGGCGAAACAGATGCAGGATGGCTTGAAGTCAGCCGGCCTGACAAACTGCAGAGCAGGGAGGCAGGGGAATCATTAGAGGGGCATTTCCCGCAGGGAGAGAGGAAGCGGCCCCAGGGTGGGGGGGGAGGCTCTCCCTCCAGGAGCCCCCCGAAAGCAGGGCAGATTCCCCCTGGGTAGCACCAAGGAGGTAGGTCCCAGCCAGCCGGATGAGGCCTCTGAGCGCTCAGCCCCTGCACGCCGCATCCCCTCGCTCCCAGCCTCTGGGGGGGGTCCCAGCACTCCCCGGAGCCTTCCCCCCCTCCTCTTCCCACCTGGCCACAGACCCGGCCTCGAAGGCGATGATTTATTTAGGCTAAAGCGTAATTCTCAGTTTATAGTTTGGCTTCTCCGATATTAACCTCAGCCGCTTTTATGTTAATCTTAGCGACGACGAAGGGACTTTCTGTGGCAGGAGAAAGCTCTCAGAAGGACTTTGGGGTTTGGGCACTGAAACTCCCTTTTCCCCCTTTCCCTCCCCGCAGGAAAGAGCAAACTGGCAAGAAACAGGGCTGCGATGTAAATACGAAGTGGGAAGGGGGAGAAAAAAAGCCCCAGACGAGGCGGTCTTGGTGCTGCCCCAGCCCCCCAGCAGTGCACCCCACAGCAGGGGCTCAGAGCCCCACCAGTGCCTGGGAGACAGAGGTGGGTAAAGCAGGCTGAGATGCTGCCAGGAGGGTGAGGGCTCATGGCAGGAGCCTCTCCAGCTTTCCCCGAGGTCAGGTGGAGAGTGGGTGTTGTCGTCTTTGCGGGGCTGAGATACACGGTGCATCCAGCACGCTGCTGGGCTCTCGGGAGCTGTTGTCATCCTGCAAGAGGGCAGACAAATATCCAGTGGTCCTTTCTCCTCTTATCGCAGGACCCGGGGGCGGGCGCACGCTCATACCATCACCCTTTTGATCATTCTTGTCGCTGCTTCTTCCCAGACCCACAATTTAACGGAGAAGGTTGTCTTGAAGACAACTTCTCAGCCACGAGTGACCTCGCACACCGCCTCCTTCCACGCCTGGGGCCACGATGTCCCTGTAGCAGTATTTGCTTTCACAGAAAGACATTAGGAAAGCAGGCTATGCTGTTTTAAGCTGCCTAGATTTTATACTTCAGCATATGGCAGCAAGGCTTAAAACAAGGTAGCAAGCCAGGCAACCCTGCTCAGACTACTGGGATGTCCTCTGTGAATCCCAAATGGTCCAAGGTAAATAGTGTCAGCATCGCTAGCAGCGTTACACTTACAGTCCCTCTGAGAGTTTTATCAGCCCTGCCATACTGCAAGAAGCAGGGCACAGTCTCTGAGCTGCAGAAAATCATAGAAAATCTCACGTGGAAAGATCTCGCAACTCTCTTAATCCCACAATATTGATTGCTACCATAAAAGATCCTGTAATGGGAATTCTGGGGATGTTCTCTCCTATCCATCAAACTAACGCGACCGAGCCTTTTTGCGCCGCTCTTGTTTCAACACCTTGTGGAGCTGATGAAGTCTTTATTTATTCACGTATTTTCTGTTTGTTTTGGAGGGTGTCAGATCTTGGCAGAGGAGCAAAAAGCACAGATCTGACAGAGCAGCAAAAAGCAGACAGAAAGGTTAACAAAGGAAAGCGTTATTTACTAATCCCTTCGCACACTCCATTTGAGGTAACTAAAACAGGGTAATAAAAAGAGCAATTAAGAAGGGCATTGAAGTATTTATTAAACTCTTGTCTCCAAGAGCCCCGTTTGGGGATCTCAACCAGCCTGTTATGTTTACCACGATGTGGCCGTCATCCCCTCCTGCTCCTTGGTCTGTGAATCGGTGAGAAAAGCTGCCCACCTCTCCCTCAGCCTTTCTTGGTTTTATAGCATTGGTTGTCAGTCTTGGCTCTCAATTTATGGCCTGCAAGCTCATCTATAAGCGCATCTGCCATTCTTCCTCCCCCCCCCCCCCCCTTTTTTTTTTTTTTGTTTCTAGCTACTACCTTAATTTAAGAGGAACACGTGGAATAGGAAATGGTCCTTACGCAGCTCTGGGAGAAGCCCTCTGTGAGTGGAAGAGGAGACAGGTCTGGGTAGTAAAGATGGGAAGAGCAGCTGGATTTTAAATAATAAGGACGTGGAAGAGCTCAGACTGAATAGTGGGAAAGGGAAAAGAGGGCATGTCAGCGGGGAACAGGAGGAGAGAGCCTCCTCGACGAGCTTGGTTCCTCCTCTGGGGAAGTCCTTGCTCTAGACAGATGCAGGAATTGGTGAGAGCTTCATTTGCTCATTCGGTGAAGTTTCCTAGCTAAAACGCTTTTGAAAGACAAGCAGATTTGCAAATAAAGGACTGTCAAAGCCAGCTCCTTGGTTCAGATTTCTCTCTTCCTCAAAGTAGGAATGGGAGTCAAAAGAGGCTGGTTGCTGAATCGAAATGTGCCTAATGCGATGTGGAGAGAGCTTATGCACTCAACAGTTGTATTTGCAGCGCAAATAGGGGGCTTTTGTGCTGTTTGATATTTCAGCAAAAGCTGAAGAGGAAATGAAGCAAACCTGTCTGTGTTTCTAGAGGGAATTCTGCAGTGTGTATGCTGGAAATATCTCCCTCTTTTCCCTTGGACTTTGTGGCTATTTTTATGTTACCTTAGATCATGATCCTGGGTTCTTTGATTGCTACTTCTGGGGTGCTATTATTATTCCTAATAGCATTTGCTTTCTATTTGTGACTGTTGGCTGCTTTTTTTTTTTTTTTTTAATGATTTTTTTTGAGACAACAAGGTTGCCTCTTTTGCTGCTGGCTCAGCCTGGGGGGAAGGAGACCTTTGCATAGATGTCTATACTTTGCCTCCGTGTTTATCTCAACCATACGTAATTCTTCCAGTGCTCTACTGATTTGAGACGCACACGATGAGGCGAGTGCAACGCTTGTTCCTCTGTGTAGAGGACCAGGGAAGTGGGTTCATGTGTTTGGAAACATCAGGACAGCTGGCCAGGCAGTAGCTATCAAGTGTGAGGGTGATTAACTGAACGGAGGCCTGTAGGCTGGAGCAGCAGAAGCACGGGGCTGTGAAGGTGGAAGAAGGCAGGTGTCAAGTGTTGGCTCTCAGCTGCACACGGAGCTCGTGTTATTCCATGATCTAATGCCCAGGCCGGTCACCCCCTAGTACTGAGCTTAGACGTTCCCCAACTAATGAACTAAACAAAGCAAAGGTGCCAGCTGAAGAGTCTCTGGTTAAAATTGTCCTGTTAGAGCTTTGGCTGCGCTCGTAGGACACGTAGGCGATATTCCTGACTGATGTACCCGTTGAGAAAAAGAGCGCAAAAGGCTAGTTGTGTGCAGGAGGCAGTGACAGAACAGGCATTATTCAGCGGGAGGGAGATCCTGCCTTGCTACCGAGCAGGTCTGAGCTTCTGCTGCTGAAATCAAGTGGCTTGGACAGTTGCCTATGCTCTCTGCTTCCCTGGGCTGCTCCTTCTGCTGCAGATACATCCATCAGGCTCTGACTCTATTTCCGCTCCTGCGCCAGCCTCGCCCGTCCATGTCATGTTCCGGAAGAAGAAAAAGGTCACATAACTCACTCCTGGTTTCTCTCTTGTGCTGTCTGCCTTTGAAGTTACTGCATTTTGATCATCAAGTCCACTTTTGCGGCGATGGTTTGTGGGTTCAAAGTGTTTCAGCAGGAGATCTGTTGTCACAACAATTTTTCGCTTCCATGGGACAGAGGGAGTTCTCCCTGCCTGGGTAGCTCTTGCCGAACTGCGTCTCTTGCCTGGTTGAGGTGGGCTCGGAGGGATGTGAGGTTTGCTGTCTCGGAGCAAAACCAGCGTGACGGCTGACACGTGAACTGGGCACTAGGCGCGAGTGCTGTGTTTACAAGTGTGTATATGCCAACATGGGTAGTCATCGTGTGCTTTCTGCCTAAAAACGCCTTAGTCCATTGTAACAATCCCTCTTGAAACGAGCAACGCGTCTCTCTTCTGTCTGCTGCTGTGCCTTCAGTTCCTCTTACAGCCACTTGGGACTCGACATCTATTTTATATACGAAGACAGAAAAGACTAAAGGATTTTACCGTGCAATACAGGGAGGAGGGATTGAGATGGGAGTCCTGAGATTTCCCAGCCGAGGCTCGGCGGAGGCACAAATGAAACAAAACTGAAGCAGGCTCTTTGGGGGGAGGGATTGCTGCTGGTGGGATAACAGCAACAGTGGTACTGGCTTTTCCATTTGAGAGGAAGAGCGAGGATGTGGGAAGGGAAGAGGTATACGAGCCCACTGTGGGAGAGCAGAGGCTGAAAGGAGGCCCCAGCACGAATTCTTCCCTTCCCGCTAACTTAGAGCGTTTTCTCTATTCTGTACAGAACGTGATACTCTCTTAGGAGTGACCCTGCTGACCTCCCGCCTCCTGATAGGGTGGCAAGTAAGTGAGTGCAAAATAAATGGCACCAAATAGATCTTTTCAAAGAGAACGAGGGAAATAAATCAGGTTATTCTGGTGCGGCATTGACAGCATGTCAAAACAACTCCCCAAAGCGTGAAACTTGGCTGGGGAATGGTAATTCCACTGCCATGATACTTACATGCCAGATGTATGGCTTATCATCATGTCTGTCTGTCTGTCTACCTGTCTGCCTACCTGCTGTTACTGTAGTATCCATTCTTTAAGAGCACATAAGGTATTTATGATCTTATCTCCAGTTCTGGAGCGGGGAATGGGATCTAAATGTGTGAGAATTACTCAGGGAGGAAAGTCTGCAAGATTGTAATAGTTGGTGATTCAACGTAGCAGAATAATCTGCTAGTCAATGCTGTATGAGATTGATGGTTATATTTTACTTACCGCAGAAGCTCTGCGGTCTTGCTGAGACACGTAGGTGCTAAGGCAGGTGGGTGATAGCAGAGCCTAACGGATGCTGCAAACTCAGGCTGGTACTCAAGGCTGGTATTACCCAGACCACCTTTCCACCTTTCTAAAGAACAGTGACAAACAGATCTAGAGCTTGTCCTGCCAGAAAAATGCATTGCGTCGTATTCTGCTGAGACCAAGCCTTCATAATGCACACAGAAAATCACTGCTCAGTAATTCCACCAGGAAACTGGGAAGCGAAATCCAAACACGATGAACACCTCCAAAGCCCTCAGCATTGATCTGTGCTGATCAGTAAGAGCTGATGAACGAGGTGTAAGAAATCAGGCTAGAGAGCTCCACACCCTCTCCTATGTGGTTCTCTGGACACACATCGCTGAACTTGCTGTGTACAGGAGTCTTTGAGAGGGAATGCATTTGTGGATTTCATGCCTGTGAGCTTCATGGTTACCCCAGTACAAGCAGAATAAAGAAGGCTTAGAAATGCGGATGAAGTTAGTTAGTATACTGGAACATTCCTGTAGATTTCTATAAGTTCAGAAAGACTGTAGAAAATTATCCTCCCTAGTAATTTCCAGGGCTAAAGTCTGAGCTCACTTCCAGTAGTGCAGCTGCTGTAAATCTGTACTAATTAGCAGTAGTCTGAGTAATTTGGGGAGTAGTTAATGTTTTGGTATTTATATACTTGCTTGTTTTTCTTTTTGGAGGATTAGGGGGAAATATATCTGTGCCGCACATTGGATCTGGTAGCAGGAGGGGGTGTTTCTGATGCCAATTTTGGACCAGATTTCCCGGCTGTGCAGAGCGTGTTTGTAGAAGTGGAGCTCAGGACATGGCCAAGGACTTGAGCACACAGACCCCTTTGATCCCAAGCAAGCCTTATGGCTTAGCACCAGCAATTTCGTCCATCGGGTATTTTGTGTTTCTGGAGGCGCTCTCGAAGCTGTCTATGTCCTCTCTAGGTGGGGAAGTGTAGGGCTCTAAAGGAGCATGATGTGCTTTACACCAAATCGCTGCTATCTGTGAGAGGCGGATGAGACATGAGTAGCAGAAGAACTCAGATCAGGCAGGTATGAGCTTTGGGATGATGCCTCATCCATAAAGTATTCCTGATCCACACGCATTGTTTTTGCCTAGGCTGAAATTTAGCAATTTAGGACTGAGTTGCCATGCAGGACGTCTCTTACTTCCGTTACATTCCACTCTTGGAAATGACCGGGGCAACAACAGTATCTATCCCACTCTGTCTGCATGGAGACCTTAATAATATAACCAGGGATGAAACACGTACCCAAATACCCTGTGTCACAGAGCGGGAGGCGTCGTGCTGTAGCACTTTCATGCCTTGTTTGGTTTCAGAGGTCTTGTATTTAACGTGGAGGGATCTGTCCTGGTCACCTGTTCTGTCGGAGTGCCGGAGAACCAGCCAAGGTCAGACTCACAGCACTAAGCTCATCACATGTATTCATCAGGGCCAAGAGATCTAAAGAGTAGATAGCTGGTTGTTTAGGCTCTCTTTGTTATTGGTGGATGGGTAGGGGTGAATCAACCCTGCTGTCGCAGGGAGATATCTTAGGGCTAGATAAAACACCTTTCTCCTGACTTCAGAGGGAGCCTGGGGTAACCAGAGTGGTCTGAATGCCTAGTCGACGGCGAGTGAAGGAGGGAAGGGTCCCACGCAATCGGTTAGTAACAAGACAGGAGCAGAGCCCAGGTTTCATAATTTCCCAGTCCCAGGACTTCCACCTTGTTTATTATCCTAATATCCCCTATCACCTTGGTTTATAAGCATCACACTTCAACTAAGAGAAAGGGGAGATGTCACACGTGACTGCGCTGGGTGTGTAATTGCCTAGTAGTTGGATGTTAGAGCCCTGCTACTGGAAGATAAGGGAGGGGTGACAGAGCATGAGGAGGGACCACCTGCCTCATCGAGTACAGGCGCTCACAATTACAGGTGACCATGTAATAGCTGCTTAATCCAGAGGGGTCCCCAGAACATCCACTGCATACGCTGCAGGCCATAAAACACTTCCCAACACCCTATAACAAATTTAAGACCGTTAGTACAAAAGACCAAAAGCCACAAAAACTCAAACATGCAGGAGAGATCAAGGGCATTGCCAGTGTCCCGGGTCCCGGCAGTAGCAGGGAAATTGTTAGGTGAAAATGTCCAGATGATCTTAGGAAGTGGACCATGGCCCACCCTACAGAGGAAAGCAAGAAAACCTTACCAGTCCCTGCCAAATCTGACCCGAGGGGAAATTCTTTCCTGAATACAGGCCAAAACCCAAAGTAATTGCACATGTACTCTTTAAAAATGGATTTTATTTAGGAGAAACACATTGTCATCATCATCCTGTAAACCGCGCCAAATGTTTGCTAAGGACTTCCCATACAAGGAGAAATGGAAAGGCTATAGCTTTTTGCAGAAATGCTGCGATGAGTGAGGGACCTCCGTCCCACCACAACCTGACTGGTGCGAGATGGAGGACCCTCTGTAGATACTCTAGGTTTCTCAGGGAAAGAGGCATTACTTAGCTGGAGCTGCTTTTTTTCCCGTTCCAGAGTTCCCAGACAGCTGTGGTATATTGGATTTATGGCTTATAATCAATGTCAGTCTTTTGAAAACAAGACAAAGCTTTTTGGAGGGTTTACTTGAGGTCCTGGCCTGAGGAACCTTGCTGAGGGTTGGTACATCTATCGTGGCTGATTTAGCATAAAGCAGCTACTTTCTGCCTCTGATGAAATTCTCTCTGATGCACAGGGCTTGTAAAAGTCCTAAGTACCACTTAAATCCAACTAACAGATACTGAAGGACTTGTTCTCGAGGCAAATTTGCTTCTGTTTCCTGCAGTCCCAACCCCGTTTCTCTCTTTTCCATCTCTGTTCCCTTTGATTCGACTTTCTGTTCTCAGTTACGGCAGCAACTGCAGTAAGAGCTATCTAGGCTGCAGTTTAACCATGTCGGTAGAAGCAGATGGATTTCAGAGTCTTTGCCAGTAAGACTTACCCAAATTAGAGAGCTGCTGAGTTTCCAGCCTTACTAATGCAGCCAGCTCTATGCTCTGGATGGAATTAAGAGAGGGGCTGGGAGGGAATGAATAGACGCTCACTTGTTCTCTCACGTCCTTTTGCAAAGTTGTGTGATGCTGAAGCCCCCTATTTCCACGGCAGATGAGGCCACCACAGGATCTCAAAGTACTTGTCCTACCCAAGACCTTAGTACTAAGTAACGACATCATGAAAGATACCAAACTACTCCGCCATTTTACAGACAGATCCAAAATTGCTCAAAAAATGGTCCAAAATTGCACAGAAGTCTTGGACTTTCCATACTCCTGCCTGGTGTCCGAGACCCAGAGATGCTGCCTTTACAGGGTGGGGGGGGATCAGGGCTGACATGACTGGTCTGGGACCATCTGCGAGCATGGGACGTGCTGCTGGCCCCGAGACCGCACGGTGTAATAAAGACACTTATGCACTAGGGACTGCACAGACACCACCGAACCAGTTCAGAAGTTACAGAACGGGATGAGCGACAGCTCTTACTCCCAAGGCTTCAAAAAGCTGTCAGAAATGTGGGTGTTTGCATACCACCGAAATTGAAGTGGACCCCTAACTCTCTTGACCTTGTCCCATGATTGTGTCGTGACACTGGTGACGCATGCAAGGAACTAATATTGCCAGCTCCATGGGGAGAACAAGTTGAGGCAGGGAGGACCCCAGCTAGGGAATTCCTTAGGGTGAGGTCTTAGCCCTGCAAGCACGGTGTTTGCCGTGGGTGGATCTGTCCTCCCTGCTCCGTCCCGGTGACCTTGTCTCTGTTCTGGCTGTGCTGAGGAGCTTCTCTGGCCCCAGGAGGGTGGCTCGCAGGCAGCCCGGGCAGCGGCTGCTGTTTGGAATCCAGCAGCGTACTGCTCCTCTGAAATCTGGTGGCAGAAAACCTTTGGCAGAGGGAGTGCTGTGAGCAGCAGCGGTGTTTCCAGCATGCCTAGCTGACCGGCAGTGATGGTCCAAGACAGGGCAACTGGTTCAAGCAGTCACAACTTCACACTTCTTCCTGGCCCTGAATCTGCTCTGGGTGGACATCTCAGGGCCAGCCTGCCTCTGAATTCACTCTCAGGAAGCCCAGGCTGATTTCTGAGCACGCTGAGCTTTCTGGCAGCTTGGGTTTGATGGAAGCCTTGCTGCAGGCTCCCTTATCATGCCTGGAGAAAGCCAGGAGGAGAGTGGTCCATGCTCAGAGCTGGGCGCCAGCCCTCCAACCCTCCAGACCCCTGCCCAGCTCCCACCAGCGTTTCCCACGCAAGCCCTTGCTTATCCAGTTGTTACAAAAAATAAAACAAGACTTAATGACAGCTAACCTGTTAAAGTTGAAGAGCCAAGTGTGGCTGAGAGAGTGTTGGCATCTATTTTTTTTAATAGGAGGATTTTATTTATATGTATTTGGAAGGAGCAGGTTAAAAGCAAAAGTCAACGTTAAGTTAAAGTGTGCATGAAAGAAATAAAAATAGCCCAGGCTGGACCAGGTGAGGAGAAGAGGAGGTTGCGCTATTTCCATGAAAAAAGACATTTAAATGGAGGGTGAGCTTGAAACTTTGACAGGACCCTGTACAGCCCCTTCGGAGACTGCTCCTGCAGAGCCAGGGCAGCATGGCTTTCCCTCCCGATGATCGCTTGCTAATTTGTGTCCCCCTTTTGGGTGTGGGAAAAGTTCACTGAAAAAGAGGGATCACGGGATATTTTCTGAAATACTCGTATCAAAATCAGCTCCTACAGACAAACCACTCTCCTGCTGGAGATTTGATTGGGGAACTAACTGATGTGCTCCTCTTTGCTTCTCTCTGTGAGGAAAAAAGGTACTAAAGGATGTGCTCAGGTGCCACTCCTGTTTCTGGAGACGCCACGGGGCATTTGTCTGGACTTTAATAAAGCTCAGTTCCTCCATGCTTCAGCACCTGCTGAGCCTCAAGGGCAGGTCTGGAGCACATTCGCTGGGCTGTGGGTCCCCAGTCACTGCATGGTGGGGCTGGGACTTTGCCTGTTCCCATGGAGCTTGGCCTTGCCCCCTGCTCCCGGCTGCGGAGGGTCCAACGGCGTGTGAACGGCTGCTTCTCCTTCCAAAACCGCTCAAGGAAAATCATACCATAAAAGTCATGGGAAGGCAAAAGACATGAGCACAAGGAAAAAAAACCAAAACAAACTAAAACCAAAACAAAACCTCCAAAAACCCACCCGCCTTCCTTCTCTCCATGATTTTGAGTGGATGGTTTAAAGCGGTGAGACCTGTTTTCACTCAGCCGAATGGGGCCATCCTGCCGATGTTGCCGTAGCGGGGCAGAGCCAGGTCTGTCCCCATGGGGCCTGCACCCTGGGGCAGCAGAGGTGGCTGTAACCCCAACCTGACGGGCTCGGCCGGGCCGGGCAGAGCCCTCAGCAAGCATTAATAACCCAGGGGAAGGTTTATGCTGCTCTGGCCAGAACAGGCCTCGCTGTGCACCGAGCCCTGAGCCAGTCGTAGGGGTCAAGCTAATGCTGACACTGGGGCCTTTGATTGTGTTTGATTCATGTGCGTACACCACTGGTAGGTCAGATGGGCCGTTAATCCCCGAGTCCCTTCCCCCTTCCCCAGGAAAAAAAAAAGGAAAATGAGAAATAAGTTTAGTAGGTGACTTCCCGGCTTGCTTCAAGGCTTGCGATGCGAGCTGGCTGCGAGGTCTGGGTGTTCAGAAATGCATTTCCTCCATGCTTGGGGCTTTTTTTTTGGTAGCCTGGTGACTAAAACGCATTGGAGGGAAAAAAAAATCTCAGCTGATGTGTGGAGCAGAGCCGGGGCTGGCGGCGAGATGGTCGTAGCGCGTTTCAGGGGGACCCGGGCTCCCTGGGAAGCCGTGGGAGAAAGGAGGTGACCTCAGTTTGCTGTTTGTGTTTAATCCCGGGGATTAAATTTCCATTTAATCTCAGCACTGGGTGGGTTGGAGGAGGCAGGGTTGGTGCAAAACTGTATGCATCTCTCAGGAGAGAGCTTTCGCCCTGCTTGAATGTGCATTTGTATGCGATGGGGAGGTTTTTTCCAGCTGATAAAATGTATTTGGTGTTGCAAAAAGACCTAATAAGCAGTTTATGAGTGCTCTCAGCCGACACTGGGCACAGTGGGACTGGGCTGCGCGGACAAGCCCTCCTCGGTGGGTGATCCTGAGGGAGTGATTCCTGCGGGGGAGATGGGGCTGGGAATCTCTCCCCCGAGGCCCGATCCACCCGGCGGCTGCCCCGGAGAGTCCCCCCGGGGTGCGCGGGGGGCTGTGGCGGGGCCGAGCCGACAGCTCTGCCCTTGTCCGGGAATGTGGGGCTTTCCCTTCTGCCCCAGCCTCGCGGTGAGTGGGAGCGAGGAGAAGCAATCCCGGGCGATTCGGGAAGGGAACAGGCCGGGGAGCAGCAGCCGAGCCGGGTCCCGGGGGCGCGACACCCCTTTTTGAGGCTGAAAATAGCGTCTGCCGGGCCCCGGGCTGAGGAGGCTGCTGTGGGCAAATGACCAATTAGGGAATCTTTGTCAGATTCGGGAAAGCCGAGATAAGTCTCTTTTATCAGCCTATAAAAATACCACTTTCACTTATCTGGAGCTACCTACGCCGCCCAGCTGCGGGAGCCGGGAGGGGGGAGCGGAGCCGCTCCGCAGACAGAGGAGGAGTTACGGATGTGCTTGACAGCGAGGGGGGTTTTGGAAAAACATTTTCTGCTGGAGAACGAGCCCTCTCCCTTCTTCCCCCCCCGGAGCCCACCCGCTCCCCTTTGCCGCAGCCTGCCCGGGGCGGGGGGCCCCTCCACCCGCAGGGCCCCGCTCCTTCCCAAAATCTTCCCTTTCCCTCTTATTTTCCACCCTTTTCCCGGCATCGTGCCGCGGGGGGGCTCGGCCAAGCGGCAGAGAATCCGAAGAGTTATTAGGGCAACGCCGATGGCCTGAGTGGGGAAGGAGCACCCACGGGCACGGATGGCTGCCACGGGTCTGATAGCACGAACCCACGGGCTGCAGACAAATACACTGATGCGAGTGGGTAGAAGTTGGCTCTACGCCCACTTGTGCACGTATTTTCCCGTGTTTATATCGAAATACTCAGATCCACGCAGCCATCCTCACCTGTAGCCGCACCCCGAGGCCGTGGGCTGTGACACGTCCGTGGGCCCGGGTGTTTTCTGGACACCCAGCCGCATTCTGCATCTGTGCATCTGCATCTGAAGGCATCTCCGTATGGATACCCACACGCAAACAGAGGATCAAGACGTGGAGAGAGTGCTAACATGCATTCCTACTGTGGGAAAACATGCTGCACTTTGATTATTTTCTCTGTGGTTTCCAGTCTGTTTGGGCTGTAGGAAAACGAACAGATAGAGCGTGGAGGGGGGAGAAGAAAATAAAAAGATTAGGCAACCCAAATCAAATCAATGCTTCTAGGTTGTTTGGGGTTTTTTTTTTGGGGGGGGGGGTTGGTGGAGAGAAAAATGCGGGGAAAACTACGGTTTTCGTTAAAATACCCCACGCAAGTTTGCTCAGGTGGGGCTTCGGGTGGGAGCGGCGCGGAGAGGTGGCGGCTCTCCCTCGCCCCTCGCCCCCCGAGGTCCAGGCCCACAGGACACCCCCCCCGCTATTTTTTTTAGGGCAGAACAAGCAAATCTGGCTGGTACAGACAAAGTAGAGCCTCTCTCCGAACCCTTAACCCACGGGGGTGGGAGGGCTAAACCTTGGCTGTTGTGGGTGGGGGTAGACGGGGGTGAAGTGCCTCTCTTCGGGCTTGGGCAGGCAAAGGTTTGCACCAGCGTTTTGCTTGGGTCGTTTCTCTTTCGAGGGATAAACACGCGGGTGGGGAGCAGGACGCTGCCACCGGGGCGGCCCTCGGCGGGGGAGCTCAGGGGAAGGGGCAGCCCCCGGGAGCAGCCTCTCCCGTCGGGCCGGTACCTTTCGCACAGATTTGCTGGAAGGGTTTCCAAATTCTTTTCCAAATATAGCCCCGGGGCGGCCGCCTGCCTCCCGCCTCCCCCGTGTGCCCTTCACGGCTCTGAGCCGCAGCCGAGGGACAACCGCGACCCCCCCACCCCACCCCCAGCCGTGCCCGGCAGCCGGGAGAAAACCCGCCCGGGGGGGAATACTCCCACGCAAAACACGCGTGGAAGCTGCGGGGCCGAGCCCGGGTGCCTCCCTCCACTTTCCCCGGGTTTCAAGTAGATTTTTTTGGGGAGGGAATGGGATGCTTTGGTCCCTTCGCCCCTGCTGTCACCTCCAGTCCCTTCCCGGAGGAGGGGACCTTCCCCGCTGCCCTGTCACGGAGGCAGCGAGAAGGGCCAAGGATTTCTGTTCCTACCCACGCGGCCTAACCCAAACCTGGGCATTCCCACCCAAAACGCCTTGGAGGGAAGGGGGGGGGGGGGCACTGCTGGTGGGTCGGGAAGTGCCCGAAGGAAGCGCTCAGCAACGGGGGGGGGCACACACAGCTTTTGGGAGAGACACACCTCTTCCTAGCATTCCCGTCCCCGAGTGGAACCTGGGCTGGGGGAAGGAGGTAGAGGCCAGGGAGCTGGATACCCCGACCGGCATCTGGGGTGGGGGGGGACCCCTCCCCACCGGGCCCTTACCCTGGGAGCCTTCAAAGACCATTTTAACAGCGATAAATGTGATCCCCCCCCCCATTATAAGAGGTTCCACCTGGGATATTTCTCCCCCATCACGTTTTTATAGCGAGATCAAGGACAAATTTGTTGCGTTGTGGTGGCAGGTCCTTGGTTTCTTGGTGGTTTTTTTTTTCTTTCTTTCTTTTTTTTCTTTCCAAATGCTCTTCGGGGTAAAGCCCGGAGAAGTTTGCAGTTCTCCCGCTGCAATTAAGAGGGAGAGGGAGCGAGATCTTGATTGCTTCTGCTCGTTCTGATCGCTTCGGAGGTGGGGAAGGGAGGGGAGGGGGGACGACGACGGGCGGGAATTGATTTTAGATTTCTCTTTTATGTCGGGTCTGGTTTCTGGTGATTAAATTTCTCTCTTATGTGGACTGAACCTAGGGATAACTGATTAATAACATGCCACTTGGCGCCAACACGGGGTCTCGAGGCCTTTAATCGGCAAGATGCACAAGAGAACAGAGAGAAACACAGAGCAGGACAAAACTCCACCAACTATTTTAGCCTGCTGGTCTCTGCCTCGGCGGATTTTTTTTTTTTTTTTCTTCATCTTTTCAGTATTTCCTGCTAAACTCGTAAACTTTATTTGATTTACAGCTATTTCATGAACCTGCTTAAACTAACATGTGTTCCGTCTTGTCCAACTGAATCATAAAAAACAATCTTGGATCCAAACGAGATTTTTTTTTTTTTTTTTTTTTTTAAGAAACGAGTTATTAATGACAGAAAATAGGCATTGTCTTGAACGGCGGCTACTCCGGCCCCCGGAGCGCGGAGGTTGGCGGCTCCTGCGCCCGGCAGCCGCGGGGGGGGAACCGGCCTTGGCTCCGCAGGTACCGCCCGGGCGATGGGCTCCGCCGAGGGAGGGTTTTGCGCGGAGATTTGAGCGCTCCTTTCCCCTAAAAAGAATTATTCGTTGGAAATGAACGATTTCCAAGCGTGCACTACCCAAAATGTGCTCGCAAAGGCATTAACCCACAGCCCCTGTGCTGGCAGCCTGCAGACACGCACCGGAGCAGGTAAACACGTATGTCTGTCTCCAAAAAAAAAAAAAAACAACCAAACCAGTCAGGCACGAAAAGAGCTCCTAATATTTTCTCAAACGCGCGAAAGCAGGATTTTCTGTGCCCACAACCACTTCTACACCTAGACCAAAACAGACAAGCACGTATCCGGCATCAACGCTTAATATACGTGCAACAGGTATAAATCTATGGTGATGTATAGATTGCAGGCGCTCACGGGCTTATAGAAAATCGGGTTCACCAAACCGAGTGCCAACACCAGCATCTATTCGTACCCAAATACTCAGCCCCGTTCCCCGCCTCTGTTTACGTGGAAAAACCCTCCGGGAAAGCTACCTGCAACCCCAGAATTAGAGCCCCTACGCTGCGGGCAGCAGGATACGGCCGAGGCCCACTGCCCGCAAATATCGCTGGTACTTCCCCGCACACCCGTGGGTCTCTGCCCCTCGGAAACCGATTTCTCTTCTGCGTTGGTTGCCGCGGAGCCATCCGCGGCCGCGCAGCGCACCCGGGGTAGCGCGCAGGGCCCTAAGATTTACAGCTTGCGGCCTCATCCAGCCCTGGCACAAGGGGCAAGCCCCTGTAAGGGGGGAAATGCTCTTTTTTTCCTTTTCTCTTCCTCCTGTGGACATTTTTTGGG
Source organism: Gymnogyps californianus (assembly GCF_018139145.2). Lineage (NCBI taxonomy): Eukaryota > Metazoa > Chordata > Aves > Accipitriformes > Cathartidae > Gymnogyps > Gymnogyps californianus. The sequence continues at coordinate 3,226,133 of NC_059486.1, forward strand.
GTTTTTTGCGCTTAACATTTGCTGAAGGCAACAAAAAAACCTCTCAGGAGCTGTTTAGGTGATTCACATAATCTGTATTTTCCTCACGCGGATAAAAGATGGGTTTTAGGATGGCCATGAGGCCCGCACGAACCCGGGTTAACGCGGTTCCCGGCCGCGGAGCGGGGCTGGGGGGGCCGCAGCCGGCCCTGGGAGCGTCTCCCGCTCCCGAAATTTGTGGGTGTCCTGTGAATATAAAGGACAATATGGTCATAACAGATCGGCCGGGCTCGGCTGCGCTTTCGCTCTGCGTTATTTAGGGGAAGGGGAAAGAAAAGGGAACAGGGGCGAGAAAAGGGGGGGGGAGAAACGGAAAAAAAGGAGGAAAGAAGGCGAGATGGATTGGGAAAGAGGACAGAGAGAACGAAAAATGAGTTGGAAAGAAAGAGAGGAAGAAAGTTTGCCGACGTGAGGGAGCTGCGTGGGTGCCCCGGGCTGCCCGCTCCCCGCTAAGGGCTTGTCTCTCCGGGAGAACCGGGGCGCAAGCGGGGCCGCGGGCCGGTCCTGCCCGCCGCGGGGGGAAAGGAAAGAACAAGTACAGGTGTCACTTGGGCGGCCTTTTCTTCAGCGAGTGATTCAAAGCCTTTCGGTTCGGGCTCCTCTCCCCACTCCCCCGATCCATCCCGGCCCCCCCCCCCCCCCCCCCCCCCCCCCGCTCCCCCTTCAAGGTCATTGCAAGATCACTTTCAGGGAAAGGCACGGGGCGCTGAAGACTTTCCCCCTCTTGCCCCCATTAGCTCTCTTCCCAGGGCGAGAGCGAAGGCCTTATCTGCTTTTATTTTCTCCTTCGGGCCGAGATAACGCCCTGATTGACACCCTGTTTGGCAAGAGCAGATTAGCCTTTCTATTCTGGCATCGATAACGCGCCCCTCTCCATCGGGAGCATCAGTCATTGATCGGGGCGGGGAGGGGGATCCCATGGGCACCCTGCGCCAAAAAATCACCCGGACCGGCTCCCTGAGAGGGGGAAAAAGAGAAATGCAGCCTAATTTCCCTTTGCCCCTGTACCCACAGGAAAATTTGGGGCGGGGGCCGAGCCCCGACTCCCCCGGGCTGTAGTTAATTCCGGGGGAGATGCCTTTTTGGAGGCAGAGAAGGGAGAAAGAATAGATCCCTTTTGCTCCAGGGACGCTCCTAGCTTGACTTTTTGGGACCCTCTCGCCCCCTCCCCGCTTGCCATCTGGGAGAAAAAGGGACCTCCATCCCACGGGCACGCGTGGGAGGCTGTGAAGGACAGCGCTGTGGCCGCGCCACGCGAGGCTCTGCAGCCCTGCCTCTGCCCGGCTGCTTATTTTTCATTTTCGTCACCGTTTTAAAGCCTGGAGTTCGCCTGGGAAATTAATGGGCTGTAGGGAGGGGGGAACGGTTTTTAATTGCAAACTTTTTTTTTTTTTTTGAAGTAGCCAGAAGGGCGGGAAAAAAGGACCCGAAACCACAAACTTTAAAAGAAAAATGCTGTTCACCTATAATTACAAAAAAATAAAATAAAAAGCTCTACCCAGGTATCTACCCCCGAAGGCTCGTCTAAGCATACAAATTCTAAACCACTAAATGCAGGATTTTGTAATGGAAATACTGACACGAGGAGAACTGTATTGGCGTTACTTTGACACAAACTTCTTGCTGATAAACCCTCAAATCAATGCACTCAGTCACTGCCCCGGTAATTTGGGGGGGGGGGGGGGGGGGAAAGCAACCCAAAACAAGTGAATGGATCAAAATGCTTTCAGAGAAGATGATTATTTTAAGTACTTGTTTTTTTCCCAGGTGTGTATTTCGCCAAAGCGGGTACGCGGCCAACAAAAGGGAGTTAGGAGTAAAAGAAGAGAGAACTGGTCGGAGAGGGGAAGTAAATTACCTAAAAATGGAAGGGAGGGGAAAAAAAAATATCCCTGCTATGGGGGAGCTAAATCTCGGGGCGGGGGGTGGGGTGGAGGGGGGAGAGAGAGTTAGAAAGCCAAAAATGCCAAAGCATATATGTTTTACAAGCCGGGGGCGGCCAGCGGCGCGCTGCCCCGTCCCCGGGCAGGGTGGCTGCCGAGGAGCCGCAGGCTGCGGGCGGAACGCAAAAAGGCTTTTCGATTTGGTTAAGCCGACCCAAGAAGTGATTTTAAAGGGTGTGCGGGGGTGGGGGGGTGGGGGGGGAGCGAGTTCATGCTCGGCACTATTTCTTACTGCTGACACCTCGACCCCACTGCAAGCCAGCACCCCGGCCATCCCCCCCTCCCTCCACCTCTCCAGGGTAAAATCCGAAAGGAGAAACCTCCAGGGCGAGGGACACCCCTCCAAAGGTAGCAAGAGGGCAGAGGGGCTGCGCAGGGCTCCGGCCATGCAGCCACCAAAAACGGGGGCTCCCCGTGGCCTGAGGCCCCCGAGCAGGGCGGAGGGGCCCGGGCTACGCGGGCCTGATCCTGCGCTCCTGACTGCGGCGAGGAGCTGAGCAACAGGGATTGAGCCCGGGGGAGGGGGGGGGGTGCACAGGGCTCCAGCCCTCCCCCCCGCCCAGCCACGCACCCCCACACCCACGTAGGTAAGTGCCCACGGTGTGGGTGTCTGGGTCCGTGGCTGCTGATGGACGCTCCGGTATTTCTATGCATGCGGGAGCTTTTATATATAAATATATATGGAGTCCGGCGTATAGGCGGTGTGCACGCATTTATCCACTCGCTCGGGTTCTGGGTGTGCGCAGATTTGCACACACTCGCACTGAGCTGTGCGGAGGATGGGGGCAGACTGATGCTTGTGCGCACCCAAAACCTGTGTGTAAACCGTAGGTGAAATGTAAATATTCATGCGTATGTATGATGGATGGGGCACGGATGGCTTGCACTTGCATAGATGCTATCGTGCGAGTGTGCATAAGGATCTCTTTATCCGCAGATCCACGCACATACGATTTTGTGATGTGCGTGTGTGTCTGTGTATATATACATACATAAACAGACACGTATATTTATCCACGCGTATCTATATATCTCTGCACTCATGCGTTTATGTTGCACGGTCAGCCTGAAGATACAAAATTTGCTTAAACACTCGGGCAAGGCGAAGGCATCGTGCGTGTTTGCAAACCGTGTGTGTGTCCAGGCTTACAGATGCGTGCATACCTACACTTACATATATATACGCATCTGCATGTATACGTGTGCTAGCTTTTTCCTGCTGCTCATCTTTCCCCCGTACCGGGCGGCGTTCGGGGCCCAGCAGCAGCAAGACCCCGGCGGTTCTGGGCTCGGCTCGGAGGCCGAGAGCCAGCGGTTCCCGGGCCGGATCCGGAGCGGGGCCGGCGGCGCCGGGCGGGCGGGGGGAAGCGGTTCCCCGTCCCCCGGCTGCAGCCGCCTCGGGGGGGTACCGGGGTGGGGGGGGTCGGCTGCGGGGAGAGGCTTTGATTTCTGATTTGGGGTAAGCCTTCAGCAGGAAGGTCCTATCCTGCTCTGGCAGCGCCAGCACCTCGGGGCACTCAGTGCCAGCCTGGCTCCCCGCAGGAGAATCATCCTCCGTGGAGTTTTTCCCCTCATCCCAGGTATTTGGGGGGACCCCGAGCTGAGGAGCGCGGCCAGATCCAGCGCTGCACTGGGGCAAATCGGGACAAGGGGGGGCTTTTCCTCCCCGACCCCCCCTCCCTTTTTTTTTTTTTATTCCCCCCCCCCATCCTTGCTGGTGCTTTTTGCTAAGGGCCTGGCTTCCCCTGGGTGTCTGCAGAGCTTGGTGGTGGTGGCGAGAGCTCAGCCTGGGGAAACGGGGTAAATCCAGGCAGGATTTTGCCGGCCGGGAGGGGAAGGCTGCCTGCAGCCCCCTCGGCCGGAGCAGGACTGGGGGTCCCTGCCTGGGAACACTCACCCTCTGCAGTGTCCAGCTCCTGCAGGAACTTCTCGCTCTTCCTTAGGTGTTGCTCTTTATTGTCTTTCTCCCTATTTCTCCTCCTCCTCTTCCTCCTCCTCTCTTTTTCTGTTGGAGGAAACAACGTTTTAGCATCTTTTTTTTGGTGTGAAATCTTTCTGCAGCGGCCGTGAGTGCATCCCAAAATCCCTCCAGGATGAGGGAGAGCTGGGACGCGGGGAAGCGCCGGCGGCTCCTCTGCAGCCACTGGCTGCACTTGGAGAGATTTTGGGGGTTTTGGGTGTTGGTTTGGTTTTTTTTTTTCCTTCCCTTGTCAATCTCATTTGGCAAATAATCGCCTCGATTTACTACTTTTTTTTTTTTTAATCAGAGCAAATAATTGGTTCCCGAAGCACACTTGAATCTGTGCAAATAACCACAAATAACCAGGTTATCATTTACTATATATAGCCCAGCGTGCCTGCTTCCAGAGGCGCCTGAGCATTCATTTGACAAGTTTCCTGCTCGCTCTAATAGCATTATTTAAAAAAAAAAAAAAAAAATTAAGCTGAATAATGCCAATACCGTTGGATTAACTGGGCTGCTCCTGGTGAAGCGGAGCTTCGCTACTGGTTTCCCCCTTTTCCATTCCAAGAAAGAGCGGGTTTTCCTGGAGTTTCCAGCGACTCCGTGCCTGCTCGGGTGATACACACTCATATGATATATACACCCTCACACCGTATGTATACATATGCGTTGTACGTCTCGGCGTCCGAATATATATATTTACGTGTATATGTACACACACGCACCTATGTATAGAGGTTGCACACGCACAGCTTCGCTGTATTTTGCATTGCACCGAATGGATTTCTTTGGGGCAAAAAAAAGCAGGAATCTCACTGATAGAACTTTAAAAAGAGGAGAATAATACAAATTAACCTTCCATTACTGCTGCAGTCAACCATGACAGAATAGGCCAGTTGCGTGGTTGGTGACGTCTCCGTGTCCTATAGGAGCAAAGCTCGTGAGATAGCAGCTATCGCCTTGAACTCTCTTTATTTTATTGGAGTATGGCTGGTAATAAACAGTAATATTTAATTTGTCTGAGACCACAAATCGGCTTCTAGCTGGAAGGCTCCTTCGCCTTGACATTACAGTCCTAGAGAGCCTGGACTTGCCGTCCTTTTCCCAGCTGCTTTTTTTTTTTTCCCCCCTCCTTCTTCACCCCCCCCCCCCCCCAACCTGCGGACGGAAATAAATTCGATTTATTTGCATCGTTTTCAACTTGTCTTCAAGGTGTTTGAGAGCTAGTTTGGCATTGGAGAGGTGAGTGTTTCCCAGGCAGCGGCCGTGCTCGGGTTCGCTCTTACAAACTTCAGAGATTTTCACTTTTGCCTTTCTTTCCGGCGAGGGGAGGGAAGCTCGTGTTTTCTCTCGCTACCAGCTGCGAGAAACCTTTCTCCTCGCTGCTTTCATTTGTTGTTTTTTTTTTTTTTTTAAGAGAGAAACCTCTTCTTTCGGGCGAGCTGAATGCCTCGGGGGATGCTCCCCAGCACACGGGCGGGGCGGGGCGGTTGCAGCCACGGCGGCCGCGCTCGGCGGTCCTGTCCCGGTTTTCCCGCAGCGCCCAGCACCAGCAGCACGGTGATCGCCTGCTTTATTTCCTTATTTATTTATCCCCCCCCCTCCCCCGGTTTGCACCTTTCAGAGCAGCACCCATGCGATGGGAAGGGCTTTGCAGGGGCCGCCCGCTGCCCGCTCGCCCCAAGGCCGGAGCCGGGGCCGCTCCCGCCGCCGCCCGCCTTCCCCGCGGGGAAAGAACCGCCCGGTTTGCTCGCTCGTTTATTTGTGTTTGGAAGGGCTCCACGGCTCCTTTCCCTTCTAAAAGTAATGAAATATGGGACAAGCTTTGTTCTGTTTGTTTAAGTAGCGTTCTCTGGCTTATTCTCTGCGGCTACAAGTGCAGTTATTTTATTATTCTTATTTGCAACGGTTTGCTGTTGGCTGTTTCTTCTCAAGTAGCTGTTGGAACTGGCGTGCACATGGAAGGGGTTTGGGAGATGCCAAACTACACCCCCACAAGCACCCCCCCTCCCCAATAGCCGCTCACCCCCAGACTTTTCGCTTCCTCACCTCAAACTTTCAGAGGGCTCCGGTGTTATCGCGACCTGCGAGAGCTGGGAGCAAGGGTGGATTTGCTGAAAACTTCCGCGAAATGCAAAAGAAATGACCGAGAGGCAGAAAAGAGTGAAGGATTTTTTTTTGGGGGGGGGGGGGACGGGACGGGACACGACGGGACGGGACACACCGACGAGAAGAGGGTGGGGGCAGGAGGAGGATGGGCAGAGCAGATCTAAACCATGCCATTTATTCCGAGTCTTATCAAAAATCCGCCTCGCCAATCTGGTTCTCTTCAGCCTGCAGAATGCGACAGGGAGGCTGTTTACCCTGCGCTGACCTATTCAACTTTACCCTCCAAATAATACATTAAAAAAAGGGAGCGAGAGGGAGCGAAGGAAGATGCAGATAAACCCACAGCCCCGCTCCTCGCTGACGGTTTGATTATTTGGGCACGGCAAAGAGCTCCGGGGGGCTGCGGCCCTCGGCCGTGGCGGCGGGGCCACGGGGCAGCCGAGCCGCCGGCCGGGCAGCGCCGCGAGGGGTGAGGAAGAGGATGGGGAAGGGTAGGGGAAGGATCCTGGATGCCTCCAGAAGCGGGGACAAGGGCCACAACCCCCCGCACACACCTCAGGGTCCACCTTCGCTGGGTTTCAGTCCCACTCCGCCGCGTTTCATCCTTTTTTTTTTTTTTTTTTCCAGGTTATACCCATTAGGCGAGTCCATTTAGGGGGGATTCCCCCCCACCCCCCCAATAAAAGGCGTCTGTGAGCACTAGCAAATATAGAGCTGGGTTTAAATCCACACCTCTAGGCTGCCTTTGAGGGCCGGGGGGGCCGGGGGTGGTGCGAGGTTAGCGGAGCCAGCGATTTATTTAAAGGGGGTGTGGGGGGTGGGGGATATTCCCAGGCGCTGAATTTTCTCTTTGGTTGGGAGAGATGGATGGAGGAGGGAGGGAGGGAGCGGGGAAGGAGGTAAGGGAGAGGGGGAGGGTTGCTGGGGAGTTTGATGATTGTCTTTGTGCCTTGTTCTTGTTTGCCGGCCAGAAAAATAGGCTGGAAAAGGAGGTTTGGGGGGGAGGGGGCGGGAGGGAGGGCTGTGTGAGAGTGAGTCTCACCGGAGCAGGATCCCAGCTGGTTGGGCAGTGGGTCCCGGCACTTGGCGAACGGAGCTGGACGAGCCCACGTCACCTCCGCGCTCCGCTCCGCCGCCCTCCGCGCCCGGCTCCGCGCAGCCACGGCGGCAGCGCCGCGAACCTGCCCGGAGGAGCGGCGGCTGCCAGCCCGCCCGAAACTTTTTTTTTCTTCTTCTTCTTCTTTTTTTTTTTTTTTTTTTCCCAAGGGGGTGCTGTTTGCTTTTTCCTCTCTTTCGTCCTCTCCCTCTTTTTTTGTGACTATTTTTATTTTTTTAATTTTATTTTTAGGTGGGGAGTAGAAAGAGCGGGGTGGGGAAAACTGTATCTTCCAGATCAGGCTGAGAAAGGGGTGGGGGTGGGGGCTTTATCTTGGTCTCAGGATCCTTTCTAGTGCGTCTGACAACCTGGAAGTGTTTGGAGAGAGCAGGGGGGAGAGAGAGAGAGAGAGAAGCAGGCAAGCAGGCTTGCATTGGATAGATTTTTTTCTTCCAGGCTGGGTTTTCACATGCTGATCCGCAAATAAATAAATAAAAGGAAATATGCACACGAGAAGCCTGATCCCATTGTAATTCCCATTGCAAAGGGGGAAAATATACACATACATTATATATATGGAGATGCATTGATTGCATGGAATTCAACAAGCAAGGTAACAGCTCTTCCATTGCCATGTATGTCCGTCGGTGTCCGTAATCTGTGTGTGCGTGTGTGTGACCGAGGGAGAGCGAAAGTGGCTGGCTGGGGGCATTGTTAGACACGAATTGTCTTTGCCGAGGAGCTGCGAGGCCTCGGGAGACGTGGGGTGCAGGGGAAGGGGGGGGACGGGGGGGGGCCGGCTCTCCCCAGGGCTCCCGCGGCGGTGTGTGGGGCTGGGGGGGGCCGGGGAGAAGCTGGAACAAAAGCAGAGGGTGGGTTTGGTTTTTTTTTTTGCTTTCTTTCCCCCCTTTTCTTTTTTTCCTCCCGCAAACCCACTTGGTGCTACTTTAGCAACGCAAGATGCATTTTTCATACAGCCACCGCGGCCTGGTTCTGTCAAGCTCCATTTCTTCTCAGAAGCTCTTTAAAGGGGAAAAAAAAATTAGAAGCCACGGATCGCCGTTTGCTCTTAGTTGTTGGGTTATTTTTTGCCGCCCCCCCCCCTTTTTTTATTATTATTATTTTTATATCTGCTTAATTATGTCTCGACGCGGAGAACATCAGGGAGGCTCGCTGGAGCCGGGCTGCCCTGTGCTGCCATAGCTAGGTCCCTCTTTGTTTTAATAAACATGCTTTATTATTTCCACACTCCCCCCCCCCGCTCTCCCCCCCAGCTTTGCCAGCTCAGGGGGAATAATAGCTCCAAGCTGGAGGGAAATCGATTAAAATATGGATAACCGGCACTTCCCAAGCCGCAGCAAGGAAAAAAAAAAAAAACAACAAAACAACAGTCCAGGGCAAAAAAAAAAAAAAAGAGGAGGAGGGGAAGAGAAAAGCCTTAAATGGTCCCTGGAGCTGCGGCTCTGCCCCCGCGGGCTGTGCCCGGGTCCGGGGCAGCGGCTCCCGCAGCGCCCCTCGGCCCCGCTCCCGCTCCCTTCCGCGCACTTTCCGCGCACTTTCCGCGCTCGTAGCGGTTTTGCTTCGCCCTTCGGTCACTTCGTGCCAGGCGCCTGGCTGGTGTGCGGTGGGAAAAGAGCGTTTGGGAAGGGAGAGAGGGAGGGGGGCGCGGGCCGTTTCTGGACACGATCTTTAGCTCCAGACCTGTGGACCTGGAGTCCCTTCGCTTTTTGTCCTTTTAAATTACATATACGTATATGTATATATTACCCACCACTAGCAGGGAAGATAATTTTCTCCCCCCTCCTTTCCACTCCCAATTTTCCTCTGCATTTAAAGGAGAATTGCCTTTTTTCCTCTTTTTTTTTTTAAAAAAAAAGCTTTTAAATATTGTTGCAGGGAGAAGGAGAACATTCTCATGTACTTAAAAACAATATTGCCTCCATATGGTTGGCCTTTCAAAAGTGAATCCCCTTCTTTGAAACATGCAAGAGATTTTTTTTAAAGCTGCTAAAACTCTAAACTCCTTAAGAACAAAAAACTAACAGATAATTCAATTGCTTTTATCTTTTTTTTTGTGTGTGTGCTGCTTTGAAACTTTTACCATTCCTGATAGAGCCTTTAAAGCTACGTCAAAATACTGCTTTTAAAACTTACTGTGGTTACTCGCATCAGATGTAAACTGTGTATTTTTAAGCTCGTTTTCTCTGCTGGTGCAGTTTTAATCTAAATGTTATGGCTTAGTTCACTTCAGCCCCGATTCCACCCCCCATTCACCAGCCCGAGTGCGCGTTACCTTGCACAGTGTCTCGACCGATTGATTTATCTGCACTTTTATATTTTCATTGTCTCGTCCATCCTTTGCTTTACTTGCAACTGTCCGGAGTGGGGGGAGAAAAGCCTTTTTTTTTTTTTTTTTTTCCCCCGTAGGGGTGCAAGAAGTTGAATTTTCTTTGAAAATGGGGTTATATAAGGGGCCTCGTGTGTCGGTGGCATTTGCCTGGTCAAAACTGGAGTGGGGTGTAAAGCTCCCGCTTCCCTGGGAGGAAAGTGGGGGCTTTCAGCCCCCTCGGCCGCAGCGAGCCTGGGGGAATTGGGGGTGTTCAAGGCTCGGGGGAGGCTCTGTGTCGGCGTGTCCCCCCCCCCCGCCTCGGACCCCCGACCTCCAGAGTCACTTGTGTGATGAGTTGGCCGGTCCACGGCCCCCCGGTGCCTTGCTCCCCATGTCCTGCCAAACAGACTTAAAATACGCTGTTTACCTTTTCCAAAAGATGCATTTAATAATACCGCCTCCCCCTTCCCCTCCCTCCCCCCCCCCCCCCCCCCCCCCCCCCCCCAAATCCTATCATCCCTTGCGGGCTGCGATAATAAATAAAAGTCTTTATTTCTCCCTCTCCCAAAGTTAAAGGGCCTTGTTCCCTCCCCGGGCAGCTGGAAGTGAGTTGCGGGCAGCGCGGGTTTGTCGGGCAGCCCTGCCTAGCGCTCCAGCTCGCTCCCCATTGCATATATATATATACATTTTATTAAACGTCAGCATTGACTTATGCGTCTCTTATCTCTGCTCTCTCCCCGATGTGTGCCTGCAGTGGGGGATTCAGCGAAGGAAGCTTGTAACATGGCGGATAGCGAGGAAGGCTTTGGGCTCCCGACCACGCCGGCTGACTCAGAGGCCAAAGAGCTCCAGGCTGAAGCCAAGCAGGACACTCAGCTGGGGGCCACCAGCAAGTCCCCCACCTCGCCCCAGGCAGCCTTCACCCAGCAGGTAAGGACCCACGCTCCTCTTTCTCTCCCCCTCGCTCTTTATTTTTCCCTTTTCTCTGCCTTTTTCCCCCCAAATACCAGCTCAGCTGGGTGGCTGCTGCATCTCTGGGCGGTGATGAGTCGTTTTAGGCCCCACAGGAGTGAAAACTCTCGCCTGATTGTGGGCCTCATCCTGCTTGGGTGTTATTTGGGATTGTGTTCAAGTGCTAAACCTGTGGGGAAGTGCACGCGTGAATATTGGGGTGCATGGAGGGGCATGCATGGAAAAGCACCCAAAATACCGGAGAGAGGCACCCGCTCATGCAGCGGCAGACGTGCACTCACAGGCGTCCACACGTGAGTGTACAAATGCACACGTGAACACACGCACAGACAGCAGTGTGCGTGTGTATATATTTGCTGTGCGTGTGCATATTTGTGTAAGATATAAACATATATACATGCACCCTTTGTACACCCGGGCGTACGCATGCACACGCAGATGCAGCCGCGCTCGTGCGCGCACAGCTCTGCCCGCACCCATGCAATGGGCCCCGAGGGCAGGACAGTGTTGTCACGCGTGGGCACTCCTGTAGCGACCCGGGGGCCAGGCACACCCGGGGGTGTGTGTGTGTGTGTGCCACCCTCCATCAGCCCTCGCCCCCTGGGCGTCGCGCGTTGCCGGCACACGCGTGGGCTCCCACGCGAGACCCGCCGGCCGCAGCTCCCGGCGGACCTCCGCGCTGCCGAGGAGAGCAGGCCGAGGCGGCAGCGAGCCAGGCCTCCCCTCGGCTTCTCCTTCTCCCCGCCACCGGGGCCTTCCCCGCCCGGGTCGGGCGGCGCTGGGAGCCGTCCCCCGGTGCTGGGCTCCAGGCGGCTCGGGGCAGCCCGGGGGCGGGGGAAGGCGGGGAGAGGGGCTTTTCCACCGAGATCGCCTCGCCTTCAGCGGCTGCGGAGCCCCTCCGGAGAGCCCCGCTTATCCCCTGGCAGGTAAACCCTCGGGGGGAAACCTCCGCCCGCTGTGGATGCCGCTCAGGGGGATGCGGGCAGGAGGCATCGGCGGGGCCGGTGCGGGCACGGGTACCGGTACCGGGCTTGCCCTGGGGCTCCTGGCCACCGTGTGCATTTGGAAACCCACCCCCGAAGCGTTTGGCGGGGCGTTTCGGCTCCATTTTCAGTGGGGGGAATATGTGCTTGGTTTGGGGGCGGGAGGGTGTCCACTGTGCCTCCCACCCCACGGTGGAGGGATGTATTGTCCCCGCGGTGGCATCTGCGGTGCCAGCCGTGGGGGCCTTGGGCCCCCGCCGCGAGCAGCCCTCGTGGGGTGTGGGCTGGGGGTGAATAAAACGAGCGGGCGAGGGGAGCAGAGATGACACCCCACGCAGCTCCAGCCTGCAGAAGCGGAGCCGGAGGGTGTAAATCACTCATTGGAGGGGTGTAAATCTCCTGCGGCTGGCTCTTGAGAGCAGCTGGGCCGAAGCGCTTAGGGTATTCCTTCCAGCGGCGGCTGGGCTGGGAGGATGCGGGCTGGAGTCGGCTCCGGGTGCTCCCTGTCCTTCCCTTCCTTTCCCTCCCCTCCCCGGGAGCACCGAGGCCCGCAGGATCCTGCCCCAGGCCCCCCCCTCTTTGACGGGCATCACCGGGCTCGGGCCTGAAATCCTATTCTCCCCAGCTTTGCAAACGCAGGAGCGGCTGGATTTTCCCGGGAGCGCTCCGAGCTCCGGCTCCCAAAGCCCGGCCTTTTCCCTCCGAGCTTCCCGCCGGGGCCGTGCGGGGCCCCGCCGCCCCCTCCCCGGCTGCCCCCGGCGGGGCTCTCCCCGCCCCGCTCGGGCTGACGGTTTGTGCCTTCCTCCCTCGCAGGGCATGGAGGGGATAAAAGTGTTTTTGCACGAACGGGAGCTGTGGCTGAAATTTCACGAAGTGGGGACGGAGATGATCATAACAAAGGCCGGGAGGTAAGAGGCGGGGGGGGCCCCCGCGTGTCTGCGTGGCTGACTCTGCCTTCATTTGTGCGCGTTTGCGGGGGGGGGGGGGGGTCCCTAAGGGGAGGGGGCACGCGTGTCCGCGGCCGCAGCCCCGCTCTCCCTGACATTGGTACGGTCACGTCTCGCGTGTGCGAGACACCCCCCCCCGCGTGTGTGTGTGCCACGGGCCCGGGAGCGCCCGCAGAGCTCTGCCCGGCGATGCCTCGGCCGGGCCGGGCCCCCGGGGCGGGCGTGCGGAGAGCCCTCCCTGCGAGGATATATTCAGAAGAAATTGTTTCTTCTGGCTTCTTTCTTAACCAGAACAGTTGGATCGTTAATCCCAATTTCAGGCCTTTGGAAGCTTTCCAGGCGAACGCGAGTTGCAACCACTTGGCCAAAAGCTAACCTTGTTTAGAGCAGCTCGCTGGGCGATTTCGTTATTATTATTATTTTTAATTAAAGGAGCAGCTCGGCCCTTCTGCGATTTTGCAATGCCTTACGCTGTTTACAGAACTTTCTTATTTACTTTGCGCACGCTGAGGCGAATATATCCAGAACACCCACGCCACCCCATTTAAAAGTATATGTGGTCTCAAGCTACTGTTTATATACTGATAGCAAAGCTGTTTAGATGCATAGATAGATGTGTCCGCAAATAAATAGCATGCGGATCTAACTGCGTCCAGATACGCGTTTCTGTATGTGTGTATTTGTCTGCGTGGGTGTGTAGAAAAATATACAGCCTTGCAAATCCAACTTTATTGGGACTGCGTGTAATCGATTCCATGACCGGCTTAGTAAACCTGATCCATAGATATTTATATGTGTATGCGTGTATATTTGAGCGCGTTTGAGGCGATTTAACATTATCCTTAATATTAATGTGTTGGAGGACTGTTAAATTGAAGAGTGCCTAAGCCAGCGAGACGCAGTAAAATAGTCTCTCCAGTCCCATCGACAAACTGGGGGCAGCCCGAGAGAGACTCTCTTCGTTGTGAGTTTAAATTAAAATCCTCAGAGGAAGGAGGGGGAGAAAAACCCTCCACGCGTAGAAATAGTAGTAGCTTTAGATTGTAAGGACACAATAAACAACGCAGCGTCAAACTTTCATTTTGCTCTGTCATCTGGTATTTGTTGTGGTCTTCCAAAATTTGCCTGAAGAGGGAGGGGAAAAAAAAAAAAAAAGAGCTGGTTGTGTAAAGTTTTAGCGAACAGATCTGTCTCACGGCTCGCCTTCCCCTCGAACCTCGCTGCTGCTGGAAAAATCGGTTTGAAGAAAGGTCTTGTGTCCGAGGGGACGCGGTACAAAGCGTGTGAGGGGGGGAAGCTGCTGGGGGTCGGGGTCCTGCCGACCCCCGCCGCCCGCTAGCCGGGACACGGGCTGGCCGCCGGCCCCGCTCGGGGCTGGGGGAGCCGAGGGACCTCCCCAAAAACCCGAGTTCGGAGGCAAAAAAAAAAAAAAAGCAGCGCACGGAGAGAGACATAAACCACCTTGCAGAAATTTCAAACAAATATCGCAGTGGACAGAAAGCTCATCTGGAGAGCAATAAAATAGACATTTCCAGTGCAGGGGCTTTAGGGGAGATACGGGATAGGTTTCCTTATTTATATAATTCCTCATGTTTATTGTTGGAGAAGTCTGTGTGCTTGCTGGTCAGGTGTTTTCGATGGAGTTATAGATCATTCTTCAGGTGGAATTCTTCTTCCTTAAAACGTTAAAGCTAAACCCTCGCTTTCTTCGTCGGTAGCTTTCCCCCCCCCCCCCTCCAGCTTTTTACAACTGAATTAAAACCCAGCCCAGATGCCCTATCGCAGAGATAAGAGCCCGAGCCTCGGAGAAGAGTGCAGTATTTTTAGAGGTGTGGGGTTTTTGTTTATGCGTGTCTTAGGTGCAGGGATACATTTTCATCTGCTTTATTTTTAAATATTTGGAAAGCTCAAACTAAAATAACATCAGTGTTTTAAGTCCCTGCCTCGCAGTAATGGAAAATATTTCGAAAAGCCGCTGTCTTCAGTGTGTATCCGAGTGTTTCCAAGTATTTGTCAGGTGTGGTTGCTGATGTCTCTGTACGCGCGTACGGCTGCACACAGATTTGGTGTCACACCTGAGTGCGTGCAGGGTTTTTTTAATATCTGCACACAGAGCCGTTAATACACGAGGGGGGTGATCGAAATGCACGTATTTTAAATACATATATTTATAGAAATATATATATTTTTTTACTTTTTTGGCAAATCTCCCCTCCTGTTCCAGCGGTTTGTGTATAGAGGGAAGTAACTTGCTTCCAAAAGTTCTCACCATCAGACTTGTTCAAAGAAAGGGGAGTCGAAGTCTTGGCGAAACATATAATAATAAATATACGAATAGACGAGCAGGCACACAAGTAGGTGAATAAATAACCCCTCCAGCCTCGTAACTAAGATTCTGCCTTGATAAAAACTCTTGTCTCGCCTCAGCTGGGACCAGGGGCGGTACCCAGAGGCACCCAAACGTGTCCCACGCCCCAGGGGAAGGGTGCACCCATCCTCTGCCCGAGCCTTTTGGGAAGGTCCATCTGAGAATGTGGCGTTGCCCTTTTGTTGAATGACCCCCCCCGGTCTCCTCCTCGCAAACACACGCGCGAAACCACCTTGGAAAACTTTCCCTTCTCCGCTTTTATACTTATGTATTATTTTTTTTTTTTATTTGTAGGCGTATGTTCCCCAGTTACAAAGTGAAGGTCACTGGACTTAATCCAAAAACTAAGTACATACTGTTGATGGATATTGTACCAGCGGATGACCACAGATACAAATTTGCAGATAATAAATGGTATGCACGCGTGGGGGAAAGGGGAGGGAGGGGAACTCTGTGTTCGGCTTTCTGGGCTGGCCAAACCTGGGCAGCACAGGTTGGGGGATATCCGTGAAACAGCGGCTCATCCTTCTTTTTCCCCTGCAAAGGAGAGATGTTGGGCTGCAGGCGCTTCACCTGAGCGTCTCGGGATGCTCACAGTCCTTGGGAGAGAAATGCGTCAAAAAAAGGAAAAAGTCTGTCGCAATTAGCTAACGATAACCGTAATCCTGTTTGACGATGAGATTATTGGCTATTGCGGAGCCGATAGTTTAATTATATTAAGGAAGGGAATATCTCCGGGCAGGAAAATCTTTAAGGATTGGTACACGGTCCGTCCTTTGCTCCTGGCTTGGGTGCCGGTAATTAGGGAGGGGAGGAAGGATGGGGTTAAACTGGGAAACGGCGAGAGCCATCTCCGACGGGAAAAGTGCCCAAAAGCTCCATTAATTCCCCGAGCAGTGTTTGTAAATGCCTTTCCTCCCCAAGCACGGCGTGACTGTCCCGCACCGTGCCGCGATACCTGAGCGGGAGGAACCCCACGGGAGGGGATGGGCGGGGGAGCGGGACCCCACTGGAAAGGATGGATGGGGAAGCAGGAGCCCGCCTGGAGCTCAGTGCCTGTGTCCCCACGCAGGTCGGTGACGGGGAAGGCAGAGCCGGCCATGCCCGGGCGGCTGTACGTGCACCCCGACTCCCCGGCCACCGGCGCCCACTGGATGAGGCAGCTGGTTTCCTTCCAGAAGCTCAAACTCACCAACAACCACCTCGACCCCTTCGGACATGTAAGTACCGGGGGGTGGGAGAAGGGCACCGCGCCCGCGGAGGGCTAGCGGGGGCCCCCACGCGTGCTCACGGTCCTCTCCCACGGCGTGTCCCGCACCCGCGCGTGGTCTCCCCCACCACCGCCAGCGCCACCAAGATCATGGCAATGTCACCCACCCCCAAACCCGTTGTGTTGGTGGGGTGTTATTTTCTTCCCTGAGTGGGTGAGATGAACCCCAATGAAGGACCCCCCCCCAAAAATGGAAGCATAAACCTAAAAAATGGGCTGTTTCGCAGCACTGCGTGGGAATTGATTACAGACCTCGGGGGCTGGAGTCCGCGAGTGGGCGAAACGCGCCCGGCTTAATTGAGTATTTAGCTACCTGGTTTTAAGCTCATGGAGAGTCTTGGAGCGTTAAAATCTGCTCGCTGCCTTCATGAATTTGGCTAACAGGTAAAATCAATCAGGCATAATTATTCGAGGAAATAGGACCTAAAACCATGTGGATCCCTCGATCCAAAAAAAATGCAACAATAATTAAAGACAATTAAAAAAAAATTGAAATCCCGCTAGAGCTTCTTGGACGTAAAAAGGTCTTTGCTAGACTCGTGGGGCCGTGAAAACTTGTGTGAATTCTGCAGCCAGAAACAGCCCTCCTTCGAAGGTCTCCAAAGATGCGTGTTCCTCTGAGCAAATATATATGTGCATGTATGAATAATATATATATCTCTATAAAAATATATATATAATTACTTAAGCGGGTATGCGAATCCAGATCCCGCCATCCCTTTCCAAGAGCGTCTTTTTTCTCCAGTATCGTTTCAACACTTCAGTTTCTTTTTTTTTTTCCCGAGTTCTTTTTTTTTCTTTCTCCCTTCGCTTTTTAATGATAAATTTTGTGCTATTAAATCCTTCCCCACGTGGTCGCTAAGAAGCGGGGGGGCGGCTGCCGGGGAGAGCGGCCAGACAAGCCCCCAGCCCACCCCAATGCTGAGCATCTTTTTAGGAGCGCTCCTTTCCCCCTCCAGTTGGGGGGTTGATTTCTTTTTTTTTTCTTTTTCCTTGTTTTTTTCCTTTTTATAATTTTTTATTTTATTTTGGTTTTGCCTTCAGCTGGGGGCAAAGCGGTTTGCAAGCGCTGCTTTCCAGGGATCAGGTCCTTCCCCACTCCCCCCCCTCCCCTCCCCGGGAGGAGGGATGGGAGAGCGGGAACTCCGCAGCAGCGTAGCCGAGGGGACCTCTCCCACCCCCCGGGCTGGTTTTGGGAAGCAATCTCGGGTGGGGGGGGGTAAGGAATCCGGCCCAGGGGGGACGGGGCCAAGCATCCCCGCTGCGAGCAGGCGGCTTTGGGGAAAAGTTCCTCTAAACAAACCAAAGGCGCTGAGGGGACAATAAGGGACTTCAGAGGAGGAGCTGCACCAGGAGTCTCTCAATTAGAGTCGCTGTAATGAAATTAAAAACCATTAGATCGTTCACCGTTGATGTCTACGACTTTCCTGGATGTCAAAGCAATTTGCTTAAACCCCCGGGACGGGGGAGGCGGCGGCGGGGCGCGCTGCGTCTCGCTGTCGCCAGGGTCCGGCAGTCATTATCGTGACCGAGCGGCCCCCCGCCACCTTCCCCCGAGATTAACCCGGTACCGAGCAGGGACCGCTTTTTATCTTGAACACAGCGCGTTCCGCCCCCCCCCCCCGCCACCCTCCTCTCCCGTCCTCTGCGGGGGGCTGGCGGGGGGGACACACTAAATCCCTCCAGCTCTCTGCTTCCCTCCTCCCTTCTTGCCTCTTTGCCCTCCTGGGGGGGAGTTTGAGATGCCCGGGCCGTCATGGTGGTGAGCTGGGAGGTTTGGGGGGCTGTGAAGGGCCTGGAAAGGCAGAAAGCCCCCACCCGCAGCAGGTTCAGGATGCCAACACGTGTTGGGGAAGCAGCTCCGGTCCCCCCCGGGGGGTGTGGGGGGGCAGCAGCACAACCCAGGGCTGGCGGGTGGGGGCGGCGGGTAAGGAGCCACCTTTCAGAGCATCACCCGGCCCTGATGGGTTCCTTGGTTTGGGAGGGGTGGGGAGTTTTCTTGAGAGATATGTCCACCCCGGCACCTAAATCAGCCCTTCTGGGGAAGCGCTGAAGAGGCAATGATTTTGGGGAAGGAGACGCAAGGACCTGCGGGCCTCTCTCCTCCTCTTCCTCCTCTCCCCCTCCCCGGGCAGCGGGGGGTGGGTGGGGGGTGCGCCGCGCTGTGCCCCCTCTATTCCCACGGGATGTCCTCTCCTTCTCCCCTTGCCCAGATCATCCTGAACTCCATGCACAAATACCAGCCCCGGCTCCACATCGTGAAAGCGGACGAGAACAACGGCTTCGGCTCCAAGAACACCGCCTTCTGCACCCACGTCTTCCCGGAGACCGCCTTCATCGCCGTCACCTCCTACCAAAACCACAAGGTGAGGGGCTGGGCCGGCCCTCGCACCGGCAAACCGCGTCCCCTCTCCTTCCCTCCTCCTCCTGCTCCTCCTGAGGGCCTCGGCTCTCCTTTCCCCTTCTTCTTCTCCACCACCACCACCTTTTTTTTTTTTTCTTCCCTTCTCCTTTTTCTTTTTCCCCTTCTCCTTTTTCTTTTCCCCCTTCTCCTTTTCTCTTCTTCTCCTTTCCTCTCGCCACACACCCGTCCCATCCCCTCTGTTATTCCTGGCGACACATACAAAGCATCTAAAGACGGGGCTTAGGGTGAGCCGAGGGGGAATTAGCTCAACAGGATGGTTTGCTCAGAGAGGAGACAACCAACCGAGGAAGTTGGCTTTATCTTCTCTCCCCGCTCCCCGCCATCGGTCAAAGCCTTGTAATCTGGAGAAGGGAGCCCGGCGCTCCCCTCCGTGGCTGGGGTGCTGATAACCCGGGCTGGCCGTGCTCCGGCCCTTTGTTTGGGAAAGGGCTCCTTCCCCGGCTGCTCCTCGGGCGGCCCTGCGGGGAGGTCGGTGGAGGGCTGCGGGGTTGGCAGCGAGGAGGCCCTGGAAGGAAAGGGAGGCTCTGCGCCTGAAATCAGCTCCCCGCCTGCCCAAGCAAAACAAAGAAAAAAAGAAAAAAAAAAAAAATCAAATAAGGTTTTCTTGGGGTGCCGCCGGGCAGATACACGTGGGTTCCTGCTGCCGCCCCTCTCTGCCTGCCCTTTGGGGGGACCCCGCTGCGGGGCTGCTGCCCCCTCTCCTTCCTCTGCTTGGCTTTTGGGCTTCCCCACCCAGCGAGGAAGGTGGAGGAGGAGGAAGGCGTGGGGCTGGGGAGGAAGGCTCAGGGCTGGGGTAGTTCTCAGCAGATGTATTAGGGATGCCTTTCACCAACTGCTCCTCACCACTGCCGCAGACCCTCTCTAGGGCAGAGCCCCGTGAAAAGCTAGTTCTCCTTCAGAAAAAAAGCCAATTCCTCCCCCAATCGTATAGAAAGCGATTACTACGAGCTTTTACTTGTACTTACGGGCAGGTAGGATGGCTCCTTTGCACTTGACGGAGTGAAATAATTGTTTTTCAAACGGAGCAAGGTCATTTAACACCCCAGATAAATCCTGGATGCTTTCCTGGAGAAGTAAGTAGGAAGCTCCTAAACCCGTGCGAAATGATTGTGTTTCCTCCGTCCATCAGTTGGCAAGGGAGACGCAGAGAGCAGAGGTAGGCTGGAGAAGAAAGAGTGTTTCACCGTAACTAGGGAGAAAAGAAAATACTTCCCTACCCTTTAAAATAGGAGCTGTTGGCACGACTAGGACAAGCAAACTGAATCCAAACTGAGCCTTGCCAAATTATGCCTTAAATTGTAACTCTGCTGTGGAGGCTATAAAATCAAGTTTAACTTCTGCTTGATGGATTCGGAGAAAGAATATAATATTAATAGAACTGGGAGTTAATAAAACAGGACACACTGCTCGCTTTAAAGGCATTTCTCTGTGAGAAAACAGACCTGAATTTAACTGCTTTCCTTTGAAGAAAAATAGGACTGTTTTATAGAAAAATAAATTATCATGCAAATAAAACAAAAGCAAACATGTAAGTACAGTAGTTTGGGAAAACTGCCATATTAGGAGGAGCAGGAATATTTGATTGTAAATCAACAACATCTGGTTGATAAGAAATGACATCTGCGTATCCGTCTGTCAAAACATACGCACTGACAAACACATGAATCCCTACAGACACACACACGCTCGCATCCCAGCAGACACGTGCACCCGCACACAGACACCACTACATATTTTACACACCCCCCTACACATTTTACATACGCTTACATCCCTCCCTCCCCAACACACGCGTTCCTCTTCTTGCTGCACTGAATCATTGGAGGAACAAATAAAGAGGGGCTGTAGCCCCAAGATAAAGACCCAATTGAGAAAGATAGAGCCATAAAAATAAACCAGGGAATGATCTACCCTAAATGGCATCTCCCTCCAGGGGAGGGAATGAAATTTGTAGTTTGCCCCAGTGCAGACGGAGCATAATACTGGGGCTGAGGCGGCGTGCAGCTGATGCTGTCGCAGGCGCTGGCTGTGCGCAAGGGGCAACGTCCTTCAGCTGAGTTGTCGAGTGGCAAGTGGGGTCTTTTCCAGAGGCAGAAACCCCAGTTCAGCTTTCACAGCTGAGACGTTGCTTGGCAAAACGTATTTTCATGTCGCAAGGCAGGCTGCATTTCCCGTTGCCACAAACGATCGCAGTCCCACCGATCTGCGTCTGTCTGCATCGAGCTCCCCAAGGAGGGTCTGCCTGTCCATCCCCACGTCTCTTTGTCAGGGAGCTGCCTATCTTTTCCCATTTACAGCCATCTCTCTCTCACTTCCACCCATCACCTGTAGCGCATCCTTCATGCAAACTTTCCTATCCGCACAATCACACAGAGTTTGTATACACCGACGTATTTTACACATAGTTTTTGTACATCCATACGTTATGCACAAACGCATATGTATACACAAACAAATTTATCCGTGCATGTGTTTTAGGTTTCAAGAGCTATGTTATAGGTGAGTTATATTACAGTATTAACTGTATGACTTGCCCACAAATGCGTTTGAGTCTATTTAGACAGCTTATAGAAATACCTGCCTGATTTCAGATCCGTCGATTTATTTCAATAGCACAGCTGCAATCCCAATGTAGGGCTTGTGCTTATTTCCCCTGATATTTTAGACAGCCTGAAAAGATATTTAAGCACACTGGGATCTCCCCCTCCCCAGCCCTTCTCCCCAAAAGGTATGAAGAAAGTTTTGGTAAAGTTTTCAGTGCGGTTGTCAGCAGCTCGGTTGACCACCTCCCCCCTCTCTGCAACCCTGAAAAAATACCCCAGAAATATTGAGGTGTTAAAATAGGTCACATGCACATTTCATTTCCTTGCCATTTACACAATGGGTGCTTGCAATCAGGTTGATTCCCAAATATTAACTTCCCCTGCAGTTAAGTACCATTTTGCTGTAGCTTAAATCATTGTGTTACTAGCTCATATTTATTAGGTACTAGCTCTCTGCTTAGGACCAGGAAATGAACCCTAATAGACAGAAATAATTAAGGTTCTGCCCTCATGAGGGTTCTTTCAAAAGCAAGATTTCACAACAATTATTCTCATTAATTTTTACAACCTACTTTCCCCGTTAGCTGGACTTGGGCTTTATATTGGTTTTCCCCCCTCAGGATATCCGGTTTTATGCTGATTTTTTTTTTTTTTCCCTAAGTTATTTAACATTCTTGGTAGCCCGAATTCTTTTAAGGAAACATTCGCCCCAGCTGGGATGCTATAGGCACCCAGAAATGCTACGTGCACCATAGCAAAGCAAAGGACCAGGGAAGGGCCTGGCTGAAGACTGATCTGATGCACTCCTAGATAGCCTGTGGGCATAGAGAAACATGCTGGTGGGCTTTCTGAATATATAGGTTCTCATCCCACCCCCAGAAAGACCCCTGTACTAAAAGAGTGCCGTTAAGTTGGCCAAGTCAACTGGTGCTCCATCCTGCCAAATTTAGGAGAGCTACCTCTGCGGCTCTCCTCTGAGCACGTGGCCTTTTGTCGCTCTGTCGAGGCATCTCGCAGAGCAGTGTAGGTGTAGCTGCTGCCAGAGGTGGGCAGGTCCTTGGGCTCGGGATGTTTTGCCCTGAGAGCTGAGTTCTCCTTGTCTTTGGTTGCAGTTAGCCACCTCCATCACTTCAGCAGAGGCCACCAATGTGGTGGCCTGGCTGGCATCCCATGGAGTGCCTCCGTGCAGAGACTGGACCCGGTCCAGTCCCCTGAAGCAGCCCTGCACAGCTGTGTCCCCAAACTCTCCCTGCCCAGCCTGGGGCCACGGGCTCCATGTCTTCCCACCTCCATGGCATGAAGGGGCAGCCCTTCTTTTTACTCAGGGTAGGCTCTTCTCCAAAGAGGGGTCCCCCAAGCACTGAGAGAGGCAGGACTCCCTGGGGTTAAGCGAGGTGAGACCATGTATCTGCTTTTCATTGCCAGGACTGGTGGCTTCTGCGCAGCTCTCGGTCGCTCAGGGACCGCAGTAAGCTCTTTTCCTCTCACTGACCCTCTCCGAGGCTTCTCACATCTCTGCTCTCAAATGCTTAGTCCCGTTCCAGGCTTTGGTGGGAGAGTGCTTCCTTCTAGAGGTCTTGTGTCCTTCACAACCTGTGTCTGAACCAGTCCTGTCTCCCTCTGCCCCTTCGTCCTCAGTCTTGTCCCTGCCTCCCTGCCAGCCCTGGGACAGGGTGCTCAGCCAGCCCCAAGCCTCTGGCCCCTTTTGGTCCTCAATCCAGATGCCCTCCCCAAGCTCTGCAAAGACACCCTATCTCTCTCCAGCCTCACTCCCGCCTCCCAACCCACGTCCTTCCCCCCCAACCAATACTGTGCAAGGTCTGCCTCTTCTCATCCTCCGTTCTTGTCTCCCAGTTGAGCCAACAGCCTCCTCAATGAGCCCCTGTGTCTTGTACCAGTACCTCTGACCAGCCACTAGCTCTCAGTCCCTCCCATTTCCTTCACTGGCTTCTGGGTTCGGCATCTTCTCCTCGCCGCCAGCAGCCCCCCCCTTCCCCTGGCCTTTACCTCGGGCTCCGAGTCCCAGCTCCCCATCCAGCTCCTCTGTTTGGCCCAGCCAGATGTACCTAGTCTCAGCAGGCACCTTGTCTTCATCTGTTTCTTTCCTTCTCACTTCTCTGGTTTGGCTTCCTCCTCCATGCTAACTTGGTTTCCACCTGGGGTACGTGAGAGTGCAAAAAAAAAAAAGGCTCTGTGCTTTCAGCCTGAAGCCCAGCATCCCAGTTGCTCCCAGCACAGCCGGCTGCAGCGGTGGCAAGGATGGTCCTGGCCTGTCTCTGTCATGCTGAGCAGGACCATGGGCACCTGCAGGGCAGGGACAGCACGTATCCCCACAGCATGGGGAGGTCCATGCATGCTCAGCTCAAGGGTAATCACCTGGACCTCTTCATCTCTAAATGGGGCGACCTGAATGGTGATTTTTTTTCCCACCCAGGCTTTTAAGTTGTCCAAGTGGGGCAGATGTTCACAAGAAGAGAGCTCAGAAACTAAGGATCCCCTTCCCTTGCAGAACGTGAAGTCCCTTTTCCAGAATGCCTAGCCTTTAGGACAGTTTCAGAAGAGCCTCCAGAAGAGCCCAAGAGGGTCAGGGTGGTGTGTTTTGCCTTAGCCGAAGTGCACAAAAAAAAGTGGGACCAGTTTGGTTGACAGCCAAACAAGTAAATAAAATGGAGCCCAGGGCATATACCTGGTGTGGAGTATTTCAGCCCTACCAAAGTTTTGTAAAGTTAGAAGCAATTGAGAAAAATCTTATTATGGCAAGCGCTTGACAAAAAGTAATACTAAGTGGTAGTTTTGACCCTGGCCATAATAATATTCATGAGCCTGTAGACACAAATAACCGTATAAATACATGGCCATGCAAAAAAAAAAAAAAAAGTGTCTTTCCTCGACCTAACTAGATGCAAAGCTAAATTTTACCATGCTGGAGCTAAAGATGCCATTGGAAATGTCTCAGCAGAAGTGCTTTGTTGTCAGTTAGCCCAGAGAAAGGAGTGCAGAGGAACGGCACTGAGATTTCATCGGGAACTGTCGCTTCCTGTTAAAGTGAAGACGAACCCATAGGTCAGACAAGCCCTGAAAAGTGTAAATGTGGGAGGCTTCACCCTGGAAAGCTCTCGTCTCAGAAGGGGCTGCAGCAGCTTTAGAAATCAGTGGTCAGAAGCGAACTTTGCCATCAATTTCTTTCAGTCACAAATACATAAACAAAGCCCTACAGTTTTATTGAATCTGTGCTATATAATTTAGCCTTGGGCACTTTGTCTTAATGACCTTGCAGGACGTTGGGTTTTTTTTTTTTTATTTTTCATGATGTAATTGTCATTTGACTTTCTGACAGCTTTTTCTTTCCCGCCCCAATGAGTTACAGTCAATTAAGCAGACTTTCACTATGGCAAAGTCGATCCAGAAGGCGGCTATTTCCACCCATTTGTCTGCTTTTCCACCTCTGAAATAGTTTGTAAGTCAGACAAAAACCGGCCAAACAAAATATCTTCCACAGGCTGTTTTCTAAAGGAGGGATTCACTAACTTTTTCTCTATTTTCTATTTTGTTGTGTAGGTTTTGTTAAATCTGGCTTGGACTCTCCTGGCTTAGTGCTAGGGCTGATGCCATGAGTTATCATCTAGGGAAACTTTGTTCTGAAAGCTCCTGCTGAAATGCATCCGAAGTACACCAAAGAGCTGAGACCTAATTTAAAACCTTCTGTAGTCCCTGGTTTCTAGATGCCTTCAATCTAGCAGATCTCTAATTTTAAGGAGGCTGAAGTTAGCCATGCTTCGCTTGAGGCTTTCTGCCGCCACCACATATGTTAATACCTTTGCTTGTAAGAGTGTTCCCAATGCGGGTTAGGGGACTTCTCTACTCATAAAGCAACATATTTGCAAGATCGAGGTCCCATACGATAGTTTTGTCCGACATTTTGTGGGTGATTAAAGGCTTGATTCATCAAACAGGGCATTCATCTGAGGTCCTTAAATTAGGGGCTAGCGTGTTGACGGCTCTTTCTCCAGTGAATGGAGAGCGTTGGGGACCTGTGAAGGCAATGCTACCCACCTCAGAGGCCCAGTGCCCTCTGGCAGTCCCCATCTCCTTCCATTGATTCCAGCAGGAACGCCGGGAGACGAGGTTCCCAGTGCAGGCGCCTTGGTTAAAATGCCTTCGGTTAGGTTGGGATGAATCCGGTCCTTTGTACATTTGTGTGCTGGTGCCAATACTGTAAATCCTCGCTCAGTGAAGGACTTCACTTATGCAAGCAAATATTGCCATTGGGTTCGGCAAGCGAGGACAACTCGTACATTTAACGTGCTTCAGAATGCAAATTGCATAGAAAGATTCGAAAAGTTGAATAATGCCTATTATTCATTACAGAAGTGCCACCACCTCTCCGGTGGAAACCGATACGCAGTTTCTTTGCAAAATACACAGCTGGTTGTCTAATTATTCAGGGCTTTTAATCATAAAACGCACCCCTGTTTTACTGCTAGAGAACGGCTCAAATGGCAAATTGGACCAAAGAGATTGTTTGTTTACCCTTCTTTTTGAAATCTGAAATGCGTGACCAAAAAAGCGCAATGCCCTTTTTATGTACTAAATCAGGTCCTGATTTAATGGGAATGCCCATGGGGACAAGCGTAGGGGTGATGGGGTCTTTGTGTGAGATTTGGGGCTGAATTAGGCAAAAATGGCAAATTAAAAAATGGCCCTTGAAAAAAAAAAGTGCTATAAGACGAGAAAATAGCAAAATAATCTGGTTGTGCAGACACCTGGCGGGGTTTGCTATTGACAGTAGCCGAGCCAGATTTTTCTCTTTGAATTTTGGCAAAGAGGCGGATCCAGTTGTGTGTGCTTGACTTGGTGAACACGAACCTCTCTCTGTTCTCCCGCCATTAATCTCGAGCTCTTTCCTTCCCGTTGGCCGACTTTCGATAGGAAGGAAGGACAGTGTTTCCATAAAATGCGGTGAGCTCCTGAGGTTCCTCCAATGGCAAACACAGAGTGGTCTCTCTTCCTGGGCAAGTGCAAGTGGCTCTCCCGACTCCCGGCTGAGGGCCAGGCAGTGATGGAGAAAGAGAAGGGGAACTGTTGCCTCTTCTGCCTGAATATTAGGGCATTGCAGCTAGATCACACCTGATCCAGGCTCAGTCCCGCTCTGCAAAGACACAAATGCATTTGCATCAAATTTGGCACGGCAGAGTGAGTTTCTACAAGATCAGCAGGGCGTCTGGGGGTGTTGCTGCTCCACAGTTAATATTTGCTTAAATGACAACCCCTGGCTTGAGAAAACCTACTCACCTGAGCCCTCAGGAGAAGTATGTGAAGGAGAGGATTGCACCTCTGAGCAACACAGTTGCTTTGGGTAAGGGTACGTTCTGTACAGCAGCTGCTTTAAATGTTTAACTTAGATGTTGTAAGAGGACCAAAGTTAGGAGTCTGAGGGGGATTCATCCTAGCAAACTTTAGATGCTGAAGGTAGCCAACTAAGCAAGCAAACTAGTCGCTCTTAATTCCTTCCAGAATTAATGGGGGGACAAATATTCCCCCAGGGCACGATGGTCAGAGGTGGAGCTGCCCTCCAAGTACCTTAGGTAGTTAGTCCAGGCAGGGCTTACAGGTGTGGGGCTGGTTGGGGAAGGATGTCAGATGCAGAGCTCTTGGAGTACCTTTAACTGGTCTGAAGTACAGAAAGGGCGCGCCTTACTAGACTGAGAGGATCCAGGGTCTGAGAGGTAAGGTTTTGGTCATGGCTGCACATTGATGAGAAAATACGTGTTGATGTCAGTGGGATTTGTTCAGGCGATGTGACTTTCATCCCTGGTCCTCTGGTCGGTGCAGCCCTTTCTGTCCGACCAGCAAAAAGAAAGTAAGTAACTCTAAGAAAGCAGATTTCCTCCAGAGAGAAATCTCTGTGTGCGTGTGCAGTCCCATGTGTTAGTTATGGGTCAAGCCTGAGAGAAGTGAGAGGTTGTTGACAGGAGATATTTTTTCAGTGGAGAAATCTAGAGGAAGGCCCATCTGGAGTGATCAATGCCTGAGCTGAAGGATGACTTGAACTCCCGAAAGCTGTGTTTTCCCCCACATCCCTATTGGCTTGGGTTTAATAAACAATATCCCCTCTCTCCCACGCCATGCCTTGGACTTGCGATGAACCCGTTGCATTTCCTCTCTTTCAGATCACCCAGTTAAAGATTGAGAACAACCCCTTTGCGAAAGGCTTCCGCGGCAGCGACGACATGGAGCTCCACAGGATGTCCAGGATGCAGAGGTATCGTGTGCCTCTGTCGTGGGGACCCGCTCAGGACCGCGAGAGCCGCTTGAGCTTTGCTTTGCATGTCGCTTGTGGCTTGAGCTAAACCAGGACTTAGTGGCAGTCCCTTCTCTGGCATCTGCATGTGCATTTTACGTCAAGCTTTTGAAATATTATCAGGACGTGTGGCCAAAACCCAGGACTCCCCACTCCGAGGTGAATGCCTTAACTGCTGGGTTACAGAGGCAAGATCTCACTTGTGGGTTGTCCTCTTGGCCGCAGGGACCTTGTGTTTCCTTCTGACATGTCCCTATCCAGAACAACCTCTAGCTTTGTGCTAAATAGATGTCTCTGCGGCTGCATGTGGGCTTAAACCTGTTTAAAGCAACAAGAGACTTGGACTAGCTCTGAGAAGCTCTGGTCATCAGGCTATTGCAGAAGAACTGTTGGGTATTTTTTTCCCCAGGTGGCAGTGCTTTAAAGACAGAGCTCACAGCCTTGTTCTGGGGGCAGGTTTGTTAAGGATGCTCCAGGTGCCTCTGGAGATCTTGGTGTGGAGACCTGCGTTGTGCTGGTTTCTGGCTTTCGGAGGGTCTTTGGCAGGAAGGGAGTGTTTGCCTGGTCGGTTCTGGATATGCAGAGCAGGAGCATAGACGTAGTGGTTTCAGGTTGAAGAAGGAAGGTATTAGAAAATGTTGGAATCTCCAGGGCCAGGTGGCTGAAGAGGTCTTTTTGAATCTCAGTTTTGGATGTAAGTACTTAAGCTGAAAATCAAGCCTAAATCCTGTTTAAAAATCCTGTTTAAAGTCCTTTTCTAAATGTCAGGTCCTGCCCATAATTAGCTTCATGCCTTTCACTTCACTTGGAACTTTGTCCACGTGTCAAGTTGCTTCCTGGTGCAAATGTTTTGCAGGAACAGTGCCATACCCATGATTATACCTAAGACAGATGTAGATGCTCAATATAGCATTTTCCATCCAGGAGGGCAGGAGCGACTCAGATCCCTTATTCTCCGGGACCAGCAGAACTGGCTCTCAATGGACGCTTGCAGGGACCTGGCTTGTGACCTTCTGTTGGGAGGGCTCTCTCCACCGCCCACCCGGGAGCTAGCTGTAGGTGGTCACTGCAGGCTGGAGTGCAGATGCAGGAGTCTCTTCTGGTTGCCATAGTTGGTGACCTCAGCACGGCTCTCCGTAGCCATGCAAATCGTGCCGGCGGGCAACAAATAATGCCTGTAATCCTGCAAACGCTTACACCCGTAACCCTACTCAAATGGGCAAATGTACTCCTGTATACAAACATTTTCAGGCTCAGACCCAGAAAAGCCAATACATATACATATATATACAAAAAAATGTATATATAACACTCTTCTCAATCTAAATCATCTCTGTGGTCTTCTGAATGTACCCTGTGTTCCCTGCCTGCTCTTTCCAACGACAGCACAAATCCTGGCATAATATGTCAATATTTATTTATTTATGGGTGCACTACCACTTGAAATAGCTTTTCCCCTCCCTCCCTCCCGTGCCAGCCTCCCAGCCTCTACTGGAACTTGAGTAACGATGTCCCCCGCACATTTTTGCTGCTAAACTACCCTTTCATTACGGTCAATGGAAAGATTTGAAGGTTTACATTCATCGTGTGTTTTTTTGGAGCGGGAGGGAGAAGGTAAAACAGTGAGGACTATTAGAAGGGCTTCATGCCATATGAAGAGCATGGCATCTAGCCACGCTGAGCTTGTGCTAAAAATTGCTTGGCATTTTTATGCAGGCCTGCGGTCATAGTCGACGACACATTGAGCAGAAACACTTGGAGTATATAAATACACCCGCTCAGACCTGGCAGGGTTGAAAGGGTTAAAATCCACAGCGTTGACTTTACGGGATAATTTCTGATGCTCACTTCCTTCATGACTTATCCTCTGTACCAATAGCATAGAAATGACTGTGTACCTTTACAAAGATGTCATTTTTTTAAGGGAGAGCAGGATAAGATTATTATAGTAAAATAAAGACCTATTCAAGGTTGAAAATATTAGACAAATATGTGCCCACCTTTGTGGTTTTTTATATATATCTGAATATATGCAAAATTATATAAAAAATATATGAAAACATATATAAAATAAATTATATATATAAAAAATAAATTGCATATATAAGATAAAGAACCATTCAGGACTGAGTATGTTAGAGAAGTATGACTTACATTTGTGGGTTTATATAGGTTTAACATATAAATATATATTAAAATATAATTAAATATATAAAAATATGTTTTCATATACAAATGTGTGTGTGTGTGTGCGCGTATGTAGTGAAGTTGTTTCCCAGTGATGGACCCACTCCCCAGCTGGCAGGTATAAGTAAGCCTACCCTGGCTTTAGGGGAGTGATGTTTATTTATGCCCTTGGAGAATATAGTGGGACGTATTTTTAGTGCTATTCCTTCATTATAGAAAAAAAGTAGCTGGAAAAAAATGCACTTTTTAAAGACAGTGCGCAGCCTTTTGTACCGAAAACTGGTGACCTGACATTCGTCAGGTCACTGATCATCTCATTAAGGGGTATAGCCATGGAGGGAACGAATTTTTCATGCTGAGGAAAGCCTCGGCACCTCTATGTTTTCTTTATTTAAATCTCAAATGTTTCTTAATTCCCTGCATAGGGCTATTGCGGAGGGGCACCTCCTAGCTGAAAGCAGCCCTGGGAGAAGCAAACCCCAGCAGACAAGGCTGAGAGGCAGCGCTGAGGCAGCCGGGTGCGTGAGCTGGCTTGTGGCATCCCATTTTTGGGGAAGGCTGGCCCCAGCTCATGGCCAAAGCGTGTCCCTCTGCTCACCCCCCTACACTCGCACGCCTCCGAGCAGCCTTGGAGGCCTGAGCCCTGGTGAAGATGTGCTTCCAGCACTAAACCTTCAGGTCCTGACGTGTTGCGCGGGGCTCGGATCAGGTGGGAGTAGGTGTGCGGTGGTTGAAGATGCTGTCTAGAAGCAGCGTCCCCAGGCTGGGCTGGTGTCTAGGCTTCCTCTGCGCAAAGCAGAGCGTGATGGGCACTTCAGAGAGCAAAGCTGCTTTCCTTTGAGAGCTCACCCCATGGATGGTAGGGTGGGTGAGGAGCCCTCCTTCTGCCTGTCTCACTTGCAGAGTCTGAATGATTTGCTGAGAGTAGATGCCTGCCTTTTAAATTGCTAAAATTACATGAGATAAAGTCCATCCTAATAGAAAGAATTGCCATCCGGCCAGCTCTGGTGGTCTCCTTGCACTTTTGGCTGTCAGAGGATGGGAGGGAGACCAGTTTGCCGGGTCCAAAATGATTTCACTCACCTTAGAGCGAGTCTTGCAGTGGGGTTAAGTAGAAGTAGGTCTAGGTGCCGGTGGACACTTGGCCTGATGATTCATCCATTGAACACCTACCCTTGATAAACGGTAGGGGCTGAGAGGAAGGAAGATGAAGCAGGGAAGAAAGACACCTTCCAGTGCCAAGAGTGAGCTCAGAGTGAGGTCTCGGGTGCCGCGGAGTGAGGACTCTCCCTCCATCTATGCTTGCCTCCATGCGCTCTGGCCAAGCAAAAGCAATGCATCAGCCCGAGTGGCCTCTGGGGACAGGAGCTTTGCAGGGTGGATGGGGATGTCTTTGCAAGTCCATTCCTCTCCGTGGCTTTCTCCTTTGCAAGGCCTCTGTGTTGGTTTTTCTCCTCCTATTTCCCAGAAGAAAAGTTAATAAGTCTGTCCAGGTAGAAAACTTCATTCAGTAGAGATATTAAGCC
Source organism: Gymnogyps californianus (assembly GCF_018139145.2). Classification (NCBI taxonomy): domain Eukaryota; kingdom Metazoa; phylum Chordata; class Aves; order Accipitriformes; family Cathartidae; genus Gymnogyps; species Gymnogyps californianus. The sequence continues at coordinate 3,257,134 of NC_059486.1, forward strand.
TTTCAGCAGCAGATGATTTCATTCAAAAAGAATAGCCACGAGCTCCAGAGAGATCCAATTTCCAGTGAACGCAGACTTCTGATACACGTTCATTTTCCCACCACCGCCTTTCTTTCCTGAGACACATGGGATCTCTTTAGCAGTTTCTTTGACAGGATGAGTGCTCTGGGAGGACTGTTTTTTTTTTTAAGTTTTCAAGTTTCTGAGCATGAAATCAAGTTTGTTATTTCCTTGATTTAAAAAAAAAAATTAAAAAGAAAAAGGAAAACACACTAGAGGAAAATGTGTAGAGGGATGTGAGTTATACTGCATCTGTATCCTGTGGTCATGCTGCAATTGAAAAAACATAAATCAGGTAAAAATTAAGTAGTTGTGATGCTGGGAATTTTAGGCAAAGTATTCCTTCCGGATGTCTTGCCCCTCTGTACTGTAAAAATTCCTTTTGTCTCCGCTTAGAACTTCTGCCTGCGCCAAGGGGAATTTGGTGTGGAGAGCAAGAGCAAAACACGCAGCAGAAATCCAGAGAGGGTGAAGCTTATGCAGAGAGCTGATGAGATCTGCATTGCAGATGCCAATGTAGGACTTTGCCCTTAACATTCCCCATGCATGAGAGTCAATGGAGCTGCGCTAATAAGCCATAGCTATTGGGTGATTGGGGGGGTTGCATGCAAGTCGTAGCTTTTAGCTTTTTTTTTTTAATCTGTGGCTGCCAAAAGACAGCAGGGGAGAAGCGTTTGTGGGTCTGGGGCTAGAGCACTGTAAAAGAGCAATGCTGTTAAACCCTCTAACCAATTTTTGCTGATCGTCTGCAACTCCCATTGTTTTCAGCGGTTATTACGGGTGCTGAAGAGCTTCTGGAAGTCTCAGGCCCTAGTTACTGTTCACTCAAATTAATGCAATTTAGTCCTTGAAGCTTCTTATTGGGAAAGCTTTTGAGAGGAAAGATGATTACGTGAAAGGGTGGCTCTTAGCTCCCTTGATGGGTATCCTGGGTTCTTTCAAAGTGAGACAAAGATCCAGAACGATCCACTTGACAAAGAAGAGTGGCAGTGTAGTTCGATGTTATGTATATGTTTTCTCCGTCAAAGATCATGAGCTGTAGTTTGCTGCCTTTGGCATTAATCCACAGTAACCTTCCTGGCTCCAAAGGAATTATTCCAAAGATTTCCTAGTGTAACTGAGAACAGAAACTGGGCCAGACACAAAGGACATAAAATCAGTACCTTGATTCAGAGCTGGCATAACAGAGAAGACTGTGCATTTTGGGGTGCCAGTAGAATAAATGGATGAGCCTCTAGGTTCCAAAAGGGTTGTCTACCCTGGCATGCTACCATCATGTTGGACTGATAGGCACCAGTCCGACTAATGCAAGTAGGTCTCGGTCCACTGCAAACGAGCTTGCTCTTCTTGCATCTTCTCATTGCATCTTTACATCCACTTTCATTTCCCATGTTCTGTCACTGAAATCTCCCAAGAACCACACGCTGTCTGAAACATTTTCAGTGTGAGACTTAAGAGTTACAACATCTGTTGCAGAGATGATGCTTTCCTCCCGCAAACATCCCCAAGGAGATTTTCCTGGTCAAAGCCCCAGTGGAAACTGTAGGCTTGAATTGTATTCTATAGAATTCGATGGAATTCAGATGAAATCCAAAATAAGGCTCTACAGACTTCACTGGAGGGTATCCACAGCTCTTTTAAAGTAAGAAAGTCAGCTCAAGAAGCATAGGATAGTTGCTGTTTCCTCCATTGCCCCTTCTTCGGGGTATCTGCCCAGCAGGACCCGATCTGCAGAAGCTCAGCCCAGCATGAAGGGATGCTGATGCTGTCTCTGGTGGCCAGCATTCATTCTTTCTCCATCTCCTCTCGTGTTCCTCTTACTCCAACATGAACAGTGGTATTTGTTTGCAGGAATCTAGCTTTTTATTTGCCTGATAATGATAGCTCTACGTCTCTAGCTGGTTCTTTTCACTGCTGGTTCTTGGGTTTGTTGCAGCGATCTCTGGGCTGCACTGCTCAGATGAGTGATGGAAGCACTGGTTAACATACCATGCACGCACCCAAACCAGGGTTATTGCATCCCTTCACATTCCAGCAAGAAGGTCAGGAGATTTGATATGTTGGTGGAGAATGCTGCAGTGAACAGCCTCTCATAATTCTCAGTGAACATTTTGACTTACATTACTAGACATGCAGCCAAGGGCATTATTATTCTGTGGGGCTGGCCTGCAGTCCCCATGCAGAGAGAGCTCATATTTGATCTGAGGGTAAGACTGAAGGAAGCACTCAGTAGTTCCTCTCCTACCAAGTCCTTTCCTGCTGTAGTTTCTCTACTTCAGACTCTCCAGACAGTCTCTTGAGAGTGGTTCAATTTTATTTCAATATGCTGGAAATAAGCTGAAATGAATGCACAATGACAATTGACAATTGTTTTCTGGTTTATTTTTTTCCTGGGAGATGTTATATTTATTCCAGTCACTTTTTTTCTCTTCCTCCTTCTGTATCTGTTATGGCTGACTTCCATTTCTTTCCTACTCTCGAGTCTCAGCAGGAAGGACAACAACTGGTGGCCTGGGAAATATAAACCCAAATGCCTTTGAGTTATATTTGCACATCTGGAATTGGGGTCTGATTCCGCACCACTGTATCCATGGATGCTGGGTGTGTGGAGGGGGCAGGACTGATAGGATGGCAAACATTTGTCCTTTCGTAGTGAATGACCAAGGAGGAGTTAAAAATCTCCTGGCAATTTGGAAAGAGTGGAGGGGAATCACTGTGTTTGGCCACTGATATACCTTTGGTCACATTTTAGACTGGGAATTGCCATTGTGAACAAGATCTAGACAGTGCCCAGCTCGGGGGCTTCAAAGGATGCTGTACTAACACGGCAGCACCTAACCACGGGGAAAGCCTCTTTCATATCATGCCTCATCTTGACTTCGAACAGATATCAGTATGCTCCTTGGGACCTGATATTTAATAAGTCTTTTGAAGTGTTGTTACCGTGAGCTACAGCAGCTCTGGAAAGCCTTGGTATATAATGCTTTGTTGCAGAAATATCAGAAGCATCTTCTAAAATACTTTGCTTAGGGCCAGTAGGGGTTGGATGCTTCAACGCAGAAGCTTCCTGGTTATAAACCGTGGATCTTCAAAGGGATTTTTAACAAGGTTTTTGTCTGGCAGCTGCATTTGCTATGCATTGGCTGGTATGTTAGGAAACTTCAAGTCTGCACATGAAAATACATTGAAAATTATTACTCTCTTACAGCATAGTGATAAGCAAGAAAGCGGACTTGATGTCACTCTGTGAAGGTCTATATTTATAATTTTTCCACAGTTTTTATTAGTTTGCAGAGGCCAATGAAGTTTCCAGCTCTGAGATTACAAAACCTTCTTGAACTTGCTTCTTTGAATTCTTTGCTAGAAATGAATTTGTGGCATAAGTGATCTTAAGGAGCTCCTGAGTCTGTCATGGTGAGGGCATCATTTGGCCAGGGGTGGGGGAAGATGTCCTGAGAGAAAATGAGACCGAGTTTGCTAATTCCACCTGGCAGAGGTCTGATTTGGGTGGAAGTGCTCGGGAAACGCAGGAAGGATTCACTTGTAAGGCCTGATCTGTAGAGTCGAGGTTATATGATGAACTCTAAAGAGGAATGTGTGTGCTATTAGGAAATGGTTATGCAGAGCCGGTGTCTGATCCTACGGGTCTGGGAAACATTTAACCAGGTGGGAGTTAAGAACTGAGTCCAGACTTCAGGACCGAGTGCCTTCATGAGAGACTCAGACCTCATCCCTGATTTCTTCCCCCAAGCTTTCATGAAAATCAAAGTAATGTTCTCTCCTGGTGGCCCTTCAGCTGGAAGCCCAGTGGTGCAGAGACCGTACAGCACCTTGCGCAATGTGACTCCCCCCTTCCTCCCCGTCCCCCTCTGCTATTGTAATACACCAACTACGGTAACTGAATATTCATCATTAGCCTCCAGCAGACTTTAAATAGACCAGTGACAGCTTCCTTCCTTGTAAATTCTTTCCCCAACCAACTTTTTTTTTTTCCTTCTAATTTTACAATTTTTAATGCAAAAAAAATGTAGCCCATTAACACCCTCATGTAAAACTAACTCACATTCTGGCCCAGGAACAACAGTCTCTTCCTTGCTGTGTGGACAATTTCCTATATTGCCTGTGTAAGTCAAGCTTTAACGCTTTTTTCCCCTTCCTACTTTGCTAGAATTTTTTTGGACAGCAAAATTTCCGGACACAACAGTCATTTTGTGCCAGCGGTGAACAAAACATTTCATTCCATTAAACTGTGGCCTAGGATTACAATCAGCTATTTTGGGAATCGTGACTTTTAGGCACTGAAACAAAAAGAATCTGATACATTTTTAAGGACCGAAGGACAAACTAAAATGGTAGCTGTGCACACTGCATATTGAGTGGGCTCAGGAAACAGTACAAATATTTCAAGATGACTGTTGCTTTACAAGGTACGAAAGATATCTCTTTATTAGAGCTCAGCTCCTATAAGGAAGAAAAAGGTAGAAATACAGAGATAACTGCCTTTGTGTATAGAAAAACGGCAAAGTGAAAGAAAGAGAATATTTTAGATATTTAGTTAGAAAATACTTTCCTTCCTCTCCCTCCTCAAATAGTTGATTTTTTGGCAAAAATAGCACCCAACATGTTTTGACTGAAATGGAAATATTTCAGTCTGGAAAGAAGTCATTGCGATACCTCCTGGGAACTGCTGTTCGGAAACTTGGTGTCTCCAACCTGTTCCCGCTCCAGCGTGACTCCCTGCTCGCGCCGTGTCTCCCACAGAACACCATGGTCCTCTCTTATGGCCATGGAGGCTGTCGTGTCCCCTGGGAAATGCAGTCTGAAAGGAATTTTGTCCCCAGTGCACAACAGGAGTGTGGGATCCTGACACCACCTATGCCGGCACTCAGGGTAAAAATATTGCTGTTTCAGGCATACAGCTCCTTTATGGAAAGAAAATATTTTTTTATCAAGAAAAAACAATCAGGTTGTTACATTTTCCCCCTCTCAGCTCTCCATTGGGACAGAGAAAGTGTTGATTTAGGTGAGAAGTATCTGGGATGGGGACGGCTTCTTAGTGTTTGAGTGGTGCTTCGCACAGTGAGGGTCTGATGTTGATGGGGTCCCTGTGAACTACCATGAGATTTTACTGTAAGAAACCCCCATGCAGATCTAATCCCATGTCCCAAAGAGACACCCAATCCTTTCCCCACTGAAGCAGGGAGAAGCTGTGAAAGCCATCACCTCTACATCCTCCAAAACAGCCACAGAGAACATGATGTGGCACCATGCCACGGTATGTCCCTGCTTCTCCTCCACTGTAGCTCACAGGTACCCCACTGAAAAAAAACCCGAGGCTCTGTCATTTCTTGGGGGATTGGGTGTTGGTGGTGTTGGAGCTGAGGAAGGAGGAATGAGCCAATCTATGCAGCAGCACCTCATTAGGGAGGAGAGCTAAGGGCAAGGTCCATGTGTCACCTCCCTGCGGATTGTCTCCTTGGAAGGCAAACGTGGTGGGGATGCAGCTTTGGGGTGTCATGCTGGTACTACTTCCATGAGGATCATTGTGCGAAGGTGGAGCGTGACAGCAGCAGGCAGCTCAGAACTGTGACCTGGTAGGGCTGGGAGATCCCCTAGAACCTAGAAGATCTGAAGGTCACCCATGAGGTTTGAAGGCCATAGCTCTTGACCTTCCTGAAAAGCCACCAAAGCTGCCCTCCAGCAAGAGCTCCTGGGGTGGAAATGCTAGTGCTGGGTGTCCACAGGCAAAGAGATCCTCTGAAGCCCACCAAATGGCCTGGCATCCATTGCTATCTTGCGTATCTGAGGGATAAGTATCTGCTTCCTCCCAGTCCATCTCTCTCTTGTTCCTCATGCACAGCCTGGACTTCAGTTCTGGGAAAAAGCTGCCTGGTCAGCCAGCCCAAGTGGGTGGAAAGCCGTGCTCCTGCCGGCCCTGCGGGGAGGAGCTGCTGGGCTTCCAGGGGAAGAAACCCCAGCTTTGGAATTGGCTCTCCTTGGCAAGCCACCAGTGCCCAGGGTTTGGAAAGCTTTTGTGGCACAATGAGAGACACATTTATTTGGTTTTGAGCTCCTGGGTGAGTTTCCCCTCCGTTACAGCTCGGTTGCTGATGTTTCTGGCAGCCACCACAGCAGTGGTTTGGATGAAAGCTCCCTACTGTGAGTAGGTTTATATAATTGGTATTGTTAAATGTTGTAAATAAGTTCTGAGTTGCTACAGTGATAGGCCCTCTCTAAGGGGTGTAACCAGAGATTCAGGGCTCCTCCTCCACGTGTAAGTGGCCAGGTGAGCCTGTTGATGGGATTTAAGGATCTGTCCTTGCTCCAGCATCATGATACTCCAGCAGGTGAGTAGGGTACCTCAAAGCCAGCTTGGTCCAATGGTTATAGCCTCAAAGAAGAAAGCTTGTGTTGGAATCTGGGCGCTGGTTCGTGGCTGCTCTGAGCCTGGTGGCACTATGTGAGGTGCTGCTGTACTACCTGATCTTTATGCATTTTAGCAAGTCCTTGGGTTCAGGGAGCACCCAGCTGTCTTGGAGACAGCTCAGGAGGAGGCTCGCACCTTGCCTGAAGTCTCTGAGACCCCCTGCTCAGCTTCAGTTCTCCCCTCTGCAGAGCAGGAGTAATCTTGTCCAGCCACGTTGCTGATGTGCTTGGAGAAATGTCTCCAAAACACTCTGTAGGGTCTTGCAGGAGAGGGGATTTCCAGCCAGTGTTGGCAAAGCATCCCTGCTTCAAACCAGATTTCAGAGCAAGGGAACAAACCAGACTTTCCGTCAGTGCTCACCCTCCTAGACTGGCTCCACTGAGGCGTGCGGCTCTGGCATGCATCACGTCTTGGTGATTTATTTATTTCTCTTCTCTGAGCACTCTGGAGTGGAGCTTGTTCTCTGGTCCAGGGATCCCCCGCTCCAGGACATCCAGGCTGGCAGACCCTGGGGAAAAGGAATGGGGACAACTACCATAAGGGGAAAAAGTAGACCTAAATATTTAATCCATCTCCAAGTCAGCTTCACAGAAATGAGGTTTTTATTTACATATGTGTGCATATCCATATATACAATATAGATCATATATAATTTATAAATGCTATCATAATATGTAAATATAAATCTTGTGTATTTCGCTGTAACTGCATATATCTATTTTATGTATGGGTGTAAAATAGCAGTTGTGGTGGAAGAGGCACGAATCTAAAGGGGAAGATACTAAAAGGAAAGTGAAATAGAAGAGTGTTGCATGGACAAAGCACGACAGGGCTGCAGTCTCCTGGGAGGGATGTCTCTGTTTCCCTGAAAGTCTAAACAAACACCGTAACACTAATGTGCTGCCTTCATTTATTAATCCACTGATCTATTTATTAATTGATTGCTTTTCTGCCTTGTTTTTTTTTTGTTTCTTTGCTTTTAGTAAAGAGTACCCGGTTGTTCCCAGGAGCACAGTGAGACAAAAAGTGTCCTCGAATCACAGCCCCTTCAGTGGCGAGACCAGGGTCCTTTCTGCCTCCTCCAACCTGAGCTCCCAGTACCAGTGCGAGAACGGGGTGTCGAGCACCTCCCAGGACCTGCTACCGCCTGCCAACCCCTACCCGATCTCCCAGGAACACAGCCAGATCTACCACTGCACCAAGAGAAAAGGTCAGACCTTGGCTGCTCCCTGCTCAGTGCTTTCCCCTTCCTAACATGACTGTCAGCGTTGTTTTCTGATGCTTCCCCTTGCCCACAGGCTGGACAGCCCCAGCCTGCTTTACGGTGACACTTGAGGATGAGCAAGGGATGAGGGTTGTGTGCTGGAGGTGGGCAGCTCCTGCAGGCTGGGCTGGGAAACTCCTCTCACTGGTGTTAGCCTAAAACCCGATCTCTGCTGCTGGGCTGGGAGCGAGCTGTTTGGAGGGGTGGCAGTACCTTTCACCCACGTTGAATCCACATTCAGTAAGATAGCTGGTGCCGGAGATAAAGATGACTTATCTGTCTCCATAGCCCCTTAGACAGGGTTAATCTCCAAGTGGAGATACCTTGACAGCTCGGATTTTGCACAGTTTTCAACTAAGAGTCTCACAGTTGGGAGACAGTTGTCTGTCTGCAGAAAGCAATTCCACTTAAACGCTCGGTCTAATGAACGGGGCGTGGGATTCAAAATCATGATATCTATGTTCCTTCCCCTCTGATGCGACTGACCTGCTTTGACAGAGCTTGAGGGATCAAACTGTGAGGGCTTTACACTGACTGCTCGGCTCGTCCTGGCGTGAAGAGCCCCATGATATTGATGGGATAATTGTTCTCGGGCAGGAGCGAGCAGTTTGCAGTCTCTCCCTTTCTCTCCCAAAGCGATGGGAATGCTTAGATGCAGAAACACTTGCAGGACTGAGATAGCAAAAGCCTCGGATCAGCTCCACCCCAGACACTCAGAAGAAAATAGGGAATTTCCAGGGCTGAATGCAACCCTGTGGGGTGGGCAGGAGATGGTTACTGCCTACCCATGTTCCCCTTTCTCAGGATTTAGCCTACATTGCACGGGAAAAGCTAACAGGAGTCAGCATGCACCATGGCATTTGAATGCACCAAGAATTTCTCCAGCCCAGTAGCCTCTCCCCACAGCAGATCCCTTCCTGCTTCCCTGCATGGTCCTATCAGTCAGCCACATGTCATTATTTTTAGTAACGTAACCCCTGGGGCGCTGGGATGTGCGGTGTAGACATACAGTCTAAGGTAGCGGATGCTGGGAAGTGCTGGCAGATGAGGCAGGAGGGCAGTGGAAATCTCTCTCACATCCTTGTTGAATCCCCTGAATGTTGTAACATCACGTGTGTTGTGTACAAGTACATATGCGGAACAAAAGTAGTTGAGAAATCTTAATATTTTCCTGAGACTGAGCTGAACGGTGGAAAACAGAGGCATCATTTTCTGACCCCTCCAGCTGACCAGGCGACCCTCGTGCTCATATAAAGTGTATCAAAGCTGTAATTGGAAATGGTGATGCTAGACTTGAGCTAGCTGTAAGGTAGGGAACAAGGAGTTGCCGTGGCCGCCCCGAGTGTCCCCTAAGGTCAGGCGTGGGGTGTGTGGCCCTTGCTACCCCCGTGCTGGTGTGGGACTGTGGGTGCGAGGTGCTGGGACACAACTGGGTTGCTGCAAAGCCCCGCTGCTGGCGCTGGAAAGGCAGGTCCCGTTCGCCCTTGGCGTCCCTCAGCCTGCGATCCGTCCTCGGTGCTCCTTTGCCCTGGGATCGAGCTTTCACCGCTCCTCTTCCCCTTTGCGAAAACAAACCAAAACAAGCTGGCCCAAACGGCAACAAACCCTTTGGACAATCTCAGACTGCTGCGTGTCCCCGCACCGCAGGGCAATTCATCATTCCCCGCCACATTGTAACGTGATAAGGAATCAACAGAGGTTTCCTTCCAGTTTTGGGATTCCCGCTAAGTGGTGTCTCCATGGGTGGTTTCCCTCAATCCCCCAATTATCTCACTTCCTCTTATTGTCACAAAAGAGACGACTATCTGCCCTGTAATAAGCTCCCCGGCCCCTTTTGGCCTGCGTGGCCCTTGCGAAAGTGCAGGAGGCTGGCAAAGCGAGTCCTTGTCTGTACGGCCGATGGCCCCTCATTATCTCTACGATGGCTTGAGTGGCACAAGCAGTTAAGGGCCTTTTATCAAAGCCGCCAAATGCTTTAATCAAAGAGAAGCAGTGTCCTGTCCGATACCACCGGCTTCTTCCGTGAAGCTGTACGTCTCAGGAGCCTGAGTCTCTGTTTTCCTCCCTGTGCCTTTTTCCCCCTCCCCATGCATCTAGTAAATCGAAAACAGCCACCAGGGCTTAAAGAAAAGAAACGCAAAGTTAATGGGAAACAGAGAGCCAACATAAGCTGCCAAGCAGCTCTTTGCAAAGTGAAATTAATTAAAAAAAAAAAAAAAAGTCACTAGAGATGAGCAATTCTGTTCAGATAAATCAGAACGTGATCCAAGGTTTCATCTCAAGCTCAGACTGAGCATGGCACTTTCTTCTAGCACTGAGCAAGAATCTTTATTGAACTTGGGAAAATAACGTTACCTATAATATTCCTCTTTTTCTTCCTTTTCCAGCCTCTCCTTTCTAAGTGTAATATTAAGCTTTCCCTCACAGCTCTCCTGCTTTCCTACTTTTCTGCATAACTTTTAACAAGCCCCACCATCTAAGAAAACTTGAAAGCAAGAGCATGTTCACTCCTAATGCATCTCTGTCCGTTTTCTAGACTGGAAGTTTTATTGATTTCGTTGGATCATCAAGTCCCCAAACATTGACTCCTCTTCAGTCAGTTTAGGATTTATCTCAGGCGGATTATTTCCTTTTCGCAAGGCTGCAGTTACGGATAAGTGCTCGCAGGGGCAGAGGGCAATTCAACTGGGTTTGAGACCAGCTGGTGTCTGTATCTTCTGTAGCAAATACCACCACTCCTTTCCAAGATAGTCTCTCAGATATGGCTCCTTCCAGCTTCGACGTCTCATGATGTTTCTCTGTATCCTTTTTAATCAGGAGGTCAAGTCTTGGTTTAGGCTCAGTTAAGAACAGATCTGTATTCGAGCAACTCAAAGGCACCTTATTCAACTTCTGCTTCCTTGGTGACCTAAGACAAAGATTTAGCTCTGTGGTTGACAGTGTTGTTCTTAGCTGCCAAGTCAAGATGGATTCACTCTGGAGATCTGATATGGAGTTACATTAGGGGAGAGCAGCAGGGCTGCGAGGGGATGTTATCTCTGAAGGCTCCTCTCTTTCAGGGAGGTGATGCTCTTCTGGGTGAGGAAGGAAGGAAGGACACATCCCAGAGCCCCAAATCTGGCAATTCTTCGTGCGCAGGTGGGAGTGCGGGGTCGCAGCATTGGGAATGACCCCAGCGTGGTGCAACGGGGTCGCTGCTCCAGGCACCTTCTGAACATGCTGAACGCTGGGGAATGGCAGTCCTCAAGGCGAGAATCATCCTGCGTTGTATCCCAGCTCCACACTGAGACTACTTAAGGCATTTCAAAAAGTCACTGGTCTTGAGAGGATGGATTAACTCCGATCCTGTATCCTACCAAGCAGTGGCCTCAGTTCTTGATGTGGATTTTTAGGCTGCAACAAAGACCAGTTAGAGCTTTGCCTTTTTTCTAGTTGTGCTCCACCTCTCCCTCTCTCATTGTTGTGCTTGAAGAAGCCCAAAAGGACTTACCAGCAGGCAGCTCGCTTTCTGTCTTTCATTTTAGCCCCACGTCCCAATTAGGGCATTGGGGCTTGTTTTCCCTAGTGTTATCCTCTCCCTCAGACTTCCTGTGAACTAAAAAACCATCCCTCTAAACCCCTGCTCCCTCCCAGCCTTACACAATCTCAACCACTTGGCAGATTTCTGGGATGCTTGTGATGCTGAACAGGAGGCGACTGGAACAGCCTCTCCCTGGGGAGGTTATAAAAGCTGTCATGTTGGCACTCTGAGGGAGAAGAGGGACGTGGCAGAATCCACCGGCTCCAACCAGTGAGGACCGTATCCTTCAGCCACTTAGCTTGGACATGACCCTGACTATGGGGAAGAATGTATCTTTCATCTCCTTCCTGCTCTGATGAGGTCGGTGGAGATACAGCAATGCCTTTCCCCCTTCTCCTCAAGAACAGGCGCTGCTAGGGTGGATAGACCTCTTTGTTGACTCAGCTGACTTCTCCCTCATCCCACCCAGATTTTCTTTCACTCAAAGAACCTGTAGGACAAAAGTCAGGTATGGGATGTCTTCTTGGAGGACATGCTGCTCGTCCTGCTGATGTTAGGAGATGCAATGAGTTGGCCAAGGCTTGAGCTGTGCTGCAGCCGGAGGTGTTTGCAGCTTGGGTAGATGCAGTGGAGCCCAGAGCAAGGTGACTGCTGAGGCACCGAGGGTGAAGAAGAGCCTGCCTGCCTGGTGGGGAGATATTCAGGGGGCTGCTGTGCACCCAGCTTTTGCAGTGCAGCCACGTTGCTTGGGGCACTGTAGTTTCAGTGGCTTAATATAAGCATCCCGCTCTCCCATCAGGAGGTGCCTCCTGTGCCTCTGCAGGCACTGCTGGCAACTCACTGCCTCTGGAAGAGGTTCCAGCTTTTAGTGTGGGATTGTCTCTGCCCCACAACCCTTTCTGTCGTGTTCCCCTGCAATGCAACACAGCCATATGGCAAACCATGCGATTGCTGAAATAAGTAGTGTGTCTTCAGTTTCGTGTCGTAGGATGTACGTCTTATTGGCCCTTTAGGGATGTTCATTTTGATTGAATCTGCCTTTTTCTTTTCTTCTTTGACAACCCTTGTCAGTCTTGCACACTGGTATTGACTATTCAGGCTCATGCTAGATTCATACTAGAAACCAGACTGGATAAAACAACAGTGTTAGTGATAATCACCCATTGTGTCTCCTTCACAAAGTCGGGATGAACCTACTGTAATGCCCTGGAAGTGGGGGTGAGCTTTAAAAACTAAAACAGTTGGGTCCCATTCTGCATTGTCTTCTATCCCAGGGAGCTGATTGTCATGAATTGGAAAGGAGCTCTCCTGATTTACACCGGGGGTAGAGGTGGGCCCAGTGCACCCTGAAGTCCAGAGATTTTACATGTTTGCATTTCTTTCTGGACGGCCCTGATCTTGGAATTGGGAAAATTCCATTTAAAAAGCCATTTGTGTGGTATTTACAGCCCAGCTGGAAGTAGTAAATACCGGAAATCTTGGAACTGCTTATGCTCTCGCTCAAGTTCCTTCATTAGATAGATCATCAAATTCCTTGTGAGGAAGCCAGTTTCCACCCCATTCTGCAGGCTCCGTTTTCCTTGGATCCACTTCGGAGCAGCTTCTCCCAAGCGCTGGCAGCTTCCCCTGCTTGGCAGAACCTTTTGCTCTTTGAGGTTTGCGCAGTATCGAGGGGCTGGTCACAGGAGCTCATCGTCACCCTTGGCTTCCAAGAATAGCAACAAAAGCGGAGGATGGTCAGCATCTCCCAGGATGGTCAGCATCTCCCAGAGGTGCCCAGCACCTCCTAGGGCTCAGTGGCAACAGGAAAAGGACAATGAAGTGCTGTCAGGGAACCAACATCAAGAATCAAACCCGGAGCAGACCAGACAGTTATCTCCTATGTCCTCCTTACGCTGATGCTGAGGAGGTGACAGGCGCTTCAGGAAGAGAATTATGGCCTTGAGACGGACTGTCCAGGCTCCAGAGCAGGTGGGGATGAATTTAAACCACAGCCTTCAGCATTGCACGAGACCTGTTTGACCTGTCCTCCTTTTGCCATTCTCTTACTTGAAGATGTCCCCTTTCCACCCCCAGATCTGCTCCACACACCGTGGGGATGCACTTCACCTGCTCTGTGCTGGCTCTGGTGTCCTCTGCGAGGACTGGTGGGACAATGCCAGATCAGACTAGAGAGCCTGGACCAGTGTAAATTCATCAGCTGGCACCAGCTGAGGATCTCTGGTCTGCATCATCCCATCTGATGATGAAGGTGGACTATTCTCTTCCCTCTCCAGCACTTTGAGGTTACATAGACGGGAAAATCATCAGGAAGAGGGGCCAGAGGGCAGGCAGAAGCTGTTAGGGTAGGCTATAATCCTTCGTTAGTGACTATGTCTTCTTCGGAGATGGGTACGGTGCCCTTACATGTCTTACAATCTGGAGTGATGGTGCCCTTTCCACACACAACATCAGTGAGCCTGGCTCTAGAGAGGCCAGCAGAGCCACTGCGAGAGCTTACAGAAGAAGAAAGGGCACCTATAGGGTTTCCACTGAAATCCCGGTTGTTTTTGTTTTTCTCTCATCACCTGCGACGAATTCTGGAAGCCGATCCGTAACACTGCGGCTCTGCCTGGCTGGGCTGTGGCAGGCAGCGAAACGTCTGGGCCTAATGGAAAAATCAGCAACCTCAGGTTGTAAGTCAGGCGCATTTTTACACAACGGAAAAACAGAGTTTGACTGTTTTGTGTTGTATATTTAAAAAAATAAAAATAAAATAAACAGTCAAACCCCAAGCCAATGATTTCTAATGCCAGCAGAGTAATGCGGTTTAATGCTGAAAACTTTATTAGCAGAACAATGCTTCGTTTTACAAGACTTTTTTTTTCCACCCTAGTGTTCTTATTACTCAGTGGTGGGTTAGGGATCCAAAACTTTTAGCCTGTCTGTAAAAGCCAGAGCTCAGGCTGTTCTTCCAGATATACCTCCTGCGATAGATGCGTGTTCAGGAGGGAGCTTAGCCCTGTGCTTCCAGCTTTTGTCTTTCAGGGGACTACATCCTCTCCGCCGCTCCTATATAAAATGAACCTGATCAGGATTAAGGAGAGCGATACACTTTTGCATCTATCTGCTGACTGTTTCAGCTGTTTTAAAGATGTGATTGCATTGCTCGCTTATCCCATCCTACTTTCTGTCCCGATTTAAGAGAAGGCAGAGGAGGAAGATAACCTGATTATCAGGGCTCTGCATTGCTGGGACTGAGGAGCCCGGTTTTGCTGTTGTCAGGAAGAAAGCATGACATGGGACTGTGGCTTTCCAGCTGAATTTACGGGCAGCTGTTATTACAAAGTCAAAGGACACCAAGGGGAAAGTCCCCGTGGCGTGTACCTCAGTACCTGGCGTTTTCTGGGGTTGTCGGGCCAAGAAGACTAACAGCAGCAGTTGTTCCAGCTGGACTGGGTAGACACCTGAGTGGGAGTAATGGGTTATTTTACAAGCAGAGTGGGTGCAGCTTCCAGGAGAAAGCACACGGCTGTTTATAGCAACAAGGGTATGTGCACGTGCGTGTTTACAAGAAACAAAAGGTGCCTGCACTGCCCATCTGCACCTCCTGAAGGTGAGAGACACGGGCACTCGCGTTGGAGCAGCCCAGAAGCAATACCTGTGTTTTTGCAAGCGCTTCTTGGGGGGGCAGATGCTTTTAGTCCTCTTTTTTTGTGGAACTGGTTTTTTTTTTCCTTTGTAATTTGGGGGTGAAAAAAATTGCAGCTCAAAACCTGTTGGTTGAGGAAACTTGAAAAGGGCCGTTTCTTGCAGCATGCTTTCAAATTTTACCCCTGTTGAAAAGGTGCAGCCAAAAGGGCTTGAAGCGAAGTGGGATGTTTTTCTGCCTGCACCAGAAATCTTGTTCTTGAAGCAGCAGCAGCAAAATTAATCTGGGTCAGAACAAGCTCCCCTTCCCTTGCCTCGCTGTCCTTAAAATCTCTTGGTGAAGTGCTTGTCCCTGGGAACTTTGCCATCCATTCCAGCAGAGCTGGATTTCATTTGATGACCCTGCGAATGAATAAATAAGTACATATTCATTTATTCATTTTGCTTCACTCTAGAGATTTCACCTAAATTGTTTATCTCCTTCCCTCTGTTGGCCTGGGATGCTGCAGGAAACAAAGGGCTCTGCAAGCTGCTCCTTGTTGTTTCTAGCTGTGAAATTTACTTTTCTTTTTTGTTACTCTTGGCTCCAGCACGCGGCACACAGCCCTGCGTAGATTTATGTGCCCAGCTCCCTTGGCACAGCTAAAAACCGGGGCTTTAAAACTCCAAATCTGATTGTCTCAACTGTGCCATCGCTGATGCTCTCCTGGGGGGATTTTTATTGTGATCTCCATTTTTGTCTCATTTATCGCAAAAATATATCATTGTAAAGGCTTTTAGTTAACAGCATCAGCTCTGAGCCTCTTGGGAGCGGGGACCTCTGTTAGGTGCACCGTGTCGGCAGGCGGACGTTACTCCTCTGGTCAAAGTGCTGGCAGCAGAAAGGAGACGAGGAGCTCGGTGGTGTGGGGGTGTGCATGGGGTATCACCAAGCAAGCTAAGCCTCAGGATCCCTCCAGCATCTTATAGTCGTGATTTTCCTCCCAGAGCTCCCAGCTAATCCCTTCCCCAGTCCAGCAGACAGGGCCAAGTACAAGACTTAGTTTCAGCAGGACTGATTCAGATCAGTTCCAAGGAAGGGATCTGGATTTACACTGACATAACTGAGAGACGAGTCTGGATCAGCTCTGTGCAGACTGTGTCCTTGGTAAAATGAGGATTGTGGAGAGGGAGGTTCAGCCGAGGGCACAGTATTGTTGTTCGCTACCAGGAGTTTTCTTTCCCAACAGATGAGGAATGTTCCACCACCGAGCATCCCTACAAGAAGCCCTACATGGAAACTTCTCCGGCAGAAGAGGATCCTTTCTACAGGTCCAGTTACCCCCAGCAGCAGGGACTGAACACTTCATACAGGACTGAATCAGCCCAGCGCCAAGCATGTATGTATGCCAGCTCCGCTCCCCCACGGACCCCGTGCCCAGCCTAGAAGACATCAGCTGTAACACGTGGCCGAGCGTGCCGTCCTACAGCAGTTGCACAGTGTCTGCCATGCAGCCGATGGACAGGTTACCCTACCAGCATTTCTCTGCCCACTTCACCTCGGGGCCGCTGATGCCCCGGCTCAGCAGCGTGGCCAACCATACCTCCCCCCAAATAGGAGATACCCATAGCATGTTTCAGCACCAAACCTCGGTTTCTCACCAACCCATCGTCCGGCAGTGTGGACCTCAAACTGGCATCCAGTCCCCCCCAGCAGCTTACAGCCCGCAGAGTTCCTGTATTCCCACGGTGTGCCTCGAACCCTTTCGCCCCACCAGTACCACTCGGTCCACGGCGTGGGCATGGTGCCAGAGTGGAGCGAGAACAGCTAACAAGGCGGTCAGGAAAGCGCAAGAGCATTAGCCATAGGAAAAAAAAAAAATGGGAAAAGGAAAAGGAAAAAAATACCCTGTCTGTCGATAATAAAAGCGAGAGTATTTTGCAAGACTCCTTTAACTGAATGTTCACCGATAGCACTCGAGAGGGACGGACACTGATTGAAACCACAGATGAAATAGTCTTCGGCCTCGGTGTGACTTGCGCCCCCCCCCTTTTTCTTTTGTTTCAAAAGAAAAATCAACAGATCGGCACACTTCTCCCCTGCCACCGTCCCCACCCAGTTTGTGTCGCTGCCACCGCCAGCCCTGTGCCCTCGTCCCCCCCCCGCCCTCCTGCTCTTTTGTTCTCCAAGGGACACCAAACTCCTGCTGCCTTTCTCAACACAGTCAGAGTGCTTGAACGAAAACAACTAGGATGTTACTTTTTTTTTGTGGTGTTGATGTTGACGATGTTATATAATAAATAATAATATATATATTTTCTTTCAATTTTCTCAAAAAAAGACACCAGCCCTTTTTACCAAGGGTGGATTTTGGAGTGGTGCTTCTTTTTTTTTTTTTTTTATTAGTATTATCATTGTTACTTTTCAACACAAAAAGGTTTTATGAACCCACAAATAAGAAAAGCAGGTACCTACCTTGCCCAGGCGTTGCACCATGAGTGAAATCGCTCCCTGCAGGGTGCTGTGTTTCTTTACAAACGCCCCAAAACACGTCTCTGCAAGAACAAGCCCCGTAAACTCATCTTCTTTCCCACTTGCGTGTAATTCTCTCGCTCTTCTTTCCCTCCCATCTCCCGATCTTTCCTGGTCCATCAGCTGCCTCTGACGGAAGCGCGGGGTATCTTTCAAACTTGAAAACATCCACAGCTTGTCTCCTGCCGAATTTTCACCAGCATGCGGAAAGCGAGGCTCTGAGCCAGCTGCGAGGGGGGGGAAAGGAGGGGGAGAGGATGCAGACAGCAAAAGGAAAAAGTTTGCTCATAAAAATGATGATGACGCTTGTTTGCAATCCTGGACTTTCATTTTATCGTGCATTCTTTTTCTTCCTCTCAAAAAAAAAAAAAAGAAAAAGGGATACTGGTCTGGGTGTGTTAAGTGAGATATTAAGTAAATGTGTTTAAAAGGAGCAGAAAATGATCGTGAGAGGCTGGGAGTGGGGGAGGCAAGAAGAGAAGAAAAAGCAAATGTGTGTAAGTAAAAATGTCTACTGCAGAATTTTTCAGGTGTAAAATTTCCTGGTACTATTTATTTATACAAGGGAGTTCAAATAACTAATAGTATGTCACAAAGCCAGCAAAGCAGCCGATTCAAAGGGGTTAAAATTTTTATTGAAATGGAAGTTTGCTTTCTTTTCTTTTTTTTTCTCTCCAAGCTGTGCACACTCTATATAATTTACATATATTTTTAATTAAAAGTAATTCTAATTAACAAAAGAGGTATACCTGTGTGTCAGCAACTGAGAATGTGGGTGTGAATGCGTGGGGAAGCCGGTATGTGCGTGGGAGGGATTACAGACAGGTATCCAAAGCCATGTAGCTAAGAAGAAAAAAATAATCCCTACCTGGCTACGCTTTCCTATTCTTGTGTGCCAATTTATGTCTAATAAATACCACATGCTCTCAACGGCAAGAGACCTGCCCACCTATTTTTAAGTTTTTTTTTGGTTTTGGGGTGGGGTTTTTTTTGGTTCTTTCTGCTCGATGCCCGTAAGTTTGATTTTTATTTATTTCTGGTGTACCACAGGAGGTACAGCATCCCAACGGGGAAGGCAGTTAGGCAGTGATGGGCTGAGCTTGAGACTGCTGTGTGTTTGTCCGCTACAGGACCGCCTGGGTCCCCCAGGTCCTTCCCACCCAACCCGTCCCCAAGGACGTGCGCTCCTGGGGTCACTTTCCCTTCGAGGTAGATTTAGAAGCGACCTTGGGAATCCAGGTGGGTGCTGGGGTGGCACCGGGAAGCCCTCGTGGAGGTGGAGCTGCCCCCCATTCCCATGCAGATGGGGTCGGTGGGGGACGTCTGGCCCAGGGGAGATGTGGGGCCATGTCCCAGCCTCAGCGAAGGAGGGGAGGATGCTGGATGCTTCATGGATTGGAAAGAAGATGGGAAAATCAGCTCCAGAGAAATAAAGAGATTGCATCCAAGAAGCCCAGGAGAAAGGTCTCCTCTGTGTGGCTGGTGAGCCACGGCCACCCCAGGGAGCAGCATGGCCAGGTCATGGGAATGAACTGAGGAGGTGTCCCCAGCCTGCCCCACCGGCAGCAGCTCATTTGGCTGCAGCAGCGGCACTGCCAACGCGTGGCCGGCAGCCTTGGTGGCCTCCTGTGCGCCAGAGATCTAGGGACACCTTGCAAAGGGACAGAAAGTGAATAGGATTAGTAGAGCCCCTCCGCAAGCGACGCTCCCGCCTAGCTGTCCCATGGCAGGTGGGACCTGGGGGATGGTGTCTGCTGGGGCTACCCCAGTGCCGGCCACAACGCAGCTTTCTTCCTTTGGCTGTCTCTGCTTTTACTGTCTTCTGCTTGCAACAACTGGGTTTCATAAATGTTGGGTTAGACGCAGTCAAAATGGGATGCTGTGCTACCCTGGGAGCTCGCTCTGGGTATCGGCCACATTTGCAGGCAGAAGGAGAGGTAGGCATCATGTAACCCTTCTGCGGGCATGGCTGGGACCTCAAGTTATACAGAAAGGTGTTTGTCTTCATGGAGCCACCCCTGGGGAATTACTCAAATGTTGCATTGCTCAGTAAATCACATGCTGTTCCTCCAGAATATGCAGTTGTCCAAGATTAATGACTGAGTAAATTGCATTTTGAGTTAAGGAATAAAAAATTACACTGTATTTAGCTGTCAATTACACTGTACTTTCCAGGCTTCGTTATCCCACTGCTAATCATGTAATCATCTTATCACTATATGGTAATTCACATGTAATTAAATGGCCAGTGGTTACTCTGTAAGTAAAGAGGTCTTACCAGAAATGTGTGCCATGCATCTCAAAGCGTATTAAGGAAACTAAACCCACATGGTAAATTATTTCTCAAGCTTCGGAAGGAAAGCCTCCAGCTTTCAACTTGACTAATTTCCTCTGAGTTCCTCGCATTATTTTTTTTGGTTCTTCAGGGAAAAGCCGAGGCTCTTTGGTGGAGTCTGCGATGCCGCGATGGGCTCCGATCGCTGGGTTTTGGCTGCTGAAAAGCCAGGTAGCTCCCCGAGGATGCAGCCTTGTGGAGCCGCGTCGGCATGAGGAGCAAGGAGGCCATCAATGGCAGGGGGATGGACCTGTCACACCAGGAAAATCTGGGATGAAGGCAAAGGTGGGTGGGAGGATGTGATATAGCCTTCTCCTCCTCTTCTTGAAGAGTTCGTTACTGGCTACTGCTTCAATATGGCATTTCTGGGCTTTAGCCTTGATGGAGCCCAGTTGTGCCATGTAAGCACAGCCTGCTCTTCCATTTGAATGAGTAGGACTGTGAGGAGTCAGGTAGGAAGCGAAAGAAAAAGGTGACTTGTTCAAAGGCCCATGGTGACTCCCAGCCTGAATGTGAACGTGCCTGGTCTATGTTGAGCCTTGAGAAACAGCTTGTACTTCTTCCCAACTGGTTCAAAACAATACTGGGAGCTGTCAAAGAGGAGGGTGTTCTCTCCCTTTGGTTGTTATTTTATGTTACAAAGAGCCTGAAGTGATTTCCTTCATTTCTCTTGTTACAGACTTATTCCTTAGCAGCGTATGATAATGATGACGATAATAATAAACAAACAAACAAACAAATTAGGGAAAAAATTATATAGGAGTTACTGTCATTGAAAGAATTGGGCAAAAGAAGTTGCAAAATTCACCCTGTTCAGAGCTAAACTGCAAATTCCTCCATAAGAGGCCTTGAAACTTGAGGAAGACCATCCCAGCGTGGTACAAGTGACCGAGGACGGCCACCACCAGCCTTTCCCTTCTTGCCTACAAGTCCCAGGAGCCATAAAACAATCCTCAGCGTTGCCTGGTGGCTTCCCAGCACCATAGGCACCACTGAGGGTGCTGGGGGGTGGGCTGGACCTGGGGTGCTTCTGCCACGGGCCTGGGGAGAGGGATGGTGGAAGAGTCTAGGAGAGCTGGACTTGCTGGGGAGTGAACCATGTCCCTGGGCGAGGAGGGAGCTGGGCTCCGAAGAGAGCCCTGCAAAGCCAGTGGAGGAGGAGGGCTGGTGTGGCGGGTGGAGAAGGCAATAGTGACCCATCCTCCTCCTCATGGGCAGGGGACCTCCTTGCCTCAAACCTCTCCCTTTTGGTGAGGAGCCTTGGAGCAAGCTTGCTGCTCTGGCAGCGTGGAAAGTAGCCGTGAAACATCCCCCAGCAGAAGAAAAACAGGGCTTTATAGATGAACTGTAATAAATAAGTGCAGGCTGCACAATTCCTTCAAGCGGAGGAGAGAAAGAAACCCAACCTCTGCTAAAAACATCTTTTGAAGAGCGAACGCGAATTCCCAGGCTGCGGTCTCACAACGCTGTTTTTTCAGCTGCCTTCCTGGGCTAAAATACTCCCTGCAGTTACCACGTCTTGTACCTGGGGAGGCTGCAGATGCCCTGAGCAGGCACACAGAGAGCTCTTTGTCTGCCCCTATCAGCTTGCCTCTACATTTCAAGTTTCAACAGCTAGGGTGCTGGGTGTTTTGGGGAGGTGGCATTTCCCTGCTGTGGTACCTGCTGGGATCAGCAGCTCCCAAACCTGCACTGGTGAGGTTTTTCCTAGGGACAAGGATGCTTGAGAGGGGCAAAGTCACCCCTCTCCTGCTCAGTGCTGCTCCAGGCTGCGCTCCCAGGGCAGAGCCGACCTCCCGAAAACTGCCTTTGTGCCTCAAGGGCTGAGGGAAAAAAATATCCCAAAGCCTCAGGATTCTTGCTCATAAATCCAGCCCACAATGTCATAGATTTTACGGTGCTGCCAACTCTGACAATTTTATGATGGGTCTCATGTGATTTGCAAAAGTGTTGGTTTTTTTTTTCTCTTAAAGTTTCCAGTTCCTGGAGTCCTGTGATTATATGAGACTCTCAAGGGATTCTGAGTCTTTTCCCCCCTCCCTGTTTTTTCTTCTTTGTTGGGTTTTAGGATATATAACAAAGTTGGAAATTTTACTGGAGAGGAAAGTGAAGCAGAGAAAAGAAATGACTTGTCTGGAGGTGGGACTAGAACTCATCACCAGACAAAAAATATTTTGCCTTTTTTTTTTTTTTTTGAGTTCTCTCTGGAAAAGTGAATGCCTTTGCTGCATTTTTTTGAGTAATAAAAATTTCAAAGTTTTAAGTGAATGGAAAATGTGCAGAAAGTGGCTTGAATAAATTCCCACCCCCAAAAAGGAGAAATATTTTGTTTACATTTAGAAGATTTTACTCTTCCGAAATTTCCAAGGGAATTTTTCAACCTGAAGTCATTTCAGAGTGAAATACTGACGTGATACACTTGGAACCCACCACACTCGGTGGCTTTGATACATTCTACTTCCTTTGTTCGGCTAAAACAAATCCTACAGCCTCACCGGCTGGTTCTGACTGTGCTTTGCTGTGGGTTTTGCAGGCTTTACCGTGCACCTGGGAGGACTCAGCTACAGTAAAGTATAGTTAAAAGTCATCAAGTGTCTGCCATGGTTCTCCTACGAGATAAATAAAGGCATTTTAGGTGTGACGGCTCCTACTGTCAATCAGAGGGGCTGGTGGTGGGGCAATGCTACTTGTTTGAGCATCCTGGCGTGCTGTGCTGTTAGCATCGCCCCTCTCCTGGGGATACCTGGGCAATGCCCATTGCTGCCCATCAGGAGGAGGAGAGTCCTGTGGGGGCTGCAGCTGCCCTAAGTTAGGCAGCAGCAGCTGGAGACACTCCCCAAGGCTTCCCACCAGCATCGTTTCCACCTGGATGAACCCTCCCACCACAGGGATTAAAGGCAGAGACAAGAGCAGGTTGGGTTTTGCCGTGGAGGTTTTGCATCAGTAGCTCCTAGTGATACTGTCAGCTCGGCAGCATTGCTGCTCTTGGGAGCACGTTTAAGCACAAGTAAGTAAAAAAATGGGGATGGGATGAAGAGATGGAAATTGGTCTCTATGAATGGGTTTCTATGTAACCTGTGCAGTGCTCTCATTCAGGGGTGTATAATGTGCTACAAGTCAGGGGAGGTTTGGCCTCTACTTAAGACCTAACAAATGACTTGTAATCTGCCTCAAGGCAAAAAATGTTGCTTGAATTATGAACAGAAAATATAGCCTGAAATTGGAGGGGGGAAGGGGCAGAAACCTGCTGCAGTGTATAGAGAACTCTTTAATAGCAAGGGACTGAGGGCTCCGGTAGTCCTTATATCCATAAATGTTAGCGTTGAGATGTTTTTGTTGCATAAGGCCAAACAAGTATGTTATTATTTTTATTATCATGATGATAATAATATACTGCTGCTCTTCCTCTACTTTCTGTGATCTGGCATGTGGACAATGCCATTAATAATGCGTGTCTGTATCACTGTGGGGCTTTGTGCTCTTGTGATATCCCCATCACTGGCTCCAGGGATCCCAAAGTCATCAATATTTCACTTCAGCTTTTACTTAGACCTGGGCTGTGATGAATCAGAAATTTGTTTGTTGTCCCTGTGGTTTTCAGGGAAACATTCTCATCAAAAGGTAATGAGGGGGTCATGATGCAGTACTATTTCCTCTTTTCCTGCTCTTGGTGTCTGGACTTCTAATGCATCCTTTATGATCACATTCCTGGACCTGCTGGCTATGTTTCTGCTCATACAGCTTAGGGTGAAGCTGGTCTTTGCTGCAAGGCTGCATGATTGGCTCCTGTTCAACCTGTTGCTCACCAGGACCCCCAGGTCTTTTTCTGCAAAGCTGCTTTCTAGCCCCAGCCTGTCCTATTGTATGGGGTTGTCCATGCCAGAGGCAGGGCTTTGCCTCTGAACTTCATGAGGTTCCTGCCAACCCACTTCTCCAGCTTGTTGGGATCCCTCTGAGTAGCAGCTCTGCCTTCCAGTGTATTGGCTGCTCCCTCAGTTTGGTATCATCTGTGAACTTGGTGAGAGTGTGCTCTGTCCCATCATCCGGTCGTGAATATACTGAGATATTAAAAAGCATTGGTGCCAATACTGACCCTTGAGGGATGCTGGTAGTAGCCAACCACCAGCTGGACTTCTTGCTGCTAATGATCACCCTTTGCACCTGATGGTACAGCCAATTTTCCACCCACCTTGTTGTCTACTTATCCAGTCCGTACCTCATCAATTTAGACTTGGAGAACACTATGGGAGACTGTCAAAGGCTGTTGCAGGTCCTGATGTTCATCAGAAACCTAGACTGGGGGGTCCCCCCCAATGTTTTCCATCTCAAGGTCACTGTAAACCTGAGGACGTCTGCATGCACGTTCTTCATCAGAGCTTTTAATTAGAAACACTGCGGCCCACTAAAACACGGGATGGTTTTTGTGGGGCACATATCTGGGGAAATCAAGTCTAGCTGAAGCCTGGTTGAAAAGCTGGGTTAGCATGATGTATTTGCTGCTGTTCAA
The DNA here is from genome assembly GCF_018139145.2 of Gymnogyps californianus. Taxonomy (NCBI): domain Eukaryota; kingdom Metazoa; phylum Chordata; class Aves; order Accipitriformes; family Cathartidae; genus Gymnogyps; species Gymnogyps californianus. Next base: position 3,281,389 of record NC_059486.1, read on the forward strand.
GTAGTGTTGGCTACCCTGCCTGAGCTTGGCGTTTGGCGTGCCCGGGCAGGGAAGGAGAGGTAATTCCAGACTCGGAGAGCTTTTAATTTAAGGCAGAGGGTCAATGGACCACGGATGGTCCATGATGCTGCAAGCAGTCTGGAGCTGGTCAGTGAGTTATGAGATCGTGTGCCTTGTACACAGACATTTTAACAGCCTTACTGAGTGACAGGCACCAATATTACTATTGGGTTGATGCCAGTCAAGGTGGTGATGACAAACCCAGCTTGGCAGTGACTGCAGCACTTGCCTATGTGGGGAGCAAATAATAAAACCCTGTTTTGGTTCGCTTCCAAGTGTTCTACAAGGAGATTGTGTAGCAAGGTAAGGAGGCAGCACTGCATAGCCAGGGTCACGGGCCGCAGATGAGGCAACCTTGCACTGCTGGGTGACCTTCAAAGCCTCCAAAAACACTTTGCAAAGGAAATGAAATACCACTATTGGACCAATGTGGATAACCGCTTTTTTTTGGGTGTATTTAACCAGCACCAAGACACTGCTTGGGCTTGAATTACATCATTTGCTTAGCTTACAAAGAAATAATTGTACTTCTCCCTCCATTTTTAAACAAATCACCTGAAACAATAAAGTATGTTTCTACGTAAAGCGTCTCCTAGAATAGGAAACATCAAAGCTGCTTAAGCTTTGACATAAAACATTGCTGCTGGGATGGGAGGTGAAGCTAGTTCTCATGGTGGTTGCTGAATCCTTTTGTAAGGGCAATTTGATGTAATCTGCTTTTTTTTTTTTTGTGGAAAAAAGACAGCTCCCACCTCTTGCCACCCCATCATCCAAAAACGTTGCTCAGCTCTAATCAGTATTCCAAAGAAAAATGAAACATGGCAAAGTCAGGACTAGGAAACAAAAGGGCCACCTCCTTCCTAGCTGTGCTATAGCATTAAAAAAAAAAAAAAAATCTAAAAAAAGTCTTAAATATTTTCCTAATGTCTGTCTTCCAGACATTGTGGTTCAGTCTATGCCAATATTTGAAGACTCTTGCCCGTAAGGAAGTGAGCTCTTGGTCTGAACAGGATTATCACCATCCCCGGGTATTGCCGATCCTTATATGGGATTATTTTTAATGTTGGTTTGCTTGGATTTTACTCATATTTACACAGCTGTTAATAAAGTACAGGAAAGCTGTGTGTGATATCTCCTTTCTCATCTGATTGTGGCAGCTTTTAGGACAACTTTAACAACTTGATCAGTTGTTGGTGGATGGGGCAAGAACCCCCTTGGTTCGTTAGCTGGGTCCAGTCTGTAGCGCTGTCTCCTATTCCCGCCGGTTGGCAGACAGCTGCTGCTCTTTCCAGGAGGACTGACTTCCAAGAGCAGGAGAGGTGGCCCTATGTCTGAGAGGTGCAGCTAGCTGAGATGTAACGGTAGCTATATATAACCTAAATTAAGACTTAATCTGAAGCCAAATCTGGAGGCTTTGTGAGCCAGGAAAAGTTTAACAGGTACTATTTAAAGAGTGAATTAGCTTGAAAAACTCTTCAAGCTCAATGTCTTCTTACTGAGGACTCTCAACAATATTCAATCTGAAATTTTTAATTCTGTCTTTTTGTTGAAGGTGGTTGAATTTCACTCATGAAGGTGAAAAGCTCCTGAGAGACAGCTGCAGTGATTTGATTAGGCTCATTTCTCTAGGAAATTAAGCTACAATATACTCTCTGGACCAACTAGCCTCTAACCAAAGGCTTTATATATCAGTCTTGTCTGCAGTGAGGCTGCTAGCGGGATTCCAGTAGGAATATTCCTGTAGACAGGTTACATATGTGCCCATGCGGGGTTAGGTTGGAAAAAAGGTCTTGTGGTTTTTTTTTTTGAGCTTGAGCCATCCTGATAAAGTTTAGTGTAGTGGAACTGCTTTAATTGAATCCTGTGCTGTTGGGAGTCTGTCCTCCTGCAGGACAGATGAGTGGGATAACTGGTGGGATAAGTTATCTGTACATTAATGATAATAGAAAGTGCAGCCATCATTGAGACCTGGCTTGTGCAACTCATTAACTGCACTGCTTGGCATTCAATCAAGGACGTGATACTCGCTTGGAGAAGAGGGATGAAATGACAGGATAAAAAGAGTGAAGTGCCAAAACCGGGAAACTCCCCCCTCCGCCCCGGACTCTACTAAAAGACAAGCAAGCACTGCTTTATTCTTACAATTGGGAGTGACCCCAGCAGCTAGCAGTGCCGGCGGGGAGATGCTCCCTTGTATCTCCACCCTTCCAAAGTGCTTAGTGCTGCTGTTCGTGGCAAGCAAGCAGCTTCTTGGTGACACAACCCTGAGCTGTCCTCTGCTGCCATTGCTCATACTAGTGCTGAAGGGCCTCTTTATTAGTGTCATTGATGATCATGACCTTTCTGTTCAGTCTCTGCTAGAGTTCACGGTGCTCCCCCACGCTGGGGAGGAATCGGGCTGGGAGACCTGGCAGTGCTTCTTCCCCATCCACCTCCTGGCTTTAGGTGGGATGGAAAAAATCTTCAGGCTACCTGCCTCCATTTCTTGAAGCGAAGGAGATGAGGGGAAATGGAGGAAAGCCCCTTACATTGCTGTAATTTTTGAGACATAAAAGCTTTTCTTTGAGAGCAAATCCTTTTTTTTTCTTTTTCCTCCTCATGGCATTAGGGCTCAAGAAATTCCTCGGAAAATAATTTGTCAAGGCCCTGACTGATCAAAGACATATATAAAAGGACCCTTTTTTTTAAAGGAGAAAAAATCCCCCTCCGAGCTCAGAATGAATTGGCAATTCATTTACCAACTGTCAGATAAAGTAGCTCAATCCCTATCACGTCTTTAGCTGGAGCTGTGGCCAGAAGGAAGCAATTCTCGGCCCACTGTGCGTACATGTTTGGGGTATGTTAGTGATTAGGGTATTCCTGCCTGGGGGATGCAGAAAGATATGACTCAGATTCGCAAAAGAGCCATAAATCTCCCTCCTTTTATTCAAAATGTGTGTTTTATAGCCGTTTCCTGGCCAATTTCTGCCTCGAATAAATATGTAACATATCTGTGTGTGTATAGTTTTTTAGGTCGAAGTGTTGGGTTCCCTCTTGAGAGTGAACTATCTGCTTGGGAAAAGTTTGAACGTGGTTCTCTGCTGTTCTTTCATTCCCAGAAAAATCCCTCATTGAGCCTTAATTGGCTGAGCGGTGTCCTGGTGGCACCTGCTCCTGTTCTTGTTCATCTGCGGTGGGGTGACCTGAGAAGGGACTGGGTGGGAGATACGATCTGAAGGACCCCAAAAGGTCATCCAGGCCCCAAGGCAGGATCAACTAGATTGAAAACTGGAATTTTTGGTCCAAAGGCTCAGGCAGGATTTTGGTAATCCTAGCCATGAGCCAGGCCTCACACAGCACTGGATTTGAATGTCAACAGCAAAGTGAAGCTCAAAAGCTCAGTAGGTGCTCTGCTAACATCCCATGACTGGGCTGATGCTCACCCAGGAGCTGGGCTTTCTGTGGTGTTGGAGCCCACCTGTCTCTGCAGCCGAAATCATGTCTAGTTCCCAGTTTGTAGTGACAATATACCTCCAGCCCATGGTACCCGTGGGGCTGCCTTTCCCCATCTCAAGAGCAGCACGATCCATGCAGGTCTCCCCTCCTTATCCTCCCACCCCACATCCCTTCCAGCCAGTTTGGTGTCTCCCAGTTTACTGCTCCCATACCCTCTTTTCCACCCCTGTTTCCTGAGTGGCATCTCTGTCTGGATGATACAGAAAGGACAATGTAAACCGAAGGAGAAGGCAGGAGGAGATGGACAGCAATGCAGGAGGAAGTAAAGGCAGGGATATTTCTCTGTTCTTAGGTCCACATCATAGGCTGCACAAGTAGAAATGCCCAAAGTCTTTTAATTGTGTTATCTTTTGACACTGTTGGGCTGTAATTCTTCATTGAAATCGGCTGAAGTGGCTGAGAAATGCTTACCAGGAAGAGGCCGAATCATTCACTCTTCTCCATGTTTAGCCAGAGGATGAGTCCCAGGAAGAAGGAAGAACAGCAGGAGCAACTCTGCTTTTGGAGAGTAATATCATTAAGTTTTCCATCAGTGTCCTGCTCTTCCAAGTCATGCAGAAGGCTGATTCCCCACAGTAAAACAACAGGAAAACCCATCCTCTTTGCAAGGAAAGCCGTAAAAGTTTGGGGTCTGGCATTGCTGGTACTTTATTTTTAGCTCTTCCTTCTAATCCTTTAAGCCTGTTGTTCCTTTCTGTTTCCTTTTCCCTAAACCAGGAGCTGCAATCATTTGGCCCTGATTCAAAGTCTCAAAGCCAACGGCAAACCTCCCAGATCCCATGCCAGAGAAGTCTGGTAGGGGCCTAAGGTTTATCTCGTAGAGGGCTCGATCTGAAAGCTGCTGAAGTTGGTTGGAATCTTACCACTAACCCTGAGGAGCTTTTTTTACCATACCCTTAAACATACCCTGCCTATCTGGCAGTATCCTGAGTGTACATATTATTTAAAAATGACACGTGTCGTTGCAAGAAACAGTCTCAAAAGTTTTCTAAACTTTGGTCTAAGACTAGAATTGATCTCGCATACACAATGTGATACCTCAAATAAAGGATAAACCAAGAAAGACAGCAGGTTAATGACTGGGGAGTCATGGGAATTTCTTCTAAATGTAGATGGCAGAGGGCAACATCATTCACTGGAGTGAAATAAGTGTATGTACGTGTGCTTTGGATGCTCTTGAGGGGAAAGGCACTGTCAGGCTGCCCTTTCTGTGCTGCTCTTTGCTGCTTCTCAGTGATCTCTTTTGGATGAACATGGGCTTCTCATTGCAGGTTTAGACCCTTCTGTGAGACATTCCCAACGTGTGAATAGTCCCGTGACTCCCAGTGCCAGGAGACATTTATTCCCTTCAGTTACTTACCTCTTTACTATTACTACTACCTCTGCATCAGGCACTACTGTTACTGGTGTCATTTATTAGCAGAGGAAATTACTTCTGGGGAACTCCCAAGGGCTGGGGTTAGTAATTCTGTACCTGGAGGGGAGAGTTTGATTTCAAATCAAGAAACAGCAGATCTGAAACCCTCCAGACAAGTGTCTTTCAGCTCTGGCTGCAGCTTTTAGCTTAATTTCTTCCCGCCCCGCCACGGTCTCTCCATTTAAGGCCCACTCATGTAAACATTTATAAGCACGTGATGGTTTTAACAATGATTCATCCTATTAAAGTCCAAGTGGCTACTCACAGGATGGTTTCCAGAACTAGGCAATAGATATAAAAAGGGCAGGGACCATGACTTTTCTGTGCTATCTCAAGTGGCTAACACTTTAGACACAACAGGCTCAATTTCAGAGAAGCTGGTCTCCCTTGGCTGTATATTAAAGCTGCTTAGATATATGAATTCCTTCCCCCGTAAATCCTTTGTGTTCAAATATCCCAAATAGGCTCAGATTGTTGGGGCAGCCCAAGGTTTTCAGGCGGCTCCAGTGACGGTTCAGAGCAGCGGTCTCATGAAAATGGTCCTGGAAGAAGGAGAGTGGGATGTGACTTTCTATGCACAGCAAGCTTTTATTACCAGCCAAAAAACCAAAAATAATCAAGTTGAGACGTGCCAACTTTTCATTTTTTTTGACCCAAACAGAGGGCTTCAGGGCAGTAATAGAGAGATACCACTTTGAAAAGCTTTTTTTCCCTGACTTGTGATGCTTGTGTTTTACCTGGCCCCAAGATGCAGCTGGTGGAAGGGCTGCGGAGCCATGCGTCCGGTCCCCAGCTCGGCACGGGTGTTTGGGAAGCCGCTCGCGTGCATGTCGGAGGCAGCGGCCAACAGTGGCGGCAGCTCCCAGCTCTGCGTGGGGACCACGTGCTGCCCTGGAGAAGGCACTTAGCTCTCCAGGCTGCGTTCAAGCACTTCAAATACCACTGTGAAGTGGCCTGTGTACCCAGAGCGGCTCTGTGCCCCCTGGTCTGGGAACCCCCCGTACCGGCTGGGAAAGGCAGGTTTAACTAGCTCCGTGCTGCTACAGACACGCCGACAGTGATGTCCCTACCTGGTGGTGTCACACAGCGTGTCCTCTCATTGCAAGAGTTCTCCAGGAGCCTGATGGGAGGTAGGGAAAAGCCAGGCAGGATGGAGAAGGGGCAGCCCTGGACTATTTCTTAGCTCCTGTTTGTGAAAGACTCTGAAAGCTGTCTCAGGAAGGGGGCTTTTTTTGATGCCTCCCTTTGCATTTAGGCAGAGAACCTCAGAGGGATTTCAGGGGGCGTCTACGTGGTCTTTTGCAAGCAGACGTGACCTTCTCTGCCCATACCCTCGGCTGGCTGGATGTCAGCCAGCTCCGCACTAGAAGGCATGTAGCTTTGTCAGTGTGGTGCTAAGCCTGAGCTATTACCAAAAATAGGAATTAAAAATGCGTTCAATGCTTTTTAAAATTATTTTTAAAAAATGGAAAGGAGTAGAGGTTTTACTAGGAAACAGTACGTTTTTCATGTGAGACTTAGATGAAAGCCAAAAAAAAGAAAGTTGTCCAAAACTGAAGCTATGGCAAAAGTCATATTTTTCATTACAAGATGATTCAATGCAGAGAAATGTTTCACTTTTTTTTTATGATTTATCGACTGTCTTCAAATATACTGGGCAATTTAAGTTAAAAATTATCATTCTGTTGAAAAATTACATTTTCTCTTGAAAAAAAAGTTTCAAGAGAAAAAGCTTTCTCTGGGTATCAGGAAAGGGCTCCTGGAGATGTGTAGCTTCATGCTGTGGTGATAGGCAAAAGGAATGAAGCGGGCTGATTATATATATCTATATGAGGTATTTGTAAGGTGTCTATAAAATATTTTTAATCTGCTTGATTGGTGGGCAACCAAACACTGAGGTAGAGATGCCAACGTAGTATCTTTGTGGGAGTTACAACCTCATCAGACATTTGAAGAAGGTATCTATGGACCACTGAGATTTCTGCAAAAAGAAAAGTGGTTTGTTGAAAACCAGGATGTTACCAGGAAGAAAACACAAAAGCCAAAGACCCTGAGCATGGCTGGGCGGTTGCTTTAGGAAAAAAAAAAATAATAATCAGAGTTACTAGGAAAAGCCTCAAGGTGATCGTGGTAAGGTTGAGTGAGGGAACACCTGGGGAAGATTGATTAAGAGATGGCCAGTGAGTGTGTGTGATTTATGAGGAGTGGTCCTGGCTTTAGTAGGAGTTCTTTGGAGATATTGCTGCTATGGTGCAGGACAAAAAACTCCTGGATGCAATATAGTTACCAGATTGTCAAACATCACTTGATAAGGTTCCACAAGTGAGATTATTAGCTTAGCGAGGGAGAAACAGAATATGAGGTCAAATAAGCTGTGGGGCAGAAACTTGCTTCAAGAAACTGTAATTCTCTCTATGCATCCAGCTCAATGTGTATGTGTATATATGTATCTCCATCTGTCTGTCTGCCTGTCCATCTAGCTATTTACTCAGCTAATATCAGTCACTCCTGCTTCTCCTTCCTGGCAGCTGGGAGCAATTCAGTGTGGTGGAGGGATGGCTGCTTCAGCTGGGAGAAGATTATTTCAGGGACTCCCAGGATGCCCCTTTGGACTTGAGTTTTCTCATGTAAGGAGAGGGACTGTTCTCCTGTGTGTTGGCTGATGGAGCTGAAATCAGGGGGGTGGTGGTTTGAGATACAGCAACTGGTGAGTAGCCCTTTGGGCTCTGGGTAGCGGGCACATTGGCTGGGAATCATGCAGCAAAGTTGGGTACAACCTGGGGGCCTGTACCCCAGTGAGTGCGAGTTCAGTGCCGCTCTCCTCTAGTCCACCGTGGCTTTGTAGATCTCCCCCGGTGCCCATCCAGGCTGGCTCTCCTTGGAGTAAATGCAGTGGTAGAAATTACATTAGAAATGAAAGAAAATACAGCTGGGCTGTACTCTCATCCCATCTCTGCTCCTCTCCATCTCCTGAGGGGCTTCCACCCCCTCCTTTTTCTCTTCCACTACCATCGTTTTGATCAGCTATCTGTCCAGAGTCTCTGAAAAGTTTCCCAATGCAGAGGTGAGCGTCAAGCCCGCTGGCACCAGCCCTTCCATCTGAATGTAAGCCACAGAGCCCCGAGGGAATCATGGCCACAAGTGGAAAACGACGGCTCTGACAAATCCATCCCTCCTCTTTGAAGTTCTTACACTCTGTCCAAGGCACTGAAGCCTCCATTTTAAGGTCTGATGAATAACTAGACTGTGCCTGAAAGATGGCTAAATGAATACACAGTGTTTTCCAGCTGGATAAAGACAGGAGAGCAGATAAGAGAAGTTGGATAACTTTGGCTTTTGGTGTGAGCAATGACTTCAAACTGTGTCTTATTAATGCTGGCAAAATGGAGGAGTTTGAGCATCCCTGGAGCTTGCAATGCCCGAGGGTCTGGAATATGCAGCCCTATACATACTATCTTTCAAATACATCAGTAGAGTTTTCTGTAATGTAATCTTTGGGTTTATTTGTTTTCATGTCATTTTGAATTCTCTAGGGAATAACAACGACTCGGCTGCATTCCCTCTCCTTTGATAAGGTTGTAGCTTTTGGAATTTCACATTTGGAGGTGAAGCTTTGAAAGACATGTCCGAAAGGGAGTGAGGCAGAGAGGCAGACAGCTTTACAGACTTTGCTTCTGCTCTTACTCAAGACAAGGTACCAAGCTGCTTCTTTCTGTTCTGCTCTCCAGAGCCTACATAACAAGATCTCTTTCATTCCTGGTCAATAATCACTCTTCTTGGCACAAAAATGTGCGCTTCTGAAACTATACGATGAGACATCAGAATGCTTTCAAGGTCATATCGAGAAGCCAGACTATTAGAACAAAAGAGAAAGGAGGAAGGCATAAAGCCTTCTCATAAATCACAGGAATCTTTTGATGCCTTCAGCTCTAAAGTTACAATGGGGTAAAAACCACAGCTAGAAAAAGAATATGGGACACTGGGGTTCCCTGTAGCAAGGAATCAGCTGGGAACTTAAGATACAGTTATGGCATCATCTTGGGGAGAGTAACCATACTCAAAACAATGACTGCTTTCGCTTGTGGTTTTAAGGAAGGATGTTACTGTCCTACGGACTGGGGCAATCAGGATGAGTCCACATCCAAAGCACACTCTTTGGGGGGACCTAAACCCCTAAACTGAGGTTTTCCAAATTAGGAAGGGACTGAGCAGGGTAAATGGCTCACACTGGTGTTGGGGAGGAGGTTCAAAGTCAGTGGGGCCACTGTCTGGCCATTAGTAAAAAGGGAATTCCAGACAAAGCTCTTCCCTGACAGGGCAGTAAAATGATGGAGGCAGTTTGCCAAGAAGGCCACAAAGGCTTTACGTGCTTTTAAGACTCAGCTAGACATTTTTATAGAAAAAAACCTGTGTGTGGGGAGCTCGGAGGGAAAGGAGTGAAAGTAAGTGGGGAGGGGGAGAGGATGCAATAAGTGGGGACAGGGATGCGTTTTGGGGCTCTCAGCCCTTTTTGAGAACTGTCTGTAGGACTGTCTCCTGTGATCTGTGTCCTGACCTCCCTAATGCCGACCAGAAAGGGGCTTTCCCAGCAAATTCCCGCTCTGGCTTCTTGTGTATGAGGCTGCCTTGAACCAAGACCTGGGGAGAGCAGGTCCAAATGGAGCAGAGCCCGTAAGCTTTTCTGGGGGAACGTGCCTGTGAGCTACGTCTTATACTTGTGTCCAGCTGACGCATGTTCCTACAAGCACCGTAATAATCAACCTGCTGAAAAAGGTGCTAAACCACCAAACTATACTGGGGAGCCTTTACCTTGCACAGACTGTACCAGCACTTGTAATATCCTGGCAAGTGCAGCATCTGTCACTCTTCCAGGGCAGAATGGGATGGCTGGCAGTGTAACCCCATCCCCACATATGCTTTCCTTGAAAATTAACTCTATCCCAGCCAAAACCAGCACAGGGAGAAAACTCTACCTCCCAGAGACATCAGCTGTTCTTGCAGTCAGGGCTGGGAGTCCTTGTCACCTAGTTTTAGCAATTTAAAATTTAGGCATTAAATCTAAGCTAGCCGTCCAGGCTTTTCTTTAAGCAACGTGCATGTCCTTTGGCTCCTGGAGACACTGCAGGTCAGTACCCCAGCAGAAGTACAGATAAAGCACATGGTTGTAGGGATACCCCAGCAGTGCGAGACGATGCACTGGGTTTTGGGTGAGGACATGGTGTTGGCACAGAGTCAGATTTCTGTTCTGAGCCTCTCCTATGCCTAGACAGAAAGATAAACAGAAATGGGAAACAGTGGCTGGATCAACAGAAATGCAGCTTCTATTCTGATATTTGCTCTTGGTGGTGGTTACATTCTTTTAAAGCAGAGACAAAGTCAACAACAACGCTATAATAATCGCAGCAACAACAACAAAAAAATCCCCACTAGGCCTGTTTCCTAACTCATGCTTTGGCATGGTCTGTCTGCTGCTTGCTTCTTGCGTTATAGCTCTACTTGGAAGCGATAAGAAGCACACAACCTCCTGTACTTTAAAGTGCACTAGAAATAGAAAGAGATACAGTGCTACAAAAGGAAACCGACTGGCTTCAGGCTTTCCCCGGGGCTGACTTTGTGGTTCAACACCCAGGAGCCCCATGTAGCATTGCAACTGAAGAACAAATTTTCCGTTCTCTTTGATGGGCAGTAGGTCAATCTGCTAGTCAAAACTGAAACATCTCTGCTTCTACAAAATTTGCTGGGATCGAGGCATCAGTGAGGTAAATGGCACATACACTGTTGACACAACCACGCTTTGGTTGAAGCCCTCTGGTCCAGGACCTCCTTTTCAGGTATAAGGTAGCTGTGGACTTACCAATGTTAGAAAAACAATGGATTTTTTAGCAGAAGGTTCCATGGATCACCCAAGTAAGATGATAAAAAAGATGACAACCTCCTCCTCCTCCTCCTGTTTGGAAGAGAGGAGCTTTCAGTGGCTTGTGGCTCATCAGATGTGGCCCCTCTTGGGCTCCTAAAGTTCTTCTCTGAATCTGTTGCCTTTTCTTACTGTTCATCCCACAGCTGACAAATCCCTTCCAAACCAACCTCTACAGAGACTGGCAAGCATGCTAGGTGATGGAGTGGGGAATTTTTCCAGCAGATATCGGCTTGGGTTTGCAAGACCAATGGAGAGTGCCAGATTCTCTGGTTTCCCTGTACTTGGTGAGGTATGCAGGAGAGAGAGATGGCCTCTGTAACGCCAAGAACTTCGCCCAAAGACCAGCCTTAGGGAGCACTTGTATTTCACCGAGCCTTAGACCAGTAAAAAACCGTAATGCTTAACATCAAACATTTGTTTAGATCCCTTGACCTCAAGGGACCATCCAGCCTTTGTCCACTGGTGAGATAAGTGAAGGTGAGATCATGGTGTTTGCTTGCACAAGCTGGCGACTAAGTTCAAACCGTCTCTGACGCTGGACACGTGCTGAGCTCGCACTACTGCGTCTTCACCAGCACTGTTCTTGTGCTCGATCTAGCATGTGCTCACCATGCATTTCCATTTTTCTGCAGTGAATTTAGTTATGCACCTGCTCAACTATTGTACAGAGGTGGTCCCAGGAGATCATTAGCTGCATGATCCTAATCCCCATTTTCCACCCCACTGATGCATATGTTCTTCTACCCTCCAAAGCAAACGTTTCAGCATGCGAGAAGGTGAGGACTGCTTTCCATGAATAGTTTTGCTCTGTTCTTAAAGAGGAGACCTGGGAAAATCTGGAAACTTTCTTGCTGGCACAAGTGAATTGAGAGAAAGAAAACATCGCTTCAGAGTTAAAAAGTGAAATGTTTTTGTTTTTTCTTGCGTTCAGAGATGAACATGAAAGGCAATTCATGAGGGAAAGGGGAATGGCTGTGTGTAGAGACCACAAAAAAAGCTTTCTAGGACCTGGCTCCAATCTTGCTGCGCTTGGATTAATCACTGGTTTACAACTTGGATGTCAACAAGAGTCATGCATGATCAGCTCCGCTGCAAAATGGGCCGTAGACTGTGGGACAGAAGGGGTTCTATCCGTGAAATTCACTGTTGGACAGGCCAACAAATAGGCAAGTGGTGTTTAATCAGAATTAGTTGAGTCTGGATCTGAGCTTGCTAATCTCTGCTAAAATCCTAGCCTCGTCCTTCCTCTTGCACCCCTCCCCAGCTCAAAAAGGGGGGAATAAAATAAAGGGAAGTGGTTGAAAAAGTCTTTAAAGAGGAAATTCTTGTCTAATTCTAGGTCATGGCAGGGGCTGTGTGTTCTGCACAGGGAGATGATAGAATCTACCATGACTGGAAAAGACATTGGCCATTTCGAATCCAGCACTAAAGACTTCCTCCCATCTGGCCCCGAAAAGGGAGAGAAAAAGAGAAGGGTTTTTGTGCATGGAAAGGGTGGCTCGTTACACGGGAGGAATCATGTCCTGGCTGCTTGGGGAGGCAGGATGTCAAACTCGGAAGGCCAAGCATTTATTTTGGAAAAGTAAGCTCCAAGTTTCTCATCTGCACATGGACACGCTTCACCTCCCTCTCCTCCTCCAGCCCCCTCCTCTTTCGTGCCTTTCCAGCCAGCGTTCCTGGGAGGAAGAGGAGCCGTGCTCCCAGCCCTCCAGGTGGCCCTGTCCCCCCCGGGGCACAGTCTCACCCTGTCACCTGTTGGCAGCAAAGCTCCTGGCAGAGGAGGGTGAAGCTGGAGGCTGGTTTCCTCTTCCCAAACTCATTGCGGTGCTGCCCTGCTGGGAAGCCTTGGCTTCTTCGGTTTCCCACACTTCAGCTCGCTCGCTCCTTCCGTGGGTTTCCAAAGTGCTTTGCAAGAAGCCAAGACACCTGCTCTGTGAACTCAGATCCTTGGGGGAAGTTGGCAGAGATGCTTCTCCTGGACTGGTACGATTTTTTAAAAATTGCAGGTAGATTTGATTTCTTCTTTCTCTCCTGAAGCATCTGGCACATTGCTTCATTAGTTATCTCTTCTTTCCCCCTTGCCAACAGCATCTCTCCCTCCATCTCTTCCCTTACTCCATTTTAACGGCAGAAGTGGCAGTAGATTACCCACGTCGAATGTGTCAACTCAAGCCCTCTGTCCTGGCCCGTGGGCATGCCATCTCACGGCCAGCGGTCACGTCTTGCCTCCAGGAGGTGCCTGCTGTCTACCAGCCAATGTCACTTACAGAGCTCTGCCCTTCCCGCTGGATGAATAATGGCATCGCTTGCCTGTGCCAGCTCTTATTTCTGCCTAATGCAACTGTCTGAAGTCAGTCCAGGAGTCTGATCTTGAATTAGAGAATGACAGCGAGGACTTAATCTCATGTACAATTAGTGGTCGAGTCTCAGCTCTAGAGATACAAGCGAAGCGACGCAGCTTCTGCTATTTGCTTTTTCAGTAACGGTCCAATAATTCTCTAAGTCCAAACTTTGGATTGCTTGGCTATTATCTTGGAAAGGGGAACAAAAATAACATAACTAAGCCCTTTGCAGCCCCTTGAAGCGGACTCCAATGGAAATAAAAGCCCTTTGCAGAATGAGCTTTGGATTGATTTTTCATTTCGTGTCCAAAAACTACTTGGAAAGACCATGTCGGCCAAAGGCCAGGGTCTAGTCTGTGTACCTGCGCTGCTGTCCAGATGGAGAAGAAAAAGAACAGATGCATCGAGATGAAGAGAAGGATTTCAGAACGTGTTTTCAAAGCCTCCTGTTTGCTGAAAGGGCTGGAAAGAGATTTAGAAAACATATCTAGGGTTTCCTTTGAACATAAGGAAAAAATTGACTTGGACAGTGCTAACATAGTGCCTTTCCAGGCTTACCGCAGCGGGGAAATGTCATTTGCTTGCTAGGAACTCAACCCAAACTCTCCCTTGGGTCAGCTGCCTCACTGTACTGAACAGGCTGGTGTGGGAGGAGACAAGCGCATGGGAAGTTGAATGAGAGTTTTAAAATATTTGGCCTTCCTATAATGGAGGTTAAAGTTGGCAAATGGTTTGGTATTTTTTAGCCTATGACTTTGCCCAGTGTCCGAAGAGATCTGTGAGCGTAGTGCTCTCACAGGTTCATTAGAAGCAAAAAGAAGGAATATTCTTTGGCTGGCCCAGATTTGGCTATTCGTAGAGAGCTGGCTGAGGCTCCCATCCAAACAGGGAGGCTGAGCTGTTACACGCACCTTAGGTGGTGCACGTGCTCTGTTGGCTGGTACAAGTGGGCTCTTGCTTTCTAGTCCTTCAGTGAATCTACACCATTTCCACCCAAGCTGCCCTCTGCCAGTAAGCTCAGTGTCTCTCTTTGGCCATGGGCAGATCTTCCACCTTGTACCGCAGAGGACGTTGTTCTGCCTAGCTCCCTTGTCTCTGGATTCGCGCAAACATGGACGGATGAATGAATGCTGTGCACCCACTGTCCCATCTCACACAAGGCAGACAGGAGGTGCAGGGAACCAGCACCTTCCAACCTCGGTCAGAGCATCAATGTGGCTTCAGCTCCTGGCAACCAGATGCCTTGGACCCTGGATGTGGAAATCGGACTCCCTCCCTCTTCTCAATCTTTTAGACATGTTTGTTTTTCCACTACAAAGAGAGAAATTTTGAAAAACAGGGATTCATGTGTTTCTTTTTCTACTATATTAACTGTAGGCACAGAAAAAGAAAAAACAGACATCTAGACTGGTATCAGCAATGATTTCCAAGGAAACTATGGGCTTTTTAACAACTCCAGAGGCTGACGGTGATGTATGTTCACTAAAGGTGAAGTTCTGGCAGCTGGAGCTAATGCTGAAACCAGTGGATCCAACATGGAAATCAACGTGGGACTAATGTTGAGCTTGATGGAAAAACATGGTGCTCACAGTGAAATGCTCTACGGCCAGCCGTACAAATCAGGTCAAGCCAATATGGAAGAAAACATCAAACTTGACCAAGAATAACCAAATGGAGGGCTAATGTCCAAGCTCAGCTATATGGACACCAGACCCTGCTTTCCATTTATAATACTGGTTTACAACCTTCTGGCAGCATTCCTTAGCCTGAAAGTTGTATTCAATTCCCTTCACACTGAAGGCCTATGTATTCCACCACTGTGGACTAAGTTTTGGGATAATAGAGAACTAGTCTTAATGTATCCAGAAAGCACATACAATGAGAAAAGCAGAATTGACAAGTGTAAAAAGTCCATTTTTACAGAGTCCAATGATGTATTTGAGCTGCAGCAAGCTGTCAAATGCAATGTGGACTGAATTGATCCAGACTCTAGCCTTTGTTGTGGGAAATTATGGAAGTTCCTCACTTCCTTGAAAGAGGCCCTGAGGAAGAGGCACTGAGGTCTAAGACTCAGGTCTTGCATCGTATTTAGTCTCTAAGTTTTGCTGTGATTCTTCTCTGAATGTGGAGTTAGGGACTTCATCCTTCATTTTCAGCTTACCTAAGATGTGTAAATTAGTATGTGCCTGAACCTGTCAAAAAAAAATACATGCGTCCATCATCACTGATATCACCCAAGAGTTTCTAGGCTTGAATGTCTAATGAGGAAAGACCTACGCATTGGATGTAGAGCTGGATGCGACAATTAAACAGAAAATGGGACTGCTGCCGCGGAGAGAGAGCACAGGGGAAGAGCAGGAGGGATCTTACTCTTGCTCATTGGGGCTCCTCAGCATAGCTATGGACATGTGAATCGAGGCTTGGGGTGGCCATCCTTGATCTCTGCCCCAGGGCTGGTTGTGGCTGCAGTGCCTCCTGAAGTGTCTTGGAGCGTAGCCTTGGCAATGCAAGAAAGCTGCCTTGGGGTGGTGTTGGTGTGTTGATGTGACCTGATTGAGGAACCTGGAGCTAGAGTTCAAACCAGTCTTACCATCTTCTGGACTTCCCAGGCTAGTGGTGATCTTGGAGGACCGCACTTCTCTCGCCACTAATCTAGACAGCTTTGATGGCTCCACTTACCATGACTGTGCTAACTGGTAGCCTGTGCTAAAAAAGGGGTCCGGAATAAACCCGGAGCATGATGTGTGTCTTTGCATGGAAGAGAGAGAAAATTCCTCAGCTAGATACACAGCAGCGGTAGACTCATGCATGGAAGATCTGTGCCTGAAAAATTGTCTGTCTTCAGCTGCCGTCTAGCTTAATAAAGGCAGGATGGAGAGGGAATAGCTTTTCTTACCTCCTTAGACCATCGCAGCTACAACAACACTACAGCAAAACTGGATCAATATGCAGAGAGGGAGAAAAAGTTGTCTCTTTAGAAAGACAAGCAGACAGATAAATAGACAGCTAGCCAGATTCTTCTCTGTTATATGCATGTAACTCCAAAACTATTAAAGGAACTATTTGTAACCAGGAACAGAATCAAACTGCTGGCATAGTTCACTGTAAAAGATTTTCAGTTCAATCTTTGATGGCATTTTAATAGCAACAGCTACTTATCAGCAATGTCAGGGTTAAATACTCCCAGCATGTGTGCAATTGCAGAAATACCCCAAGAAGAACCAAGGAAATATTTCCATCTTAAACTCCGATAAGGAGTGAAAACGTGCAACTCGTTCCATATGGTGGCTGAAAGCCCTGAGCCAAGCGGAAAGCCGCGGAGTCTGCCAATGCGTAAGAACTTGCAAGCCTGATAAATGAGTGCGTTGCTTCGGGAAAGCCAGAGACGAAGTCACACTAGAAAGAAGAAAACAGAAGAAAAGCGAGGAGTCTTTTTTAAAAAAAAAAATTAAAAAATAAAAAAAGCCAAGTCCTACCCATTTTTCTTGTTGGATGGCAGCAAGAATTTCTGGAAATGTTTTACATGTCAAAGCTTTAACCAAGCTGGGATGTTTGTGGACAAGCCATTATGCAATGAATAAATAAATCAGAAAAAAGCAGGGGGAAGAGTCTATCTTCTCTCCTGCTTTGCAAAAATGATCCCGGACTGAGACAGCTGCATTCTTCTGGGATACTCTGTACAAGCCAGGATGAAAGTGCTCACAAACTGGAGACGGACCATTCTCAAATTTCTCCAGCGTTGACATGTAAGACAACGCTGTGCTTGGTCATGCGGCAAGGAGGGAAAGGGCACCAGGGGGGAGCCGGAGGACAGCTATGGCCAGAGAAGCATCCCAGCACCGGGCATCCTCCAGCAGCAGGATGCAGGCTCCCAGCTGCTTTCCAGGACCGCGACCACCCCCAGCACCAGGCATGGGTGCTCGGCCAAACAGAAGTGGGGCCGTGTCTGGCACCTGGGGTCAGGGAGCAGGGGAGAACGGGGCTGTGCTGGAAGGGAGCGGAGGGTCAGAGCAGATTGCGCGTCTCCTGCTCGGTGCTTGAGATTTGACAGGTCCGCATTCTTGGCTGAAGGGATCTGGCTGTACAATCGATTTCTGGAGAGGAGTGGGTAAATTCACAGCTTGGGTGCCTGGAGGAAAGGCTATGCCTTTGAAAAACTCTTTTGACGCTTAAGCAAGTCACCTCCTACCACCTGAACGTGCTCCCACGTTAAGTCAAATCAGAAATAGAAGAGGAAATCAACCATACAAACAAAATCAACTCCTCTGTTCCTTCTTGAAACAGGGATTTTTCATGCAGGAGCTGCTTTGAAGCTGTGACTATAGAAGCACTTAGGTTCCCTGCAATGGACAGCAACAGCAAATCTTAGCTGGCTCATTTGCCTAAGCAAATTTGTTGTAATGAAATTGTCCTGCTACATAACTGCATCTACATGGGCAGAAAGCAGTTTGACCTGTGCCAGCTTGATGACTTCACCCAAACAAGGCATGCAAAGCCAAGAGCGTTTTGTTAGGCTAAAAAGAGCAACAAAAAGAGCAAACCCTGCAGGTTGTAAATTGCTAGGCAAGGTGATAAATGATACGTGAACTGGCCAATATAATCCGTCTGGAAAGTTGAAAAGAATCCCGCCTTCTCATGAGCCTAAAATATTTCTTTTTCTAGAGTACCTTATTTTCCAGCTATGTGCCACATCCATTCCCTTGCCAAAACGTTTGTACTCTAGTCTGTGCTGCTGTCTTGCAGCTGCTGACAACATTGGCCTCTCAAAATCTCCCTGGCAAAAGGGAAATAAAAGTTTCCCGTATTTTGTGTGTTGTGCGAGGGCAGCTGTGTCCTTACAGCGGTGTCTGGCCGTCCAGGTTGTACCTGGGTTACAAATAAGGGTGGGTTATTTGCCCAAGTGTGCTGGAGAGGGTTCAGACAGAAGGAGGTAGGTTTGCTGGGAAGGAGGGACCAGTGTGGATCATCGTGGCTGCAGTGGGCTGGGGGGGGACCTTCGTGGTGTGGGTGCTCAGCAGCGGTCAGGCTGGGGCAATGTCCTCAGCAGGGGAAAGGTGTCCCAGCCCCACATGGGCACACAGAAGGTGAAGACGTGGTGG
The DNA here is from genome assembly GCF_018139145.2 of Gymnogyps californianus. Lineage (NCBI taxonomy): Eukaryota > Metazoa > Chordata > Aves > Accipitriformes > Cathartidae > Gymnogyps > Gymnogyps californianus. The sequence goes on from NC_059486.1 coordinate 3,299,719, forward strand.
AGCTACAGCAGTGGAGCAGGGAGGTGCAGGGATTTAGGAAACTTTATTTCCTGATTCAAGGATGGTGTCTTGGACCGTGTAGGGCTTCTCAGGTCTGTCTATTGGTATATTAGCCAGTGTCTTGAAGCTGTTTGGCTCTCCTGGGGAACTGTTAAGGGCTTGCTTAAATCAACAGGCTGTGCTGAGGCTTGCTGTTCTGGTTGCTGCTAAACCAGAGCAAGATGTTAAACCAGCCTGCTCCTGAGCCTGTCCCATCCCCTTTGCCAGCCCTTCTGTCTGCAGGATGACTCGTGTGTCATTGCTCCCCACCTGAGCTCTGGCAAGATGCTTCACTTTGGCCACAGCCGTTGTCCACCCTCTGACTCAGCCAGCTTCCCCTGCCACTCTGTGCTGTGGCCTCTCCGTGGCTGTCACCTCCCCTTTAGTGTTGCCTAGCGTGATGGGCATGCTCCCAGGCTTATGGCAGGGAGGTGCTCTGTCATCCCACCCCTCCGTGCCCACAAGCCTGGCGTTCACTGTTTGCCAAGGCTTTCTTGAGCCAGCCCAAGACACTGCAGGGAAGTCCTCTCTAGGCCTCAGCTGGCCAAAAATTCAGTGGGTGGAAAATCTTCAGAGACTAAACGTTGAGACTTCTCAGATGATGGTCCCTTTGATTTCCATTTAAAAACAACTTAAAGAGGTAATTCTGATTATGACATCTCTCTGTCCTTGCAAAACACCCCCCCGCTAAAAGGCATAGGCCTGAATCTTAGGGCCAGATTTTCCTTTGTGTTTTATTTTGTGCCGTCATTTACAGCTCTGAAAAATGCCTGTAAATACACTCAATTTCACACTCCATTCTCCTACGCAGCTTCTAAGTGGCCGAACAGATCCTGTCAAAGATCTCAAAGGCTATTAGGCACCTAATTTTCACCGGTGGGGGTTAGATGCCTAAACACCATTAGGTTTGGCCCCAGCTTGCTTCACTTCGGCCCCTGTTTTTATTAGACAAGACGGTATCTGTAGTGGCTGGAGAAGTCCCTGAGCTGAGGTCTGGGAAATTCCAGATGTGTCGTTTTCCAGCTGCTGCTGACATTGACCATGAGGTTTGTGCCATGCTGAGGAGCCAGCAAGAGATCTGTGCTACCTCCTGCACCAACGCTAATGTTAATCCAATCAAAGGCGACTGCTGAGAAATCAGCCTCGTTTTCCAACCGTTCTTTTCAAGCAGATGAAGTTCCAGGTTGCTCAAGTACATTTATGGGTCTTTTAAAGCACTATTGAGTGTGAATAGCTGGTTCCTCCAGGACAAAAATAGCTGTCAGTGCTGCCTAAATGCATAACCTTAACGTAAGATAGATCTTCACCCCCTGCCACCCAGCCCCAGCCAGGTGTCATGCCAAGGTTGTTCCCAACAGGTTTCTCATTGCTGCATGGATATATCACTTTTGTGGGAATGTGGATCCATTTGAAATGTTGCTTGTTGCCCTATGAAGATTTGATCTCTTCAAACAGGAATCTCTTTGACTTAATGAAGTATTATGAACTACTGCTTCACTTTAAGAATAATGCTTAGGCCTTTTAATGCTAGGCCTAATGCTTAGGCTAAGAATAATGCTTAGGCCCTGCTTAATGTACATCGAAGTGTCACCAACAGTGGAGATGCTTTGAAATAGGTATTCTAGAAGCAGCTTTTCAGCTGGTATAAAAAAGCTTTGTTCCCTTGGTTTATTCCTGGCTGTGTCAATTTAGGGCAGCAATGGGCTCGGCCGGGTCATTCTTCAGCTACTTTGATTGAAATTAAAGAGGTTTTCCCCTGACATTACACTAAGTCGATGAGCAGCTCTGTCAAACTGACATCTTCTGACACCGTGTTTGCCTGGGATGACATAAAAACACCACCATGAGGTAAGACCAAAGGTCCATCAAGTTTCCCCTCAAAGGGGAACTGTTTTATGAATCCTGCAAATGCAGGGGACACACCTCACCTGAGAAGGTCGTTTCCCCAGGCTGAAGCTCATCTCTTGCCCTTTGGCTATGCTGACCCCTGCCATCAGCACAAATGTGGGAAACTCAGCTGCGTGTTTTGTGAACTGGGATGATATTCATGTTGTCCCCGATATATTTTTTTTTTTTAACGTATTGCCAACTTAGGCAATCGGAAAACTGTAGCAAATGTTGCAACATTTCTTTTTCAAAGTTTTCTTCCCAGTCATAGAAAATTCCTTTAATGAAAACTCTCTTTTGAAGGACTTCTTGAGACTGAAGCTTGGAAGATGTGCCAGTCTCCTGACCTGAGGTTCTGGCTTGGTCTTCTAGATGGAGAAGATACAGCTTTTAAATCAGGTCTGTATCTTGCGGGCCTAAACCACAATCTAGACTTGTCCTGGCCTAGTGCCTTCTGGAAAGAGTAGATCTGTTGGAGGTCATGCTATGAAGACATCGGAATAGACATGCTGGCTCAGATCAAGGATGCATCTAGCCCAATATCCTGTCTCTAACGGTGCCAGAAGCAAATGCTTAGGGCAAGATATAAGATCATGGCAAGTCCCTGGTGATACTTCGTATGGTCCTTCCAACTCATGGCAATTTGCAGCTGAAGGACTTCCTGAGCTATGGGTCATATCCGCATCCTTGCTTGTAATCACCCTTGATGGATCTTTCAATGTCTTTAATTGTTATTTGAACCCATTTATGCTTTTGGCTTCTACAACGTCCTATGACAATGAGTTCTACCACATAATTATGTGCTGTTTAAAAACATAACCATAAATCGTAATAGCCTTCAATTATAATAAAAGCCTTGAATTTGGATAAGATTGCCAGCACGGATAAAGTCTACATAATTACACTCATGCATTATGTCTACAGCAATGGGAGCCTCATACCAAAGTGTGGGGAATACATACGACTAGTTTATGGCAAGATCTTCAAGAAAGGCTGGTGATTCAGGATCCTTCAGCTCTCAGCTGCCTGACGGCATGTGCTTTGGCAGGGTCTGGTTTATACAGAGCTGTCCATCTGTTTTCTTTTCCCCAGTGCAGTTAGGAAAGGTTTATCCATCTTTGCAGACTGCTGTGGTCTCTTTTGTTTAAGGAGAAAGGGCAGGGTAGCGGATGCTTTTCCTGTGACTTTTGCTTCCCCGTGAATCTGCAAAGGCTTGAGGAGCAATTCCGCTCTGCACTGCAGTTGTGTTTTGAACCTGCTCACAGATTCCCTGCTTATGGTTCAGCCTGAAAGAGCTTCCTTGTGAAAACTTGGGCTGATTACTCACGGGCCACGGAGGAAAGCCTGGCTCTGCTGGAGAACTCTGCTGGGAAATTAATTGCTGGCTAGGTCCTTACTGTAAGGTAAGGGAGAGCTTGCACCTGCTTTAAAGCCCAACCTCACCCACCACCCACTTGTCTCTGTGCAAACCTGGACTAACAAGTGCTTGCTGGAAGAAGAGAGTCCAGAGAGGCTGGGATGAGCCCACACTCGTTCAGCCATTCAGCTGAGGTACCCTGAGGCATGGGACACTGAGGTCTGCCTCTGGTCCCCCATCCTGTAGACGGCTCCCAGGAGGGCTTCCCATCTATCAGAGCAACGTAACTAGAAGACCTGCTCTGAAGCTTGGTCTTCATACGATAGGGGCACATCTCCTGTGTCTTCAAGGCAGCTCTGAGACCTAGATCTGATCTGCTTCCTGTCATTTTTACTTTTCCTTCCCAAGAATTGATTTTTTGGGGTGACAGTGGCAAAGTGCGTGTAATTCTGCAATGTTTTCTGATGGAAACAACCCAACCTTTTGTTTTTCCTCAGGGTGCTGGTAACCTTGGCACCACCAGCTCCTCAGAGTTTCTCTGGGCAGTTTTCTGCTGTGAGTTTTGGGGGGAAGAAAGGGGGTCCAATTGCTTAATCCTTCCAGCTAAGTAAAATCATCTGCGCTGGTAAATTCTCCAGGAGATGTACAGTTCACTGCTTGTCAGGTCAGGATATTAAATTAAGCAATTTTCATCAGATAACACATCTTCTGGTTCATGTAAAATGTCCAGCAAATCGCTGCACTCATAATTCAGCCTGATTGAAAGTGAGCTGCTAATCCATTTCACTTTGGAGATACGCAAGAGCATGGCACAGGGGCCATCTCTGCGGGAGACTCCTGTTTGCAGCCTTGCACGTGAATGTGCTCCCCTTGGGCTCTCCTCCCCTCCCCGCATCCCCCTGCAAGGGCAGGCAGATAGTGCTGCTCTTGCTGCCGGTCTTTGCTGACCCTTTCAATGCTACGTAGCGTGGCCTGGATTAGTTGCTACGCGGGGAATCCTTTTAAGCGATGAAACCTGCATTTGGGGAAATCATTCTGCTTCGGTTCCCTCCTGGCAGGTGTGGATGGTGAAAATCTCCAGTAAGGCTCATCTCTGGGTTTCTGTCTTATTGCTCTCCTCGGTGGCCCTGAGCTCCTGCCCCATCCAGAGCTTTGCTGTCCTTGCCAGCCCATGGGAAGGTCTTGCCCAGAGCAGCCGGCCAGTGCTTCCAGCCCTCTGTGGCAGCCTGCCCTCCCGTTGCAGCCAAACCTGGTACCCAATGTTAGAGCATCAATTTGAACATTCAAAATTTATAACTTGGGATGTGTCATGAAAGCATCTGAAAACGTTCTGGTTGTTGTTAGCAATAATAATGACAATAGTGGTAGCAGGGGAGCTTTTTATTTGCTGATACTTTGTAGGTTCGCATTGTTCCAGCCTCCCCAAATAGCAGTCTGGGAACCATTCCCCATTTCTTCTATTTCTCTTTTAATTAAAGCTGAGTTACTCTGTAATTACATGACTCCAGAAGCTGGAGCTTGAGGAAAAGCTAAGATGTCTGCTGTCATGAGGTTCAGGAAAGGGACATGGATTCTTTCCCGGGTCAGCCTGTGTCTGAAGGAGCCTTTCTCCTAATAGACTAGAGACAAGCGATTTCAGCTACGTCAGGTGAATTGGGCGTTTTTGCCTTTATGGGCATCCATGGCCCATTGGGGACTACTTGCCATACTACACCTGGAGAGTGGTTGTGCAGTATAAACTGCCTAACCCAATTCATTTCCCTTTAGCCAAGATGGAAAATACCCGTCTTCAGAGCAAGAGATGCGGGCCAGGGGCAGCTCCGCACCTCTCCAACACGATTAGCAAACTGGACAGGCATTGCTTCATTAAAGCCAAACTACCCTGGGCAACCACATCATTATAAAAGACCCAGGAAATCCTATAGCCGGGCAGACGAGCGACGTTCCCCCTTCCCCTGTGAGCAGAGCCTTCCTCTTCAAAACCTGGTGACGTTATGCTCGCTTGCTCCCCAACTCCTGCTGCTTTGCTGCGAGGCGAAAGCCCTGCACTGTGCGCGGAAGGGTAGGACTTTATCGCCTCTTTCCCTTCCGCAGGGGGCCCGTTTTCAAAGCCCAGCTCTCCGTATCTAGTCCTGCCCGCTCGTAAAAGGACTTGCAGCAGAATAAAATGACAGGTGAACAATCCCACACGACCGGCTCCTGTCCGGACGGGAGGGTTGGGGCTCGGTGATGAACGGCTGAGGTTTATGTTTTGGGCAGAGCTGGGCAGGCGGTGGGAGGGAGCAGAGGGACAGTGGTGCCGGGCTGCTGCGAACGAGCCGCAATTAGGCTTGCTATTATTACTTTGGTATATATATTGCAGATAAAAAAGTCTATGCCTATATATTACCAACCTTTGAATGTTTCTACGTATAAATAATAACAGCAAGGCAGTTTCTTTCCTTACTTCAGATCTGAATGCACCATCAGCGTTTTCACAGCCATTCCACCTTGGCTTCTTCCCACTCAGCCTCTCGTTACATCTCACATCTCACCAGTGCATCCTTGCTCCCCCTGCCCGGTGCTATGAGGATCCTTACTTCATGCTCTGCTGCCTGGGAAAATCCTGCTCTAAGTCCTTTTTGGGTCCCAGCTCCTTAAAACCTCTTTGCAAATCCCACAAAATTCCATCTATAAAAAAACTAGGAGGAGTTCTGCCTTAATAGAGCTGGATTTAACCTGTTGTTGCCTTTATCAGCTGCTCTGGAAAGACAATCAGGTGGAAACAGAGTCAGGTGCTTGGCAAATGTTCCCCTCCTCTCCATATTTCAGCTCTAACATCAATGACTTTCTGTCTGCTGGTTCAGTCCATATTAGCTGTGTGCGGATTTGCATGCCACTATTAATTGCAGAGCAAATTAACCTTCTTCAGACCATATGTTGCTGCTATAACGTATGCAAGTATGTTGTTAGTGACTGTAAAAAATAAAAATAAAAGCACAGTTGGACTCATGTTATTGCCAAGAGATTAAATGCCGATATTTAAAAAATTGGCAGCATTTCCACAATGGGACTTTTGTCCTATAATGCTGTATCTGCTGGGATTATCCTTTTAAGAAATTGGCAGTGTCCTCAGAAAGCGCAGCCTCTAGCTTATAATTTTTCTTTTATCTTTTTTTTGGCAGCCGCTTGAAGAAATCTCTTTGCCATTTCCAGACTGGAGACCTTTTTTTTTTTTATACAGCAAAGTACCAGTTCTGTAAGCGACAGATTTCTCCACTCAGCATCTTTGGGACACCCATCGATCAATGACAGGGAATTTAAGTAAGAGGAGGGGTAACTTGGAAAATAAACTCTTCACATTCAACTGACGAAGTGGGAAACATCCGCTGCTGGCCTATCTCCACCGACTTTGATGGAGTTGTGCCAGCACGGAGTTTGGCCCGGCGTCTTTCAAGTCATTATTCTTTCATTGGTTATTTGCTAGAGTGTATTGAAAGCCTGAGTTTTACATCTGCTTCCTCACGGACTTTCTTTCCTTCTATGATGAACACACTTTGTTTTCATATTTGGCTTTCACAAGGCCTGTGTTGCAAACCCCGGTTTAATGGCGAACAGGTTTTTTGGGGGGAATTGTGGGCCATGTGCACACACAGGTATATACGACGTTTGTTATTCTAGAGACACTCATCAGCAGTGAGGTATTTTTATGTAGCTGGAAAAAATTAAATGCAGAAAAATGTGTTCTGAAGGAAAAACAGCACGTATGAAATCTTTTGCTTTTTTTTTTCTTTGTGTTAGTAAAGTCCTATATTTAAAAGCAGAAATTAGTTGCAAAGATGCAGATGTCTTAAGCACTGTCTAGTCTGCCTGCAGTTTAGATAACAATTTAGATAATTATCAATTAAATATAAACAATCAATGTTAAGTTAATTATAATAATTAAGTTAATTATAAAAAGTGATTATAAATAAGTCATTTGCTTAGATAACAATTGATTATCTTGCTGCCCTCCCTAGGGCCCCATTTCCCAACAGCTCTTGAGGACACGCTCAGCCTTGATGACCTGAGCAGAGCTCCCTCCGCTGCTGAGTTCACCCTCTCCACGGGAGGAGGTGGGACAGCAAGAGCTCAACGATGGCTTTGAAAACCTGAAGATTAAGCAAAGCTGCTGAAAGGTAAGTAATTAAAAAGCCTATAAAATCACATTTTTTTTTTAAAAAATGCCTATCAGCCTTTCAGAAACTAAAATTGTAGCTGGGTATTTGATGGCTGCCAGTTTGTCAAAAGCTGAAGATGAATTTCAGATATAAAATGCTCCCTGCCTGACAGTAAGATCCCAACGAAGCCACAAATCAGGTAGACATTTGGGTCCCAGCTGTGTTTAGTTTTTAGCATGTGCAAAGAGGACCCCACAGCGACGCACCCGACCTCCTGCGTGGGTCCTGCAAAGGGAGGAGGCTACGGGGCCTGAAAGCTCCCCGGCAGAAAGTGGGTTTGCAGCGTGCAGACAAAAGATGTTTTGGTTATGGGCTTCCCAAAGACGGAGCTTTGGAGAGGGGACAAAACCTGCCTTGTCAGCAGTCTTCAGAAAGATGTGCACTCACAGATAATCTAAATTTTGTCAATGTGCTTTCCAAGAGGATGGCTGAGGGCGTTGCTCCTGAAAGGGCAGCTTCGCAGCCCCTTGCTGGAGAAGCTCGCCAGATGGCTTCTGCAAAGAGCGGACTCCAGAAGAGCCCTTGGTGGCCAGCAATAAAGGTGATCCAAAACCCCCTGATCCTCTGATAACAACAGTGGCTTGTAAGCACGTTTGGGGAGGGCTTATCCCTCCTTTGCAACAGGAGTGTGCGTTTGGCTGTAAATTTCTTCCAGCTGTAAAGTCAGAGAAAACACTGATAAGCTCTCTCTGCCCCCCCCGTCCCCCCAGCTGGGAATGATAGATTTACCAGAGGTAACTCAATGTACCAGTTCCCTTCTCCTCCACAGTTGGAGCATATGGAATATATTGTGGTCTGAGGGAAATACATCTTAAGAATTTCTCCTGTGTCTCTTCAGGAGCGTTCCAGGGTGGATTACAGCAGGTGTCACAAAATTGCGCACTTAAAGTGGGTTAAGTGACAAGCCATAGTCAACTACCCCCAAAGTCACAGCAGACCTCTGCATCAGGCTCCAAAAGTTTTGCTGTTGCTTGGGTTTGGGTAAGACTAGCAATGGAAGCTCCAAAATATTGGAAGAAAAAGAGAGACTTTCCAACGAGAGGGGACAACAAGGAAATATCCAAGATCTGCCTGGAAAAACCTGCTCCTGCAAAGTGTCTGATCCTGGGCTGTGATAAGCAGTTTCCATAATGTGCTATTTATTCTCTGCTGCCTGAGGAATAAAACTGAAACACCCTTGTTGCTCCTTTGCAGAGACTGCTGTGGAGATGCACCGGTAAAGGTGAATTACAGGAGGTCTTCAGTTCTCAAGGAGTCCTCACTCAATGTAAATTTTTCCTTGAAGTTAGTAACAATTTAGGTATTATCAGTGGTAATATTTTCAACCAAAAGCAATAGGCCAAATCCTGCAGTTAGCCAGCACCTTCTATTAAGGTACCCAGCACCAGAAAGGACAGTCTCATCCTCACAGGGTAAATACACTCTGTTTTTTCACTAGTGGCTACAATTCACTTTGGGTAAAAAGCGGGATCGAGCTGAAACACCAGCAAAGGCACATCCATTACGGGTAGTCAGAGCTTAAACTGCCAGGCTGATGGGAACTCAGAGTTGAGATAAAAATCTGTGCATTGACCCATGAGGCTGAATTATCCACTATATGGAAAACCACTGACCTAATCGTCTTCCAGGAACAGGCACGGTGTATTGGAGAGTATACAGAGAGGCTTGGGAAGAAAATTGGGAAAGACAGACCATTTCTCCCACTGGAAGATCTGGGACTGCTGCAGACTTGGAGTGGGTGTTTCCAAAGTGCTTTCGCATGTGGAGGAGTTTTCTCTGGTGAAGTTTTCAGCACAGCACTGAGTGGGCCCTGATTTACTGCCCTCAGAGCATCCAGGACATCAGAATTGCATTTCGTTTCATGTCAACCCTGGATGCAAAGGCAGGACTTAATGTAGGCTAGACCTGTGCCTGTCAGGCTTTCCTTCTGCCTTGGTCCCTCCCTGCTGATCTGCAGCGTTTTGTGTTATTTCTGCCCTAATCAAGTCTGTACCAAATCCAGGAGTATCCTTCGCAGGGTACTGTTGTGCACCTGGGGGTGTAGGAAGCTGGACACCAACGCGGATGTCAGTGGGTTCGCCTATGGTTGGGTTTTGCCCGTATCCTTCCTTTTTTCTCCGCATAAACTATGTCTGGGTGGGACTTGAGGCTTATAGATGTTTGTCTGGGTTTTCTGGATGTCTTATCAGAGATAAAGGTTGCAGGTTTTTGGCCTGACAAATAATGTGAAGTCACATATATGGCAACAGGGTACCACCATAGTCTTGGTCAGAGCCTGATGCCGAGAAGGAGGCAGGTCGGTCTATGGCCTCTCCGTGCACTGGTGTGCGCTGATAACCCCCTGCCCTGTGCTTGTGTCGGGGGGCAGAGAGAGTCCAACCTTCTTGCCTGGTGTCCTGGAAAAATGGACAATAACATCCCAGAGCACGTGGGTAAGATGCGGGCACAGAAATGGAGCCAGTTCTTTGCAGAAGAAAACATCTCTGAAAAAGTGTCTAGGCAAATCAGTCCCTGTTTTTCCCTGAAAAGGACCTTCACTGCGACTCTTTGCTCTGTAAGGAAAGGCTGTGACGTGCAACCCTGTTGTGTCCCCCAATATATTTTGATTGCCAAAGTCTGAGCGCATGTCTGGAGCCCGTCACTGAGGGATGTGAGATGATGCTAGCCACACTGGAGGAGAGGGATTCTTCTCAAGTAACTCTCCTCATCTACAAACCAGACTTCCAATTGTCCAGACACCAGCCATAGTCAATGGAGGGTGATCGGCAGCCCAAGAGACCATGCTTCAAACCAACCGCCATTTTTAGGTGGGAAGAAAGACCTTCTGAGGTGTCAGTCCCTTCACACTATCGACAGACGTGGCCTGGGGACAGCCAACCTTTGATGGCCAACATTGGGTAAGTGACTCCCAGTCAATATCAACCCACAGTATCAAACTTGGTGGGTCAAGGCACAGACTGGAAGGAGTACTTTCAAACCGTTGTTCACAAACAAATTCCTCTCACTCGGAGGCTTATGTGAATTTACTACTAAACTAAGAAAATTTAAAAGCTGGGGAGGTGTTGAACATCTCCAGGCACAAGAAATGTCTGAGGATTGTAGACAAAGTGCAACTTGAATATCTTACACCTTGCCAGTGAGCCATGCTTAATGGGTCAGGCGGCAGAGGTGTAACGAAATCAATAGAGTTGGAGTGGAGATCTCTGCAGATCCAACAACTGAGTGGTTTGTTTTGTTTTGGGTTTTTTTTTGTGTGTCATATTGTTGTTGCTGGGGTTTTTTTTTTTCCTTCTTTTTTCTTCTAGTCCTCCCCCCCCTCTAAATTTTCTGTTCTCTTGTAAATTTTTCAGGTTGAGCCATCGGGAAGGCTAAGATTTGAAGGGTAGCTGCAAGAGAATTGAGGTCTATTAGGACATAAGGTATTTGGCATGATTTGTGCTAAGAAATATCTGTGAGAGTAGAAAATAGGAGCCATGTCCGATATACCAGGGAAGGCGCTGAGTCTTGCAGACAGGGCTGCAGGCTCCAGCTCTAACCCCGGCCTGACAATTGATATAGAAAAATCCTGTGACTGCTGTATTACAGCACTAACGAGGAACGCGCATTCTCTTCTGATCAAAAGTCTGAAACACAGCGTGCTCTCCGCTGCTCTGCCTCTGATCTGCAAATACATCGCTGGTTTTTATCACTCATTTTTTCTTTATCTGAGCGGAGCTGGTCTCAAGCGCTACAACCTGATTATCTCTGAGGAGGTTGCCAAAAGCATGTCAGGGATCGTTAAACATAATAATAAAGGAAGCAGGAGGAATCACGTTCGAGTAGGAAATCAGAGGGAATTCCTGGCTGAGGTTGCCAGTCTGGTGAAGGCTGGGACTTGCAGCTTGCCATGAAAGAGGAGGTCACAGCTCATGACTCCTAAGCCTCCTCACATTAGTGATATGTTAAGTGAAAACGCCAGTATGTGTCCTCTTCCCCAACCCTCATTAAGAACATATTTACATACGTGCATATAATCTAGAGGAACAAGTGGCATTTAAAGTCGAACTTCAAATCCCCACTTGGGCCACAGGTTTGGCCACACAAAAGTGTGTATTAGACTTTGTTATTTAGCCTGTGGCTTTGAATTTGTTAGCGCTGAGGAAAGAAATGGTGTCAGTTCAGTTTGCAGGAGAATGAACAGCAGCACAGCTACGGTTTTTTTTTGATGAATTAGAAAATAAGCAACAATATTCTTCGGCCAAAAAAACTTCTATTCAATTTGAAATGAATTTCATTTTGCACTCAAGAAATCTTGAGAATCATTTTTGAAGAAAATGGAGAGACATTTTAAACTAAAAGTAGACTGTAATTAAATGCTTTGCTTTAAAATAATAAAACAAAGTGTTTGGGTTTTCTCCATTGTCGAGCTTCCCAAATTATTTGCGTTTAAAAAAATGTATTATGGAGTGGTTTGCTCTGATTGAATTTCCACTTATTTTGCTTCAAAATATAACTCTGGCCAAAAAAAGTCTTTTACCTCTAATCAAGATCAAATTAATCAAACCTCGTTTGCTACTGGCTTGTAGCTACCACATTAGTAAAGGGGATCTTCTCCAGTTAGAGAAATGGGGCTTTGATATGAATTCAAGATTTTTATTGGTCCTGTAACAACTTTCATAGAAATAGAATAAAACCAGAATAAAAAAAATTCTAGGCAAGAATTGCTATTAAAACCAAGCCATCCTTAAGTAGGTGGAGTTTCTCAAAGCTTTTTAGCTCCTCAGTCTCATTAAAGTGGATCTTGGCACGTACAATCCTCTCTAGATCTGGGTGGAAATCCTCTTTGTTGTCTTTTAGTGTCTCTCTCTTTCTGTTTTAGCAATGGTGTTTGCATGTCCTAGCAGTCCCAAGCCCATCTCTGTTATGGCAGGAGGACTCAGAGGTGCCTGCTCCAGAAGTCTCTGCTTTATGAAAGGCTTCGCGTTGTATTTTTCTTGTGGTTTGTTTGGTTTTTTTTTTTTTTTTTTAAGTTGAAGTTGATCTGCGAGGAGCAGGACTTAGGGAGCTCGCTTTCCTGTGGCTCTGTCTCGCTGGCTGGATTATCGCGTGCCTAATAAGGTGTGAGCTCTGATCGAAACACTTCCTGAGGTTGGGGCCTTTCAAAGATCTCTCTCCCGTGTGCCTTTTCCAGCATCTAACAGCCTCGCTGAGCTCCAGCCGCGGCCCCTTTCCCAGCAAGGGCTGTAATTCAGCATTTTCCCTCTGTCCAGCTGCCTATAGCCATCAAACTGAGCCAACTCCTAATGGTTTTGGGTTTTTTTCTGTCCGAGTTGATTGAAATGGACCCATGGATTTCAGAAGTTATTGCTGGAGGGAGCTGAGTGACACACAGGGATGGTGCAATTCCTTACGAACGACTGAAAAAAAGAATTTTGGGTTCAGATCAAACCTGGTGTACTTCATCCCAGAGGGATGCTGATTAGGAAAGCTCTGACGTGGAGCACAGCCTGGAGGAAAACAGTGAAGGAGTTTAAACTCTAATGGGGTTTAACCCACCATATGGTAAACCTGGACTTAGTAAGTGAATATTTAGGAGGAGGACAGGAAAGGTGGAGCCACGTGAAGGTGTCAGACCTACCTTAGGACCAGTGTTGTGAACCATGTGGCTGCGGGGACTGCCCTGGCAGATGTCTAGTCCAGAGGCTGGAGTGATGGAAAGGCTGGCTGAGCAATAGGACACGGGGCTCTCACCGTATAGGTGCACTGCAGCCCCCATGCAGCAGAGTAAGGGGAGATGGTCCTACCACAGCAAGGCTTAAAAAGACCCCACCAAAACCTTGCATTTGGAGCGTGGTTTCCTATATGGAAAAGGAATTGCCCTGCAGGAGTGGTTTAAGCTTCAGGCAAATTGTTTGTTCTGAAGAGTTTGAGGAGTGCTTAATTCCTTTGGATAGTGATTTGAGAAAGACCATGAACATGAACTTGCCAACAGATTTATACCAGCCCAGGCTGTGTGTGTCCCATTCGACACACTGAAAAATGTCCATTTTATATCAAGGATGCCTCAAAGCCACCAGGACGCGTCAAGGTTTTGGGTGTCTCTCAAACTGAGATGCTATCTGAATTTCAGGCAGGACCCAACTGGGGTGGGCTGATGCGTGGTGTGGTCATGTCTTTATTGAAATAATTAATGACTGTTTTAATTTGTCATGGGGTTTTCGGATGCCTACTAGAAATAAATCGCTTGGAGATCGTTACCTGCCTTCATCTGTCTGCATCATTTTTCCTGAAACAAAGAAACTATAAAAACATTCCTGATCTCATTTCAAAACTTTAATGCTTGCAAATAATTCTGTAAAGCAGAAGAGGAGAGAATCAGGCCCTTGCTCTCTGCACGCTTTCAAATGCACATAGTGTGAGCCTAAAATCATTCTCCTTGCATGCATCCTGCCCTGAACAGCTTCCCTTCTCCTCCTGCAGATGATGAGGAGGGCTGACGGGAGGAAGACCAGCACTATCCCCTTTGTGTCTCAAGGAAAGTGGGTCTTGAAGCCAGCAAGCGGACGATGCTTCCTCCCTTTGCTAGCTACAGGGTCATTTTGCTCTTCAGCCGGAGCAGCCGGGGTTCCCTGGCGCTGCTGCTCCCCGCAGGTTTCGGGACGCTGGCAGGACGGCGGTGCAGGCAGGGGAGGCAGGCAGGCACGCCAGAGCGCTGTCAGCAGCCGCCGGCATTCCCGTGGGGACCGTGGCACCTTGTGTGTTTTGACAGGGGACAGGCTGTTCTCCTGCTAATAGGCTGTTGGACATGGTGTTCGCTGCCTGGCGGGAGGAGAGGGTGGGAGCTTACAGACTCCAGGCACAGCTAAAGGTTAGGGATTTAGCGGTGGCACATCCATGCGGAGTGACAAGTGCGAGGATCGATACTCCCATACATTATTGCTCCTGGGGGGGCTGGAGGTCGGCTCGCACTCTTGCGGCTGCACGGGGCGGGTGCTGTCCTGCCAAGGCACGGGGGAGGTGGACTGGAAAATACAGCTTACGGAGATGCGAGGGTAGAGATATGCTGTTTGGCTGGCATCAGGGAAGGAGAGAGCTGGCTTTTTTAGGCTGCGTGCCATCAGTACGGTTGCAATTTGGGGACCCTCTCCAAACCAGAAGCTGCCACTTTGGCTTCTGTGCTTGATCTGGGTTTGTTCCAGGAAGGCGAGTTGGCTTCCAGGTTTTTTAGTTTCAATTTATTTCTTACATTTGCCTTTCCTGATCAGGGGAGGCAGAGGAGGAAAAAGGCTGGGTTGTTTGTTTATTTACACGCACCGTTTTTGCTGCACAGTCCAGAATTGCAGAGCTTTAACTCCTTCAGTTTATGAGATCACTGAGAGGGGAAAAAAATTATTGACACTTGCCAGCTTAAACACTCTGAAAATCCCAGACAAAAGTTGTCTGTGTAGCCTTTCTTGTGTATATACATAAGGATGCAGGTTTTAAGTAGGTGATTGCAGCACACAGACAATGCCTTTGCAACAGTGATCCTAAAGCGAGCCTGACGCTCACAGGGAAAAGTGCCCCCGAGTACTTCATCCCAACCCCATCCATGAAGGGAGCAGTTAGACCAGGCTGTGAATCGTCCTGCACGGGACCGATGGAACCAAACCGAGGGATGCAGAACCAGGCAGACGCAGCCCTGTTAGGAAACTCTGTGTAAGGTGTTGCAGTTGGGTTGCCAAGCCGGTAAGCCTGTTAAAATTCTTGCTAGGGGAAGAGAAGAGCTTGCGTTTGCATGTGTCACCTTCAGGCTAAGATAAATAATAATAATGAGGACAATGAGTGATTTAGAGGATTTTACCAGCATAATTAATGCTGATTTATATCGCAGGGTAGCAGAGAGACAGGCTGTGATAGAATGAGTGGGTGAAGTTTCTGAATGAGACAGGGAAGGGGATGACAGTGGGGAGTGAAAAATGAAATGTGCTTACTAAAAAAAGCAAGCGGAGCTGGCTCGAGTACCGCATGGAGCAAAGCAGGTGACATAAATAATACCAGTGTATCTGCCATTCCCCTTAACAGGGATCACTCGCTCTGTAATTAGATGGAGTTATTAGTGTCTTCGGTTGCTGTATGAGGGGATATAGGGTTCTGTACGTCAGAAAATAAGAGTACCTCTTCTTCCTATGGAGCCAATTAAATGGCAGTGAGGGAGAAAATGAGTTTAGTCTAGGTAAAAAAATGACTGTGTGAGTTATATGACTTTGAGGGTGGGCTTCATAGGATCCAAATTAAATCACCTAACCTCTGGCTGGAGAACGTGTTCCTCAGACCTTGATCCAGTCAGCAGCTCTGCTGGGAGGACCCTTCCCACCTGCAGGGACCTACTGGAGTCACCAGGGCTCCCTGGGGTCCTCTCTGGTGTCCCAGGGGAGCCAGACCGCCCTGCAACTTCTTGATTTTACCACGTCCCCAGCTGTGAGCTCCTGATCCCAATGTCCTCCTTTACAGTCAGGTCTAGGACAGATGGCCTGGCTGATCACACAAAGAGTGTGACGAGGGTGATGGGACTCTCTGGGCTGATCCTGCCCCAGTGTAGTCATGGGATCTTGGCCATTGACTGCAATTCATTGACTATGAATTCAAGATGTGGCTGATCAGCATCAGCAACGACATGGTGCTTACCAGAGAGGTGAAGCGAAGCTGTCACCCTGCTCACTGGGCTGTCAAGGAAAAGGGGATCGTTTCTTTGACATGGTGCCAGTGCCTGCTCCTTGGAGCAGTGGGAGCTTCAGCACATCTGAAAATAACAACTTTTTTTTTTTTTAATGTGAACTTCATCTGGCCACAACCCCATTATGGAAACAACTGGTTGGATCAATGAAGAATATGTCCCAAACTCCCTCTGTTGGGAAGGAGGGTGGTCAGAAATCAATGGGGATCTTATTGGCCTGTGCAGCTGGCTGCCTGGAAGTAATTCCTGTAATGAGCTGCCCCCATTTCCTTGAGATGGATTGCTGCGTGGCTTTGGGGAGCTGGATGCTCGGGGAGTGCTCTGCCGATCACCCAGGACATGCCACCCGTGGGGGTAATAACCCGCTGGCTCGCAGGCTCTGGCTCCCTGCCTGGCTCTGTTTATCCTTCTCCCATGCGCAGCATCACCAGCCAGCGGCTTCTCCCTGCCTCCTCTCCCAGTGCTGCCCTCCATCCCACTGCTGCCACCCAAGTGATGGCTTCAGAGCCTTCCTGATGCCTGCTGCCTGTCCTCTGAGATGCACACCCTTGCTGAGGGATGCATGTACAGATATTGCAACGAGACAGGGGCTGATTCTTCCTGCAGACCCAAGGTAGCAGCCATGACCTGGCTCCAGGGATGCTCTTCATCTGGCTGCCTCATACAGCATGCGAGTGGACCGAGGAGGTTCTCTGACACTCAGGGACTCAGTTGAACAGTAATTTAACTAAAATGCACTGGCACCAGGGACATATGCAGGACAAAGGAGACAGGGAGGGCTAGGGAGGTGGTAGGCTGGAAGGACATTAAGTACAAGAAAAACAACAAACCAGCTTTGGGACTGCTAAAATATTGATTGCATTCTTCAAGCAAAGCATAACATATCCCTGCTCCCGCTGTGCCGCATGTGTTAAATGTCTTGATCCTCCCTCTACCCTTTTCTGCTAACATTAGGCAGGATGAGTCCAGGTCTGTTTGCATCCCTTTAAAGAAGGAACAGTTCAGCGTTTCAAAGTCTTTGCCCAGGAAAAGAGGGATTTTACCTCCCTGCAAGGCTCAGAGCCACGGTTTCGCAACGAATTCCCTCCAACGCATGCTCCCAGGGCTGAGGGAGACATTGTACCTGCAAGCCTAGGGACTCCCCCTTCATCACCTTCCTGCTCCTTGCCCAGACTGCTGCATTTTTGTCCCTTCTGCGCCCCAGGCAGGTAGCTGAGGGCACACCGGACTCCGCATCCCTGGCCCCGGCCACGCCAGCGTCCGTGTCTCCCATCACAGCCGTGCACAGTGATGCTGGGGAGGTGGCCAGTGGGCCCACAGCCACCTGAGCGGCTGAGCAAACTCCCCACCGCTCCCCACAGCCACCGGAGCGGCTGCACTGGTCTCCCTCCCCCACTCAGGAGTCCAAAAAGACACCATGACTCACTCCTTTTCCACAGGCAGTGTTGCCAACTCTTGAAATACTTGGTGTTTTTCTTAGAGTCCTGGCTCCTGAAGCCATGTAATTACTTGAGCTTTCATTTTCTTTAAATAAAGCCCATTTCTAACACTCGTATTTGCAAAGAATAGCTGGAAAATGTGACCTCTTACAAGCTCAGAAGCCACATAGTGAAAACCCCACCTTCATTCTTTCTTATTCTTTCTTTTTCTCATTTTCTTTCATGTCATGGTTTTTACAATCTTCTCTTGCAGATTGGGGCTGCTGGAAGTCTTCTTTCTCTACCTCTTGAGTCTTGCAATGTTGCGAATGATCTTGAGTTTGTGCCTTGGTGGTGGTGTTGACATCTGAGGTCCATTGGCTTCAAGAATTTGTTTTCGATATTTTTCTGCCTGGTGACACGCAGTTTTGTGCAATGTAAGGTAATTAAAA
This sequence comes from Gymnogyps californianus, assembly GCF_018139145.2. NCBI lineage: Eukaryota > Metazoa > Chordata > Aves > Accipitriformes > Cathartidae > Gymnogyps > Gymnogyps californianus. The sequence goes on from NC_059486.1 coordinate 3,317,766, forward strand.
AGGTAACAAATCCCAGCCTACACAACAACCCGTTGCTGGTATGACTTATCTTGTCTCTGCACGTCCTGGATCCATCCCTTGTTTTGAATTCCATCAGAAAACCCTGAGTTTACGCTGGTCAAATTTAATTGTCTCCTAGAAAAGCCCAAGTTCGTAAAGAACTCCATTCTGCTGAGCGATGCTGCATTTCCTATACTCAGGCAAACCACAATCCCACACTGCGCCAGTCCCTACACAGCAAATGTTCTGGTCCCAACTTTGAAATCTCTTGCCCAACTTGTTTCCCCGCTCCTTTTAACCCCACATATCAGGGCTGAAGACGCCGTTTCTTCCTCTCTGCCCACAGGTGCCATGAGGGTAAAAGTCACAAATAAACCTTGTGCTTTCTGGCCCAGGAAGTGCTCCAAGATGTCCTGGGCTCTGTGCAGCAACGGACAGCACAAGTTTGGCTCTGGACTTTGTGATCCAAGAGTATGACATACAGTTTAAGCTGGTCTTTTAAGCTTAGAGGAGAAACAGAAGTGCTTTCCTTGGGTGATTCACTCCATCCCAGCAGCAGACATACCTCAGGTGGGAATGGATGAATGACATGCTAGAAGAGCTTCCCTTTTCCCCTTGATTTTGAAGGTGTCTGGACAGCTAGTTGTCTGTCCTCCAGCTTTGATGTTTAGCACTAAGTGAGTTGAAGAAGCTCATTTGATGCTGCCGTGCTGGGATATGCTATGGAGAAGCGGCATTACCTGGTGATGAGGAAGGAACCCTGCCGGTCCCACCCATCAGCATCAGGGATATGTGCAGGATGGACACGCTATAAAATGATCCAATCCCGGGCAACGCTCCAGTTGAAGCTTTTGTTTTATGGGACATCAGAGGCTGCAGCCACGAGACACAAGGGCACAGAAAACCAGCCTCTGCACCTGAAGGAACAATGGTGTGTTTTCCTTGCTCTGTTCATGAGCTTTGAAAATTTGTCTTCTGTCCTCAACCACCACAAAATGGCAGCCAGCGTGCATGGGCAGAGGACCGGGGAATTGCCTTTTGAAGTAATCCACTTACTTTAACAACAAACACCGGTGATCTCCAGCAAGCGAGAAGCTCACTATTAAAAGTAATCCAGAGACATTCCAAAACACATACTTTCCGGAGGGGGGCGGGCAGCATGCATTTTTAGCAACATCAATCAATGCACTGGCCAAAGTCACACGTTCAAATCGAGACCTACAAAATATGGAAAAGTTTAAATAATCCTTGGAAGCAATCCAGGAATTGGTCATTCAGCCTGCAGGACCTTTTATGAGTAACACTGTAGCACAAGCCTGTAATGGAAGGACCAAAATCCAGCCCATTGGTTTTCCAGTCTGAGTTTCCCGTTCCAAGATGAATGACTTGGATTTTGGGGAGGGAAAGTAGCAGAACTGGTTCGTCTCCTGGCTGGAGAGTTTGGCTTTGAAGAACTCAGCTTGCAGGAACAGGCAGCAATGCGAACTTTCTCCACTTGAGGTTTCTCTTGGCCTGGATCTCCTTTTCATTCTCTATTATTTACACCTCTATTACATAGTCAGGGAGTTGTCTTCATTCTATTGCAGGAGATGTTCTGCTCCCTCCGCTGGAGACCTGATTGCCATGTAGTAGCAAAAGCCTTGGAGATGCTGTAGACCTGCACATTTTTCTTCTCTGGCTTTCTCATCTTTCTTCTCTCTCTCTCTCTCATCCATGCTGACATCTGAAGTTTTTCATTCCTCAGGCTGTGGAACAGAGGAAGAGGAGTAATTTCACTGCAAAGGCCACCAAAGTGACCTCTCCTTCGCGTAGGCGTCTTTTCTGTAGCTCTGTGACCCGACATTCCCAACAGCAGCAGCCAGTGGATACCAGGAGAGAGAGGGACTCACCATAGTGAGGGCAGCTCCTCTGTTTTTAATTAAAGATGACTTGCTTCAAATCTTCGTAGGGAAAAACCCAGAGTTTTCTCACTTCTGTTTTCCCTATTCCCCAGCAACGACCTTAAGCAGAATCCCCTTTGCCACTGCTAAAAGAGGGATGAAGAAATAGATGTGGGAGGCTGTGTTTCCCAACCATCTCACAAGTCAAAAGACTCTGGAAAGGACAGGAGAGGATGGATGGGAGCAGAAAGCACAGCTGGTGGGTGTATTCCTGCGTTACAAAGTGTAACGGGCAGCCTTTGGCACAGCAAAGCATCCTGCATCGAAACATCTCCAAACTGGCATCTGGCAGCTGCTGCACGGGCTCTCTCGATGACCCCAGACGTTGGGCCATAGGCACATCTTCCACCCGCCGTGAAGGCACCGATGTAGCACATTAATGCATCTTCCTTCTTGATGTTAGGAAAAAAAATGAGGAGCTTTAATACAGATACGCATTCACTGACCTGCGATTCATGCTGAAGCAGTCAGGCACCTTCCACTTGTTTTTTATGTGGTTTTAAATGTTTTTTAGAAGTATCTGTTTATTACAGCTCAATAAAGTTTTATTTTGCAAAAAACCATGATTGATTTCCTCTGCTTTAAACAACAAACAGTCAACCTCCCCAGCTAGCACCTCCTCCTCGATTCATAAAAATGTGTTAACAATTCATTTAAAATTCATATACAAGCCAAGCACAGTTTATTCATGAAGTTACACAAATTAATACAAAGCAGCACACTGCCTAGGCCTGGCATAAAGTCAACGCGTGCTCTGAAGGCCCCCCTCTGCTGTACAATACGTCAATGTGTTCTTGGAAACTGCCCTCACGTCTGGCGGTTCGGCAATCGGCAGATAGCGTTTCGAGTTTCCCCCTCCCCTGCCTGCTTCGCTCTGCACGCCTGATGGAAACACGATGCAGAGCAACAATTAAAGTCTCAGGCTGTATGAGACTGTGCACCTTCAAAGTCTGGTCATCCTCCAAAAGGTGCATTTGAGAGTTGTCTTCCACATGCCGTGGTGATGGCTACGTTTTTCCTTTCTGCTGTGCAGGTGCCCAGAACAGAGCCTTGGGAGCTCAGGAAGCAGAGGTGGTTTGATGGCCAGGGATGGTAACCAGCTTTGTGAGTCTATCGGTTGGGAAGGAGAGCTCCAAGGGAAGACCTCTGCTCTGATGTTCATCTAGAAGAGGTACAGGTGAAACATCCTGAGCAATTCACAGGTACGTGCGTAACAGTGAGCAACTATTTTTTTCCTATGTGGTGTCGAGGGCAGAAACGGCACATCTGTCCCATCTGTCACCATTCAGCAAATCTCCCACATCAGATCCTGCTGTTGGCTCCCCACCGACCTGACTCGCAGGCCTGGGCAGTAGGACGCGCTCGGGTCCTTGCTGTCCTTGGAAGCTGTTTCCTCAGTGCGATTTTCCAACCCTGACCCAGGGTCCCTTGAGGTTGTCCCACCAGCTTCTCCCCTGCCACGGCAGACACCGGAGCAGGAGCAGGTGCAAGCTGGTCATCTTGAGGCACTAACTGGCCTTAATTGGCCTGATCAGCCTCACTTGGGGCCTCCACCCATCCCTCTTCTTCCCATGGCCCTGGAGCTCTATTTAAGGGCAGCCCTGGGCCTTTGTTCTATCCCTGGGCTGTGTTCTAGATGTGCCTAGTATGTCTCTAGACTCCTGGATGGTCTCTGGATACATGCTGTAGGTAGATTGTCTCCTGCCCTGCCTCTGGGATGCACCTGGGGCCTCTGCTGTAGGTGGTTTGTCTCTAACCTGATTTCCTGCATGGATTCTGGACATGTAAGTAACTTGTCTCCTGCCGTAGCTGGACCTGGGAACTCTGCTGTAGGTAGCCTGTCTTCTGGATGGACCCCTTGCCTCTAGTTCTATTTTTGGCTTTGTTGTCTTCTGCTCTGGGTGGACTCTAGACTTGGTTCATAACTTGCTTTGTCTGGAACTGTCGATGGCCCCCGCTGTGTTCAGACCCTGCAGGACAGCATCCCACTGGTGAGGGCATTGCCTGTGCTGGGGTCACCCTCGGCTCCCAGCTTGTCCCTCCTTGCGGGGCGGCCCTGCTCCTGCTTCTCCCCAGCAGGCTCATCTCCTAGAGCTGAGGTCACCCAGGGAGGCAGCATCCCACCTCTGCCGGGCTTTCAGGTGCCCACTCTAGTCACTGGACAAGGACAGGCAGCTCCAGAGGGCTGGTCAACCCATTCAAAGAGAGGTAGGCGAGAAATATAGGAGCTTTGTTTCCATCGGCAGTAAATGGAGGCTAACTCCAGGTTAGACTGAGCTCCCATGCCTTGAACCAGGCTAATGAGTGAAAAATAGTTTCACTCCAAATGCCAGAGGTAGCAACCCTGGGCTGCTATTCCTGTTGTCCTCTCCTTCATGGTGCCCCTGCTTCCATAGCTGCATGTCTAGCTCTGACTGATGTCAGTGTCCTTGCTGCAGAGGAGTCTGGGTTCCAAGCTGTGAAGCATCTGGGCTTCTGCTAATGAGGCTGGAAAAATGGCACCCCACCACATCTGCCCATGCTGCCATCCACAGCAGCGCTGCAGGAGCTGGGGTGCCTGTGCAACACTGGCAGCTGCGGGCTGGGCAGAGGGATCGGGAAGCTTTTTCATCTAGACAGTATGTAAGAGTACATAGTTCTGAAATACCTTCACCCAACCGGTAACGTCTCTGTAATGCATGAGGAAAGCCTTTGCACAAGAGGACAAAACCGAAACAAGACTGTGGGATACTGCACTGCCTGTCTGGAGGAAGCTGGGATTTTGGCTTGTTGGACTGTTCAGGTCAAGCATGCAAAAATGATTCTGGAGGAGTCGAAATGTTTTCAGAATGAATTTTGTATTTGACATGTTGAGATCTTGGTGAATAAAATAGTGGGAAACAGATATTTCCACTCAAGAATTTCCTTGTATCTAAGAAAAACAAAATTATTCATCCTTTAATTTGTTTCCTTGTTTTACTTTTCAGCTGGCGAAAATAAATGCTGCCATTTTCCAGGACTGCTAGTGTGAAGGTCAGTTGGTCAAACTGCTCTTAAGGCAAAGCAAACACAAAATGTGGCTGGGCTTGCTCCTTTCTGTGCCCTTGCGATGTCACCAAACTTGTGCAGAGGGTCTCCTGCAAGTTTGTGCTTGGACACCACCATCAACTGCCTTTCATTGGAGGCACGCAGTATGGGCAACACAGCTCCTTGCCATCAGCTCTCCCTTCACAAGGGCTGGAAAGATGCAATTTTAACATTACAACAGTGATGCTTTTTGGGGAAAAATGATACAGTTAAATATTTTGACTAGTGTTTAGGGCTAGATTCTCTGTGGTAGCATCAAGCATTGCTCTGCTGATCTGCAGTCTAGACTGATTTATAGCAATGATTTGACCTACTGAATAAGCATGTGCATTTGTTTAAATACCTGTTCAGCTCCATTCCCCCTCTCTCTTCCTTTCCAGCAAGAAACAAGTCAAGAAAGTCCATGCTGAAAGGCTACTTTGTATGGGAAGCCTGGGGTTTGTCCCCCTTACTGCCTTGTCAGCACAGCATCCAAGCAAAGCCCTGAAGTTGTTGGTCAGCAAGGGGAGGGAGGGCTGGGACACATCAATTGTCCTTGATGAAGAAACCTGGAAGTGGCAGGAAGGAAAGTGCGAGGCCAGGTGGGACTTCAGAAAACATGCCTTGCTCCCACCACCTGTGTCCTTCTGAGCAGGGAGTGCTCAGGTGCACAGAGAAGCTCAAGTGTTGCTTGATGTTATCAATTAATTGTCAGCCTGAATTTCTCTGCATTGCTGAGGGTCACCGGCTGTGGTGTTGGAGGCACCTTCCCCAGGGAGGGTGCAGAGCAGCCAGCGAGGAGGGTCCTGTATGTGCAGCATGGCCACCTGAGCCGAGAGCATTGGCTGTCCTGCCTGGAGGGACAGAGGTGTGGATGTTTGTGGCTCTCTGAACTCCAGCCTCTTCCACAGGGACCCTGTGAGATTTGTGATTGACAGCATCAAATATCCAGCATGCTTGCTTCCCCCCCCTCTCTGCTGGCCTCTTATCTAAAGTGCTTTCTCCTGTCTCCAGCAGCTGAGTTGCATCACACTGGGGAGGTCCGGCAGCCTGTAACCCCTTGGTAAAATCCACTGCTCCCAGAGCACATCGAGCTGGCCGCAAAATGCCGCAGTCACTTTTTGGCTCTAAGCTCAGGGTCCTCTTCCCCAGCCCTCGGCGGAGTAGCCAGGGTGGCTGAATTGTGTCGATGTTATTTTGTGGTGCAGTTTCCCCAGGGCTACCAAGATGGGAGGGAACGATCCTTTCCAAGGTGCTTGGTCTTGCCTGTAGTGAAATACAGTTGGAGTTTGGCCCTAACTCTGAATCAGCTGCAAACCCAAGGGAAATCCTTGGCACTGGCTTCAAAAACTCCTGCGCTTCTGGGCAAGGCAGGACCTGAGCATGGCTTGGCTTTGCAGGCTTGCTTGTTTGCTGGAGAGCAGACCTGCACTGGAAAGTCCCTGTGGGAACATTTAGGTAGTTTCAAGCAAGATAAATCTACTGCACGCAGGAGAGATGTGGGGATGAGGAGGGAGACATTTCATCAGCTTCGGCTGAGTAAAAAAATAGGGGTTTAGTCTAGCTGTTTTCAATCTATTTCTGAGTTGCACATCATCCCCCCCCCCAAATTCCCCGTGAGCCCTGCACAGGCATTTTAAGCTCCTGATTATAGACTTGCTTTCCCTAGGTATCTCTCATGGAGCCCTTCATAGCAGTCCGTGGCTCTGTGAGGCTCTGATAATCATCGATTGAAAACTTTGTTGTGCAGGATGGCACAGTAAAGGCCACACCTCTGCTCTGCCTGAGCCGTGTTGCTCTGCGGTTGCCGATATGCACTTGCGACCTTCCATGCTAGCAGTGTGTGTATCTAAAAAAGCTGAAGTCGAGGACATTGTGTTGAGGACTGCTTGTTTTCCAGGTTCATTACAGAATCTGTTTGCAATGTCAATACTCACTAACTGGGAGTTGTATTTGTTGAAGTCAGACAAGAGTGTATTTGAGACCTTTTCAGTCGTGTCTTACAGCAAAGAGGCTGGGAAATACTGCAGTGATAGAGCAAAGTCCCAGTTCCCTGTTTGCCAAAGCTGGTACGAGTCCAGAACTGCACTCCAAGGTAAGAAATGACGTGCCATGTGTCTTAGCAAACTGTAGTTCTCTGTAAGGTAGATATCTGAGCGCCCTTTATAGCCAATGGAGCGATGCGGTGGGGATCTCTCTCCCTGTAGATCTACCGTCTGTTGACGGCAGAAGACGGCCACACAGTCAGCATAGATGAGACACTTCACTGCAGATGGTTAAGCTTAAGCAAAATGCATCTATATTACACTCTCTTGAATTAAATTCCCAATTGTTTTGGGAACCTATTGCATAGAGGAAAAAGTAGATCACATTTCACCAGACAATGCCTGAGCTGAAAAACTGGAGCTGATTTTTCTCCCAACATTTGTTCTTTTTTTGCAGGAGAGGGGAAGAGAAATCCTTGCAGATTACAGTCCTCGATGGAGAAAGGGAGTGTGGGTCAAGGCAGAATGAGAGAAAGACGGTCACTCCTATGGCCGGCAGCAGTAGGAGAGGGCACCGAGAGCTGCTGCTGCTGCTCCTCCCAGGCTAAGAGTCACAGCTGAACCCTGGGAGAACGGCCGGGAGTACAGAGATAACTGGTGATCTCCAGGGTAAGCACTTTGCATCTGCTGGATTCCAGCTGAACATGTGGTACCCAAGTTGCTTTTGGTTTTGGGTTTTTCTGAGGGATCTGATACCAACTCAGGACTAGAAGAAGGAAAAAAGGTAGTGGTAGAGCTGAAAATTCAGGGAACAGTTAAGTTGAAGATAAGCGTCACTCGATGACGAGCAAGTAAAAGAGAAATTCAGGTGAGAGGATGGTGGGGGCCTGGCTGGTATGAAGAATGAATCTTTGACTCCCCAGAAAAAAAAGAAGGGTTGTTTTTTTCCTCTGATCCCATCCTGAATTGGGAAAAAGCCAGTATCCTAGAATTTCTGCATATTCAATTCCAAAAGGAAAAAACCTCTTAGAGTAGTCAACAAATTCCATTTTGGTAGAAAAGTTGATTTGTTTTGAGTTGAACGTAGAAAATGAATGTCAAGGAAAAGTCATTTCGAAGCAAGAAAGTCCATCCTTTTCGTTGGGGAAAATGTCAAAAGGGCATGCTGACATTTACGTTTTTTTCTCTCTCCACTTTGTTCCTGAACAAAAATTTGCCAAAGCCAACAGGGCGTCATTTTCTGATGGAAATCTATTTTGACAAAAATTTTCCAACCAGCTTCACTAGCTACACACAAACATTTCCACTCTCGATTCCAATCTGGATTTGGCAGGGAGTGGGGGTAAGGATGAAGAGGGTCTATTCTTTTCAGTACCCGTCAGTGATGTATTGTCCTGTCAAAGGACCCAATACTGCTAAAAGCATCCTGCTTCCAGGGAGATCTCAGACCAAGGTTCACTCTGGCTGGCTGGCTGACCTGGGCAGGAATTAAAGCAGTCCCTTAATGTGAAATGCTCACATGTGAGTTGAGTTAGGGCTAGATAGCTGCTGATCTAAAGCTAGGTCCCAGTTAGACTTCAAATGGGATGGGATCCCAGTATTTTTTCTGCTTCTATTTACTACCGCCCCAAGCAATAGAAGATGTCTTGGTGTGCATATCATGCTTGGGACTGGTTTGGAAGTTCACCTAGGCTTTGTTCAAGCTGTAGCCCATAAGCATCTTCTGTCTGGCAAAGTGGACTGGGATATCACTAGGAGGGAAGTCCTCAGAGCTTTTTGTTCAGCTGGGCTGAAGTGCAGCCGTAGCTCACCTGAATGGGCCAACATAGGTAATGCATGCCACTTCTGCCTTTCGGGGGGGTGGTTCTGCCAAGCTACAGGTCTTTCTTACAGTTTTTTGGGTTTTTTTCTTTATGATGCAGTTCCTGGATCACTGTAGAGATACCAAATGAAGACAGGAATCTTTCTGGCTCTAGCCGAAGGTGAGGTAAGTGTCTGCTTCAGCTGTTTGTGCTTTTTCTACTGTCCTTGGCGAAAGACTAGCACCTCTAGAGATGGCTAAGGAGATGGAAAGACTCTTCTTGAGGACTCAATCCATGTTCTCATTATGGTTAGACTAAACATTAGCTTAGACTAGACATCACTTTTAGATTGCCAGTGTTAAGTGGGATTAATTCCACCCCAAACATCTCGCAGAAATGTTACAGTGAATACAGGGGGATGTGTGTGTAGTTTGCTCTTTGGTGGAGAGGACCAAGGCATGGGCTGATGGAAGATTTTTGGGAAGGATGGAACAGATTCACACAACTTTGAACTTCTGGGTGACATCATCAGCTTGTCTTTAAGGAGGGAACGTCCTTGACGACCGCAGGCTACAGATCACAGCCAGCTCCTACCTGCTGACAAGGTGCTGCAGAGATGTGTGACAACTGCAGATGGCTATCAGCTCCCGCAGATTGCTTGTCCATGCCCTCCTGTCCCTTCATTTCACTGAGTGGCACCAAGGGAAAGTGACGGCTGGAACACAACCTGACCAGACAACAAAAATACTAGCAAAAATGCAAAGGGAGATTTTCAGAATTGTTTTTTTCTTTGTTTCTTTTATGACCGGCTCAGATGTGCGATAGTCTTGATACTACAGCATTTCCCCACTGGCTGAGCTATTCCTTGGTGTTATTCATTTGGCCAAAATCTCCAACGACCAAGTTTAACTCTTCCTGCAGAACATGGGTGCTTCTCCTCATCTACTCACCCTGCTTTAAATATGCATCTGAGCTCCCATGGCTCGCTAGCTGAGCTTGTGGCGATGGTGTAACCCTGTTCACTGATAGCTGTCTTAGCCTGGACCATGTGCTTCCATGCCAAACAGTGTCAGCTGTTGCCTTGTTTGCACAGGACCTGAGATGCGGAGTAGGGAGCTTGACTTATGGCCAGTTGTGAGAAACATCTATTCACCCCAAAATCTACGGTGCCAGTCAGTTCTTCTCCTCTCCCTAGTGTGCCGGCTGGGTTGGAGGCAAAAGTTCTGATCATCTCTGTGTCGTGGCTGCAGAAACATTTGATATATTTAGCCAGTTCTCATGTAGCTCTGATCAAACCATTAGCCTGGGAATCAGGCATCCCCAATAATACTTTGTAGGTATCCGTGAGGTCCAGTTACCTGCTTATCTTTGGGTATTTACAGACCAAAAAAAGTATATTCTTGCTGTAATTCATCTGTACAACATTTAAGTCCAGTGCGTGTGAAGGAAGAGGTTTGCAAGTCTCTCATCACCTTGTGGGATGGTGTCGGAGGGAACCGTCCTCCTGGGGACCGAGATGAGGGCCCAAGCCATGCTGGCAGCCTCTTTCCAGTGCCTCCCCCTGGGAGGAGGACAGCCCAACTTGTGCTTCGGCTCTGAACACAGGGGGCTTGCAAAAAAAAAAAAAAAAAAATCTGAGCACAAGTGCTTGGATGTTACTGGCAGAAAAAAAACCCCACAGCGGCAATAAAATTAATTTCCTTCTCTAATATATACAAGACTTTCTCCAAGAGAATTATGACCCAAGCTGATCAAAGTCTGTAAGTGGTACTTATACTATCAGTTTCACCCCCTTAATGCCCTCCTGTCAAAACAAAATCCCTTCGAAAGCCTTTGAGGAAAATCACATGAGCATAATGGCTTTCAAAAAAATGGCCCTAAGTACTCAGTAACATATACAGAGAAGTCTATTAGATCGGCTGGTGTAATTGTACTTATATTCAAATGTAAACATTCTTATATGAGCAAGTTACTGCTTACCCACAGAGCAGAGCACAGGCGAATCGGGCTGAAAACGCTTGGGTTATCAAGAGAAAGGAGGGGAGGGGTTGGCAGCGGTGGGAACTTTGCCCTAAGACAGGATGGTGACTTTAGGCAGAATTAGATAAAAGGAGAAGGGAAGGGGTGGGGGAAGGATGGGGCTTATTAAAGAACCATTTTCAGATATACAGAGAGAGGATGAAATTCAGGCAGGGTACGATTCTACTGCTGTGTTGCTCTCAGGTAGGAGTCAGAGATCTCAAACTATCTGATCCTTTATCTGCTGTAATGTGTTTGTTTGAACATGTTCTTGGTGGATTTAGTGCTGCTCTGACAGCTCTGGGAACCAGAGTCTTTGGTGTATTCCCAGAATAGATGCACCAGGCAGCGCTGTGGCCGGAGCAAGGGGTGATGGGGAGGCTCTGTCTGCTCAGACCAGGTACAATGGTGGGTACAATAAAGATGATCTCTCAAATGCCCAGTTTTCAGTACCGTTAGCGCTGGGAGGCAGTGCAGATACAGCTCCGGTTAAGAGCCCCTTTCCATCTTTCGAGGATTTGTTGATGCACCTGTAGGGAAGCACATATTTTGGTCCTCAGCATCTTCACAGGGGTACCCCATTGCCCTCTGGAGTGATGACAGTCACGGTGCTAGCTCCATGTGAAGCTCCTATTGCCACAGCCTTCTGCAGGCACCTCCTGATTTGGTGCTGAGCGCTCTTGAGGTAAGCTCTGCCCTTTTCCCATCACTGTTTCGGAATGTCTCAGCTCTTCAGGTCTCCTTTGCTATGAGCAGCAATGCCCCAGGTGTATTCAATAGCTGGGAAAGGATGAACAGCATCAGTGTGTTCAGAGTCTGGATGGTCTTAAATGGGGGCTGTGTTGGGAGAGATACTGATGTTATGGCAGAAAAGCTGAACGTTATTGGCGATTTGGATGTTTCCGAGTGGAAAAGCTGCTTCTGAGGGTCAATGCCATTTCTGTTTCATCCTGCGCAAACCAAAAGCAGGCACAGTGTCCAGCGCAGAGTCCAGCACTCATTTCTTCAGCCTTTGCTTTCCCCTCCTCCTCCTCCTATTTGCATTGCTCCCGTCTCTCAGACTGAGACCAAAAGGTCCTTCCTTGGAGTCTCCTTTCTCTTTCCCATGGGTTTCCACCCTTTCTTTGTGCCCTGCAGACCATACAACCTCTTTGCCACATGACTTTTTTCTCTCTGGGGACACCAGCTCAGTCTACCAAAAACCAGGATCAGTCCAGCTGGGCAAAGAGCCTGAAATATTTCGAAGGCTTTCTAAAAAAAAAAAAAAAAAAACAAAAAAAAAACCAAAAAAAATCCAAAACAACCCAACAAAATAACACCAATAAACCCATGCAGTTTCTATTACTTTTTTTTTTTTCTGGTGAGTTGAAAACAAATCTTCCCTGACCATCCTTCTCTTGTGCTGGGGCAGAGACAGTCTGCTGGAGTCAATGAAAAGATATTCATAGATCAGGCTCGTCCAGATTCCTAACATCTCATAGAGGTATTTCCCTATCTGTCCCTCTTTCCTGGACTTACTGTCTTGCTCTCCCTTTGGAGGAAATTCCTTTCCTGGTGATAACCATGTCTCTAGCTCATATTTCCTCTTTCTTGTTGACAGTTTTAAACCAATAGATTTATGAACTTGGAAGTAATAGAAATATTTAAGACATACCTACTCTTTCCCTTATCTAGAACAGGCTAGGATTATTCTTTTTCTAGACACTGCACTTGTAAAGGGAGACATTTGCCTTTCAACCTATCTTCTGGAAAGCCAACCCTAGTTTGCTTAATGAGGACTTTGGTAACCTCTGATTATTCATGTACAGCACCAAGTGTTATTACCAGTTTCATCCCAGTGGGTCCCACAGCTGTTTTGCCAGCTTTTACCCCAGCTGGGACCGAAGGGGTGAACCTACATTTGGGGTGGCCACAGCAAACTGCTAACGCCCAGCATCTCTGGTGGGTGCATGAGATGGGGTGGGGGGGACAGTCAATGAAGCAGTTTGCAATTATTTTCCACCAAGGCTGGCTAGGCCATCAGATTGAGTTAGCAGGTCCATACTCTGCTCCCCTCCTGCAATCCCTGGCCCAAATGCTCTGGTCTCATCTGAGAATGCCACACTACTTCTCAAACTTCAGCTCCTTTTCTGAGTTTCAACCTTCAAAATATGAATAACCTCGCTCACAAAGTGATGTAGGCTGCATGGCAGGGTCAGAAGTAGCCGCAGCAGTGACAGGGGACATGGAGCTGCTCTCAGGTCTTGACTAAATCAGGTAAGGCGAGGTGTTGCAGCCTATAGCCCATCCCCAGAGCGTCTGTCCTGGGGGGGACAGCTCTTACCCCACCAGTTCTCAGGGGACTGGGCTGAGCATGCTGGAGCATCGCTCTCCTTTTCAGACCAAGAGCCTGCTGAGTGTAAATTCCTCCTTCAAGGACTTCACAGATAGGGACAGACTTTCTTCACCTTTTTGCTTGCTCTTTCTGTTGGATCCCTAAGTAAAGAAAAAGGGTGGAGGGAGGAGACCCTTCCTATAGAAAGTGGTTATCTCTGTCATATAGGAGATGGCTGGACAGGACAGGGCTACATCCAAGGCATGTTAACCCATGTGCTGGTTTAATGCAGCAAATCCCACAAGAGACTGGAGTTAGAGGTAATCACCGAGGCAGCAGCAACTTCCCACATTAACATGAGTGCTGCGGTCTGGGGTGTGTGAAATTACTTGGCACTAATGACTGACACCTCCCAGCGCTCCCAAGGGGCAGCGGAGGAATACTGCAGGTAAGACAACTTTGGTGTTAATTAAGATTTTGCATGGCTGTAACCTCCGATGAGCATACTTTGGCAGAACTCCTGTGACAAAAGTATCTCTAGGTATGGCTGGACTTAGAGGAGGTTGTACTTTAGTTCCGACAGTTCAAGACCCCCAAAACGATGCTGCAAAGATGGCTGTGGAAAACATCCCTGTGGTGTGCTGGTGTCAGGTGTGAGGTTTTTCTTTTCATGCTGCACACCCAGCAGACACTGGGCAGCTTCTCCGGTGTGATCCTGAGACCATATATCCTGCTCCTTGACAGCAGTATTGAAGGCAGGATTTTTCTGGTGGGATGGGGGATTGTGTGAAGGCATTGGAGGACCCTTGGGTCCTGCTGGTGGGTGCTGCGTGGTCTGCATCGCTCGTGAGGGGGAGAGCCAGACTGACCCCAAAACAGCACTTTGCCCAGAGGAAAGAGGATCGAAAGAGTTATCCTGAAGCATCTGGGACAGCTTTGAGTGCCAGAAGGTGGCTGCTTGTTGTCTGCTGAGAATCCACTCTTGGGATAAGAGGTCTTTAATCCACCCCATCCCCAGCCTGCTTCTGTTCCTATCTGAAGATGGCTCAGTACTGGAAACAGAGCAGATTGGCTGGGTCGGTGCCCAAATGGACACAGATCTGCATAAACTCTATTTACCACCATGGTGAGCAGCGGATTTTGTGGCTTTTTTTTTTGTTCGAACATTTCTCCCCCTTCTGTACAGCTGGCGTCTCCGAGATGCAGTGCTTGAGCAAGAGGCAGTACGGGGAAATCGCACACTGGCGTTTCCCCAGCTTTATCAGCTGTGGGCTTAAAAAAATAAATCATTTTCCAAGGCTATAAATCCAGAACCTTTCACCAACTCTTACAGTAACTCACATGTGCAGAACAACAGCAGGCTGTTTATCCAAACTAGTGAAAGCATCTGTAGCGGAGTTAGTGATTTTGCAGCAACGCCGGTCACCTACTGGCTGTGGGGCTGGGAGCTGTGCTGCTGCCCCAGAGCATGGGAAAGGAAAGCAGAGGCTTCAGGGTAAGACAAACTACATTTCCTCTTCCAAAAACCAAGCTGGGATGTTTTTGAAGGGTGTTTTTTTTTTTTTTTAAGACCCCAACTTTTTTTCTTCCTGCTTTGCTCCATGCTGTTTCTTAGCTGTGATTTATCTAGGTCAGCTTTCAGAGCTGTAGAAACTGGCACTGTAAGGGTTAACCTGGTGTGCTGGGATGTTCCTCTCTTCTCTTGATCCCCAGGTCTTGGCTCTGTTAAACATCTCCCCCTCTCTTTTACATTCAGATCCTCTTTTACAAGGCTGGGCTCGGGAATTTCAGCCCAGCCAAGAGCCATCTTCCCATCCATTAAGGCTTCGTAACACTATCACTTCAAAAGGACAAAGTTGCACCATTTCCCCCCTCCCCAAATGAAACTCTCTGACAACAGCATCTGAGCACAACATAGGAAGAAGCAGCTGCCCCGTTTCTTTGCGAGACTCATCTGCATCCACACCCGAATGGGCCCGTTTTGGGGGGTGAAGGCAGAGCTGAGCCCAGCGGCCACTGATGCTTTTTGGGGACGGCAAGGCTGTTTGCTCAGAGACCTTTGCAACAGAGTTTTAGCCATCACACCCCCCAAGAGGAGCTGAAGATACTCCGTTTTATCAGCCTGCTGCTGACCTCTTACCCTGCATCAGGCCAGCGAAGGCTGGATCATGTCTTGGCTAATCACTGTGGCTGCGGAGCCCTAAAGGTCTGCATCTACTGTGGGTTGTGGTGAGCTCACTTTCTCAGCCTGCCTTGCTTCCCGCCCCCCCCCCCCCCCCCCTTTTTTTTTTCCCTCTCTGCTGACTCAGTCTCACATTTCTCACATCTTTATTTCCACGCCTTGCCACGCCGGCTGCCATCTCTCACACATCTTGTGCATCTTTGCTATCTCCCCGTCTCGCAGGGCGCAGGTTGCTCTCGCACCGCCGGCTGTGCTTGTGTGTGGTCCTCCACCTGGGAGGAAAAGGGCCGAGCAGTGTAATTTTGCCTCTCCTGCCTGGGCACTATTTAGCGATAACAGTAACAGTCGGAGGAAGGTCTCTTGCGAGGGGAGATCAAACGGGAGGTGGAATGTCAGGTTGGACGGTGCTGGGAGGGCAGCCCAGGAGGTGCCAGCACGCTGCGTGGGCAGGGAAGGAGGCATTTTCTTCCTTTCTTTCCAAACATCTATTCTTTCTGCAAGAAATATGCAGAGAAATAAATAACCCTGGTACCTTTTTAGTGTTTGAAAAGCAGTTTTAAAAAAAAAAAAAGTCTGAAAACCTGAAGGCATGCACACACAGAAGCTCCTAGACTCTACCTACAATTTTTTTAATATTTATTTCTCCCAGCAATATTAATGTAAAACACTTATCATCTTCCTAAAAGTCCTTCCCCCGAACCCATTTAACTACAGAGCTAGCTTCAGCCGCTGCAGCACCCCCACACGAACCCCCCACCTGAGTTAGGAGCTGCTTATAACTCACACTGCTTTTGCTCTAGCTTTCAAATTGCTAAGCCTCCAATTTCCAGTGAAATCTTCTCTCAGGTGATTATTGGAGGAGCTGCAGTCCTCCTGTGCCTCCCCAGAAATCTTCAGCAAGCCTGGATAGGATGAGAATCTCTCCTCTAATTTGCTAGTAATGAGTTACAGCGTGACTGAACTTGCAGAGTACCAGGTCACTGCGTGGTGTATTAACGCACGTGGTCGTACAAGTGTTGCAGCTTGGACCTGGGCTATGCCAGCGCTCTCACTGCAATTAAGGGGCTGAGGTTTACAGCTTGTCCTTTGGCTTGTAAATCAGCAGAAAACCAGTCCCAAATGTCTAGAGCCCTTCTCAAACCTTGCTCTGAAGGGCAGGAAAGTCTAATGCTAAGGGATGGAGAGGCACCTGCGGTCACGTTACCATCCCATCTCCCTGCTGTGTCCCAGCCGGCCACCGTGGACGCCTCGTGCTGTGCCCGTTGGAGGGCTGTTGGCTCTGGGGGAGACCTCGTAGCTTCTAGCCTGTGGTCCTTGGCCCTGTTGAAGTTCCCACATCCTAAAGGACACCCACTGCTGGGCGCTGCTGCAGAGACAGCTCCTGCGCCTTCAAAGGCAGGGAGCTCCTCTGGCAGGATGGCTCTTAATATGTAAATACTTACAGGTTTTTTAAAGGGTGAAATAGATTTGGACCAGTGTAAGCCCTTGGGGAACTCTTCCAGTCTCCTCTCAGGTTTCTGGTATCTTTTTTCTGTGCTTTTAAGGGGAATTATCTAAAGGAGACCACTCTCATTCCAATTTATGGGATCAGTATTTAAAATACAACTTGACTGATATTTCAATCAATTGACTCAATTTATGGCTGGTTTGAAAATGGCTCTTTCAGGACTCTCCCCAAACCTGCCATTTCCAGAAGCACAGTCCCCTCTGCCCCTGCACTGCTCCACAACTGATAGCTCTGCACTGAACACCCCAAAACACAGGACCCCCCCTCCAGCCCTGGGGCCGGGCAGGGCAGGGCTGGCACGGCCTGGGGCTTGCGTGGGCTCCCATCAGTGCCCAGGCAAGCGTGGGGTGCCGGCATCTTTCGGCAGGAGGAAAGGTGAGCTGCTTTCCCCACACCAAATCCCTCCCCCAGCATCTGTCGGATCTTTTTCACCCCACTGATCTCCAAACATGTCGCATGGAAAGTCAGTGTTAGCATCCTCCCCCTGCCCCATATTTTCGGGTGGGGAAACTGAGGCACTTGCAAACTAAGTAAGCCTCCTTAATTGCACCCAGGGCGGCTGACCTCAGTGGGCAATGCAGCAATGCAGATAAAGGCAGAATTTAGCTGTTAAAATAACTTAAAGGCTGTAGGACACTCTTACAACCTCTGATTTTTCTCCTATCATCCAGCTTTTAGGATGCTGGAGAAGACACAGGTTCCCCCACAAACACCGATGTGCACGAAATATTCCTTATTTCCAATGAGCTCCTTGCGGTGTCGGCCTCTCCTCCAGCTACCGACCACGACAAACCCAACTTTTTGCAATTAACCCCTCCAAAAGTTGAATGCCAAGCTAAAAAAAAGGTGAAATCAGGGCTTGGATCCTACCACTGACCCTAGTTTTGCACACCTTGCTCGCCGTGAAGCTGCTGCCGTCCTTCTCCAGGCTGCCTGCACCGCAGCCGGGAGGGAGCATCCCTGTCCGCCCATCTGTCCGCCCCCGTCTGTCCGCAGGCTGACAGAGACGGATGGCGGCGCTGCGGGAACATGCTGTCAGGCTCAGACTTTCCTCCCAGGAGAAAGCTGCAGGCCTTGAGGGATCCCCGTGATGAAGATGCAAGAGCAGTGTTTGACACGCCAGCTCCTTTGTTGGGGCAATTGCGGCTCGCGTCAGCCGCCTGCCATCCGGGAGCACGACGGTCCCCGCCTGAAAGGGTCACCGTGCTTCACAGCCCCTTTTCTGGCTGCAAGAAACGGCTGGGGCATCACGGAGGGCATTGCAATAGGAAATCTGTTCGGAGAAAAGCTGCAAGAGCCATTTTTTGGGGGGACACGGGGTAAAAAGGTCATGAAAAGAGCCAGAAAGCATCGCAGGGGGGAAAGATGCGGGGAGAAATGCTCTGCAAAAGGGGAGAAGGATGAGCAACGAGCAGACAAACCCCTCCTGGGCAGAGCCCTGTGAGCCTGCGCCTGGCGCCGCACCCGAAGGAGTTAATTCCCCCGCCAGTGCACTAAGTGGTCAGCAGCCCAATAAATTATGCCCTCGAAAGACAAACCACAATCATCATTAGTCACGGCTCATTGGCCTGTTAAGGCTCCTCAGTGAAGTTTATCTCTTCCCTCCTGTCCACCGGCAGCCATATTTCATGCTCCGAAAACAGATGACCCCCGGGGTCAGCGAAATGAAAGCCCCATTCAACAGGTCTGCGAAGGACTCGCCACGGAAAAAACCAGCTGAGGTCAAAATAACATTGAGATACCGCCAGACCTTCAGCCGCTGCCCTCCCGGAGCAGACACACACCACACGCTCAAGTGACCAAGACATGTTAATCCGTTTCAGGATCAGGCAGGGTCAGGCTGGGGCTGGGAGGAACAGTGGCATAATTAGGTGAGGGTGACCTCCATAAAACAGTAATGGGCTTCCAGAGGCACGCCGGCGCAGCACGGCCCGTCGTGCTTTGCACCCGCTTCCTCGCTCTTTGCAAGATGGAAATGGCCAAGCAGGATGGAGGGAGTCCCAAATATTGTCCTCGTCCCTGCCGGCAGCCGGCCTCACGGGCAGGGAGGGAGGCAAGCACGTGGGGACCGTGCACCCGGTGCGGTGAGCATCACAGCCTGGTGTTTCACTGCTCGGTGTGATTTTAGTCTGAGGCATTTTAAAAGAAAGGAGAGGTTTTGTTTTCTTCATTTCTATTAAAAAAAAAGGAAAAGATTTGGAGCGCGTGCAGTTTTAAGATGGAATAGGTGGTGTTGAAAGCCCCTGCCTGTGCACAGCGCTGCAAGGCAGCAGGAAAAGAGAGGAAAAAGGGTGTGCTGAAAAATCAGGGGGTTTTGAAGAACATTTTCATAGGGTGTTATCCAATACCCTGTAAGATTATGTGTGTGGGTATGGGAATCTACCTGGAAGAGCTGGACAACTTGGGGGGAGATGAACCACTGCCTCCTGGAGGGATGAAGGGAGAAGAGCTCCAGGCTAGCCACAGCTTCAGCTTCCTACATGGGATGATCGTAAAAGTCTATACCGAAGGGCACACGGTAGCATGGCTCAGTATAAGTTCATGTTTTTCAAGCAACACGAAGTCACATGGCCAATTGAAAACTCCAAAGGTGCTTTTTAAATAAAATTTAATGCCATGAAATTAAAATCTCGAAGACCAATATCCTGTGAGAATATGCACTCTTCACCAGCGCAGCAGGGCAACATTTTTATTCTAGAGGAGTGTTTCTATGTGGTGGAAAGACAGAATAAGAAAGACGGTGAGGAAAATACTTTTATTTTTTACATTTTGTATATACCGTTTTTGAACCAGAATGCATTCAGTTCTTGGCTACAAAAGGGCTAGTCAACATTATGACCGGTTATTAAACATGAAGTTGTAAACATTTCAGAAATGCTCCTCATTTAATTAATTCAGACTTCAAGGATTTGACTGAGAAACAAGAAGTTTCAGAGATGAAGTCAAACTCCTGTTCTACCAGCTCTTTAGTGGGTAACGCAGCAGCATCTTTAGGAAGTCAGAGCTGTGCTAACATCTCAGGGGAGCCTTGTGGAAGACAGCACAGGTATTTATTTATAGGGACCGAAGATTTTCCTGTAGCAGCAGGAGATGCTGATGCAAGAACGTGTTCCCCTTGCCGGCGCCTGCGGGGCCGGTTGCCTCTTTATCCCACTTCGTGTACAGCCTGTGCTTCTCCAGGTGATAACGGACATTTAGACTCCGGAAGACACGTTGTACCCAGTAATATCATTTTCCTGGCGCTGGAGGTCGAATTTGGGGCTGAACCCACTTTGACATCCGTGTTTCTATAAACGAAGAGTTTTAAAACCAGTTCCCCTAATGACTCTGATCTGTGCCTTTAAGCACCATAAATCAGGAGGTGCTGGCTCAGGGCTTTTCCAGCAAGGGAGGCAGAAGAGGAGTACCGGGGGTAATTCTAGCTAATGCTCTGCTGAGATAATTTCTTTTCAAAACAGCTTGCGGGGATCACATTTTAAAACAGCTATTTGTCTGCTTATTTATTGCATGATGCGTCATGGGATGTTTTAATACAAAGCAATAGAGATGATGTGATTTGGGACATTCAACCTCCCAGCTCCCTCCCTCCCTCCCTAATTACGGTTGTGCCTGGGCATGGATAACGGCTCGAGCACGCTGCAGGCAGGTGCAGTGCATCGCAGCCCTGGATCTCCGCCACCGCTGCGGAAGAGCTCAGATGGGGCGAAGGGATCTTATAAAGGGAGGGGATGATGAGTAGGGCTGTGTTTTCTCCCTTTTCTCACTGCTGGTGCTCAGCCTGGGCTTGCTGCTGGAGATGGGGCAGCTCCTGGCTCTGAGCACCGTTTGCAGCCAGCGATTTGCAAAGGATTTTCCTGCAGGATTTGGGTAACCCAATGCAGGAGCCTGGGCTGCCTGCTTGCAGGGTCTGAGCTCTGCAGCCAGCACTGGCTGGTGGGAACGGAGGGGAAGGAGAGGTGTCCCCCTTCTCTGCAAGGCTGGTGTTGGGTCTGCCTTCCCCAGCTCCCAGGGATGCAGGATGGGGTCCCTGCCTCTGCCCAGGGAGGGGGTGTCTGGCTGGGATGCTCTGCCTGTGGGATTTCAGGCGGCACAAGGATGTGAGGGAGGTATTAGGGAGCTGAGCAAGGAGTGCTTGCAGTGGAGCTGTGAAATGGAGTCTCCATCTCCCCCCCCTGCTATCTATCTAGGGTCCCCCAGCCCTTAACTCTTCTGCTGTGTAACTTAGATGACTAAACTGAGCAGTGTCATCCCCTTCCCTTGTGTTGATCTGCCAGGAAAACTTCAAACAAAAAAATCTGTTCTACATAAAAATGGTGGGGGTTTCCACAGGATTTTTTTTTTTTTCCCCTCCAGCTGGAGATGGAAGTCTTTGCTGCAGAAACTCATTTTGGGAGAGTTTTGTGCAAAGCCCGCATCCCACCTGGAGCTGCAGCCTCTATTCCCATCTGCAGAGCCCACGTAGGAGCCTTTTTCTCCCATCTCAGCTGGTGAGGTGGCACCGAGCCCCTAGCCAAGGAGCTGGGGTGTTGCACCACGAATGCCATTAGCAATACGGAGCTGCTGGAGCAGGTCTGGCCCTCCCAACCTGCAGAAGGTCACAGCAGTTGTTTGTGACAGCCCAGGGAATTGAGCCGCGATCCTCCGCACCCTAACTGAGCATGCCAGCCACCAGCCCGTGCTTCCTCTCCGCTGGCCACCAGCTATTTCTGATGACAACGTACAGTCAGGACAAGGTGCGAACTGACGTGGTATTGATTTGTTTCGAGACAAGGGAGATGAAAATGGATAGCAAAGTAAGAGCATGAAAGACGTGGAGCTGGCAGCAGGTAAGGCTTTGTTATTCACATCCGTTTATTTACAAGCTGGTCGAAAGCAGACACAGAGGCGAGACTGAGAAGTCGGGACAGTATGTAATACATATGGCTTTTTATTTCCCAGTATATAATGAAGCCATTAGTGAAGTTGAAATAATTAGCTTCTTATGGTGGTGTTTCCTGCGCTGCACACAAGCTAGGCATGAGTGCTGCCAGGCTCTTCCCTCCAGCTGTCCGCATGGAGCACAGCAGAGCCTGGTCTCTGTATCAGGCATGCCTCCCTCCCTTCAGTCACCTGGGCTTTGGCAAAAACGAAGTCTCTCCTATTTTTTCTGCCTTTCCCCTAAGTCATCTTGCCCTTGCCAGAGTATCTATCAAATTGAAGCCCGTTGGATCAGCTCCTTTGAAATGCCTAAATCAGCAAGGCAAAGTGACAGCACACGAGTCCCAGCGGTGGGACCAGGCAGAGCAGGGAAGAGATGCAGGAGAAACGTCTGAGCAGGATGACAGGCACGGTGCTGGCGGAAAATTTACAGCCTCAGGCTTGGGCTCTGGGCCCCCTTTTTATTACATTTTACACCGAGCAAGCTAGATTGAGTTACCATTGCATTTTCATCTGCTCTATCAGGGCTGCTTTCAGATCCAAAGACCGCGGGGTTAGAAAGCGGGAGCCACGGAGATGTCGGTTCTGGCCGTCAGCAAATACATCAGATATATAAATAAAGAGCAGGCGATATTTCACGAGCTTAGAATGGGATTTAGCTGTCCAGCAGAGTTCGGAAGAAAAGGAGCACAGCTATTATTTCCCCAGTCCCCAGGACTGTATAACTTAGATGAATCTCCACTGTTCTGTTGTCCCTGGATAATAGAGGCATTTCTAAGCTGTGTTTGCTGGCTCCTCCATCATCCTGCCTTTACCAGCGCAGAATGGCTGCTGGCAAAGCTGGCAGTGTGGAAGCAAGCCTGGACAGTGAGATTTTAATAGCTGGTTTCCAGAACAACAGTCACGGCTCTGGAGTTTGGAAGGAGAACTAATTTGGGCTCGGGACTTCGTGTGGTGTTGTACAAATGAAGATGCAGAAGAAGGGGAACGTACCCTAGAGCTACTTGCAGGTGGAACTGCCTCCTCCTAAGGCGCTCCGGCAGGACGAAATGGGGTTTTAGTGGTTGTGTACTTTTTTTTATGGCTTCTCACCTTTGAAAGATTGAAGCTGGTGAATACTGGTAGATATGGACCAGTCCCCACTGACTGGGTAAGTGTTGGGCTGCATGCAACAGGCAACAGGAGATACAACCTCAGCCAGAAAATACTGTCCAAAGGAGTTTTTATTAAAGAAAAATAGCACATGGATGCCAGCTACACCTTGAGCCATGGTGGAAATTGGCCATGGGTTTTGGCCGGGTTCTGCCACAGATGCAGGAGAGGAGGGTGCAGATGTTTCTGGGGCACCTGCTGCAGCCCTCTGCCACAGTCCGAAGGGCCTGGTGATGTGGGCTGCTATCCGTGAAGCAGCAGAGCCAGTGTGGTCCTTGGATTATGGACCCTCTCCTTATTTTCTGGAGATACTTTTTCACAGAAATCATCTCCTCAGCCCCTAACCTCCTTCAATAGTTGGGATTTTTGGCAGCAAAGGAATGAAACTGGGCAGAAAGCCTTTTTTTCCCTTGGGGGAATCCAGAGCTTCAGCTCCCACCTGCCATTGCTCTGCATCGGGGCCAGTCCCCGGCTCAGTCTTGAGCCAGAGCAGCTCAGCTGCCCGCGAATTGGCTCCCCTTCATTAGGGGACTTAACCCCAAACAGCAAAATGTTGCAAAATAGGGACAGAGTGTTTCATAAGGACAAAACCAAAATGGTTCTTGATTTCCACGCCCCCCCCGCCCCAGTTTTACCAGTGTTTCAAACAGTCTAACTGCATGGGAAGAGACCCCAGCGTGTGACAGAGGGTGGGAATCTTGCAGGCACTAGTCTTGTCCAGGCTTCTCACCGCCCCACTTCCAGAGGTGTCTCTCAGAGGTTCATGGCAGTCCTGGTCCAGACTGTCAGCCCACAGCTGGTCACTATGTCGGTGCTAACTGGTTTTTGTTCTTCTCGACACCAAGCTGGAGGGAAATGGCCAATACGCTGGAGGACAAAGCTCCTGTTTTTGAGGGGTCTCCGCAGGCTGGAGGCACGGGCTCACAGGAACCTCACGAAGTTCAACAAAGGCAAACCCAAAGTCTTGCTTCTGGGTGGGACTTAGCCCTGTAACAGGACAGGCTGGGGCCAGCTTTTCTAGGCAGCTTTGCAGAAAAGGGGATTCTGGTGAACAACAAGCTGAAAAGGAGCTGGCAGTGAGTCCTTGCTGCAGAGGCGAGCTGGGCTGTATGAGCGGGAGTGTAGCCAGCAGGTCGGGGGTAGTGACTATTCCTCAAACAGAGGGGGCTGCACTGGAGTACAGCATCCACTTTGGGGGCTCTCCAGGACAAGGAGAACATTGTCATAGTGGAGTAAGTCCAGCGGGGGCCACCAAGATGGGGTGGGGGGAATCCAGTGCATGGGATGTACAGGAGAGGCTGAGAACTAGGTGTCTTCAGCCTTGAGGAAAGGGCTAAGGGGAGATGTTATTGCTGTCTACAACTGTCTGATGGGAGGATATAGAAAAGATGGAGCCAAACTCTTCTCCAAGGTGCACGGCAATAGGACAAGAGGCAACAGACAGGCTGGCACATGGGAAACTCATGTTAAAGATTAGGAATAAAGTTTTTCACCTTGCCGTGGTCAGAAGCTGGCAGGGCAAGCTGCCAGGCATTGGACTAGAGACCTCCAGAGGTCCTTTCTAACCTACATGCTTCTCTAGATCTCAGAATTAAATTGCCTGGTAGATCCAGCTGCCTGTAGTCACTCCTTTTCCCGTGGAGCAAAGGCTGGTGTTATGATGTTTCCTTTTATTTGTTTGAATGATTGCACACACGGCACTTCACCCCTGCCCTCTCTCCTGCTCTGCCCCCAAGTTCTCCAATCCTCTTCCAAGGCAGTGCTGCTGCAAGCGTTGTTGCTCCCAGGCTGCCTTCCCATCCCTTATCTTCTCTCCTAGAAAAGAGCTTCCTCTTGCACCTCTTCACTTCTCCCCTCCCCACACTGGCACTGCCCTTTACTCTCCCATTTCAGTTCCCCTTGCAGCCCACTATTCCCTTCCTGAGCATGGGCCACGTGGGCATGTTCGTTAGACCCTTTACAAGCAGGATGGAGTTCACAGTCTTCAGCTGGGCCTGTCTTGCCCTGATGTGCACAGAGTGGGAGACATCCAGGGAGCTGCCAAGCCCATCCTGGCAGCATTGACAGTGAGAGCAGCCTGGAGCATCTGTTCCCAACCCTCCCAAAGGTGGGAGCTGCACAGCCCCATGGTGATGACCGCCCTGCTCAACCATCCTCTCCACTAGGCAGGTTCTCCTGGGGTCTTGCCTAGTCTGGCTGGTCCCTCCGCTCGTTAGTCCATCCTCTGATCTAAGTTTGGTTATATCACCAGATGCCAATGTAGAAATCAAGCCATCCCCTCACTCATCTGCTTCCTCTCCAAGTCTTGTATTTAATCTCTGGCTTTCAGCTTTGAGTTGCAATATTTGCTTGGGCTGTAAGCCATGTACTCCGCCCTCACCAGTATACGGCGCGTGGTGGTAGTAGCTGGTTTAGCAGAACTACTGGGGCCCTTTTCTGGCCGTCACTACGCTTCTACAGACAGAGCTGAATTTGGCATCCTGTAATAGGTCAAGTTTAATATGGCTTCTCCACTTGCAATTTGTCATGGCCTTATCAGAATATCTGCATCCTGGCCTCTTATTAAGCCCTTAGAAAAATAGAAGTATCTAATGCCTGAATAGTTTTAAATTTGGAAGCAGAGTGGGAGTAGATGGAAGAAAATACATTCCCCTTCATGTAATCATCAGAGGAGGACAGTTCTGAACAATGACCAGATCGTCCTCGCACTGATGATGACAGCAATTTTGGACTTATCGCACCCCAGCACTATATTAAGGCACTGAGATTACATTGTTATTCATTAGCACAACATCTGCTGAAAATCAGCACGGAGAAGGCTGGTGCGGGTACTAAAAAGCTTTATGATGGGACAGAGAAAATACTCCCCCGCGGGGAGAATAATGTCTTTGCCGTCCTGGGTGTTTCTCAGCGCTGACACTCCTGGGAGCCATAAACACGCGATGCAGCCACTTGCCTCGAGTCGGTCAGGACATCGGTCACTGAGATTAGCAAGTCCCAGGTCTGCCCAGCCATGTGGTCTTGGGTGAGTCTCTTCCCATTTTCTTGCCTATTCCAAGTGGTCTCTTGCTATTGTGGGCACAGCTCCTTGCATGGCACATCAAGTTTAATGCATGTCACTACTGCACTTGCCATGATGTAGGACAAATGTCCCATTTCCTATATTTTGAAGTTCTAAAATATTCCCAAGCTGGCCAGTCTTAACACATTCATACCAAAATACTTTGATTCATAGCAAACCCAGACTGGTGTAGGAACTTTCTGCCATTTATCCTGCCTTGCACCGAGACCTGCTCTGCCCTGACTGCCCCAAAAGAGTCTCAACTTTCTCAGTTTCCTCTGATAGATGAACCAAACTTGTCGATAACTTTAGGAGTGACTTGCTGACTTGGTTCACCGCCTGGCCTGGCCTGGTTAGTACCTAATCTCCATGGCCCTCCTTGTTTATATCCTGGAGGAATACCTCATTGCAGTATATTTGCTGATTCTCATGTTTAGCAGTTGCAGCAATATTAAGCAATTCTTTAGAACCACTGCTTTGTTTTTTACAAGCAATTTAAGTTCTTCCTGATTCCTTGTACTCTGGATAGTAGGGCTGCAAGGGTATTTCATGGTCTTGTTGTTAAAAATGCAGAAAAGGCTCTGAACTGTGAAGATCTCCTGGAACTGCAATGGTGGTGGATTTTCTTCTATCTCAAGTATGCAGTTCCAGAAGCTGTGCTGCACTTCTGAAGGTGATATCTGAGTCTCTCCAGTCATCACAATCCATGGCAGCCCATGATTTGATTTCATCTAGCATATGGATGATTTGGGGGATGAGGAGCATTACCGTCAGGCATTGTGTTGATGTGTGGCTCTGCAAACAGTTCAGAAATCCAGTTCAGCCTTCTTCAAGCTGCCTTGCTTCTACTCAGGAGTCACTGACGCTGATCTGCAGAGCCTCAGCTCAAGGAGCTTTCAAAAGACCATTTTAGCAGCCAGTGTGAACCATCCATCAGTGCTCCTGTCTTCGCTCTAACTTGCTCCATTCTGGGTTCCCTTAATTCAGCTATGATGAAATTTAGAGGAACTGCTCCTGACAAATGAGATTTTCTCTAGTGGGTTGCTTCTTTAAACCATTAACACATGCTTAAATATTGTCAGAGCTTAAAATGAGAACATTTAAGTTCTCAAAGATCCTCCATTATCAAAGGCAGCTGCTGGCATGCAGTGGATCGCTGCTACCCAACAGTGTATCAGCGTGAGGGTGTCCTCGCACTGATCATTAACCGCAAGCATGTTAAGAGAGTTATTGAAGAGATGGTTACTGCCCTTGAAAGTAGCTTGTGGTTATAATGGCAGGGGTGGGTAACTGTTTATAGGCAGAAGAGACAAGTGATGGAAATGCAGAGTGAACAATGCTGACTTAAGACTTGTCCACGTTTCACATGGATCTCAAGGAGCTTTGGTTTTCAAGGAAAGGTCTTGCAACAAGAACAAAGGTTTCATGCAGCTCGTCTTCCAGATCAGATGCCTGACAGCCATTGCAACTAAGCCTGTCCTCCAAAGAAAGAACCCCCAACAGATTTTCTTTCTAGTCCTCCCAACCTTTCCAGCACCAGTTTCCACTGGTGCTGCTGTGACAAGTCTCTCTGGAGGGCACCAAGAACTAATGGCAAATACTCATTAATTGATTCACTGGGACGAAGGAAGCATCCAATCCAATTAGAGATAAATAATTTATGTCATCGAACGCTGAGATTGGGACACTATCGATCAAGGGCAAGAAAGAGGGATGACAGCTGTTCCTGTCGTCAGCGTTATGGAACCTGAACTGAGATGACGATCCTTCAGCAGCGGCTGGGAGTGGCAGGGGACCACCAGTCTGAGATGAACCATCTGAGGTCTCCACACACCACAGAGGCAACCATTTTTATTCTTTAATCCTTGGCCTCTGACCACACCAAGGGCCTTGAAACCCATAGAGCTCCTGAAGGTTTTAAAGGATACCTGCCTCAGGTACAGCATAGGGTTCAGGAGGGAACAGCAGGTGGCAACTTTTTTCCATGGGACCTCACAGACCAACCACCTTAGTTTTCAAATAGCCGTTGGTCCTCCTACTAAGCCTGTACTCTGCAGAGAAATGAAATGTCTATTCCAGAAGCACCAGGGAGGAACTCAGCCGCAGTAGTAGGACAGGGTAAGAAAGTTCTGCTGCAACTTTGTGGCTTGGTGTCTCCAGACAACATGAGAAGCAGCAAGAGGGAAAGTCCTAATGAAAATGCAGGTATGTGCCACATGTCAGCAGAGGGCACTGCACCTGCTTGGGAGCTGCAGGCCAGACCACTGCACAATGTGCACATCCAATGCAAACAGTTACAAAGTGCCTTTGGAAGACAGAAAAACCTCCTGCTTCCTAATTTTGCTTTAATTCTCAACTTTTGCTCTGTATGAAGCAGCTGAGGGAGGAGGAGAGTGGTTTGGTATCTAAAAATCCTAGTTTTGCTTTCATCCTAAAGCTACTATATCCTTATATGCTTTAATTCTATAAAGAGGATCCTTTGATGAAGAGGATCCTTAGAGCCTTTAAATCCTAAAGCAAAAGGATCCTTTTAATCCTAAAACAAATATAACCTTATATCTCGTATATAAAAATCCTACTTTTGCTGTAATTCTCAACCTTTGCTCGATATGAAGGGCTGAGGGAGGAGAAGAGGGGTTTGGTTTTGGCATATAAAAAGAAAGGAAGGGGAGGAAGAAAGCACAGTTTGCCCGGTCACTTTTTCAGGCCAGTCAGGAGAAGATGGCCTCATCGGATCATAAACTCACAGAATGGCTTGGGTTGGAAAGGACCTTTAAAGATCACCTAGTCCAAGCCCTGCCATGGGCAGGGACATCTTTCACTAGACCGGGCTGCTCAAAGCCCCAGCCGACCTGGCCTTGAACACTTCCAGCGATGGGGCATCCCCAGCCTCTCCGCGCAACCTGCTCCAGGGTCTCACCACCCTCACGACCAGAGGCAGTTCCCTCCCTCCCTGCCTTCGTGTGCCCCGGCCCCTCACCGTCCGAGGGCCCTGGGCCCGCACCCCACGCCCCAGTGTCCTTCCTGGGCTGGGGAGACCAGGAGGGGACAGAGGCGTCCAGACGCAGTTGCCAAAGTACCAAATAAGAGAGAGGAGAAAGCATTTTTACTTTCTTGTTACTTTCTTGGTTTATTGGCTTTTCAAGAGTTTTTGGTTGCCCAGTCTTGAAAAGAACTAACGAAGCAGCTAGAAGGGGCCTGAATGCTGAAGGCCGGCGCTTCTTCCTGGCAGCCCTGCGGTCTTCTGCGTCTCCAGAGGAACGGCTGTCTCTCTGACGTCTCTTCTCGATCTCTGGCTGTTCTTCGTGCGCCGCCGCGGAGGGTCTGGCTCCATCTCCAACCTGCCGTCGGGCAGCCTTCTCGTCCTCAGGCCGAAGAAACCCCACCTCCAGGCCCCAGGGACCTCGGTGGCCCTCTGAGGGACTTCTCCCGGCACAGCAGCCCGGCGGAAGCCATGCTGTCTCGTCCCCTCTTCTTGGGGCTCAGAGCAGAGGAGATGGCACCCCTTCGGAAGGGGTGAGGGTAGGGGAGAGGGTGGGGGCCGGGAAGGGAGGGCTCACAAGACCCCCGGCCATCAACAAACGAATTGTTGATGCCGGGGAGGTGGAAGATGTGAGCCTGCGGGCCGGCCAGGCGCGGAGGGCAGGCACCCAGCTAGTGCCAGGTGCGGCGGCCGGCCGGCGGTAGGGCGCTGGCCGGGCGCTCCTACGGCACCGCGTCGATGGTGCTGTGGAGGGGAGCCCTGGCACGATGGAGTGGTGCCAGGGGAGCCATCCTGGAGGTGGATCCACCTCCATCGGCTCCTCCTCATCTGGAGGTGGATCCACCTCCATGGGCTCCACACCACCAGCTACATAAGCGATGGCCATAGCCACCGCGTAGCTGATGGTGCCTCCCCTCCGACGCCGCCTCTTCCTCCGCGCCTCCCGCCGCCGCTTTTTGGGTTGCCCACGCAGAGGTGGGCAACCGCTCGCCTCGCTGCTGTGGGTCCTCTTTCTGCCCGCCATCGTGGAGGTCGAGGACCCGGACGCTCAGCGAATGAGGGCCAAGCGCTGGGGGCCCGCTATTTATAGGGTCCGGAACAGAAGGCTGTGAGGTAGCTCGTGACATCAGGAGGCCACTGTGACGGCTCTGCAAATAACCATATATGGCTCTTGTGGCAGCTGGGGGCCTGTGGCCTTAAAGGTCCCCTACTGTGGGAGGAAGGGCGGGGGGGGGGGGTGAGGGCCCCTTTCCTGGGGACCGCTCCCCGTGTCCATTCCTACGGGAGGGACACTGCAGGGATCGGGGCTGAAAGGTGGGCAAAGATTTTTCTGAGGAGGGCCAGAATTGTTTGGACTCTACCCACCCATCCTTTTCGGCGTTGTAATGGCTGAGGGATTGTTAACCATCTATGTGAGCCAGATGGCGACTTGCCACCAACTTTGGTGGAATTTGGATCAGGCCCAATGTGAGTGAGTCCTTACAGAGCTCGGGGAGACGAGGGGGAAACTTTGCAAGGCCTAACTGGTTCAGAGGAGCGAGGTGGCAGGCAAAGAGGATGAGCGCTGTGAAGCTGCTGGTACCGTTGCGCTTCATCAGCAGAAGGATACGTTGCTGATTTCTCGGGGTGGATGGCAACAGAGTCTGGATGTGATTCACGTGTGGCTCCTGGGAAAACGAAGGGGAGCTTTACCAACTGTACGTGTGAAGCCACACATCCTCTTAAATCACAGCAGCTACCAATCCGTCCCCAAACCCAAGCGCTTTGTGCAGAGCACTGCTTACAGCCTCACTTCTCAGCCCCTCCCAGTCCTGGCCAGACAGGGAACACCAAGACCCTACTGCAATTTTGGCAGTCCTGGCAATGGGTCAGACCCACGCTGCTCCAGCCCTAGAACGCATCACCTCCACCCCAGAGGTACAACTGCCCATCCCAGCGCCGTTTCTGGATGCCTCTTTCCACTAGAGGAAACTTCAGCTGGAGGAGATGGTCTTCCTGACCTTTGTATCCAAAAAGATGCGATCCAGCTACACTGGATCTTATTCATTGGAATCCGTGCCATCCCCTTCTCTCATTTACCGCTTATTGCAGGGAGCTTTGCTTGTGTGTGTGTCAGCATCAGGATGCTTTGAGTTCAAGGCTCCTGCCTGACGTTGGCTGAACTCTGCTGCCTCTCCAGATGGGGACTGGCCTGGCATTTTTCAGGCAGGAGCAAGGTAGTTCTGCTACTCCTATCAA
Source organism: Gymnogyps californianus (assembly GCF_018139145.2). Lineage (NCBI taxonomy): Eukaryota > Metazoa > Chordata > Aves > Accipitriformes > Cathartidae > Gymnogyps > Gymnogyps californianus. The sequence continues at coordinate 3,348,911 of NC_059486.1, forward strand.
AAAGCATCAGCATTCGCATCCTAGCAACGCCTAAGAGTCCTGCAGCAATGGTCTGGAACTTCACTCCCGAACAACTGCAGGATCCTGATGAAGTGATAGAATGTTGGGGAAAAAAATGCCGTGGCTGCTCCAGAGAGACGGTACTTACTGCACTGGGCTGGGCCCCGGCTGGCATCTACCAAACACTGCTCAGTATCGTGCAGCACCCTCAAGGAGAAGAGAGGGAAAACAGACCAACAGACACTATGGCTAAAGCAGACACTGTATCAGTCGCCCCTATAACTAAAAAGAAACAATGGAAGCGGAAGTCAACTGGTTTAGTAAGGGATGAAGAAGCTTCCAATTCTCTCCTCCATCCCACGGGGGAGGAGTGAGCGAGCAGGCGTGTGGTGCTTAGCTGCCGGCTGGGGTTAAACCATGACATATAGGAAGCAGCTGAGGGAGGAGGAGAGTGGTTTGGTGTCTAAAAATCCTCGTTTTGCTTTCATCCTAAAGCTACTATATCCTTATATGCTTTAATCCTAAATGGAGGATCCTTTGATGAAGAGGATCCTTAGAGCCTTTTAATCCTAAAGCAAAAGGATCCTTTTAATCCTTTGGCATCTAAAAATCCTACTTTTGCTGTAATTCTCAACCTTTGCTCGATATGAAGGGCTGAGGGAGGAGAAGAGGGGTTTGGTTTTGGCATATAAAAAGAAAGGAAGGGGAGGAAGAAAGCACAGTTTGCCCGGTCACTTTTTCAGGCCAGTCAGGAGAAGATGGCCTCATCGGATCATAAACTCACAGAATGGCTTGGGTTGGAAAGGACCTTTAAAGATCACCTAGTCCAAGCCCCTGCCATGGGCAGGGACATCTTTCACTAGACCGGGCTGCTCAAAGCCCCAGCCGACCTGGCCTTGAACACTTCCAGCGATGGGGCATCCCCAGCCTCTCCGCGCAACCTGCTCCAGGGTCTCACCACCCTCACGACCAGAGGCAGTTCCCTCCCTCCCTGCCTTCGTGTGCCCCGGCCCCTCACCGTCCCGAGGGCCCTGGGCCCGCACCCCACGCCCCAGTGTCCTTCCTGGGCTGGGGAGACCAGGAGGGGACAGAGGCGTCCAGACGCAGTTGCCAAAGTACCAAATAAGAGAGAGGAGAAAGCATTTTTACTTTCTTGTTACTTTCTTGGTTTATTGGCTTTTCAAGAGTTTTTGGTTGCCCAGTCTTGAAAAGAACTAACGAAGCAGCTAGAAGGGGCCTGAATGCTGAAGGCCGGCGCTTCTTCCTGGCAGCCCTGCGGTCTTCTGCGTCTCCAGAGGAACGGCTGTCTCTCTGACGTCTCTTCTCGATCTCTGGCTGTTCTTCGTGCGCCGCCGCGGAGGGTCTGGCTCCATCTCCAACCTGCCGTCGGGCAGCCTTCTCGTCCTCAGGCCGAAGAAACCCCACCTCCAGGCCCCAGGGACCTCGGTGGCCCTCTGAGGGACTTCTCCCGGCACAGCAGCCCGGCGGAAGCCATGCTGTCTCGTCCCCTCTTCTTGGGGCTCAGAGCAGAGGAGATGGCACCCCTTCGGAAGGGGTGAGGGTAGGGGAGAGGGTGGGGGCCGGGAAGGGAGGGCTCACAAGACCCCCGGCCATCAACAAACGAATTGTTGATGCCGGGGAGGTGGAAAATGTGAGCCTGCGGGCCGGCCAGGCGCGGAGGGCAGGCACCCAGCTAGTGCCAGGTGCGGCGGCCGGGCCGGCGGTAGGGCGCTGGCCGGGCGCTCCTACGGCACCGCGTCGATGGTGCCGTGGAGGGGAGCCCTGGCACGATGGAGTGGTGCCAGGGGAGCCATCCTGGAGGTGGATCCACCTCCATCGGCTCCTCCTCATCTGGAGGTGGATCCACCTCCATGGGCTCCACACCACCAGCTACATAAGCGATGGCCATAGCCACCGCGTAGCTGATGGTGCCTCCCCTCCGACGCCGCCTCTTCCTCCGCGCCTCCCGCCGTCGCTTTTCGGGTTGCCCACGCAGAGGTGGGCAACCGCTCGCCTCGCTGCTGTGGGTCCTCTTTCTGCCCGCCATCGTGGAGGTCGAGGACCCGGACGCTCAGCGAATGAGGGCCAAGCGCTGGGGGCCCGCTATTTATAGGGTCCGGAACAGAAGGCTGTGAGGTAGCTCGTGACATCAGGAGGCCACTGTGACGGCTCTGCAAATAACCATATATGGCTCTTGTGGCAGCTGGGGGGCCTGTGGCCTTAAAGGTCCCCTACTGTGGGAGGAAGGGTGGGGGGGGGGGGCTGAGGGCCCCTTTCCTGGGGACCGCTCCCCCGTGTCCATTCCTACGGGAGGGACACTGCAGGGATCGGGGCTGAAAGGTGGGCAAAGATTTTTCTGAGGAGGGCCAGAATTGTTTGGACTCTACCCACCCATCCTTTTCGGCGTTGTAATGGCTGAGGGATTGTTAACAATCTGTGTGAGCCAGATGGTGACTTGCCACCAACTTTGGTGGAATTTGGATCAGGCCCAATGTGAGTGAGTCCTTACAGAGCTCGGGGAGACGAGGGGGAAACTTTGCAAGGCCTAACTGGTTCAGAGAAGTGAGGATCACTCAGCTGACATCCCCCTGGAATGAGCACATGGTTATTTCAGGCAAAGGCAATCTGTTATTTCCACTCCTGAACGTTTATTTGGGTCAGGGTGGGAAAATCCGATTTACTTGCCAAAGTCCCACTGGGGTGGTAAAAATATAAATACCACATATTATTATGTGTGTATTCTGAAAAGTGGTTAGTGACTGTGTTTATTACATTTGGCCACTCACAGGGAGTTATTCTCTCTCTGCCCCCTCCCCTAAATTCACATGCTTACACTGAATACGAGTCCTGCCGGGACCTGTAAAACCGCTGCGGGGGGATGGAGCCAGAGCGATCCGGTACCCAGCTCCTCGCAGCGCTTCCCGCAGCACAGCCTGCAGAGAGGAAACGTCTTTCCACACTGTTGGCCCTACCTGGCTGAGCCGTTGCACGGATGTGGTGCGATGCTTTCCCAGCGCTCAAGCTACATCATCTGTTCAGGGACCCGTTTCACATCTCATCTACCAAGGATGCGAGTTGTTCACAGCATCATCCTTAGACCCTTATCTCCAACAGGAGCAGGCCACATATTTCATCCAGGCAGTGCTGAGTTTGGCCCGTGATGGTTCAAGTAAAGCGGAGGGCAAAAAGGATGAGCGCTGTGAAGATGCTGGTATCGTTGTACTTCATCAGCAGAAGGATACGTTGCTGATTTCTCGGGGTGGATGGCAACAGAGTCTGGATGTGATTCACGTGTGGCTCCTGGGAAAACGAAGGGGAGCTTTACCAACTGTACGTGTGAAGCCACACATCCTCTTAAATCACAGCAGCTATCAACCCATCCCCAAACCCAAGCGCTTTGTGCAGAGCACTGCTTACAGCCTCACTTCTCAGCCCCTCCCAGTCCTGGCCAGACAGGGAACACCAAGACCCTACTGCAATTTTGGCAGTCCTAGCAATGGGTCAGACCCACGCTGCTCCAGCCCTAGAACGCATCACCTCCACCCCAGAGGTACAACTGCCCATCCCAGCGCCGTTTCTGGATGCCTCTTTCCACTAGAGGAAACTTCAGCTGGAGGAGATGGTCTTCCTGACCTTTGTATCCAAAAAGATGCAATTACACCTTGGTTTCTGGGTGTTACGTAGGACAAACACAGCGTGTCACGAGGCATGGCCACTGTGGCTTTCAAAGTGAGATTTAAATTTGTTTTGTGACTTACGTACCTTGATCTTGTAGAGAGGGTTGGGGTGTGTTTGCAGACTAGGTGGCCTCTGAACTGGACGGATAGTCCAAAATATCCCTTTTTTGGCTCCTCAGAACTGCCAGTGGATTGGTGCCTTTCGTCCAAAGGGTGCTTTCCAGCCCTACATTCCCGACTTTGGGCCAGAGCCCTTCACAGTTGGCTTCTCAAGCCCCAGAACTGCCTTATAAGCTACACTGGATCTTATTAATTTGAATCCGTGCCATCCCCTTCTCTCATTTACCACTTATTGCAGGGAGCTTTGCTTGTGTGTGTGTCAGCATCAGGATGCTTTGAGTTCAAGGCTCCTGCCTGACGTTGGCTGAACTCTGCTGCCTCTCCAGATGGGGACTGGCCTGGCATTTTTCAGGCAGGAGAAAGGTAGTTCTGCTGCTCTGGCGCTATCAAAAGGCATCAGCATTTGCATCATAGCAACACCTAAGAGTCCTGCTGGGTTAAAACCACCAGCATAAGTGACTGCGAAGAACATGCAAGCTCCTGCTCCCAAGGAAGGTTATGCCTTTCTAGCTAGCAGAGTCCTTCGTATTTACTCCCCAAAGCAGCCCAAGGCAACAATCGGTTCCTCATGTCTTCTGCAAGCACAGCAGCCCCATCTCCAGCAATGCACAGCAATCCAAGGTGAAAGAGGTGCCAAGATACAAATAAAATGCGACCCTTGCATCCATGCTTACAGCATCCATCGCAGACCGGTGGCTGCGTGCGAGCTGTTGGTGCTGAAACAAGACACAAAGGCACTCTCTCACCCGCCCGCACTGACGATGCTGCATTTAGCTCACATTCAGCGTGCTCCGCGAAGCAGTGAAAAGCATAAAACCAAAGGAAAGTCATCTCCCAGCCTGACCTTGGGCTTGCAGGACCCCATGGACTTGTTCCCTTTTCTTCTGCAGTGAAAGCCGGCATGCATGCTTCCAGATAACAGCTTTTACCAAGAAAATCTGGCATCTTCAGGAGGAGCTGAGAGGTATAAAAAGCAGGTGTTGTGCAAAGAAGACAGCAGAGCTCGCAAATGGAGAGTTCCCTCGCAGGCAGATGGGAAAGGCGTCTTCCTAGAAGGAAAGAGGGCTGGGGGAGGTTTGCTCACACCAAGGTGGTGTTGGCTACAGAGCTCGTCGATTTGCATATTTTGTGACTTAGTGCACATCTCCATAACGTTAGCTCACCCACTTCCTTCCCCAGCCTCCGAGGAATTGCTTGTTATTTGTATTCGCGGCTAATTAAAACCTCTCCGAGCTCTACCCCCTGATTACGGAGAGAGGGCTGAGACCACAAGCAGACCACAGCGGAGGATGCCACAGCCCACAGGCTGACCCCACGCCACTCTGCAGACCCCACGTTTGCAGTTAGGACATTATTTACTCTGATACTAGCAACGTTCTCTTAAAATATATTGAAGGAGAGATTGGGAAAATGAAGTGTATAAGATTTATCCTGCACTAGAGGATTTCAGCATCCAAGAAAGCCAGAGCGTCCAGTCCCTCAGACTTAATAGAAACCTCCTGCTTTATTAATGTTGCCTTTTTTTTTTTTCTTCCCTTGTCCACAGGTCCTGGGCAGACAGTCAAAGCTGTATTTGAGGAGCTTTCCTGGAGGTTTTCATTAATAACAGGGCCAGGGAATCCACTGCAAATGTAAAAATAATAGATTTGAGAGCCCTGAAAGGATGGAGATTTACTCACTGTGGAAATATTAGGGAGAAAGTGGGAGTGGGAGGTTCCCATGGCTTGGCATTGCCTGCCTGTGAGCTTTGAAAGCCGCCTGAAGGCCAAGGAGATGCTGGGGAATGGGAGCAGGAGGGAAGGTTGCCTCCGAGCGGCACGGAAAGGCAGCTGCGAGTGCTCCACTGAGCACTGATCTTCCGCTGCTGGTGGATATGCCAGAACCTAGGAGCGTTTCAGGGTCCTTCTCGGGCTAGAGAGAAAAGGAATAGATGGACAGAGAGCTTTTGTCAACCAGAAGATCTGCTCCTTGTTCACCCCTTGGAGATGAAGGTCCAGGGTGATGCTGATCCTCAGCAAGTCAGGAGGGACACACAGAAAGGTGGGTAGGATGCTGCTTGATGCCGGACAAGGCGAACAGAGTCCAGTTCTTGTGGAGATGGTGAGACCACGTCCCCTCTTTCCAAGTGACTCTTGCAAGCTGAGCTAGTGCTGCTTCTGTACCCCACAGTTATCACCTGGCCATGTTGTCACCTCCTCATGCTGGTTTGCTGCACAAGAAAAGGTGACACCATGTCTGGATCAGTCCCTGGTCCCTGGAAAGGTGCATCAGGATGGGAGGGAGAACAGGAGATGGTTTCCCACCTCTCTTCCCCAGCACAGATGTGTCAGCCCCAGTGCTTGAGGATTTATAACCTGTGACTCAGACTGCAGCGTGGAGGCCATGCAAAGGCCACAGGTACCATGGGCTCTGCAGGGGTACAACCCTCTCCTTCCAGTGCTGCTTTGGGAGCACCCATTTCTCCTGGCTTTTGTGGTATGGACCCCATGGATAGATTTTCATTTGGCTTTTTGTCCTGCCAGCTCCATCTGGTGCTGTTTCTTAGCCCCAGCTCTGTCTGCCTGGGAAGGGGGACGTGAGGCTGTGCCCCCTTGCCCGCTGCTGGCAGGGGAAGCTGCGCTTTTCCTCCAGGTGCCACTGCTCTGCCAGGAGCAGTCATCTCCGGTGACACATGCCACCCTGTACATTCCATGCGCTGCTGTAGCCCTCTCCTTGCCTGCAAGGGCTGGATCTGGTCTGCTCCCGCTTACAGCAGCATCACTTCAGAGTAAGAGCGTCCATCCCAGTGCTGTCCTTTGGGGGAGCTGGATTCAAGTCCTGACAAGGAGGAAGAAAAATCAGAGGTGGGATTCAAAATTTTTCAGTTTGAATGGGAAAAGATTCCCAGGGCAGGTTCCCTCCGATCCGTGGACCAGTCTCGATGCACCAGGCTTTTGGGAGAGGACAGCGTTGTTCTGGTGCCAGGTAATGCTCTTCCATTCTGACACCCACCAAGGCTTCATTTTGAGACATTTATGAACTGTGTCAGGTTTCTGTGAACCCTGCAACCACCTGGCTTTGAAACCTGCAGGTTGCATGGTCTGGCGGTGCAAGCTGGAGGGGTTTTTCAGTTTGGGCACTCCCATGCCCGTTCCAGCAATGGCACTGCTGATGGCGTGCCCCGGCTGAGGATGTCTTTGCTTGATAAGCCTCATTTTGCAGAGCCAATACTAGGAACCGTGACTACCATCAGCATTTCCAAACCTGAATCTAGATAAATTTAGTGCCAGGTGAGAGGTGGGTGATGGAATCTCAGCTCGAGGTGAGCCCATGCACAGGAGCTGCTGCAAGGAAAGAGCCCCTTTTCCTTGACGACAAGTTGCTTGAAGGGTTTGCACTCCCCACTCCACATCAAATTATAGTAAGCAGGGTACAATCTGCTGAACCTTATCGTGATCGGTTGTTTTTACTGGTGGAAAATGGGTTCAAAATGGGTACAGATCATTATGAAAGGAGGACCACAGCCTTTCACTCTGTGCCAGTCCTCCAGGTACATGCAAAGAGAGGTCTGTGTGGAGAGCAGAGCTCCTGCAAAAGAGCTAAAACACACAAGCAGCGTGCTTCCAGCCAGCTGAGACCTCTGGCCACCAGCGGCCTGGGAGACAGAGGGAGGGAGAAGTGAGTTTTCTTACCAGCTGGGGAAAAAAAGGCAGTGAAGCCTATGGATGCAGAGGGAGACTGACTGCAGGGTCACAGGCAAAAACAGCCTTCCTAGGGCTGCTGGTCAGACCCCTGACAAGCCCTGCTACCCTGGGAGGCAGCAGCCAGCCCTGCAGCCTGCCAGCGAAACACTTCAGCTCCTACATGGCTCCTCCTTCTGCGCTTTTCAACAGCTCTGCAGCCCCCCAGCCCCAGCCCACCGCGCTGGTGGGCCGGGGGGCTGGAGGCATTTTCCCAGCGCTCTAATCTAACAGCACCAGTGGGAATGTTTACAGCACGCTGCCACTTGAGGGCTTATCGGCCTCCCTCCCTATCTCCCACCGCCCCGGCCTGATAAACGCAGGGGCTGGTGGCACCCGGGGGAAGCACCCAGAGCAGGGGATGGAGCTGGGGACTGGCCAGGCACAAAGCCGGCAGGGCTGGGGCTGGGGTGCTTCTCCCCTGAGCCCCTCCATGTCGATGAGGATGTGGTGGAGGGGAAGGAGCAGAGCAGACCCTTCCCCAAAGGATCGCTGAGAGCAAAGGGTTATGCTTGGGAGCAACCAGCTTCCAGGCCTGGGGCAAAGGGAACATCCCATGGAGGGGTGACGGGTACGTTGTGGGAGCAAGGAAATGCATCCCCGTGAAAATCAAAGGCACGCCAGAGAGAGTGGCTCCAATATTTCTAGCAAGATGGAAACCAGCTGCTGACACCTGCCTATCTTGGGCAGGAACAGGTTTTCCCTAAATTAGCCTAATCAGCAGGGGATAAAAGGCGGCTCACCTGGGGCTGTACCTCTCTGCTTTGTGTTGGGGTGATGGCTCTGAACTGCAATAGCCTGTGAGTGTCTGCGATGTCCTGGATGCCGCATGGATGCTAAAGGTGCCTCCCCTCCTTCCCTTACCCCCCTGCAGTGCTTAAACCGAGCAGAAAAGTTCAAAAAGACTTTTTTTTTTTTTTTTTTAAATCTTCAGGAAGGAAAGACGCCCTGATGTGTCCCTGCGGACACCCGAGCAGCCCCTGCTCATCCCCCGTTGCCCCCCAGCAGCCCCCCCGCCCCGGCCGGCTTTCAGCCGCTGTCGGCGTGGGACATACTGCTATTGCCCTCTAGTGGCTCCCGGGCCGGGGAAGGATCGCTCCCCGCCGCCGGCACCGGGGATGCTCGGGTCCTGCTCCCGTTCCCTCCGGTTCCCCCCCCACCCGGGGAACCCCCGGGCCTGGCGCCGCGGGGGCGATGGCGCCCGGCAGCAGCTCACCCTCGCCCGGAGGCTGCTCACCCACTCGGCAGCACCTCGTCCCTGTCACCCTGCATCTCGCGTGGGCTGGACCATACCAGCAACAGCGGGCTTTGGGTTTTTGGTTTTTTTTCCCCATGGTTTGGTGTGAAACACACCTGGCTTGCAGCCCCCAGGCACGGCTGACGTGCCCTTCCACCTCCCACTGGGTTGCTTCCCAGTCTGGGAGAAGGTTATCCCCAAGCAAGGAAGCTCAGACTTGAGATTTTGGAGAATAATTGAAAGAGGGAGTTTGTTTCAGGATACTCCCTAGCTTTATTTTAAATGCATTTTAACCCATTCAGGACAAGAAGTGCTACGTTTTGGTGGTGCGCATCCAAGAAACCTGGTGCTGCTCATGACAACGTGGCCAAGAGGGAGGTAGTGAGACTGCGTGGGAGCCGGAGCCCAGCTCTGCAGCATCACCGCATGGGTACCGCCCCGACACGAGAGATGGAGGAAACTGAGAGGCAAGCTCAGGGAATGGAGGGATATTTGTAAAGGGAAGGGATTTTGTGTAACTCCTGGGATAGAGGGAGGGCCTCCCCTCCATGGAGGGCCTTGTGAAATGCAAGGGAAAGAGAAGGGCTGGAGAATCACCATGTATTTTCAAGGGTGCTGGAAGAACTGCGCACAGCACGTTTTGCCCACCTTCCTCTTCACTCTCCCCCTTTATCTTAATACATAAGGACCTTTTGGAAACCAAAAATATCCTGCTCTTCCCCGGGTATGTTCCCAAAGTGTCTTTCTGAAGCTAATCCGTCCACTAGCAGAGCCCCGGGCTGGATGTTGCTATTCTGGTCCCTGCAGTAACAGGAACCGTTTTGCGTGACTTGTCAGGACCTGCTTCATCCCAGACATGAGATCACAGTCTCATTTTTCATTTATAAATAAATACACTCCTGCCAGGGCTGGAAACATGATGGAAGTATAAGTGAAGGCTTCCTGAGTCTGCCAGCAGCCTGAAACGCTACCTCCTCAGTGCAATCTGCCCATTGCCATGGTCCCAAAGGGCTGGGCAGGGGAGAAGATGCTGCAGGAGAGGATGAAACGCGTTGTCATCCCATCCTCTGCGAACCTGTCTGGAGGTGTTTGAGATCTTGGACTCTTCCTCCAGCACTGGCCTACTTAGGACAGGAATGGGTAGCGGTGCCGCGCTGCCGTGCACTGGGACTGTGGTCCCTGTGTATCCCTTTGCAGTGGCCAGTGCCTGACATGGGAGAGAGAAAGAAAGGGCATTAGATAAGACTTTAAAGTGTATGGGATTTTGTAATATGAAGGACTTAATATGTATCACTAAGGAAAACTATATATATTTTTTTTCTACCCCCAAAAAAGAAGAGAAGAAATTGGAGCACATCAACGACGCATGCAAATGACAACCTAGACCATGACACCATGCACAAACGTGCATGCCAGGTAGCATGTAAGTGAAACGTGGGCCATCATTTGCACAGAAGAAACACCAGTGCAGAAAAAGGAGAAAAAGGAAAGAAAAGGAGAGATGAGGAAAAGGAAAGAAAAGGAGAGATGAGGAAAAGAAAGTGATATGGAAAAGTCAGAAGACCAAAAGAAAAACCAAAGAGCCAGTACAATAAGGGGGGTGGGGGGGGCTGAGAGAAAGCAAGAGGAAGAGAAGCCATTGCAAAGGATTTATTCTTCTCAATTGTTTAGTTTTTTTTCTTTTTCCATTACCTGAACCTGTCCCCAGGTGATTACAGGATTTCACTAACTTGCTGTGTGACCCCCAGAAGAGTTTTATGGCCCAGGACAGACCCCGGTGGCCCAGCAGCCAACGAATGTGCTCAAGCCCCACCAGCATAGGGGACCTTGTGTCCACTGTGCTGAGCCCTGTCTGAGCCCTCCAGGCTGCAGAGCAAGAGCTGTTGGGGCTTCAGATGTTGCGGGGTGCTGGATGGTGTTTCCCTTCCTCCCCTGGAAGGTGTTTCCCTTAAGAGCAGAACAGGACATAGAGGCATCCCTTAAAGCTGATTTTCACTGCTGTCAGCAGTGCCCTGGAGGCTCTGGCTGATTTTGCAGTACAGGGGGCACTCACGTGTCCCCTTCCACAGGCAGAGCGGAGGGAATGGGGAGGTTTTGGTGAGGAGCTGGGACAGGACCATCTCCAGCTGGGTCCTGCCCACACCCTGCGCCTGCATCTGAATTTTTACATTCCAGAGAGAACGGGGGTGAGGAAGTTCCATTTCTAAAGTTGTAGGGGCTGATTTTCATCCCTCAGACAGTGAGCTCGGTGAGACTCAGGTCTGTATTTTGTGCTTTTCAAACAGAAATACAGAGAACCCCGCTTTCCCTTCTGAGGCCAATCTCTTATGCCCTGGCTCCCCCCTGCAAGCAGCATCTCCCCAGGAGCCTCCACCACCCCAAGCCCAGGTACCCGTGGGCTGCCCAAGCCCCTGCCCTGCAGACCCCCTCCTCCTTCGCAGCGCTGGGGCTCGGTGAGGTGCCCTTGCCGTCGGAGACCCAGCGGCAGCTCCCTCTCAAAGCCCGCTTTGATGGTGTGCCAGCCCTCTGAGCGTGGCCGAGGGCACCTCTCCTGCCTGCCGGCCCAGATGGGGCCTGTTAGCCGAGCCCTGGAGCACAAAAGGGGCTGTGTGGCTGCTGTTTGCCCTCTGGGAGCTGGGAGGAAACTTGGCAAGCAGAAAAAACCTTTAGAAGCTACTGGGAAGACCGAGATTTATGTTTAGCTGCTCTCGAGTGGAGAATAAAGGGAAACTTGAGTGTGAGCAGGTATAGCAGAAGTGACGTAGGCACTTTATTTGTGGAGTGTCTATCTGAGGATAGCAGCAAAGGGGATTTGTCTCCGTATATCCAAGAGGAGCATTTGACTGTGTGTAATTGTAGTTTATGTCTTAATGAATTGCCTTTGTCACCTGGGGGAGGCTGATCCTGCTCAACTGAGAAAGTACCTTTGGTTTCTGAGGGGGGAGGAGGTGGTCTGGAAAAAAAAAAACAACACCTCAGCCATGTATTTTTAACCTGAATGTCTTTAACTTTAGATTATGGAGAACAGCAAGAAAGATTTAAAAAAAAAAAAATAAAAAAATAAAAAATATCTCTGCAAAAGAGGGCACGGTGCATGTATCTGCAAGTTGCAGCAGCCTGGAGAACAAAAAGGCTGCTGTTTGGAAATGGAGGCAGAAGTACAGCAAGCTTAAAGGCGCAGCACGTGGAAAACCCGCTGCGAGCCCCATCGCCAGCGCTCCCTGGAGAAAGGAAGTCTCTACCCCTGTGACACTGTTCCAGGACTCAGGTAAGATGAACTTCCCTGGAGACGAAAAGCCTTGTTGTGAATTTATTTCGTGCTTGTGTTTCTAAAGGGTTAGTTCTCATGGATTCTTCTAGGCTTTGTGGTTAAGTGCAGGCTCTCTCCAGCCAAACAAAAAAATAAATCTCCATCCTAGCCTAACTGAGTGGGGACTGAGCCTCTTCGTGGTCCTGGGAAATCCCCGGGATGGACTGGGCTGGAAGACCAGCCTGCAGTTGTGTGTGCCGCCCGGGCTAGCACAGAACTGTTATTCAGAGCCCAGTGCAAGACTTGCACTGCAACGGAGCCTGCCAGACAAACCATGAATCCCAGTTTACCTCTCGGTAATGCTCTTCCTGGTGGTCCAGCTCCCAGAGCCCCATTGTGAATGTTCCCAGCCAGAGAAAGGCACCTGCAGTTGTATGGCAAAGGCTTAAGAGTGTCTTCTACAGCATCTCATAACTGCCTTTTACAGTCAGATACATTTGAGGGATTTCTCCTGCTTGCTTATGTTGTCCCTTAGATCCACCAACATCTCAAGAATCAGAGAATCATTTAGGTTGGAAAAGACCATTCAGATCATCAAGTCCAACCAAGAAAGGATTTGGGCCCTTCATAATGAAGGGCTATCTGCCCCACACCCTTCCAGAGAGGTCCCCTCTAGCCTGCTGTCTCTGCATAGTTAGTCTTCAGCTTGATCTTGATTCTTTTGCAAGGTGGTAGGTCAGGAACCTCTGATCTGAAGAGCATTTGTGTATTGGAGTTGTACAAAAGTACTCTTCATCTGCTTGAGCTCTATTCTGCGCTTAGCTGAGTGCTGATGTTCTCCCGAGTTACTAGACTGCAGGCAGCCGTAACCTCAGCCTTGTGCGCTGCTGAGAAAAGGCATCAGAGTCTGTCCGTTGACTCAGCCCTTGGGGGTGACATAACTTCCCGGTACGCTGAGGGCAGTGGAGTGCTGGGAGCCAGAGCCAGTACAGCTGCTGGGAATGACTGGATCCCCATGAATGGCCTCCTCTTTAAATCCCTGCAAGTACCAGAGAAGGGCTCATAACCACCAGCCCTTCTTGGCCATGGTGCAACAACTCTGGTTAAAGCACCCTGGAGTGCTGAGGGCTTTTTGTGAGGCCACCCTGAATGGTGGGCTCCTGCCCATCTCACCCAGCCTTGTTGGTCAAGGAGAACATTACCTGCAGAGCGTGCCTGTGGGTCACCTACTGACTACTGCTCTCCTGTCCCTTGGCAGCTGCCCAAAAGCCAGGGTGTCTACGTTTGACCTCTGTCTTCAGACATTTGGCTTCCTGTGGCAGATGCCCAGACTGACTGAAACTATAAAAAAAAAAATCCAGAATGACACCATTCCTTGGAAGAAAGCAGCTCATGCCCCAAGTTCTAGGTTCTCTCCTTTTTCCTCATCCACATCACGGGTCTCCAGGAAGTCTTGTGAATGGTTATTTATAGGCAGTAAGTAGTAAAAGGTAGAAGGAGCCTGACTTGGGACTTGCTTTTTTGCAAGTCCTCAGGGGACTCTTGTGAGTCACCCCAGGGCTGAGCTTGCCTGGAGGGTGTTTCTTGGCGGTGTCTGCAGGTGGGGTGAACCTTGCCAAGCTAAGGGGGAAGCAGAGGAGCATGAGACCACAGAATTAGTTCGTGCACCTTCTGCAATGGCTCTGTGGGCAGAGTAAGAGCAAAAACAACTTGTAAGAGCTCTGAAGTTGAGGATGGGTCCAAACTGAGCTAGCCCAGCTGCAAGCCATTCTCGGGAACTGCTTGCACAAACTAACTTTTGCCACCAAACGTCCATATAATTTTATGGCCCTGGTCTATCCATCGCGCCTAATACATGGATGTATAACCCACGTTTAAGTAATGAGATATGACAGGTTGTACATTTCTTGGCGATTATGGCATGTGTCATAAAGCAAAAAGCTGAAGGCAATAATCCCCTGGAAACACATTGCCCCGGGGTGTCTTGTTACTATTATGAAATAAAATTACAAATGAAAAAATAATGAAAACATTCAAGAACTTGCGCACTCGAGCCATAGGTGTGCTGGAACTGTCAGGCAATCAAACCTCCAGCCCAAACTGTGAGGATCATTTATATCCAGTGTAAACACCCGCTCACCCACCCCACATGTGTTACTGACAGCCTGGCCCTGGATGCTGTTATTTCTGCAACCAGGACCCTGAGAGAAGCAGTCTTTCTTTGGTAGCTTGCGGGGTTCACCTGCACTCTGCTCACCAATAGCTCATCACCTGGGGCTACTCTCCTCATTTCAAACCCTCAGAAAAATTAGAGAGGTCTCTACTCTAAACTCATTCAATAGAAAGCTTCATCTTTCTCCCCCCCCCCCCCCCCCCCCCCCCCCCCCCCCCCCCCCGCATTTAAGGTGGAGAATCTTGTGAACTATTTGGGCTAATAACCTCTCTCCTTTTTTAACTAGGCTCAAGGCAGCAGCTTTCTGTGGAGTCTGAGACGTGATATCTCAGGACAGAGACACTGGGAAGCTGTCACTTGGGATTTCTTTGGTTTTGGACTCCAGTTCATCACTTTAATGAAGCTCCTCCTTCTCCTAGCCTCTACTTGCTGCATCTGGGGCTTGGTCTCCTTTTCCAGGTAGTAGCAAGATTTTTTCCAGAGAAGGCTGGGAACAACAACTAAGGGAGTTGCCTGAAAGCACAGGGATATGACTATCCTGCCTTTTATTTATTTTATATATATATATAAACCATAGTGTTAGGATGTCACAGTTTCTAGAGGTTCTCAGTGCTGTATGAACATGGAGCAATAGGTCTGTCCTGAAGAACAAGAGAGGTGTGATGAGATACAGAAGCAGAGTGGTGATGCCAACATTAGTCAGCTGCTTGTCAGGAGAGGGCTGGACTTGCCCCAGCTGAGGCAGGAGTCCTCAAACAGCATCGTGAGCCTGGTCGTGGTAAAGGGAAGCAAGGTTGTGACTCCAGCTGAGGGACTGAGAGAGGGAGAGTGGGAATTGCTCTCTCACAGTGTGGGTCCTCCCAGCACAGCCCTGACTGCTGCTATGAAGTCACTGGAACATTTTTGCGAAACAGCTTCTCTTGGTGGTGCCATAAACCCAAGAGTCAATAATGGAATAAGAAGTTTACTTGTACGCTGTGACTCCATCAGGGAATGCCTCGTAGCTCTGCTAGGGGGTGAGTAATGCAGGCAGATCAGATTCATGCCAATAAAAACTTCACTGTGTGCTCTGGATGAGAGACACATCATGTGAACTGACTTAATAGCGATGTTGGCAGAAGATAAGGGATGACCACACCATCGCATTATGTCCTTTGTTTTAATTGGTGGCTGAATCATCAGCTGGGGAAAAACTGGAGCTCCCTAGACTGGGTGAAAGTATAGCACTGTTGTCAGATCAGTTCTTCACCCCAAGAAAGAGATGTAGAGCATGGTGTCATGTAGTAATGGTGGTCTTGGGACCTGACAATCCCAACCAGACCAAAGGATGCACCAAAAAAAAAAAACCAAACCACCAGTCGTGAAGGAAAGCCATGTGCTACTATGACCATGTCGGGGAAGGGAGAGGGGTTTTTGTAGCTTTTTGCTGGACAGAGGGCCCAGGGAGGTCACGGGATCTCTGTCCTTGGAGATGTTCAAGGACTGACTGGCCAAAGCCCTGAGCAACCCAGTCTGAATTCAGTGTGGACCTTGCTTTGAGCAGGAGGTTGGACTAGAGACGTCCCGAGGTTCCTTCTGAACTGATATATTCTGTGATTCTATAGAAATAGTGTGCATTGTGGGGGTGTATATGAGCAAAGTTTGCCTTTCATTTCCGTGAAATCTTATCGATGAGCAGGCCACTCATGCTAATACAAGGGAATAGTTGTTACATTTCTTATCTCTTTTCTCAGCTTCATTTGCATTAGATAAGGCATTGAAAACTGCACCATGATCTTGCAGCCAGAGGTTTGTGGGAGGGCTTTCACCACCACACATGTGATATTAAGACACATTTTCCCCCATATGCAAGCTGTAACCCCACACTTGCCAAGCCACCATGTGGGTTGTCTGCAGCTGTGCAGAAAGTTCCTAACTATCTGTTATAAAGTGAGGACTGTCACCTGCCTTCTGCCCACTAGCTCCCACAGAAACAGTCTTTAACAGGAGAAGATGCTGAGAAGCTATAGCACAAGCGTATTTCTTTTTTCTTCTTTCTCTTTTTCTTTTTCCCAAGCTTAAGAAAAACATGCAACAAAGAGGATTTATTCTTCTTCCTTCCACAGGTAACGACAGGAGTTGCCAAGTAAAGACGTTGCTGATTGAGGACCGAGATGTACTGTCTACCGTTCCAGAAAGGTAAAATGTCTTTGATGTTCCATAGGATCCAGGATGCATTTGTGAATTTTTAGCTTTTTTAAGAAAAAAGTTTGTCACCAGTTCCATTTTCTTGGCTTGCCAGAAGCTGAGTCTTTTCTATCAACTGCCCCAAGTTTTGCTTAACTGATAAGTCAAAAATGTTGATGAAAATGAGTGTCTTTTCTTCCTCCTTTCCTTCTGGGGGGGGGGGGGGGGGAAGAGTCTGAGAAATTCTAGTACCTTGAGAGCTCATTGAGAATTGCAGTTTTTAGTTTGAAAAAAATGAAATGAAATTTTCACATTCTGAAAAGCAATTAGAAGCCACCATTTTTCATGCAGTAAAACTGGACAAAAGCAAACAAGTTTGTTGGAAGTCTCAGATGCTTCCTGACTGTGTTTTTTAAAAAAATCCATTTGTTTAAATGAAAATCTGACATTTTAATATGAGAAAACATTTTGTTTGGACTTTCGTATACATATTTTAAATTTAACATCATAAAATACATTATAACATTTAATATGTAATAATATGTCATTAAATATTCTAATATATTTCAAACAAAATGCTCCAACAAAATAATGTCCAAAATCAAATTAAACATTCCAGCACTGCCTCTGGAAAGTTGAGACAAATGCTTCGACCCTCTTCAAAAATTTCGTAGAAATCGACAAGTTCTTGCAAAATGTTCTGATTTTGATCCAAATGTGGTTTTGGAAGGAAGGCCTCCATCAATAACTTTTTGACCAACTGCATTTGATCCATAGCTTTCTAGTTCCACTTGGTACTCAAAAATGCTTTTTTTTTTTTTTTTTCATCATTTTTCTTAAATTGAATTATCTCAGCTCCTCAGAAGGAAAGGCAAAATCATTCATTATCCTCATTTTACTGACAAGGAAGCCAAGTTGTAGGGAAAGAGCTTGGCCAGCGCTTGCAGGGAGGGAGAGCTGAAAGGGAAGCCAAGACTTAGGGGCCAACTCAGCACACCCCTCAGTTGCAGATCATACCCAGCTCCTCCAGGACCAAACAGGGCACGTGGTCTGTGCTGGCCAGGATGGATGGTGGGAGGGACTGTGGGACGTCAACCTCTCCATTAAAGCCGCTCGGATGTATAGAACTGTGTGCTTTGCTGTGCTGTCCCCCAGATAAACTGGGGTGTTTACGTGCTGCAGCTAGTACTTGCTTGCATCTTGGCTTGTTACTTCAGCGTGTTGCAATTGCCCAGTCTAATTACCTTGGCAAGATGCTGCACCACCAAGGCTGCACTCGGTGTTCGCCAATGCTCAATTTTCTTTTTTTTTTCTGTGAAACTGGAAGCGGGGATGGGCGAGGGGAGGGTACTTGGTTGGAGAAAACTCAGGGTTGAATGAAGGTTGTATCCTGTTTCCTGAGGCTCTGTTTGATCTTGATGTTAGAAGCAGCTTTCTGAAAATAACATGACAAATGTCGTTTGTCCCATCACAGTCAAAGTTTGTCCCATCAAGTTACCCTCAATAGATTTGCAGCGTGTTCGTTGTTAACCAGATTTCTGAGAGTTAAAGCATGTGTTTCTTTTTTATTTTTAAAGTGTCTCGTTTTACCCGGGGGGGAATCTCTGTAGTACTTGGGAAGACTAAAGAATGAACGAATAACCTCTCTCTTTGTACATAGAAGCATTAAAAACTGGTTCAAGCTGAAAGGGAACATGGAAACATGACTGATTTCCCCCCCACCCCCCCAAATTCCTATTGAAAAAAAATAAATGGCCTTATGGAATGGCACTGCTATATTTCTTTATTTGGAAAACAAGCTTTCAATAACCAAAATATTGACATGTTAGTTCTAAGCAAAAGTCGTGCTAAAGAAAAGCGTGCCTCTAATGAGCCAGCTCTAGCTTGAAATGGGTAATGAATACAATCTTCACCAAAGAGTCTGATGGCCGTCACCTCTCCCTGTCTCCACTATTTACAGTCAATCACAGCAGCGCTGACCTTGGTGCACAAGGTCTTTTGACCTAAAACCTTGGTGGAGTTTAGTGAGACAAGCTCTCCAAGGGCATAGGTTTAGGTACCTGGAGCAGGGTAAGGGGTCTCATCTTCTGGAAGTGCCTGTTTCTCTCCTTGAAGGAGCTAACATATGGAGGTCTCCATAAGGTCAGATAAATTCATATAATTCTGCTTTTTTTTTTTTTTGTCCTTTTCCAATGCACTAAGCACCAGTCCCACTGCTAATTTTGCAGTTTTGAGCTGTGTTGTCACTGCAGCAATGGGTGGGAGCCTGTCCTTTCCCAAATCTTCATTAGCCCAATGCCGTGCTTAGATGCATCTGACTCAACAGCTTCTAGAAATGTGCGTATCCAGGGTAGCTTTGTGGTTTCACATGGCAGTAATGATAACACAATAATGAAAAAGTGACCCTCCAAGGAAATCCCTTATCTTTTCTGACAGCCACCCACAGGAAGAACATTAATTTCCAACCTGTTTCTAAACATACTGACAGTGGGCGGATTTGGGGAACGAGGGAAGAAATACACTGGGTACTTGGCCATAAATGAGGAATTAATTGAACACTTTCTTTTAATTTCCCCCCTTACCTGAGGCTGAACCAAACTTGCATCTCTTTGGCTGACAATGTGCTTCCCGGTGGAGGAAAAGCGTGCGGTGATTATTTTTCTCTGTTGGTTGGTGTTTCCATCACTTTCTGCTTGATTTGGACAGTTCTTTGCCAGTTCTTTGCTCCTTTCACACCAGCTCTTGCTTCTTGGTGCTCCTTTTCCAAGTATGGTGGAGCTAGGAGGAAGGTTTGAGTGACTGCATTTAGCAGAGTTTCCTACAGTTAGTGGTGTCTGTGTAAGAGATATTTTGTTCATAGTATCAGGTCCAGGTAGCGGTCAGTGCTCTGCCTTGTTATCAGCTGTCCGCATCCTGCGCAATACCTGGAGACATTGGGCTGTAGCAGCCCTGATTTAGGAGGGTTGGCTCTCCCACGTCTCCCATCGCATCCCTTCTTTCAGCTGTGGATGCTCCTGGTCAGGACCTTGGTGTGACTTCAGAGAGATGTTGTGATCCTTGAACTTGGTAGTAGGTACCTTGCAAGTTAAGCTCCTTTCCCCAGGGGATGTGGCCAGCTACAGAAAAATATCTGCTGCTGTGGAAAAACGAGCTTTTTCTCACCTCTTAGTGTCCCTGAGACTGGGAATCCCCCAGCAGCAGAGCCGTGTTCCTGGCTGGCTTTGCGACATCTTTGTCACCTGCGTACTAGGGAGAAACTCAGAAGCAAACATAAATAACCAATTTGGGGAAAACTTCTCCTGAAAATGATGGGGAAAATGAATATGTGTCCAAGGAGAAACAGGAACGTAGCGTGGTCGGCTTAGGTACTTTTCCCCCCCCTGTTTTTTTTCCGCCTTTTTCTCCCCACTTATTGATTAAAGAGGACGCATGGACACCTCTGGGTCTCTCCCATGGGTCTCCCCTTCCAGCTCAGATCTTTTTAGCTGAATTAGTCTCTTTGCCCTCAGTACTGGGCTTTCCTGGTGTGACCTCAAACACTTCTCCCAGAGCAGTGGGTGCCATCCCTCAGCCTGAGCACTAGGCAGGATTTGACCCTGCCTTTACCACTAAGGAGATCCATGACCTGATGCTCACCATGTTGCTCCTGATTTTCAGGAGCACATGGGGCCAGCTGTCCAGTAGCATATTTTGCAGCAGAATATGGATTTACAGAGGAGACCTGTCTTTGTGCAACTTTGGGAGATCTGAAGCTTTCCTTTCTCTTTTTGTCTCTCCCTCTCTTTCCCGACCATTGCCCGGCCCCAGTTACAGCCTGGGCACTCTTGGAGGAGACAAGGAGCACTTCAAATGCGACAAAGCCCTGTCGCGCACCGTCCTGCCAGCCCGACGAAGGCGACATCTCCTGGACTTCTGCCCTAATGAGAGCAAATTTTTTGTCCAAACATTTGAAGCGAGGAGGTGCCTTCTCTTGCCACCCCCTGCCAGGATTAATATTATTATCCTGTTCACTCTGGTTAGAAATTAAAACAAGGGCTTTCTCTTCTTTTAATGAGAGGTGACAAGTGGCTCCAGCACTTCAGAAGGGAATTAGGAGAGGAGGGATGGCTGCGGAGCCCGTCTCCACAGAGTCTTATCCACCGGCCCTTCTGCCCCGGGCGGCATGCAGGATCAAAGGCCACCTACCTGCTGCTGAGCACAAAATCCCCCGGGACACCCCCTCCGGCGGTCCTGCCCCGCGCTGGAAATAACGGCTTTAAAGGGCAGCGTAACGCAGGGCTTTGCTTCCCTGGGGAGGATGGGGCAAGAAGGCAAAGGGGACCCCGTTGAGCTTCTGGGCATCATAGCCGGATCTCCTAAAGCGGGGTTTTTGGAGTGCTAAACCTGTCCAGGTTTTGGCTTAGGACTTTGGTGGAGGGGAGAAACGTTGGCATAGCCAGACTTCAGGCAAAACTGGTGAAAATGCAGCAATTGAAATGTTATGGAGAGAATTTTATTTATTTATTTTAATGAAAAGCTTTGAACTTTAAGTTTTCAATGGGACCTTTTGACTTTAGATGAGTGTTTCAGATAACGGTTCTTTTAGGAATTTAAAAAAACGCTTATTAGAAATACCCACCAAAGACTCCCCATGACTGGTGGTCTTATTACTGAAAAATAGCAAGCTAAACCCATTCTTATATCTGTCTCAGGATAAGTTTGATTAGAAATGCCAAAAAAATATGGGACAAAAATGTGAATTTTTAATCCCGTTTTAAAGGACCTTTACCCATGCGTGAACTTTTCTTTTGAAGTGCTGTAGTCGTCTCTTCCCCTGTCTGCTCGGAGAAATGCCTCCTTGGAGGGGGAGATGGCCTGCGAGCCCAAACAAAGGTTTCTTGCTGAACCCTTAAAGCAGACGGCATTGATCGTTATTTGTGGCAGGATGCCAGAGCGCCGGCTCCTTATGCTGAGCCAGGCTGGGCACTAGGACATGACCAGTAAATTAATTTACTGGGATGCCAGGGAAATGGCTGGTGCTCTGAAGGTGGGGAGGGATGGTGGGGAGCAGACACTGAGCCATGTAATGCAGACCCCAGGATGTGAAAATGGATTGAACAGGCTGATAGCAGTGATTGTAATGAATTTTCTTGGTATTTTTTTTGTGTGCTGGAACAGCTTATAGCTGCCCTGCGAACGGGATCGGGGAGGGAAAATAATTCCCCATGCACAGATCACACAGAGGATGCTTTTTGTGTGCCTCTGCTGTGGGGCTGGGGTTTCAGGAGCCTCGGACGTGTCTGAATGACTTCAGTACCTGATACAGGATGAGTTCAGCCCAGATCCCACCCTGTCTCATGTGATGGTGCCCTCCTTGGGGGGCATCCCAGCTTAAAATTCGTGCTTTGGGTTTACTAGCACGAATCCATTTGGGGAGGCAGGATGTTTGCTGGAAGCAAGTGGGAAGAACAGTTAATGGCCTTGTGGATATTCCCTTTCTCAAAGAGCTGGGTCAGAGGTGCTGTTGCCAGTGGCTGGGGACCTGATGGTTATTGCTGTCCCTTTGGTGGCACTGGGAGCCAAGGGACAGCAAATAACAGCTTCAGGGCATTTGCCACATCAGGAAAACATGAACAAATGTGTCACAGTTAAAGCTGCTGGGGGGGGGGGCGGAATTCCTTTCCCCTCATCTCCACCACAGAGGAAAGTTTCTGCTTTTTTTTCTTTGATTGGAAAGCTGAAAATGAATGCAGTTTTAGGCTTCTGAATGAGAAATTTTCAGTTTTCAATGGATATGTGATGCAGCTCAGGGAAAGCTGACGCTCTTAGGAAGAAATCAGCCTATTTTGGCGCTTGGCTCTGGAGCGGGGTAGGACCACGCGTGAGCTGCGTCGGCGCACAGCCACCAGCTAAAGGCAGTATTAACAACCTGAACCTGCTCATCCATCTCCATCAGGGCTGGGGGCTGCCGACAGCATGAGTGAAAGCGGCTGGAGCCATTGTCCTCACCAAGGGCTGGAAGGGGGGAGCCGGGGAGCAGCCCCCAGGGAGCAGAAACACTGAAGCTCTCCAGCGCAGGTATGCTCAATAAATAGCAAGCGATAAAACAGCCGTCTCCATCAGGAAATCAATTAGATGTGGGGCCTTTGGGTTGTGGGTTTTTTTTTCCTTTTTTCCTTCCTCCCTTTCCCTCCTCTTTTTCCTTTTTTCAAGCAGATGTCTAAGGTGAGGGATGTGGAAGCAATTGCTTCTCGAGGCAGTTGGTTTTCTGTTCCCTCCGTTCACAGCTAAAGTGCAGCGAAGCCCATCGCTCTGGGGCTTCATTCTTCTTCCCCCCGATCCACTGGGAAGTTGGGCGGAGAGAGCCGGAGAGGTTACTGGGGTCGTGCATTCGAGATGCTCGCAGCTTGGAGGAGATGCATCAGCCTTGGAGCCAGGCCCAGCTGGCAAGACCTAGAGCGAGGCATTAGCGAGGGAGAGGAGGATTTGGAAGTGCTAGCCGCAATGCGTTTGCTCTGTGTTTGGCTTTTGAGCTTGCTCAGAGATGAGGAGGGGCTGAGAAGGGGGTTTAAATCCAGCTCTGGTCAGGGCAAACCAGCAGGGTTAGCTGCTGGTCCCGGGGATGTGCTGGAAGTGAATGGGCAGCACAAGGTGTTTGGCAACAAAAGGCTGAGCAGAGCAGTTCAGGTCAGATGTGCCAGTGATCTGGGGAGATGCAGGTTTCCCTCTGCCGCATCAAAGCTTCCTTGCGGCTGGTCGGCCCAGCCCTGGGGCACCACACGGCTTCCCCAGGGCTTTCCTTCAGCTCCCACCTACAGCTGTTTGCAGCCATGGCTCTGCCAGGGACTCCAGGACCTCAGCTCCCAACCCCTCCCGGGCAAAGACGATGCATCTGCATTTTAGCAGTGATGCTGTAACCCCACCCCGTGCCTCTTCCCCAGCCCTTCTCCCCTCCTCACCTCATGTTTACAAGTGTTTCTGCCCTCCCGGCTGATGTTGTGGTCTCCCTCGTGCATTTACAGCATCCACCCAAATTGCTCGTGATGCTTTGCCTGGTGCAGCGAGAACCACCCAAACCCACAGGGTGTGTGTTGGGGGAAACTGAGGCTCTCCCTCATCCCTAAAATTTCCAAAGAGATTTTGCTCCTAAGTATATGAATGAAGATTTTACAGTTAGCATGATGTGTCTGAAATAGCTCACCTTTTTTTTTTTTTTTTTTGCAGGCAGTACAGATGTTACAGAAACCCAAAGCCCTGAGTTTGTCACCCCTTGAGAGCATTCGCTTGTCTCCTGGATGAATTCATAACTACGATAAACAGGTATTTGAAGTTCTGCTTTGCTCCTTACACTTTCCTGACTTGGTCCTTATACTTTGCTGATTTTTACCAAAGTTGCAAAGTCTTTGAGAAATTTTACCTTGTTGAAGTAGTGATGGGTTAATTTATTTAATTTGGATTAAGGAGGAGTTGGAGGTGGTGTTCCAGAGACAGGCCTTTAATGACAGAAATAAAATCCAGTCTATGGAGGTGGAATAAGTATTTCCATCTCTCTTTTTTTTTTTTTCTTCCTTTTTTTTTCCCCCTTGTTGGAATAGGAAAAGCAAGTTGCTTGATGGATTCAGCAGGGCTGTGTGTATTGGGGAGCAGACCTGCCTTGGTCTTTGGAACTAGAAGTTCAGGTTGAAGGGTGACCCAGTTTTGAGGCACCACCTTGGAGACCAAGTCTTTGATTTTTTTGTTGTTGTTGTTAACGTCCTCTTTGTCACTTGACCTCCTCTGTGTTTTATGACCTTGTCTCTTGTTTGCCTTGCTCCTCACTTAACCCTCAGAAGCTCAAAACTGCTCAACCCTTTCTGCTGCTGGTTGTACAGAGACCTGAGCATGTGAGGAAGAGACAGCATTGGCTGAGCTAAGGACGGCCAAGCTGCTTTGTTTTGAGATTTGTGTTCTTTGCAAAAATGGAGATGAATGTAAGAAATCAAACCTTACCATGGAATTGAATTTCAAAAAACTTCCTGCTTTGAGAACATCAGAATATTCGGTGGTCTGGGCTTTAATGTCACATTTTCATAAGGTAAAAACCACCTGAGTCAAAATGTTAGCTCCTAAATAGCTACTTCGCTAACCTAATTGTCAGCAAAAACAGCAATTCAGCCTAAGAAGTCATAATGAAAGGAAAGGAAACAGCGGGGGCAAAGACAAAAGGCTGCTTGTCTACCCAAACGGAAGCATTTTGCTGTTATTTGAAGCAAGTAAATTTCTCCTGGTGAAAATTTCACCGGCATTTCGGCAAAATGTTGTGACTTCTGCAAATCTGCTTTTTCTGCGGGTAGTCTGTGTCACCAAAGGAGCAGCAGCCTCCTCCCACTCCAGCAGAGAGCAAAGGGGGTTTCCTGGCGAGCGGGAAGCAGAGGATGCTCTCCTGCTCGTGCTGCTGCTTGCTGGGGGCCGAGCAGAGGACAGATTGCCTTGAGACCAGGTCCTACACACCCTACCAAGACGCAGGGAGAGGCAGAGACCTTGATGTATCATCTGTCCCTTTGAACGATCTCAGGTCGGCCGGGCAGGTTCATTCATCTTCTCTCTCAGAGAAGGAAAGGAGCAAATTCTCTCTAGTCTGGATTCCAGATGTCGCGGCAGTACCTGGGATGCGGAGATGGTGTGTCTTATCAGAGTCCTCAGTTCTGGAGAGCACTAGGCGCTCCTGCTAACAGGAGCCAGCAGCAGCACATACGTGTGCACGGGCAGCCGTACGCACGCAGATGGTGTGCACAGCCAGACCTGCTCCACCCTCCGGAGCATCGTGGGCTGTAGCGTGGAGGGGATCAGTCCTACCTCCTGGTGGGGCTACCACCCGTCAGCCGAGCAGACGTAACCAGCCGCACGCATGTTCCTTCCCTATAGCAAATGTAAAGTATTATTTAAACGATTTCTCCGACCGAATGGCTTACGCTGATGGAGTTATCTTCACAATGTGGTCATCAAGGCTCAGCTACCAAGAGATGCCTCAGCTGCTTTTAATCGTATGGACATCCCCTGAGCTCCCAGATGCCAGACTTAGGCTTATTACCCTGCAGGAACTTGTTAGGCTGTCAGCCCTAAATGTTCAAATATCCCAGGTGAACCACCTCCCATATTCATTTAATTATATATCGATACTCATACATATATATATAGTCTTGCAGCTTGTAGGTTAAAATAGATGACTTTGAAAGGAATGGATGTAAGAGTATGTTTACTTTGCCTTTTGTTCTTTAACCATCAGACGTGGATTTTAAACCACATGCGGACAAGAAGTTTTAGGATTCAGTAACGGGCTCATACATTTGCTGCTTGCATGTCTGATCTGTACAGGAGATGTGCTGAGCTGGTTAAAATGGGCAGCTTTTTGCTCTGTTAACAAGTTTGAGGTTGGGAAAGGAAACGTCATTCTGGTTCATAATTTCAGTGAAGGTTTCAGGAAGGAGATAAGAGGGAGTCGGGAGCACTGAACATCACCTGGTTTGGGCAAGGTGATATTTTTCTGGAATTTATTGGGATTCTGCAATTAGCAGGAGGGAACTCTGTGGTTTTGTTCAAACCAAAAGCAAATGGAAATGTTATCATCAGAAAGCTTCAGAATGTTTTGGGTTGGTTTTTTTTTGTCTGCATGTACATGATGTAATCTTTTAAAACTTGTGTAAAGCACCGTATCTGCAGTCGGCCAGCCCGTTGTGGCCAAAACGCTGCGTTGTAGCTCACGTTCAGCTCGGCAGGTCCCTAGGTCAGTCCCCGAGAAGGAAAGATAAGGCCATGAGTTATGTTTCTACCTCTTGGCTGTGTTTCCTGTTCACCCCAAATGAGCTGAAAACACCGGGGAAGACTTCTCCTGGGATTTTTCTCCAGTTGCCTGTAAGCAGAGACTCTGCCCAGGCTTGAACGCTCGGAGCATCGTTGCTCACCATCGCAAAGGCCAAAAGGTGCCCCCGGCTCTTACGGGGGACAGAGGGCTGGCCGGAGAAAGCGGGGTTTGCAAACCAAGCCCGTTTCTTTTAACGCTGGCTGCCTCCGTGGCAGGTCGCTCCCTCCCAGCCCATCCTGTTTCAATCGCGCCAGCCCGACGATGTTATTTCAGCAATCAGCTGCAAGACAAAGCAGCTGGCCCCGTCAGCCGGCGTGCGGAGGTGTGGAAAGTCCACTGGGGGATTAAGCTGGTCTTACCATCAGTCCTCACTTGTGAAAATACAACCTACTAAGTTTTCCTAGATGATGCAGTTTTCAATTGCTTTTGTTTGCTTTTCAGGCAGGTCTTAAATCAGGCTGTCAGTCAGCCTCCCTTCCTCCCCCCACCTCGCCTCCAAGGCGGCTTCCAGGCACTTTCTGGGAGGACCTGTAATATCTTTCCTATCGCCATTTATTTATGGGGCTTTCCCTTCCTCCCGGTAGGAAGGGAGGTGCTGTGTCTCGCCTGCCGAAGCGCGGGCTCTGCAGCTCGTTGTTCGGAGCCCCCAAATCGCCATCGGCCCCAGGGTACCCGGCAGCGATGCTGCGTGGGACAAGGGGGCAATGTCTGCAGGAAGGACTAGGAGGGACCCTGCCCTGGTGCTCGGTGTCTTTGCATCCTAACTCCGACCCGCTCTCCAACTTTCTGCTTTCGCATTTACGACGCAGCAGACTCGGGAGGGTGGGGAGATTGTTATCGGTGTCCGACAAACCTCTCGCCCCTCTCTTCACGCCTGCGATGGGGGATTTCCCATGAAGAGCTAGGGAAGAGGGTTTATCTGTGTTTCCTCTCCTCCCTCAGTTGTTACATTCATTTTCTTGGCTGCAAAAGATATTTGCGCAGTGTCCCGTGGGCAGAGCAGAGCTGAAGGCTCGTTAGAGCTCACTGCTAGAGTTTCCTATCCTGGCCAAAGAGGGTGCCATGGTTTTTTGAGGATGAAGTACTGGCTGAGATGTGGAGGAAGCAGGTCTGCAAGGTGCAAGCCTGCGAGTTCAGTGGGAGTCAGCTGCTCGGCTCGGCCCCGTGCTCTGTCCCACCAGGCGCATTTTTATATATCTTTAGGTGCTTGAGTACAGTCCTGTCAACACATGGGAAAGGAGGTGGTCCCGTCTGCCTGTACGCAGCAAATCCAACACATCGCAGGCAGAGATTGACTCTGCTTGACATATGGAGCAGGTCAGTGCCTCCGGGACGCAGCAGCCCTGCGGCAAACATAATGCAGAGCTGCTCTGCATGTGTTCATCAGAGGTTGGTCCAGGATTTCTGACCGTCCGGAGCAAGCCCAGACCCAGGTCTCTGGGCATCAGGTTACTGCTCCAAGTCATGATGTGCAGGTCCCACTGGCAGAGGTGGCCGCTCTCCAAGGACCTTTACAAATCTGGCCCGAATCTTGTAAGCAGCCGTGGCAACATCTCTTCCCCCCACCCTGGCCTCAATGTTCCAGGTGTTTTCTTCCGCCTTTGTCTCGTAACACAATACACAAAGGACAGACCTCTTCCAGATATGGGAATCTGTGCGCCAAGTCCACTCCCAGCAGCCCACTAAATCCTACCCCTCCATGTAATTTAAATCGCAGCGGTTGTGCCTAGAGGAAGGTGGGGGAGGTTGCTAGGTTTGAATGTCACCTGGTTAATGAATGCATTGTGATACCTTTTCCCCCTCTATCTACAGCAAAAGTCAGGGGATGGAAGGGTTTTGATCAGCACTACTGGCTGAAGAAGCCAATTCCTCTGGCAAAGCTGCTGCGGCTGGTATAATGCAGACCCGGTGTGCCGGCAGAGCTGGGATGATGTTAGCAGACAGGGCTTGCAGCTCTCCCCAAGCTTCTGGGGGAGCATGGTGCTGAGCTGCTGGCAACTCTCAGCTCAGATAAGGAAGAAGGCAGAGAAAACCCAGGGCACGTCCCCGTCCCAGAGGGGCTGAGGGCAAGCGACTGGGTTTCCGCACGGCGCAAGCGATGTGGGAGAATGGTCCCTTCCTGGCAGAGACGTGCCCTCTCACCTAAGCTATGGAAAAATGCAAATGCTGGTCTAATATGCCCCATTGCTGCTACAGACACGCAAGGAATTGTCCCCAGATGTTTTTATTAGTGAAAAGGATGGATATCTGGGCAGATCAGCAAGGCAAGGTACCCTAAAGCTGTTTCGGGATAGGGGAAGAGCCGGGTGTGATTTGGGGGTGCATGACAACCAAGTGAGCGGTGATCCTCTCTGGCTGGCCGCAGGAAAGCAGCGGTGCTTGGCACTGCAGGATGAAGGAAGGGGCTTCGCAGGCTTTCCTCCTGCTCTTGTTGGCTGATGTGCAAAAGGCTTGGGCAACTGGAGAGCCCTTGAGAGCCATCGTGCAGACACGTGGTCCCTGCAAGAAGAGGACAGAGGGTGGCCGTCTCTGACTTATGCTGCTAAATCCACAGAAGCTCCTTGCTCCAAACCTTAAACTGGTTTTATATCTGATTTTAGCCAAGCCAGAACAACACTGGCATCTAGATAAGGCTTTGTTTTCCTTCTCCTCTTTGCATCTCCTGCCAAGCAGCCTGGAGACACTTGGAGAAAGCTGCATCTTCCAGCAGTCCGGTGAGGTGAGGAGGACTGAAATTCCTGGTCTTAATGTTATGCAGCCAACCATAAATCAGACTGGTCTTGCTCTGGGCAGCAGGAATAAGAAAGAGCTGGACTGAAACGTGAAAGTGTCTGTGCCGTTAAAGGGTCCAGCCCACGGCGCAAGGAGAAATATGTTTTCACTTGGGCCAAAGCAAGCTGAAGGACTGAAAATCCCTCGCCTTGCAACCCTGATGTGAAATCCAGGTTGCCTCCCCTGCACGCATCTGCAGCACTGTTTCTTCTGGTGCCTTCGGGAGAAAACAAGGCAGGAACAAGCCATGCCAGATGGTCTCCAGCACAGCATGGTGCAAAGGCCTCGGGTGCTTTGCAGGTGAGGAAGGCAGGCTGTGGTGCACAGCATGGCTTGATAACCTTTGAGGGATGCTCTGGATGAGAGTCACCTTGTTGCACTGCTGCTAGCAGGACTTGAATAGCTTCATCACTGGCAGCTTGAGTAGGGGCTTATCCAACTTCCCAGCTCCTCAGGGCCATGGCTCACTCGGCTGTCTCAGCTTGAGGAAGGAGAAGCATCTGGCCGGTGTCAGGGCTGTTTGTGGCTGATAGAGCAATGAGAAATCACTGTGCTGTGCTTTGAACCATGCTCTGCTGGATCTGGGACCTCCTGGATTCGTTGACTGTCTGCTCTTGGACTGTGCTCCCAAAACATCCCCCAGGCACTGCTGCTGGGCAAGGAGAGAGGATCAAAGGAAGTCCTTCAGGCTCTGGTGATGGGCATGATGGGAAGCCATGGCCCTCCCTTGTCCTGGCCTGGCTCCTTCCCCTTGGCATCTGGCCCAGGCGGGGTTTGAAGATGCCCAACTGAGAGCCCTTCAGCACATCCCTGCAGAGACAGGCATGAGCTACAGAGCCAGGCATCAGACTGAGAGCTCCCTGCAACCCAAGATCACGAGTGTGCGTTAGCCTAACGATGAGGAACAGCATTCCCCCCGCTCCCAGCGGAGGGACATGAGTTAGGTCCGCCTTGATATTGAGATGTCTGTGTACCCATCTCTGGAGACTTCACTCCTGGCATTAGCAAAGCCCTGGCATTGGAGAGCATGGCTCAGAGCCTGAGTGGAAGATCTCACACCACCTGGAGCCATTTGGGTGTCTCTACACAATGCATGTTGCTGCTAACTTGGAAGCTCTCCCTGGTGAAGATAATGGCTGCTTTCATTTGCTCTACCCTGCCTAGGGAGAAAATGATGTTTGTAACTGGAAGAGGTGTTGTGTGGTTTTTTTGTTTTTTTTTTTCCTTGTTTCATCCTTTCCTCTTGCAGCCTAGGAAGCAGAATAACTGATTGGTGGCCTTGCAAAGCTGCTGGATTCATTAATGATGGATGATATGCCACTTGGGAAATGCTGCTCAGGAGTCTTTATGGGTGAGCTTGGCTGTGGTTCAAATAGAAGCATCTCAAGTAAAAAAAATGATTCTGCAAGGAACTCCAAAATACCTGCTGTCGGACATCAAAGGGTTAATGTTTTAGCTGAACTCCTCCTCTCTTCATGCACCAGCCTCCCTGGGAAACAGTTGTTTAACCTGATACAGAAAAATTTAAAAAATGGCACACGTTTCATTTTTGAGTATGACTAACCCAGCTGGGAGCATCCAAAGCCAGCACCATTTCTCAGAGGGGTTCTGATGGGGAGAGCTGGAGGCAAACCAGGCTGTGATATGTGCTACACATGGCACTGCTATCCTACTCGCTGGAGCAGGTCTTGCAAGGGGATTTTGGAGCAACTGGAAGCAGACCTGGCTGGGAATTTTTTTTATAAAACACGTGGTGGAGTTTCCTGGTCAGATGAAACTTCTCATAGCTACGTGTGGTGCCTGCCAAAGCTGAAGCTGGGAAAGGTTTCTTCCATCAGTAGGGGAGAAAAAACGTGGATCCAGGAGAAGCAATGGCTTTGTGCAAGTGCGTCCAGGCTAAGAGTGTTGGATCTCCTTGCCCATCCACCCTTGCAAGACCCCTGATGCGGTGCCAGGACCCACCATGTACTGCTTGATGGCGTGTCCTTTTCAGCAGTGTGATGCTTGCCAGAGCCTCTTGTCCTGCGCCTGGTGTCTTGGATGAGCTGTCAGTGGGCAATGCTCCTTCAAATCCCCACCTCGAAGCAAACTCTTCAGCCCGAGCGAGGGGACGGTCTGAACCCCCTGAGCTTCACCTTTCTCTTTTCAGCGCTAACAGGAAAATTTTGAAGGCGGCACCTTCCATGTGGTGGGAAACAGGAAATTCTTGGAAATGTCCCTTTTCGGCAGGTGAGCAGCGTTTCTGTTGCTCTCGGCGCAGCAATGCCGGCCAGGAGAGGCTGTGCTGATGGCAAGCTCCTTAAATGCTGCTACTCCGGTATAAATCTGACCTGCGAGCTTACCCAATTCGTTAGACACTGCCTGTTGAAAAGGCAGTAAATCAGCTAAAACCTCAGTCAGAACCGGCTTTGGCATGTTTTATGGTGGAATTAGAATAATGAATGAGGAGCCGGCTGTTTATGTTAGTTTTGGCTTGCAAGCTGAAGAAAAATTCTGGTGTTGAACTTCATGATAAACTCTCCACACCAGTGGGCTCTGAGGTTGGAAACAACTTTTAAAAGCCTCGAGGGCCCAAGAGGGTGAGAGACTGGCACATCACAAGCTGAATGAACACTAGGGCTTAGACAAGAGGCACGGGCATGTTTTGGGACATAGGGCAGGGTGAGACCTCACCGCTGGAGGGGCTCTCCAAAACTTGGGCACCTGCAGTCTTCTGCTCCTTGGGGTTGGTCTCCTTACCACATGCTTGAGGAACAGAGTGAATTAGCCAAACTTGCAAGTATCCAGCTATTTCCATGCTCTGATTAGCTTATTTATACCTTGCTTGGACGCTTTGGGATTCCTCCATGCTTTCTGGTGGGTCACCCATCATCTGTCCTTGGCGGGTTTCTTTCTAGCTTTGTTCTAATATCCTTAGTTGAGCTCATCTATGTAAAATGGGCTTCGTGCTCCGAATCTGCCAGAGCTGCAGGAACTGGAGTGAACTTTGCTGTGGTTTTCTCCAAGCTTTAACGTGGGCCTGGATGGCTCATGGTGGAACTGGTCCAGTTTTCCTCTGACTGAGTAAAGGTACTCTGGAAAACCTGACGAGTGGTTAATGGGACACAGTCCAGCTTGATGGATGGATGGGGAGCATTTCTGTATTAGTATTAATAATCCAATAATGCAGTTACAATGCATTATCCATAATCCAGGCACGCTGCAGCAAATTCCCATTTTCTTGAGCACTCTGTGTCCAGGCAGTGCCTCTGAGGGTACTGGGAGGAGTGAGCACTTTGATGTGCTGAGCTCCCTCCACCCCACGACTCAGCAGGGCTCTCCAAATAGCTGGCATAACCTTCCTCTGCTGAATCTGGGTTTTCATTTCCTGGTGGTCCTTTTTTCCCTCTGACTCCTGCTGCTTGGCTCAGAGTGGGACACTCCTTTCACCAAGGTTTAGGACCCTTCTGTCGCAACCCTTTTACCCCAGCTGGCAAACACTAAGCAGACAGACCCAAATCCCTGTGCTTCCCCAGTTTTACCACTGGTCAAAACTTGGCAGCGCTCGTGGTCTCATTTTTGCTTCAACAGTTGCTTGACTTCTTTCCAAGGGCTGTAATGTACATCACCTTCCCAGCAGAGGAACCCAGCCTACCTGGCCTTGTCATTGTTCATCTTGCTGTTTTTCCTGGATTTTTGAACCTTGCCTTCTCAAATTGTCTAAAAAGAAAGTGCATGGTCTTGCCATGGGAGATTACTTGGAGTTGCTCAAAAGTCTCTTCCACCAGGTGGACTATGAAATGCAGTTTGTAGATGGAGCCTCCCCATTGTACGTGTTGCTTGGACAGGCAGGCTGAAGGCTTTGTGAAGGGCTGCTTAGAGCATAGATTTTGAAGCACCCTCTGTCTGAATTCAAGCGACAAAATTTGTAAAGGGAGGAAATCCGTCTACAGTTTTCCACCATGCTGCATCTTCTAGAAGTAATGCTGCGCAGAGTCCAGACTTGAACTTTCATAACAGCGATCACAAGATCTAAGGATGTAGTAGTTCTCTGACATGACTATGTGTAGTCTATGACATGACTATGAGCTTTGTACGCCCATTTTGTGCTCAGAAGCATAAGGCATGTACCTTCTCAGTTCACCCCTCTCATCCATCCCTTGACTGTTGTCCCCAGAAAATGAAATGCCCCAAGGGCTTAATCTGAACTCAGCTGGAGACCGTTGGCTTCAGAGGGCTGTGGCTGAGGTCTGTTCCTGCAGGTCCAACCACAGCTGGTCGTTGGCAGTCATGACTTTTTGTTGTCTTCTAAGCTGTTTTGAGCTCAAATGGTGCATATGCTTGCCTGGCAGGAGGAGCAGGGCTTGGAGGGAGAAGAACACAATGAGGCTTCCCTTCATGTCCCCTGGTGTCACCCCAAAGCCCGGGCTCTCCCAACAGCCCCGCAAGCCATCACCCACCACGGGATCCACCACGTCCTTCTGTCCCCTTTTTCCTCCTTTCCTACTACCTGCTGAACCTGACCACACTCAGTTCAAGTCTATCCTGGGTGAATTTTGTGGCTGGATTAGCCTCGCCGCCCGCCGGGACCACGGCTGCCTCCTGGTGGAGTGGCTCGCTCAAGGGCAGCCGCCCTCCTTTATCTCTTTGAAGATTAGGGGGCTTTAACATGTCTTTAAAGTGAATTTCTCCCCCCCTCCTCTGTTTTATTATGATAATTGATGACCAGCAAACTTTTCTTTTCCTTTATCTCTTAAATATGTTTCTTTACCCTTAAAAATGCAATATTTCTTTTAACTCGGAATATGGATGGGTCTGTGTGTAGCAGGGCTGCCTTTGAATCATCTGTCAATTTGATTGTGTAAAGCCTCTGTTTTCAGCTGGCATCCAGTGCAGATTTCAAAGCTGTGACTCACCCGTTCTTGCAGAGTTAGGACTGAAAGGGAAGGTGAAATAAAAAAAAATTAAAAATAAAATAAACATTTTTCAAGCAGTTAATTACCAAGTTTTATTTTGTGAGGTCTCTGTATCAGGGCTATCGGGGAGTTTTACGTGTGTCTGCACAGGAAGGATTAAAAGCGCTACAGGATTTCAGTAGTGAGGACTACAAAATGAATGGTTGCTCCTTGGAAAGAGTAGGTTGGAAGAAATAAAATGATTGTGAATGAAGTTGGGAGGCCAAAAGGCAACCTTTTTTTTACAAAGCGTAAGGCAGGAAAGGGGGAAGGCACTTGAATCATTTTATATACATTCAAAACTTTGCACTTACCTATAATGTATATATGCTTACGTAGCAAATGCTTGAAACTGAAACTGCTTTTTCTCTCCGTGCACGTCTGTATAAATAGCTGAAACAAATCCACTTTCAGACGGAAAAGATCTGTTGATCTGAAAAACAGAAATTCCCTTTCCTCTGAAAATGTGACTATGCCTTTTTGTTTTAAGCAAAATTTTCCCCCAATTTATATCATTTTACCAAAAAGATCTTTTCTTCCAAATACCATTTTTATCTGTGTGATTGCAGCCCGACATACCACCCAACTGGGAACCAGCCTGTATTTTCTGGGCCTGATGCCCCGGACCAGGGTTATGAAGCACCGTGCCCCTCGGGAGGTGACAGGGCGCTGTGCTCCTGCTGCCGGTGGCTTCTGTTACAGAATCCCAGGCTTTAACCAAGACAACTCTACAAATAGTGTCAAAAGAATATGTGTGTAGCAGCTCAATGTTTCCTCTATTGTCAGATATTTTTATGACACCTTATCGTATGCATCTTAAATCCACGTGTAGAGAAAGCAGGCATTAAAAATGAACATTTGTAACCAACTGATGAGCGCCAGTGCTGTCTCTGGGTCAGCGGCAGGGTGCTAC
Organism: Gymnogyps californianus; assembly: GCF_018139145.2. NCBI lineage: Eukaryota > Metazoa > Chordata > Aves > Accipitriformes > Cathartidae > Gymnogyps > Gymnogyps californianus. Next base: position 3,383,692 of record NC_059486.1, read on the forward strand.
CAGTGGATGGGACGTTTCCTAAGGGCAGTCCCTGCTCAGAGGTAGGGCAGGCCTTGCCGTGCTGTGTGTGATGGTGCCAGCCTCCAGCCCCACTTATTTTAAAACATCACACTCCAGGATGGGGCGAGCCCAACCCTCTGCAGGCTTTGCCCCGTCAGCTTTGGGGATGGGGGACAGGGTGATGTTGCTGGTGAGTATGTGGTGTGGGTCCCATGGATGCCTGTGCACCCAGTGTGCTCTGAGGCTCCTATTGGGACCACCCTGCACTGGGAGCACATGGGACCCATCAAGGCAGAGTGATCTCATGGTTAAATACCACCTTATAACACCACCAGGGACCCCAGAGAGGCTGCGTGTGGCAGCGGGGCCATGGTGGAGCTGCGTTGTCAGGAGGTGGGTGGATCGCAGGGGCTGCCGGGGCACAAGTTAGTACCTTTGCATCTTTACCATGCTTTTGCCTGTGCTGTAGTGGAGCCTGGGAGAGGCTTGTGTCATGGCCCAATGTGCTGGTCAAGTACCTTGTCTGTTGTTCTAGCTCCAGGCTCGGTGCTTCGTTCCTTCATTCCTCATTCCCAATGTTAATCTCAGCACTGATTTGGCGATCCCAAGCGAGCTGGGTTTGCGATAATGCCTGCTACAACATCTTCTGGAACACAACACAGTTTTAAAACAAAAATTGCAAGCAGCTGCTGATGGAAAGCACTTCAAGATGTCAAGCACTAAAGAAGAACTGGGATTTGATGGTTGTTCATCCTTTGTAGTCAAGAGTAACGCAGCAGCATAGGAGGGGTTTGAAGTGCGTGGAGGTAGGTGCATGAAGCACAGAGCCCACGTGTCCAATCTCATCTACTGAATTTACTTTTCCTTGCACCAGCCAGTTTCTGTAATTATTCCTTTCCTCAAGTGCCAGTGTTCTCCAAAGTGTTTTGCGTATTGGCACCTCCAGCCTCTCTTCTGGACCTATGTGGGAAGTGCAACCTGACCAGCTCTACTGGGTCCTCAGCCCACCATTACCACATGAAATGGGCCACGTTCATCTTTTGTTTGCCGTTGCATTGCCAAAGGCTGTTTGGTCAAAACTTGTTTGGCACCAAGTTCCACTTGAAAGTGGCTTCACTGTTTTCTTAGCCTCCGAAGATCAACGGTTGGCCACCAGGAAACGTGTGTCAGGGGCTCTTACGCCATCCCAATGTGGCCTTACAGGTCAGCCTAGAGCAGCTGAGAGCTTGAAATTAGCACTTTTCAAAACCTCATCGTTCATCACGTGGTTGTGTCGGGCAACCCAAAACAAAGTAGGAAGTATGAGACGGGGAAGTGAATGTCGGAAGGAGATGCTGGGGCAGAGAGAGAGGAAGGAGGCCACCGGCGCTGGGTGGCCATTGACTATCTTCATCTCCAGAAATACAAGATTCATCCCAGAATATCCCAGAGTTAGGGTTGTTCTCCTGGCCTCAGGGTCTGAGAACAGGAGCTTTGTGGTGACTCCAAGTTCTCTGGCTGCTACCGACACGTGATAGCGAACTAGCTGTGCTGACGTGGTCCTCCATGGATTGGTCCTCTTGCAGACATCCATCTGCTCCTGGGAGAGGCGATGAGGATGGAAAGAGACAGTTTTAAAAGCAGAGTATGAGTCAGCCAGAGCTGGGGAAAAGCTCTAGCGGAGTCCCCCTTGCCCAGCCAGGCACCCACTGCTGTCGGGGGGCTTTTGGGGGCACCGCCAGCGGTAGCAACTGGCTCAGGCTGGATCTGAGCCTGTGAACCGAGAGATGAAAAGCTGCATCACAGGTCCAGGGAGCCCACCCAGGGCCCTGCAGCCGGCCAAGCGCCAGGCGTGAGGATGGATATGTGGGCCATTGAAAGACCTCATCCAGCGTATATTTGGTTTGTCTTGTGTGACACAGAGAACCTGAATTATTATTTGATCCTGCTCTGAGTAATAACCAGATAAATGGGCCTGCGGATTTCCAAATAAACATTTTAATAAATGATGGGTGAATTAAAGGAGAGCTGCTCCCTCCCTCCCCTACTCCCAATATTAATGTTCAAATGAAGGCAGGAGTGTCTAACAGAGCCCCGTGTACTGTAAATACATTTCTTGCACTGTCACACATAAACACTGGAGAGACGGAGATCAAAAGGTCTCGCTGTGCTGAGCAGAGCAGTGTGATGAAGTGAACATGTTGCTTTGTGGCTGGGGTGGGGTGATGGGACGCCTGAGAATAACAGACTGGCTGGAGACGTAGGAGCCCAGAAGGCCTGGGGGGCCTCAAAGGGGGGAAAAAAAAAAAAATCCCCACTAGCAGCAGGAAAAATAAATAATTCCGTTATCTCTGATGAATTTCTGCCTTTGATCTAGTTTTTCCTCTCCCTCGCGCTGCCTTTTCGTTCCCTCTTCTCCCCCCGGCTCGCAGCCCCCCCCCTCCCCCTCAGACACTTTTTTTCCCCCTTCCCCTCTTGCGGTTTGATTTATCCCACGGCCGGCTCGGGGAGCCTGACGGGCCCTGATGAATGGGCAGAGCTCGTCTGCCCGTAGCCCTGCCCCGGCGTCTGCCAGGACATCCCTGGCTTCTTTTCATTCTTCGAAACCCGGCGTCCCGCCGGGCAGCCTTGTGCAATATATTTGGTTCGCCGGTTGTGCTTTCCTCGGCTACCTCGGGGAAGATGTTTTCTGCCTCTCCTGCTCATACACACACACACACAAAGCCCAGCCTTCCCCATCCCAGGGTTATTTAGCTTAACCTTGACAGCTGCTAAATAATTGGGTGTTTCTTCCACAGCCAGTGCCTCCTTTCTGAGCCAGTGGAGGCCACATGGGTGCCTCTGATATTTTCCTGCAGCATTGCCAAAAAAAAAAAAAAAAAAAAAAAAAAAAAAGGTGGGTTTTTGGAAACGGAGCAGGGCGGAGTGGAAGTGGTCCGAGTCGGGACGGTGGCACCGGAGGGGGAACAGCCTGCCGGGGGGGATGAACAGGGAGCTGTGATGGGAGGCAGTGGGTTTCCTCCTCCTCGGGGCTAGCAGAGCCACTGGACTGACCCTTTCGAGGAGAGAGGAATAATACCAAAATGTTGCTCGCCTGTGGCTTATGCTCAGCTCAGCTCTGAAATTCGGTCTAGAAAGGGCCCAAGTCATGGCAAAGGTCGGCACAAGTGACCGACTTGGGGCACTTCTGTTTCAGTGCCCAGATGAAGATGTCTTTAAAAAAAACCTGCTTTTTTGACTCTCCATGCTTGATAACACTGTGAAAATTCGTCAAAACCATACCACGGGCCTTTTGTAGATCACTGCCTTCTCCCTGCAACTACAAAGTCTACAAAATTTTGTAGCTCAAGCTGGAAAAAGACGCCAGCGAGATGCTGTGTAACAACCCTCCCGGACCCGTCCCTGCCTGCTCCAGCTGTCCTCCACTGACCCATTCCTCCGCTGGCGGTGGGACAGACCCCTGGATTGATGCATCAACTGTTTCCCATGGCTTAAAGCCAAAACTCACACAGTAGCTTGACCATTGGATTGTTAAAAGGTCCATTAAAAAAAAAGTCTTGCAATTCTGCTTTGACATCTCCTCTCTCCCAATCCAGCTGGTTAAAACTTTTGCTTCTATATGACGTTTAATATTAACAGCTTCCATAAAAATCACTGTGAAATACATGACTTTTCTGTCTGATTCAACCCCCAGATCTAGCCCAGCTCCTTGGACAGGCTTTTTTCCCCTCTCTATTTCTTTGTGCCCACAGTGCTGTTCTGGTTGGTCATTCCTGATTTTCCATCCCCTGGAGATGTCTCAGTAATGGCAACCTCCCCCTTTGGGCTTCTTGGCCCTGAGTAAACTCGTCCTTCTCCCAAAAGAGGTTAGCTTAAAAATTCATGCTCTACCCTCAGTGATACATATTTGAAGCTGTTCGTACATTGATACAGAGGTCTGGTTTCTCCCATAGCTTGTTCACTGATCCACTTCCTTCTTTAAAGTCCTCTATCCTCTAATCCTTTTCTTTCTGTAATTTCCTATTTTTGTTCCAGATGAAAATAAATTTTTGCATGGAAGAATTTTAAGAGTTTTTGGACAGTCAATGTGTTCATGGAGCCTGCCGGCAATGAAATACCTCCAGACTTCTTATCCCCGCCAAAAGGTACGTAACCCTTGAAAATTCATGTATAAACAATGTCTTAAAGCCCTAAAATCCAACCCACCTGTCACGCTGAGTGCGATACAACCCATCACGCAAGGCATTCCTGCCCTAAACACTCACAGTAAGGATGAAGAACTGACAGGCAAAAGCACAGAGAGATGAAATAACTCTGACAAAGTGGCAGAGCGGGTTGGAGGCAGAGCTGGGAGGAGAAATTGGGTCTCTCAGAGTCTGTGTTTCTTTTCTTAACCTGTTACGGTGCCCACCCAGCCTGTGTCACTAATGGCTCTTGATGAGAAACCTGCCTCTGATAATTATGCATTTGTGTATTGAAAAATCAGGAGCTCATACACATCCCAGAAGTGTTTTTGGGGGGCTGTAAGGTGAACGGTAGCAATCGCAGTGCCAGGGAAGGTCACATCCAGCCCCTGGGCTGGGTTTCGGGACAGGGCTCCCAGAGAGCATCCAGCCGCTGTTTGAAGACATCCAGAGATGGTGAATCCATCAATTCCCATGGTGGGCTGTGCCAGCGGTTAATCACCCTCACTTAAATATGCATGCCTCGTTTCTCACTGGAATTTGCAGGGCTTCAGCTTTTGAATCATCTTTTAACTTTTCCTTGCAGAACCGCAGACCCTTCCACGGCCGGTGCACGGCGAGTTCGCAGCGCCAGCCGCACGGCTTGGCACCCTGGTGAAGGACTCGGACAGTTTTTCTGGGCTTGCTATTTGGGGTGCTTTATCAATTCACTTTTTTCTATAGCTCAATACCGAGCTCTGTCCTCCCATCGTGATCTCCTTGCATTAATAAGGAATAAACAATTGTATTTCTATTATAAATAAATAGATATATCTCCTTATCCATAGATAGGAATTTAAAAAATGTTCTGGCTTAGAATGGGTTTTTTTCCCCACTAAATTTCCCTAAAATGATCATTTGCAAAAAACAATCAACAGTCAAAAGGCTGCACAATAAGTAAGGTGCTCTCTGTGTTTCCGTAGCATCATTTTGGTTCTTTGGGTTTCATTTGTCTATGTTATTTAAGTGTAATATGCTATACCGTATATGATAAATACTACATCATTTAAGGAAAATACTTTTTAAGTATGATTTGTTTCCAGCCATACACCACACACCAACTGTAGGGCTCCACACAGCAGAGACACGAGTAAGAACACCTCCACCCTGATTTTAATAAAGAATGGGATGTCCTGATCAGCACAGCTGGTAAAGACCCAAGAGTGAAGGCAAGAAGGCTAATTAGCTGAACAACCTGCCGGTAATTAGCAAAAGGGCAGGACTTTCCCTCCCTGGGGTGGTAAATCCCATATAAGCGCCGGCACTGCAGTAGCTGCTGTAATGCTGGTGGTGTTTGGGTGACAGCAAGGTGTGCTTGCCATGATGTATGCAGAGTTTTTTTTCGTCTGGGGAGAAGGGTACGTAGGGTGGGAAGGTGTTGTTTGCTTGTTTGTGTTATTTTGGGGGCAGAAATGTTGTGCCCTGGGTGCTGCTGGTGTTCAGGGAGCAGCGTTTGGAGGGGATGTCCTGCTGTGCAGATGTGACGGCCTGGGATGTGGCTGCAGGCAAATGCTCTGGTGTGGAGCCCTGGGTGACCAAGAGGCAGGATTAAGTCATTCCCTGTCCTCTAGAGAAGACGATTACACTGAGTCCCTTCATCAGACAGAGGCTGTCTCATGCTTTTCAAAGGGAAGAGCTCCTGTTCCAGCTGGGGCAGTTTTGGAGCTAACACAGTAAACCAGGTGGATCATCTCTAAAAATCCTAAGAGCTTCTAGCTTGGGGCTTGGCTGTCTCCAGAAGTGAAAGTAGGAAGAAGAAATGGATGTGTTGAGTTCTGGTTTTGGGGTCTTTATTTCCTCTTTCTCCTAAAATGAGATGGATAGACAGCTTTCAGGTGGCTTTACTGTAGAAGGGAGAGGTGAGGTAACTTCTCTGCTGGAGTGGTGTTAAATAAGGAGAGGTGAGGGCTCAAATGAGCCTGGTGTGGGTCCTGCTCTGGTTGTTGCATGCCTTGTGCCCTGGCTGGGGACAGGGGGTGATGGACATCAGGGTAAAGGCTTGTACCTTCCCTCCTGGCCTCCAGAGGGATATTGGTTTCAGGGAAAGCTCTCAAATGCTTCAGATGAAGCAACCCTTGGTGAGCAGAGCACCTGGAGTGAGGAGCAGGAGTAGAAGCTACTGCCTGCTCTATAAGAATAAGTCCTCCATTGCAGATTTCCTGGGGAGTGACTTGAAATACGTGAAGTTTTAACTCTGTAAAGTTTTTGCTCTGTGCTTCAACTCTCTGCTTTCAACTGAGGGTTTGTTGCCTCCGATCTTGTCTGCCCAGGCTCCATCACGTGCTGCACAGCCCTGCACGTCGGGTACAGATGGAGGGTGAAGGCTTTGGGAGATGCTGGGAACCAGCTGAGGAGGCTAGAGCTCACCTCCCAGCACAGGGTGACTTGCTTGTAGCAGCAATATGAGGAGGAGGCTGTTGATCAAACATTTCTGGAAGACCAGATTTGTGTGCGCTTTGCTGAGTGACTCGCAGAAATAGCCCAGGCTGCCATCCCTCCTGGGGAGCGGCCGCGGCCAGCAATCACGCCGTCGCCTTATCTTTCCCCCAAACATCAGAGAACCGATCTTGCTCCTGAGGCCAGGACCTGACAGCCTTGTACATTAGCACTTTTTTAAAGTGATGTCCACTTTTGAAATAGTACCTGTCCCGAGAGTGGTCACTTCATTTGACAAATGCCAGTGATGACAGCTGGACGCCACGTTACAAACTCCAGCCTTCTGCTTGCCCTTGCTCCAGCCCCGCTTGCAGCTCACCCGCCCCAAGAGAGGCAAGGAGAGCTGTGTTCCCCTTTGCCTTGTCGAGATATTTGTACCTAGTGCCCTCTCTGAGACCACGGCCATGGGCCAAGGTCTGTTTGGACCTTGGACGTGGGCTGTTCTCCCTGGGACCTGTGCCTGGACCCCACCAGCAGCACGGTGCATGGCGCATCACCAAACAGGGCAGCTGAAGGCAGCGAGCAGGTAGATGGGGATTTTGCCAAAAGGACGGTGGGGTTTTGTCACCCTCTAATGTCTGCCCAGTGCAAGGAGCAAAGCAAGGCAGAGAAATCAGCCATCGCCTCGCTATGCGGGAAGGTTTTGGCTGAAAACTTCTGGCTGAGGCTCCTGGACTCTTTGACTGTGCCGGTGCTTGGCTCAAAAGCTGTCCCTAGATGTGTTTTTTGCCCTGAAGAGACCTCACTCTGGTGCCCAAAGGGACTTCTCTGGCTTGATGGGGTTGCTCTAGGCACGGTACTGAAGAGGTGAGACAGCCTGGGCAAGAGGAGATGGGCCTGAGGCTCCTGGTGGCCACGCAGCTGAGCAGAGGAGGTAGAAGGGAGTGAACTCCCTGCTCTGCTGAGCCTGGGCAAGAGCCCTTGGGCTGTTGCTGGAGCATTACTGGGCTGCACAAGTCCCCCCTAAAACCTGCATTGAAACAACATTATTGAAATGACACATGAAGAAAGCTGGGAAACACCAGAATTTGGGTTGCTCGATTAATTTTCTGCCTTTTATTTAAGGAGGAGGCTAAATGCACCCGTTTCCTTGGATTGGGGTGCCCTGCCGAGGATTTCCCTGACAGATGCCCGATGGTGTTTGAGTGACGTTTATGTCGCACTTGCTGTGCATGGGCTACTTGCAGCACCTACGCGAGGGGCTGGGGGGAGCGGCTGAGATACGTGGGCAGCCTGCCTGCCCTTTCGGATGCCCACCCGCTGCTGAAATGGCAGTGGGCTGGAAAACTTAAATCACAGCCCTGTAATTCAATGGGAATAATCTGCGGGTAGGAGCAGAGGGAGCACCTGGGGAGGCTGGGCTCCAGCTCTCCCCATCGGGGCCCTCGCTGTCTTCTGCGGTTCGGTGAAGCTTTCGAGTGTCTCACCAAAGTTTCCCATATTGCTAGATTTCCTAGAAAGCAGCGTGTGCACGTGGGCGGCACAGTGAATACGTGTTGAATGCTGCGCTCTGGGAAACACCAGCTTTGCTGCCCGTGCCCAGTGTGCTTCAGTCTGACGTGTCTCGCATGCATCAGTGTGTTTGGATCACTGCCGCTGGCGATGCTGCGGTTCACGGGCAGTGCTCAGGTAGGCATTTGAGACCTCAGGGCAGCCAACGAGGCATCCAGAAATCCCTGAGCCTGGTAAAATTTTCAGGCAGAGGAAAGGTATTTGGGAAACCTGGGCATAGCTGAACTCTTCTCCTGCTGGTGTATGGAGGAAAAAGCTCTAAGTGCTCTTCAGGTATCTCCTTGGCCACTATCTCTGCTCTACAGGTTAGTGTGTGTTGCTTTTCTTCTCTTCCTTAACTCTGCGGTTCTCCATCATTTGGTCCCACCTCTCTGTGTGCTTCTACGCTCCTTCTCCTGCGCGCCATCCCCTCTGCCAGCCCTCTCTCCCTACCCTTAACATAAATCCTGTCGGACAGGGAAGGCCTGGCTAGACTGGCTTCATGGAGAGCTGGTACCTTGCAGAAGGATGGTTGTCTCTTAAATGGCACAGGGAAGTGCTCCAGGCTCATTCGTGCCCCTAGTAAATGGGGAGTCTCAGCAACATGTTCCCAACTCATCAGCTTTTTGGCAGTTGTTGGGGTGGGGGGTGGAAATCAGATGAATTCTTTTTCTCCCTTGCCTGACTCTTAGATGTTTTCCCCAACCACCAGCTTGTCTTCTCCTGGCCATCCCTCTGAGCCATCCCTTGGTGCCCACCTCTTGATGGGGGTGACCCTCCCATGCAGCTGCCATCTCTCCCCACGTACGTCTCCCTCCGCCTCTGCAACTCCACCGAGACCCGAGTTATGATGTGAAACTTGGACACGTACAGACAACTGGCACAGCCCAAGCTGAGCCTGCAATTTCCTGGCTCATAAAAACATGAGCTTCCTTCAGGCCCCGGTCTCTGCCAGGTCATAGTGATCTGAGTCCCACACCTCCTCCCCAAGGCCCCCCCCACCCCCAAAATATTTCGTGACACCAGCTACGAGCTAGATTTTTTTTATTGCTCCATATGTTGGAGACACATGGAAAAATGCATAGGAGAAATCCCCTTAGCGAGGGAGTGAAAAGCCACCGAGTTTACAGGGTGTTGCAAATAATCTGAGGCAAAACAAATGTTTAAGGCTGACTCGACTGCCAATTTTGAGTACATTGTTTTAAATCCGGAAAAACAGGCCAAGGGGCAGTTGTTAATGGGCCAGTAATTTTCTTCCTTTCTGGACACCCCAGAGCAACAAATATCAAATATTCCTTGGGAAAGAAATCAAGTGTGGGGGCCTTTTTATTTAACATATCAAAAGACATCATTGACTCGCCCTCATAGAGCGCTGCTCCTTCCAGCAAGGGGCTTTTACAAGCAATAACCTGTTTGCGAAGCAGAGCAGCGAAGCCACACAGCCAAGCTTGCAGCTTATTGTTGGTGCTGACTTTTATAAGACACTGTGGGGGCTTACAACAGACGTGCTTTTTGTAAACCAGTCCATTAAACACCGCAACCTGAGCTAAACAGCAGTGGGGGACGGAGCCTCTGGGGACCTTGCCGAGCCGACCTCTCTGCTTCTGCAATAAACTCAGCAGCATCCCACTTATGGCTCAAGCAGCAAAGAGCCTATACAGAGAGGCTAATGTATTGCTGCAGAGAAGGTCAAGTGTGACAAGATCCAGGCTGGAATTTTTCCAGAGGGTTTGGTTGTTGCTACAGATTCAGTTGGCCAAAATGCTGCTGGTCTATGCGGTTTTACTGCCGGTGGTGCTTCGAGGCTTCTGGGATCCCTGTTTCCCTCTCTGGGAGTTGGTGTCATCTTGTGGGTATTACATTGCTCCGCAGCCCAGGGGAAGTGGCTGTGTGCTGGGCAATGGTCCCCCACCTGCCAGGGGACCATGGACCGCTCCTTACAGCTTTGTGTTCCCATTTCTTGCTGGGCACGGCGTGGCTGCGGTGGCTCTGGGCACTCCAGGTAGCTCTGCATTACAATTTCTCCAGCTGCCGTACCGGAACAGAAACATTTCCTGGAAACTGCCTCAAACAGAGCCAGCGTGAATTTTCATGATAAATTATTTCTCTCTTGGGCTGCAAGAGAAGGAAGGACCCGTTGCCTTTCATTATTAAGCACGGGACTTGCACTCCTCTGCACTGTTTGCACGCAGTGAGAGCGTGGTGGCACAGGAGCTCGGGCAGCAACGGTCAGGATCTCTGCTGGCACAGAGGAGGTTTCTGGATGCTCACTCAAACGGCACGGGTGAGAGCAGGGGCTAGCACAGTGATGCCATATGGTTTGGGTGAAAATTACAGTTCTGAGAATGCAGTCTAAAATATCCAAGCCAAAAGGCTCCATGGTCTTGTTTGGACCGAGGAGACTGAGAAACCCCAAAGCTTGCTGCTGTCAGCGTGTCTTGCAGCAGTCAGTGGCTCCCGAGCAGAAGGGGGAAGAGACAGGGAGGGCATTTCATGTGTCATTTGTAATTGGCACTACTGAGCGTGTTGCTGAGCTCAGGCTCCTCTCCACCTCGCTGCCTGCAAGCCCCTGATGCAGTGGGCAGTGATGGTCCTGAGTGCAGCCCTGCCAGGGACTGTGGGGGTCCTGTTCCCTGGCTCAAGCTCCTCTGGAATACCATCGCTCTTGGGCGCTCCTCTTGGTCCCGGTACAGCCTCCACCCCGGCTCCCAGTCCTGCCCAGGTGGGCTTTGGCCGCACGGCAAAGTCCGTGTCTCTTTGGAAGAGCAGCGGCTGCTATGGGAAAGCTGCAGCTCCATGGGGCACGGGGGAAAGGTGTGTTTTGGAGGGGTTCAGGGAGGAGGAGGAGGAGGGGGAACCATCTTCCTGGGGGGGGTCACAGAAAGAGGATGTGTTTGCTGTCTGGGCAGGGACCACAGCCGGCAGCATGAGATGCCTCTGTGGCCAGTCTCTGCAGACCCTGGTGGCACGTGCTTGGGGACATCAGCTGATGGATGTCCCAAGCCAGAGAGGGCAGCCAGCCCTTCTTTGAAATTCTCAAATCTTTCTGAGCTCTCGGTATCCATGGTTTGTGGCAGGGTGTTCTCCAGCTGGATTGCAGGTTTAAAGGGAAAAATCTATCTTTCGTGTTTAAAATCTGCCACCTGATCAGCACCTTGAGGTCCTTTTCTTGCACTGTGAGAAAGGATGAGTGGGTGCCCTGCCTGCTCTCTCTGCCCAGAGTCTGGCTGCCGTGCCATTGCTGGATGTGGGGCTGCTGGATGTGGCTGAACAGCAAGAGTAGCTCTGGGTGAAAATGTGGCACTCTGAAAGCTGGGGACCCGAGGAGGGGTCGGGCTCCACGTTTGAATCCTGCGCTGTGAAACAGGGCTCGGTGGTTGTGAGGTGGGAAATAACCATCTGGCATCCCTGCCCCATCTGCTCTCCCCTGCCTGTCCGTTTTTGCTACGGACAAAGGGGAGAAGAAGGGATTAAGCACTCGCTTTTCACAGGAGCCAGGAGAAGATGTCGATGGGCAAAGCCCCCGTGAGCGCAGCCCCCAGCTGCCCTGGCTGCGTGCAAAGGGCACAGGCACTCACTGCCTTATTCTCTTTCTGAATCTGCTGGTGTTGTCTCAAGAAAAAGCCATCCAGAGCACTTAAGCTCTCTTCCCTCCCCTCGCAGGCAGCAGGGTGGAAATCCTGGGGCGCCCAGCCTGCTGCGTGCAGGTCTCGGGGATCACCCGGCGGTGGCAAAGCTTATGGTGGACTTAAACCGGGGAGGGGGAAAAAAAGAAACAAACCAATAATTTTGACGTTAAATTTGGCCTTGCTGAACCCCACTGGTGTCCTTTCTCTGCAACGGCTGCCCTTGGTCCTCAGCTGCTATCACTTGCTGTGGTCTGAGCAGAGCTGAGCAGCTTTGTGCTGGCCGAGGAGGCTGTAGGCAGCGAGGGAAGACCTGTGCCTGCTTGTCCTTCCCCGAGTGCTCTTAGTATTTCACTTTGAGCTTGAGGCTTTTACCTTTTGGCAGGTCTTCTACTCCCTGCCGGGGCTGGGAGAGGAAAAGGGGTCACTAGAAGACGCTCAAGGCTTGCTGCAGGTCTGTGTGCTAACACTGAGGTTGGCACTGGTTGCAGTTTTCACTAATATTTTTAGTTAGAAAAAATACAGACCTGACAATCTGGGAATGCTGTGGGAGTATCAGTCTCTCTGGCATATTGCTTTAGAAAACTGAATTTCCCCTTGAGTCAAAACTCCTCACCTCTTTGTATTTGCAGAATAGCCCTGTTATTTGTCTGGTTTCAAGATCCTTTTAATTTTTTTATCTGTTTTTGAGGTCTTGTTCAAATTGAATGAACTACCTTGGAGCACATCTTGATGAGTCCATGCTTTAAAGAAATTTCCAATTTATTTACTTGAAAAACAGGGTGTTCTGTTCTGAATTGGGATAATACTACTCAAAACCCCTCTGTACTAATTCAGCTGAACGTTTTCTTGTGCAGATACCTACTATTGCATTCCTGAGCCAGAAAGTTTATAATTATGAGTTTGAAAGCCATTTATTCTAGTCATTTTTGATCTAAAAAGTCTGGGTTGCAGGTCTCTGGGTGGATGAAAACTTTAAGGACAAATGATTCCAGTCCACGAAGGGGTTCAGGACTGGGACTGCGAGGGCTGGTCCTGTTGCACTGTGCACAGCATCTGCAGCATCCCATGGTCCAGCGCTCGTCACGGGGTGGGGGGATGCTGCAGCCAGGGCGTTTCCATGGAAACGGGAAGATGCTGAGTCTGAGATGCGGTTTGGTCCCCACAGATGTTGCAGGGGATGAGGCGGCGAGGCCGGAGCACCCCAGAGGGGCCCGGGGGGGGGACCCCTCGGGGCAGGCTGCCCCCGGCCCCGCTGAGGAAGGCAGCCCTGCGGGGGCTTTCGGGGGGCTTCGGGCGAAGGGTGCGGGTGACATCTTGTGGCGACGGCTCCTCGCCGGGGCTGTGCAGTGATGCGGCCGCAACAGCAGAGGCTGCTCGGCCATTCCGGCTCAAATCCCGAAGCCTGGGATTGGGGAGAGCTGCCCTCCGGTCCCTCGGGCTGCAAGCCTTGCCCTGAGGCTTCGCTGCTGGCTCCGTCCCGAAGAGCCCGCACACACACGCACAGCTCGGGCTCGGCCAGGGCGTGAGGACAAAGCTGGTGGCGAGGCAGCCCCGGTGCCCCGCAGGAGGCTAAAATCCTTTTTTTCCCTTTTGCCGATCAGCATCTCTGCCAGCCAGCGGAAAATTTCAGCCATCCTAATAAGCACAGATGTGGCTAGGCTTTCCCGGGTTCGTGCCTTGAAGGGGACGTGGGGTGCTCAGTTTAGTCCGTCCTGATGCTCTGCAGCAAGACCTTGTCCTACCCAGTGGACTAAAAACCGGTGGAGGGTCTGTAATCAAATGTGAACTCACTGCTGTGAGATGCTGTGGAAGTCAGAAATATCAGTGGGTTTGAAAGGGGCTGGAAACCTTCAGAAAGAAAAGGGCTGTCTGTCGGGGGGATGTTAGACACCACGGTTTGGAGATAACTTGGGATGTCCCTAGACCACTGACCACCAGCAGCTGAGGCAGGAGTAGCTCCATGTGTATGTTGCTTCCTTGCCTGAGCACCTGATGCTGGCTGGTGTGAGGAGGAGGATGCTGAGCCAGCTGGCTGTTTGGACTGGCCCCTGGTTGCTGGTTTTTATGGACTTTATGGATTCTTTTGGGAATCTGTTTCAGTCCCAGATGTTGAGGTATAACATCAGGGCAGAGCTCTGAAAATTCATCACACCCCAGATGGCAGCCAGTGCCTGTCCTGGTGCTCTGGCATGCGGAGGAGGGACTAGCACCCTACTTTCTTGGGAGATGGGGAGGGTTTAAAAGTGTCTGGCTCTTTAGGGCTTTGCTCTCACTGCTTATTCTGCGGAGGAAAAGGTTAATCCCTGGGCAGGGGTGATGGTTGGGACTGTGCCACGGCTGAGCAGCTTGGGGATTTTCTTATTCCCCTTGAGCGTGGTTTGTCCCTTGGCTCCCAGCACCCTCCTGCCACCGTCCTGGTCCCCACGAGTGACAGGCACCTGCTTCCTCCGAGCTGCTGTGGGAGCCGCCTTGACTGTTGCAGCCAGCAATGCCCAGCGTGTCCCTGGTGTGTCCGTGCCTCCAGGCACCCAGCGCTGCAGAGTAGCTCCAGCAGCAAGCAAGGAATAAAGTGACCCTGGGGGTTTTGGTACCTGTAGGTCACTGGGCACCTGCTCTTTGGCTCGGACATCCCTTCCCTGACTGTTAGCAGCATGAAGCAGGGTCCATCTCCTGCTCTGCATGTATATTTTTGGTGGTACAAGGTCCCTGGTGTGAGTCCCCATGGCTTTTTGGGGTAGGACGTTCTTGGTTCATACAGCTCCGAGTGGAAGCAGGACTTGGGATGCAGCTGGGATTTTGTATATGATGGGGGGGCTGTAGGTACTTCAATGCTGTAATTAATCAAGTGGATCTTGTAGTGCTGTAGGGAAGGAGACAGGGGGTGAACCCCTATTTTGGGGGTCATGGCTCTCCTCTCCCCCCATGGACCCACGTGAGGGGCAGGTACTTCCCATAGGGACTTTTGAGAGCACCTCTTTGGGCGGCTGAGTTGACGGAGGGTTAATGAGTTGAGAAGGCCTCCCGCTTCCTCGGTGGATGGAAAGGTTTAACTCTACCCTGCCTCAGCCACCATTTTTCTGGTCGGGTGGGCAGGAGGCTTAAAATGCCACTTTGGCTGGCAGAAAGATGGGGGCCAGGGGAAGGGTGAAGAAAAAAGCTTTTACTTCCAAAAATAACTCTGGAACAAAATGAAAAGGTCGGAGGGCTAGCAGGGAAACGGAGAAGTACCATCCCCAGGGGCCAGCACTGAAGTTTTCATCCTCTGAGTACCCGAGGAAGGAAAGCTTGGCTATATTAAAGACCGTCCCCCGCTGCCAGGACTAAAACAGGCTGTGGCACGGTGAGCGCCGGGACGTGTGAGAGCAGCTGGGTGACCGTGGCACAGAGCACCTTACTGCCCTTCCTCCCCACCGGCTGTTTGTAGTCGAGCCTCCCTCAGCCCATCCTCTAACCAAATTTGTCTCCTCTCTGCAGTCAGAGCTGGGACAGAGTGGGGCACGGCATGGCCAGACAGGGCAGCGGTGGCATCACGGTGTTGGCCGTGTCTCTGCCGGTGGGAGCTCTCGTTGCCTGGCTCTCTGGCTTTTGCAGGGCGATGCTGCAGCTGCTTCCCAGCCCCAGGACTCCCATGACTGTGGCACGGGGCAGGAGCAGGGACCGAGGGGCTCCTCTGCTCCACTGGTCCCTTACCCATGCGTGTGCTGGGCCGTGCCCAGGCACAGGGCTGGCTGTCTTGGAGACGAAGATGAGACAGGATGGGATTGCCCAAAGGGTGGAAATGTTTGTGGTGTTTCATCAGGCTCTGCCCGCACCAGAGGGAGATCAGCAGCGAGGGAGAAAGGATTGGGGTCTGCTGGGCATGAACCAAGCAGAGGCAGGAGGACATCTGACATCCCCTTAGCTGGGGACCGACATCCAGCTCCCCTTTACAGAGCAGGATTTGATTCAGAGGGAGGTGCTGGGGCTATGTCTCTGCGGGCCGTGGGGGAGCTCTGGCTGCAAGTGTTACAGGTGGTGGAAGGAGGAACTTGCTGCTCTGCTGGCTTTTCTTTTTCTCTCCCCCCACCCCCCCCCTTGATCTAAACACCAGTGTCCCAGCCTTACACCGAGCTCAGGGCTTCTTGAAGAAGCCGTTCCCTCCAGCTTGGCGCTGAGCCGGTCAGAGGGAGTGGCTGTGCCAGCAATCCCCAGGCCATGAGACCCAGGAGCTGGCACAGCCCTTGAGCACGAGGACACAGGAAAATCCTGTACAAAGAGGAAAAAAATCAGAATATCCCCCCCCCAAGGGTGTCTCCTGGCCAAGAGCAGGTCATCCTGCGGCATCCCCGCAGGGCACTGTGGCCTCGCTGCCCAGCGTAAGGCAAGCACAGGGGCTGTCCTTGCTCCCCACCCTGGCACCCATCCCTGGACCCAGCACCCATCCCTGCCTCAAGTGAGGGGCTTGCCTGTGGGTCCCAGTGCCTGATGCTGCAAAAGCCACCTCCCGTGCACAGGGCCCTCCCCCCAAAAAAGGGATTTGCAAAAGAAGAAGATGCAGAGGGTATTTCCTGGAGCAAGTGTTGGGTGGGCATTTTATCGCCGGTGGTGGCCAGTGTGCCAGGAAATAGTGTTATTTCTTCCCTTCATGGAGCTGGGAGGTGATAAACACTGGGGTCTGCCTCCATTCAGCTGTGATCCATCAAGGCGGAGGGGGGGCACTCGCACCAGAGAGCGGGTGAAGGGAGGTCAGTGATTGTGTAAACAGGCACTTTAGAGTTCACCCCGAGCTGGTATTACTGTAATTCATTAGAGGTGTCAGCCCTCTTTGTAGTTCCTCGCTCGGAGAGCCCCTTGCCTGGCAACTTCTAACATCCAGCCTTGCCAGCAGAAAAATAAACGGCATGAGATGTCTTCGCAGGAGACAAAGTTGCAGCATCACCCTGCAGAAAAAGTGCGATTTAGCATCCCTGCATGTTTTCAGGCCAGGCTCTGTTGCACTAACAAAGGCTCCTCCACCGTTGGGGCACCCGGCGTTGAAGAAGTCCTGTTTGCTCCTGCCAAACTGATGCTAAGTGAGATGCAACGTGGTGTCCGACCACGTTGGTCGGGCAGAGCTCACCCACTGCTGAAATGACAGAATTTGCTTAGGAGAAAAAGCACGAGGGCGCTGAACGCACTGTGCTTTCCCACAGCCAGGATGCGGATTTGCTTTGGGGGACCCCTAACCCCCTCTACGCAGGAGGTTGGGGAGCGCGGGAGCCTGCTGCCTCTCCCTGCACACTGGGACCCGTGGGCTGATGCACCTCTGTGGAGCATCCTTTCCAGCTCGATTCAAACTGCTTGCACCAAACCCCCACCAAATAGATATCTCCGTTCTGCCCAGGATGGTGTGAGGTTCGGGGAGCCTGCGCTCTCCTCCGCAGCCCACCTGCAGCTGTCGTGCTCGGTGTGAAGCTCGGTACCACTTGTCCTCATCTGGGAATGGAACGAGGCTTTGGAGGGAGCTTGCGAGGCCCATGTGCTGGAGGAGGATGAGGAGGGCTGCAGCGCTCTCCCCGTCAGAACAGCTTGTTCCCGTCCCCTCGCCGGCTTGCTCTGCTGCAACACTTCACTCGACTTAAAAGGGCACTAAAATTCCCCCTCCCAGCGGCGGGGAAGCCCAGCACAGTACATAAACTGCCAGAGGTGTCCGGTGAGCGGTTCATGCGGTGGCTTACGGGGCTGTAAACACCAGGGAGGATGAAGCACTGTGGAGGGCTGCCCTGGGGCTGCAGCAGCTCGGATGGGCGCTCTGGCACGGTGGCGGTGATGCTGAAGAGCAAGCTTCAGGGAAAGGAGGGAGCGAAGCGGCATTTCGCTCTGCCCAGAGGGTATTAACACCTCCCAGGCAGGATGAAACTGCTCCTTCCAACCAAAATATTCCCGCAGGTGTGCTTGGTAAAGCAGAGGAAGGGACTCTGCAGATGAAAGCGTTGGACAGCCGCTCCTGCAACGGCTTCTGCACGTTGCCGTACCCGGGAGATGCGGCACACTCTCCTAAGAAGAGTTATGGCCTCAGCTGCGTGTCGGCAGGAGATGAGCTGAAGATTGTGAGTCCTCTGCGGGCAGGGCTGTGCCTTGCTGAGCTCTCCAGCTTGGTGGGGCTGCTCGGGGCGACCCTGTGTTGGGACCATGGCGTCCTGGTCAAGTCGAAGGTCACCTCCCAGTGCTGGGGGCACTGTTCCCAGTGATGTGATAGCAACAGGCAAATAAACGCAGAGAATTCAAATCTGCTTCCAGATCTGGGGGCCTGGTGAACCCCGCTAAGGAACTGGACTAGTTCATCATCAGCCTGTAGATGACAAGAAAGCTGGGTTTTCTGGCGTTCTCGGCATCAAAGGCTTGGGACAAGCCTTCCTGTTTGTAAGGAACGGTTGAGATGCCCATGGCGTGAGCAGTTGGGGCTGTACAAAAGGCATACATGGGAGTGAAATCCCTGGCAAACAATGTGAGACTTTGCATCTCTGCAAAGAGATGCTTCAGACCAACAGGTCTGAAGCTGCAGCAGAGGAGCTGGTGTGGGGAAACAAGCTAATGGCTTTAAGCGTGCAAGACCCCCTAAATGTTTTTATATTCAGTGTGAAAATCTTCTCATAGGAGTCCCATGTTTCTCTTTTATTTAATGCTTCAGATTTGCGTGTTTTCAGGCCAGGCTGTGTTGCGCTAACAAAGGCTCCTCCTCCACTGGGGCACCCGCTGTTGCAGTCCTACTTGTTCCCACCAAACCCATGCTAAGTGAGATGCAACGTGGTGCCTGACCGCGCTGGTCTGGCCGAAGAAGACAGAGCCCACCCACTGCTGAAATGACCGAATTTGCTCAGAAGAAAGAGTGAGGGTGCTGAACGCACTTTGGGTTTTGTGAGGACGTTTGACTCTGCCACAAGCCTACTGAGAAGCCAGCGGTTTGGTGAGTCTCGCCCAGGCTGCTAGAGCGAGGCTGACTCCCTAGGGAAGGGATGTCCGCCTCAGATGGGGTGGGAGGAAGAAACGACCCTGGGATGCAGTGGAGCTGACATCACTCGTGGTCTTTGCATCAAGCTCTGATGCTCTGCTCGGCGAGGAGGGTGAGCGGTGGGGCCGGGGCAGCCTGCGGCACAGCACCTTCTTTGGCCCTTAACGCTACAAACAAACGACTATTAACCCGGGCGACGATTTCCATTTCTCCCTTATCTGCCTCCTCAGTGCCACAACCTAATCTAATCCCATCTCTCCACTTGCTGAACTCATTACTGCGATATCAGAGTGCCGTGTTCCCAAATAAATCCAACCTCTCCTGCCCCGTTGCAGGGGGGTGTGTGCGCTGGCGGGGGAAACACGTCCGTGATAGACCCGCTTCTGATGCCTTCGTGCTGGAATAAGAAAACAAGTGTCGGCTCCCAGCTCTGTAGTCGCTAATAAACCATCTGGCATTGCTTATTTTAATTGCGTTGTGCTCCGATGGAGGGCCGGCGAGGAGAGAGGGTGCCCTACATTCTTGCACACGGCATTTGGTCGGGGATAATTGTGCTGTGCGAGCGGCAGGATCCCAGCGCCAGGGCCTTTGATTCCCGGCCAAGGGAGGCAGGTGCTTTCAATATTCGCCCTGCTAAGCCTCTCTGATAGGGAAAAGTGTTTGCAAGATGCATATGGTGGAGGAGAGGCCGAGGAGGGAGTTCAGCCTGGGTAGGCAGCGAGTCCTCGGTCCGGGCTGCCCCGTGGCCTTGTGCCGCAGCCGTCCCTCGTCGCGTCTTGCCCTTCCCGTGCTGCCTGTCGATGTGTTTGCTGTGTGCGGCTCTCCCGAGGTGTCAGCCGTGGCCTGTCACCCTGTGCTGCCTCGGAGCAGCTTGAGCGGTGCCTGATGCTTTCCCCTCCCTTCCCATAGCTCTCTGCCCCTTGCTGCTGCCTCTCTGCTCTCCTAAATCCTCCCTCCATCCGTGCCCCGTCGCCGGCTCCAGTTTGTCTGTTCAAGATGGGATGAGGCAGCTGCATCCCTGTGCCGAGGGCTGTTTCTGCAGCTCGGGAAGGCTCCAGCCACCTCCACAGCCCATACAAAGGTGAGCATCTTGGCACGGTCCTTGGGTTGCTCCTAGTGCTGGAGCGAAAATAGGCCAGGCGTGGCAAGGGGAGGCTGTGACTGCATCCCTGGCTGTGTCACCAGGCTTTCCCCTCCTCGTGCCTCAGTTTCCCTTTCTGCTCTTCAGTATTCATGCTCAGCCTCCAAGTGCTGAGATGCAGGACTCTGTGCAGGCATGGCTGTAGATGGAGACTGCGGGTCTTTGGTTTGTTACTGGGTGGGAAGAAAGCACTTTGTGGTCTGTGGGGTATTTTGGCAGGTAAATCCTTTGGGCTGGGACTTGTATGACGTGACTGTGTCCGTGGGGACGTGGCAGTGCTGATCAGGCCATCCCTCCTGCCTTACTTCCCCCTACTGGGATCTCATTTTTCTTGCAAGTCTTTCCTAGGGGTCTTCAGCTTCACTCGCTTCACAGGGAGACCCAGCACCCCCCAGCCCCACGTCGTGCCGGCACCAGCAGGAAGAATAAAGCGGGTCTGGCACAGGGTATTGCACGGGGCACGGCACCGCCTCGTCCCATCAGTGCAGAACTGGGGCTGGGCTCCCCTCTCCCTGGCTGCCGCCCGTCCTGGTCTGGAGTGGGACATCTCGGCCATCCCCACTTGACATGGCAGCCCCTCCATGTGCCTTCGGCTCGCTGTGGAGACAGTCAGTAGCACCACGGCGCAGAGCATCACCACTCTGGAGTAAGCTGGGAGCCTAACCCTTGCGCTGCTCGTCTGTTCCCTCTGCTCTTTGCCTCCCGAATCGCTCCCCACCCTTCCTCTGCGCTGGCCCTGTCAGCTCTTAAGCCCAAAGCCCTCCATCCACACAAAAAAGGCTCGTCCCTGCCAGATCCCCCAGCCTGGTGGATGAGCAGACATTTTCATGTCTTGATTTTCCCAGGGTTTTCTGATAAATCCTGTCTCCATAACCCCAGCCTTGATTGACTCATTATCAGGCAACGCACGGCGAGGAAGCAACCCGTGACCCTGCCTGGGGAGATGGGGTGACCCCGTGGGAGTAACCCTTATCGGCCTTTTTTAAAAGCTTCCCTTTTTAACATGACAGAGGAGCTTCGGCCAAGCCAAGCAATACCTAAATAGCGACGGGGTGGAGGTGAGCACAAGGGAGGGCAGGAAGCGTCGGGCACGTGGGGTGGGATTATTTCTGCTGGCAGAGCGTGAGGGTGTTTGCTGAGGTTGGGAAGAGCCTCTGCCTGGGTGAAAACATCGACCCAGTTCCCATCGGAAGAGCCGAGCGTCCTGGTGGAGCGGTGCTGGCTGCGGCTCAGGGGGGGGCTGAGCTCGCCCTCACCCAACGCCTTGCCTGAGTCCACCTGCTCCGTGCAGATGGGCTTCCTGGCTTCCCGGCTTCCCACTGGGGTTATCGGGAGAAAGCCCGCCGGGAGATAGGAGCGTCCATGGGGGAAGGTGACATCGGACAGGCTCGGCATTGGGGCCAAGCCCACAAATCAGGCTGTCCCGCATGCCTGGGATAGAGGGGAGGTTGTCAGCTGTGTCCCTGCTGTCCCCAAACCCCGGGTGTCTACCAGGAGGGGGGTAATTTGTCTTCCTTTTTCCTCCCAGCTGTTTTTATAGCAAGCGACCTTTCAACCCTCACCTCATCTTTACGGAGGTGATAAAAGTGTTAGGGCATCACTGACCCGCTTTCCCTCCAGCATCCCTTCCCAGGGGGAGGTGTGGGGGCCGTGGGATCTGGCACGTGCCGGGCTGGCAGAGCTGCTGGCAGGGGCAGGCAGGACAGCAGTGAGCCGGCAGGGTCGCTCAGCGTGCGGGAGCAGGGATGGAACCATGGAGGGCAAAAGAGGAGGTGGAAATCCCATCGCTTGCCTTGTTGCAGAGAGGATAACGCCTTGCTCAGGACAGAGCCCTGTGAGGGAGACGGGAGCGACCCTCCTGCCTCTCATCCTGCTTCAGGGCACGGATCGCTCCCTTCGATGGGCCAAGGGCCGACTTGCCCGCGTGGGTCGCTGATCCGACCCCCCAGCTCCCCGGCAGGGATTAACGGGAATGGGTTTTTGCCAAGTCCCGGCTGTCACTGTGTTCCCACCTTTGATCAGGAGTCGGCATTCCTGAAGTGCTCCATCTCCCACATGTTGCGCTGATCAAAGGCAGCTGTTGCCTGGACCCTCCCCTGAGTCCATTTACACACAGCCCCCCCAAAAATACAGAAATACAAAGGAAACTGAAGGCGGTGGAAGGGGTGATGGATGGAGGAGAGACCGGGCAAGGGGCAGCAGCAGGCAAAATCCCTCTCCCTGGGCTCCTCGCAGAGGGTCCCATACACAGCCATCAAGAAGGCTGATGGGGAGTGTGTTGTGGGTCTAGAGATGCTGAAGGTTGGCTCGGGGCACCCTGGGAAGGAGTTGGACCTTATCTGTCACCTGGAGGAAATGGTGGCATTGGTGGGTGACAGCAATTGCCTGGGCCAGATGCAGCTGCGGCAGAGCACAGCCAGTATCTCCCATGGCTTTAGGTGGGGTCAGGAGGGAGACCTTTCTTTTAAGCCCACTCTGATCTCAGCGGTTAGTGTGTGCTCAATGCCAAGGTCCACGCAGTCCTTGGAGGACCATGGGTGGTTCTGCTAGGGAGAGATGTTGCTGGAGACGTGTGGGCTAGCGGTGGTGTTCCTCACCAGCCCATGGGCAGAGCGGTGCCGTGAGGGGTTTGACCTCATGGACCATCTCCTTCGGCTCTGCCGGCCACCAGCATCATCTGCCTCAGAGGGAGAGGAAGGAGGTCTGAGACCTGCTCTGGTGGTGGCTCCTCTCCAGGGCAAGTGTGGTCCCGTTAAATGTGTTTTGGCAAATGATTTATTGTTCGTGCACGTGATTTAACTCTGGTCCCCAGCTCCTGTAATGCAAAGGACTTGGACTATCTGGGTTTCCAAGTCCTTTCTGAATCCTTCTCCACGGCAATCCTAGCTGGCGTCAGCAACTCGTTTGTGCTCGGAGACCTGATGGGGGAAAGCTCTCCTGCCCTTCCCCATCCTCACACCCATCTGCTTGTTACTCAGCATTACAGTTTAGCTTTAAGGCTTCGAAAAGACACAATCTCCGTCCCAAAACTGCAGACGCAAAGAGGGCAGAGAGCAGGACCGCAGGACACGCTTGCAGACCATTTCCTTAGCTGAGGCGGCAGGTTCAGGTGAGGGTTTATCTGGTTGGAAGCCAAATTCTGCTGCCCACAGTGACACTGTAGCAATCACATCCCCCAGGCAAGGACGAAAGCATCCTCTCCCTCTAGCAAAGGGTTCGGCAGACCAGGCTGGGCAGAGTCCCAGCTGCCCAGGGATGAAGCCCTTCAGAAGGGCAGTTTGTCCTCCTGCTCCTCCCTTGGCCCCATCTTGTTGTGCAGCACACGGGGGGGCAGGCGTATCGGGCACCGCATTTCCAAGCACCAGCTATATCATTAAAGGCAGCCTTTTATTTCCTTCCTCCAGGACTGGGCAGGACAATTTGCTCCTTTGGGAAGGTCCAGCCATCTCTGCTCCCAAACCCTAACATCTCCAGCAGCAAAACCGAGGAGGTTCGGGCAGCGTTTCCAATGGTGCAGTTAATATAACATTACGCGCGTAAGCAGGGTGCCTTGGTGGGGTGCCAGCACACCAACCAAGTGGTGAGTGTTGCTGGGTCACATTCATCCCTGTCCTCGCTGGTATCTGTGGGTTAATTTAATCAGCTGAAGAAGGTCCTCAGCCAGGTTACAGCCCTCTGTGGTAATCCCTCGAGGCTGAATTTTGCTTGTTATGCACTTCTAAAAGAAAAGAGAGGGACTCGAGGTCTGAGTGTCAAGGAAACTAAGCACCTCTAGTGCTTACTGCCATCGAGGGGTGTGGGTACGCTCAGAACCCCCCTACAACCCCCAAACCTGCTCGGCAGCATCCCACGAGCATCAGAACGGCTGCCTGGCATGAGGGATCCTGTCCTAGCAAGGGTGACCCCGGCTCAGATGAATCTTACCTTCCCTGTTCACCTTCACCAGCGTCCGGCGGTGGCCGAGGCACTCCCGATCAGACAGGCATGAAGGGCTCCTCGGGGCTGCGCTCGTCCTTCTCAGGCAGGGCTGGCAGCGCCTGCCTCCAGCCCAGGGCAGTCGAGGGCAGGCTGGCTTGTCGCCACAGCAGCCGTCCCGGCTCGGGGTCACAGCTCTGCCTGCCCAGGAGTGACAGGCTGTGCTGTGGCACCTGGGGAAATTGGGGAGAAACCTCTGGTGCCCCTTTGGACAGCGCGGGGGCTATAGAACAAGAGAAGCATCTCTCCAAAGACCGCAGTAGACTTTGCATCTGACCTCTCTCTCATCATACCTAGGGATAGACAGGATCTGCGGCAGCTTCTTTCTTTCTCTCCTTCTCAACAGCACTTTACCCCCGGTGCATTCACCTCCCGGAGCACAATGTCGGGGACCCTTTGCCCCTCCGCCCACACCTGCCTCTCCCCACTGAGAGATGGCCCCGACACCGCGGTCCCTTGCCCTAACCCTGCTTTCCAAAGTTCAGCTGCTTGGCTGCAGGCAGCCCGTAATACCATTTTACAGCAAGGTGACCCCTGCTCTTTGACGCTGTGCAACCCCCTGTCCGGCCGGCCGCCGAGCCGGCCACCTAACACGTTGTGACAGGTCGACTGGATGGAGCTCGCGGAGGGACCACGTCTTCCCCCTCCTCTCGGCGGTGGGGTTGACAGAGCGTTGGGTCCCCCTCTCTGCCGAGCGTGGTGGGGGGGTGGATTTGGAGGAGCGAGGGTGAAGGGACGGTCATCGCCCGGGCCCTGCCACCAGCCCATCGGACACCCCAACATGGAGCTAACTGGGGGGACAGGAGGGCAAACCTGGTGCTCTCTCCGGACGGCATCCCGGCTGTGGGTTGATGTTGTGTCACCTTCACTGGGCATGTCACCTCCCAGTTACCTTCTGCCTCTCATTGCTATAAGCAGGTTTAAGAAACAAAACCTGGGCACAGTTGCTTTTCCTTTCACTTCCCCACCCAGCTCGCAGTGTGGCCGCCTGCGTCCATCCCATCCGCTGCTGGGGACCCCTCGCCGGGAGCAGGTCCGGCACTGCTGCGAGGACAGCCGGTGGCACGGGGACAGGAGTATCTCACACTGGCATCGTCAAAGACAATAGTTTCCATGGGCAAAAAAACCCCAAAAAACAATTTATTCGGTCTCTTCCCCAGTCTCTGCTTTGGAGCACAGGCTGTTTGACCTGCACCCAGTGAACCATCCAAGCTGGCTGTACAATGCCCTGTCTATCCCCTACCCGTGCTGCGTGCCAGCAGCAGAAGGGTTAAGGATGATCTTCAGGACAGATATTCAAGCACTGGGAGCTGCTTTCCAAAACCTCCTTTGAGCCTTCTCAAGACAGGGCCTCGGTTTTCCTCTTGTCTGCCCAGGGCTGGGATCTCTGATCGGAAACGAGTCTGCCTTGGGGAAGGACCTTGCATGGTGCAGCAGAACCACCCGCTGAAGGAGCAACTCTCTTATCTTTCTGATGTCCCCAAAATCTCTGGTTTTCCAGCAAAAGGATGTTGTTCCAACTCTCACATTTGTAAACTTAAAATCTTGACCCACCCTGGGGAGCAGAAACCACAAAGGAAATCAAATCTAAAGTCAATGTTTGTAAAGCTTGTCCTTCTGTATTGAATCTTTGCATCTGGGGAGGGCTAAAACATGTTGTTTTTAAGAAGCGAGATAAGCAAAGTTGAGCATCTCCATGGACTTTGCAAAACCCACGTCCCCGCATGGACACTGAGGCTTCTTTGCTGGGATCAAGAGTCAGCTTGGGGACCTGGCCCAGAGCCTGGCTTAGTTAAGCACCTCTCTCCCAAGCTTCGGTGGAGAACTGGCTCTTTCTGGTCCCAGGCACCCTCAGAGGACACAGCCTCGGCAGCCGAGTGCTGGGGCCAAGCTCTCTCCTGGGGAAAATCAACCCCAATTGCAGGAGAGGTTAGTAGGAGGGAAACTGCAGCCCCAGGTGAAGTCGTGGCTGGAGGTGAGGACCCACCAAGAGCAGAACGGTACCTCTCTGTCCCAGCAGCGCCCAGTTAGGAGGCAGGAACAGGCAAGGACAGTGCTGTCTGGCCAGCTTGGGCAGGAGCTGGGCACCGCTGCCGGCTGCGAGTAGCAGGTGAGGAGGAGATGGGGAGGGAGAGAGGGGGGCAAGTGTCTTGGAGAGGACGGGAGTGACAAGGGCAAGGTCTGGATGTGTTAGTGATGGCGTGAGTGTAGCCCTGTCAGTGCCAGCCTTCATCCCAAGTGACAGGCCCGACAGCCCGGCCAAGGACGAGGCAGGAGCAGAGGGCAAGGGGGGGAGGGTGCTGGATCCCTGGTACCGTGACACCTCACGGAGACCCCTTTGAAGGGCCAGGTGAACAGGAGCAGGAGCATCTCCTCCTGGGTACCCCCAGTCGGGGCAGTGGGGTGAGAGGGGTTTGTGCTGTGCATTTTCCCTTTGAGCAGGGCACCAGACGGCAGTCCCAGCAGCATCCCACCCTCTCCTGTTCCCCATGCACTGAGCCTGGCCATTGCCTCGGCTCTCCTTCCCTGGAACATGCAAGTGTTTCCCTTGCTGCTCACCTGGGGGGAGAGCGTGGGCTCGGGCTGGGGTCTCCAGTTAACAAGCCTGCATCCCAGTCCTACCAGGACACTGGGATGTAGCAGCGGTGCGGTTGGGTTGAGGACTGACTCCTCCAAATAGCTTGCTGCCATGTGCTCCCTGCTGCTTTCAGCCTTTGGGATGGGCACGGCCAGCTGGATCCACCTCGAAGGGGCATTAGGAGACGGTGGCCCTGCCCATGCTGTTTGTGGGGTGGAAGACCTCTGTGCCAGGGTGGCTTGGGCTGGGCGGAGGCAGCCTCCATCCCTGGGGTAAATCAGGTGTGGAGCCAAACTGGGGTGGAAAAACTAGTGAGGGTTGTGCTGAAGCTGAGAGCTGTCCTGAGCATCTTCCTCTGGGAACAAAGGTGTAAAGTCGGATTTGAGGCCCAGATCACCGCCCCGCATGTAAGACAGGCAGAGCTGGACTGAAGGGCTGTGAGCAAGAGGGGATGCTTGAAGGAGAATAGTCCCGCTTCCCTTAAATATGCTCACCCTCCAGCAATGGATGTTCAGGCAAGAGAGGACCCTCAGCGTTTAAGAACCCTCAAGGGATTTTTCTTCCATGATTTTTGGCCTCTTTTGTCCACGGGAGCTTCTGCAACACAACATCCCCTGGCTGTGCCGTTATTTAGCTGTTCCTCGGAGAGAAGCCGCTTTTGCTTACTCCTGTTACCCTTTCCTCCTTGCTCCTGCTGCGCGGGTTTTAGGTGGGAGAGCGGAGCGGCGAGGCACGCTGCGGCTTCCCCCCGCGTTAAACCCAACTCCTCGACAGCCCCCGCGGGAGTTTTACTCCCGTGGGCGCTGCCGTGCCCGGCTCGGAGCTGCTCAGCGCGGAGCCGCCGCCGGGAGCGGGCAGCGGTGGGTGCGGAGCTCCCTCCTCCGGCCCCGCGGAGCAGCGCGGCCGGGCCGGGGGGCTGCAGCCGCACGCCTCGGAGAAACCCGGGGGTGGGCAGCGGGGTCCCCTCTGATGGCGGGGGCGGGGGGGGGGCGACACAGCATCACCGAGGGGGTTCTGACAGCGGCCGGTAACGGGCTGGCGGGGGACACGGGGTGACCCACCGGGAAGGCGCTGCCGGCTCTCCCCTCGGAGTCCCCCCCTGCTACCCCCCCGCCCCGTTCCCCCCCAAACACTGCCCGGTCCCTGCCCCCTTGATGCGCCATTGATGCTCCCTGTTGTCCCCCCGGGGTCCTGCGCTCCAGCCGACCCCGCCCCGTTGCTAGGGGCCCGTTGCTAAGGCCGTCGCTAGGGGCCCGTTGCCACGACTCGGGCCCCGCCTCTGGCGCCTGCGCGCTGCGGCCCCTCGCCCACGTGACTCGGCGGGAAGATGGCGGCGCCCGCGGGCCGGCGTGTGTGGCGCTGAGCGCGGCGGGGCCTTGCGCGGTGGCGGCCGGTTTCTGTCGCTGCCATGTCGCGGCTTATCGTGAAGAACCTTCCCAACGGGGTGAGCCCACCGCACGGTTGCGGCGTCTGCGGGGTGGAGGGAGCTTTCCGGGCCTAGAGATGGGTCTGAGGGGACACACCGGGAGGCCGCGGGCTCCTGGGCAGGGAGAGGCCCCGGGAGGGGAGGGGGCCGTCGGTATGGTGGGGACGAGGATGAGCGGGGAGATTCCCTGGGAGAGAGGGTCTTCGGTTTGGGGTGGGGGAGGAAAATGTCTTGGTGGGGGAGCAGGGAGATGTCCTGGGCGAAGGGGCTCTAAGGGGGTAAGGGGTCGTGGAGATGTGCTGGGGCGGGGGTCCTTGTGGGAGAGCGGGGAGGCACCCGTGGGGGTAGGATGGTGGGGGACCCTGGGCAGGGAGTGCCCCAGGAGAGGTCAGGGAGATGCCCTGGGGGGGAGGAGGCAGAGTGAGGGGCATGGGTTGAGGAGGTGCCCCAGGGGAGGGGAGCTGGCAGCCCCCCAAGGTGGGGGAGTGGAGCTTGTTGTGGCCGCTGCCCTGCCCTCGTTCTCCAGGAGTTGGGCACTGTGCTGCTCTGCTGCCATCCGGGTCTCCTGTGAGGGTGTCACCATGCCTGTGGTTGAACTGGGAGCTTGGTTGTGGCAGGTTAGCGCTGCGGGGCCCTGGGCTCCCCGAGAGCTGGGTGCACCCTTTAGCTGTGGGTCATTGCAGACAGAGATCTGTACATGTAGTGGATTTATGGAGGAGATGAAGCGGTTTGGTAGCTGATGTGTGGTTTTTTAATCAGTGTTGCCACAATATGGTATGGTTCCTACAGCACTTCGGAAGCCCTCTGATAGCAAATGTTTTGCTTTGGATGCAAAGCGTGTCTCGTTGCATTGCTGATTTGCCTTCCTATTGTCCTTCCTCATTTCCCAGATGAAGGAAGATCGCTTTCGGAAATTGTTCGCCGCCTTTGGCACGCTGACCGATTGTTGCTTGAAGTTCACCAAGGATGGCAAGTTCCGGAAATTTGGCTTCATTGGCTACAAGTCTGAAGATGAAGCTCAAATGGCACTGAACCATTTCAACAGAAGTTTCATAGACACTTCCAGAGTCACAGTGAGTTGATCTTTAAAAATATCTTCTTTTGAGGCTCAAGCAAGTTTGTCATTGGAGATTTTGGTAGTCTTAGGGGTGAACAGCCAGGGGCCAGGAAAGCCTAAAGATTAATTCCTCTGCAGCAAAACAGCAAAGCTTGATGCCAGGCCTCATTGCTGGAGTCTCAAGCAGGTACTTGATTCAGATGGGCTGTCTTCATGCTCTAGCAGTGATTTCAGTGCTGGTTGGAACAGCAGCATCAGGTTTTGAGCTGTCATAATCTGTGCTTTTGAACTTGAGGTAATTTTTCATTTAAAGTCATTCATCTTGCTGTTCTGGACAGAGGATGATTCATGATAAACAGGGCAACTTATTTAACTGTGCTTAAATGAGCACAACAAAGTGTTCCCCGTGTTGAGTGAACATGTAGCTCTCTGCTTCTAAAATGAACGTCTGTGTGAAGTTGCCTGTTCTGCACACACCCCCTCCATCCCGTCAGGGTTATAAGAAACGTTGCTGAATGTGGCTTATCCAGCAGTTACAGAACCAGACTGTTGAACATACATTTAATTAAAGATCTGATTGATTCTTTTCAGGTTGAGTTATGCAAGTCTTTTGGTGACCCTTCAAAACCCAAACCGTGGAGTAAGCACTCTCAGAAGGCCCCTGCCTCGGAAAAACAGACCGAGAAGCCTGTGGCAAGTGCAGTTCCTGCAGGCACAAAGAAGGTGAGTCTTGTGTGTTTCTTTGAGGCTCTGATGTATGTCCGTCACTTGGCAGAGAGAAGGATGGCCTGGTGTGTGGAGAAGGGGACAGAGTAGCTGGGACAACAGATGTTGGAGTCCTGGTTCTGGTGTTTTCTGCCCTAGGATCTGTCTTCCCTGTACTGTTAGGTTAGCTGAGAAATTATCTTGGCTGTGCTTCTAATAAGCCTTTCTAAAAATCTTTTTTTTCCTAGGATAAAAAGAAGAAAGATCCAACAGAAAACTTAAAGGAGGTGAGTTGAGGTTGAATTGCAATCGCTTCATTCTTGCTAGCTTGCATTAAGAGCAAGAGCTGAATAACTCTTTTCAGTACTGCTTCCCGTGCTGTTAATCCAGGCAAGGTGTATGATTTATCCAACTCCCTAACAGTCTGATTCTACTGTAACAAACGATTATTTTAACAATCCCAACACTGGGGACCAGTTTTTTAATTGTCAGCTACTCCCATGTGACCACGCACTGCGTCCAGGACAGTCCTGTTTCAACAATTCTGGTTTTTAACCATATGCAAGTTTTGTCACATTTAACTTGTACATTTTTTTCTCTTTTTAATGTTTTGTTTTCTTCTTTAAAGTACTTTGTAAACATCAATTACAAAAAAGAAAGAGTAGGACTGAGAGATCTTGAGAAGACTTTAGTCACTTTAAGTGCTCACCTTGTGAGTGTAAACTCCCCTTAAGGGATTTTTTTTACATTGCTGGAAATAAGATGATATCTTTGAATTCAAACTCACTACTAGCTCTCCTGTGTCCGTCTTCACAGCTTGTCTGCTTGGTTTCTTTTTCAACAGCTGGAAGAAGATAAAACATTCCAGGAGTTCTTGGTGGTTCACCAGAAACGGTCTCAGGTGGCCACTTGGGCTAATGACACTTTGGCAGAGGAGCCCAAGAAGGGAAAATCAAAGCCAGCAGCTGATTATCTCAACTTTGATTCAGATGAGTCTGAGGAGCTGAGTGAGAAGGAGGAGGATGGGAATGAACCCTCTGAAGATGAGGAGGAAACTAAAGGTACTGAAAGGAACTATCACCCTTGGCTTGTCTTTGTCATGGTGAATGTGAGAGCAGGTGTGCTCATCGGACCTCGCTCGGAGTCCTGCCTCCAAATGGAGACAGTGTAATCAGGAAGGTGGTTTCTCAAGCCTGAGATTCATTCTGTGTGCTGTGGATGTATAGTTGTTTTCCCAAATTTGGGGAAATGTGGGAAATGCAGTTTCTGATATTAAGGGGATATCATTTGTGCTTTCCCCTGGGTCCTTAAGTCAATGTCTAGGGAAGAGTAACAGGGCAAACATCTGCCTCTTCCCCTTAAATGCTCTCCTACCCTGCAGCTGCTTTCATCTCCAGGATTTCCAGAGCTGGATGTGGTTTCTGTTTATTTAGTAACGTGTAGCTGATGTCTGTGAACTTGTCTGGTCTGCCTTTGATGCGTATTTCTGGAAACGCTGGTGTGTCCTTGGGCCCTGTCAGAGTTGATGGGAAGGGACAGAGTTTAGTATCTTGGATCCTGAAAGGAAAACTGTATCTAGCCGGAGTAGTGGGTTAACTTGGAAGACTGAGAAGTCTGGGCTGCAGTCTGGTGTATGTCTTCTTAGAATCCAGTGTCCCCGCACCAGTGATAAATGTGGTTTTGGAGCCTTTCTCCCTCCCTACATGGTGTTTCCTTATGCTGTTCTATTGGAGTGAATGGCATTTTCCCTGCTGCTCCTTGTCTCTCTTTGGGTAACTAAACTGTAGGTGTGATCAGCTGATCTGTGGTGGGGGGTGGAGGGGTGTTTTGGAGAAACAGCTTCCTCTGTCCTTTTCCCTGCAAAACTAAACTGAACGATTGAAAACCTTCTCTGGGGTCTGCTTGAAGTATTTAGTTAAAATTGAGACACAATACTTTGCCATGGAGTTCCTCAAGCTCCTTTCTAATTTGTTTTACACATGAACTGTTGCTTTGAAAAACAGTGTCAGTCTGGAAGTGCTGAGATAAGTTTGCTCTGCTGTTCTCAAGCCTTTCCTTCGCATGGAAAGGGTAGAGGAGAGGAAGGTGGTTCTCATGATTGTGTCAGTTCTCAGCTTTTACCTGGCTGGGGAGAGAGCAGCAGCATCTGTGTGCAGAACTTCTCTGGTCTCTCCTCTCTGACAGCAAAGAAAGGAGGGAAGAAGGCAGCTACCAGCAAAGACCTCTCGGATATGGATTACCTGAAATCTAAAGTGGTGAAGGATTCTTCCTCCTCATCTAGTACAGAGGAAGAAACGGATAGTGAGGAGGTGGAAGAGGAAAGTGAGAATGAGGAGGATTCGGGCATTGCAGAAACCGTCGGCACCCACACAGATAAAAGGGGGAAGCCAAAAGCCCAACAAACACAGCAAGAGACACCAGTGGAGAAGAAGAAAAAAGGATCCACGCTAGAGGTATAGCTGAATTAAACTTTTGTCTTATCTAAAGCAGGAGCTTTATGGGATAGTATGTGTCTGTCAGTCACTCCAGGGATGAGCTGAAAGCCTGAAGTCTGTGGGACCCCCTAGGTACCAGCTTTCTTGGCTCACTGGGCAGGAGCCATTAAAAAAGTTTGCTGGATCTCCTCTTAGTGCTGACTGAATTCCTGAAGACAGGGCTTCCAAACAAGTGCTGCTAGTGCCCTTTTCAGAGGCTTTTCTGTTTTTCTTGTGTCTGTGTCCGTGTCCGTCTGCAGGAAATGCTGTTCTGCAGAACTCAGTTTTTAGCGACTGGGTTTGACTGTCCCAGCCAAACCTCGCACCCTCATCTGGCACCTCCTGCCCAGGCTGATGCAGTTGCGAGAATCTCTTGATATTCTCTCCCACTCTTCAGCCTCCTGCTTGTTGGACAAGACCAGCTTGTTGTGCTGTGACTTTTGCTGTTTTTTCACTCCGCTTCTTTTCTTTTTTTCCCCCCCCCCATCCTTCTGTCCAGAACCAAGGCAGCTCAGCGGAAGCCAGCACACCACACACAGTGGAACTTCGTGGTGCCCCCTTGAACATCACTGAGGTAAGCTTTGTTATGGAGCTGGGAATGGAGGCTCAAGGGTGTTCTCAGTGTGTAACTCGGTGCGATCTTTGCAGAGGCTTCCGTCTTCACTTATGGAGCTGTTTTGAGGGTTGTATGGGCGGACAGGGAAACTTTTGAACTGGCTTTGTGCGGAGATGTTGCATGTTGCACGTGGCGTTTTTTTATAGTGTATATAAAAAACCTAAGTCTGAAAGCTGCTGCTTCCTGTATCTGAGAACTTATTTAAACAATTATAATTTTTCCTGCAGCAAAAGATTCGTGAATTCTTCTTGCCTCTGAAGCCAGTGGCAATCCGGATAGGAAAAAATGCCCAGGGGAAAAATACAGGTAATGTCTATATGTGTAAGGGGGGTTGGATCTGTGAGTTAGAGGACCTCTCAATCACACCTCTGCTCTTCTCATCTGCAATTCCAAATCGCTGGCTTGTGTCCCGATTCTTACAGACCTTTCTATGACTTTGCAGCTCACCTGCCCTAGTTGCTGTCCGTAGGATGCCGTGGGCAGAGTAATGTTGGCTGTGCTCCCTTAGGAGTAGCAGCAGGAGCCTTTTCTTTGATCTGCCTCCGGAACTTTCCTAAATATCCCAAACCACGGCAAGGAGAGGCCTCTTCCTCTGGGGTAGCTGCAGCAGCACCCAGGGACTTTGCTGACCTGTGCATATCAGCTGCAGAGCAGTCTTTAGCCGAGGTGGGTCTCCTGACAGGCTGTGGCTACTGGAGGTACCCATCAGAAGGAGTGTGGAGCAGGTCTTCAGAGCTGGCAGGGAACTTTGTTATATGTTTTCTTTTCATAGCCTAACAGCGGATGCACCTTGTATTTGCTCTTGGAGACACCTGTGAAAGCCTACTTCAGCTGTTAAGTCAGGCTTCTTTGGTTTGCCTGTAGAGAATAAGCTTTTAAAAGGCAGCCTTCCCGTCCGACATGGCCATTTTCAGGCTGGATTGAAACTAATGGGAGCTGAATGCCTTATCTATAGGAATCTGTAGTAAAGAAAGCCCAATTCACCCTTAATTAGCCAATTAGTGCTTCTGTGTTCCCCACATGGTGCTCAGTTGAACCTTTCCTTCCTCCAAGGTTATATCTTTGTTGACTTGAAGAGTGAAGCAGAAGTGCAAAGGGCCTTGAAGCGAAAAAAAGAATACATAGGTAAGGGCTGTTTGTTCCTTCTTGTTCTGGCTGATGTTGATGGCAGGGTGCTCAGCTGCTGAAGTGTTCACTGCAGAAGTATCTCCTGTTGCTTTAGTTTCTCCCAGGCAGATGGTGGGGGTGGTTTCCTCCACTCAGCTGATGCAGGATAAACCAGGTGCCATGTCAGGAGCAGCATAGAATTGGCAAGTGGCCGAGCTGTGCGTGTTGCTCTTTGGCCCTTGTTTTTTGTCATGTGCTTGAAGTGTATCTTGCTCTTGATATAAAAATGTTATTGTTTAAATCTGGTTGGGATAGTGCAGGGGATTTGTACAAACGATTCTGTAAGCCTGTGTTTGAAACCTGTTCTTGGCCTAGCCCTTAGTGGAACTACTAAAATTATATTTGCAATAATTCTATGCAGAATGGGAATATCTACTTGGAAGCCTGTGGACTAGGTTGGCACAGGCAGAAAGGCTGGAACCATCTGAAAGGAAGGGAGACTGGAATTGTCTAGCAAATGTTACCCTGGTTTTTATGAAGACTGATCTCTTGCAGCCCCCATCCCCCCTTTTTTTTAAATCGGGCAGAGTTCTGCTCAAAGCTTGTGGAATTGTAATTGCTCGTGTCACTGCTGTAAGCCCAGACTCTTTGCGCATTGATATTGATTGCCCATGGCCTTGGGAAGCATCTAATGTGCCTCTGTGTGTGTTTGTGGATTAGGTGGACGATGCATTGAGGTATTCCGATGCGGGAAAACCCCAAAAGAAACTGTTACAGCAAAACCTGATAACCAGCCATGGCAAAGAAGAAAGAGGGACGACGAGGAAGAGGAGGACTTGTCTGAATCAGGGAGGCTCTTTGTCAGGAATCTTCCCTTTACTAGCACTGAGGAGGACTTGGAGAAGATCTTTTCCAAGTACGGTAAGTATTTACTGTGGGATTGGGACTTGCAGGGCTTTGTCTTTCCTTTGTGCACAGAGAGGTTTTCTTGCTGGGTGTGAATGGACAAAGCTCTGGGTCCCAAACCTCTTGACTATGGACCGACTCCCATCATCTTTATTGCCTGGTGTGGCAGTGTGTGGCTGCTTGGCTTTGAAACTGATGCTGGCTCCGTGCTTCTTTGCTTGAAGCATGTACTGCTGCGTGCGTCTGCCCTCACCCCTCTCATAGCATCTCTGATGCGACGGTAAAAGCTCTTGCCAGTCAGTGTAGGCTCTGAGTCCTAGTGGGATGGGGAGGAGGAGGAGAAGATAACCAAAAGCATGTGCTGCATGAAATACTGATCGCGCAGGAGATTTCTGGATACCGTAGGTAAGAGGTGAATCTCTGAGATACACCCCAAATTCATGTTCATGTTTGGCATGTCAGGTGGAAGCTTGAAGCTTCCCTTCTCTAGCTCAAAGTTCAACAACTTTAAGGTTATCTTGGCATTAGAGTGTCCTGGGAGGGGAGAGAGGGTTAGGTTGTGGAAATCTTTATTCCTGACTGAAGGTAAATGCGGCTGCTCAGAGCTTGCCTGGTTTGTGTCATGTGTCAAAGCCCTGTGAGCTGCCACACGGTGCACAACCAGACTTGGGGTGCTTTTGCTGGGTCCGCCTTGTCGGTCTGCAGCCAGCAGCTCCTCACCCAGGCTGGTGGCGCGTCGCACAGCCTCTGCAATATCCAGAGCTGCTCTGCCTTCCCTGGCTCCCCTCCTCCCCGGCTTTGGCCAGGAGGTGCCAGTTCAGAGCGTGTGATGGCTGCGCAAGGACATCTGTCACGGTAAAGCCTTGCCTTTTGCAGGACCCCTCTCGGAGATCCATTTCCCTATAGACAGACTGACAAAGAAACCCAAAGGATTTGCTTTCATCACCTATATGATTCCCGAGCACGCAGTGAAGGCCTACGCAGAAATGGATGGGCAAGTGTTCCAGGTATGGTGACTGATGGCTTTATTGTGCTGTTGGACTGCAGCTGGTGGGAATGTTTGTTGGTAACGTGGCCAAGCGTTTGCTTCTGTGCTTTGCTGAAAAGGTTGAGTCTCTTCTGCCTTGCTGCGCAGGAACACAGTTGCTTTTGGTAGAGTAGCCTGGTTTGAACAGCCTTACAGGTACCAAAATCTGAAGTAGAGGTGGAGAGGGAGATCTGAGTTTCAGTCTCTCCCATTGTATGGCTACTCTGACTTGCAGTAATGGCTCCTTTGGGAAGGAAGGTTCTCTCCTTCCACCTAGGCTGTTTGACTAGGAAAGGTGCCAGAAGATTTCCTCCACTCTGCTTAGTTCATGAAATTCTGTGGGTTATTTCAGAGCTGCTGAACCTCTTCTTCCTTTCTTCTAGGGTAGAATGATGCATCTTTTACCGTCCACAATCAAAAAGGAAAAGATTGAAGATGCAGATGCAGAAGAGTCTTCCTCCTACAAAAAGCAGAAAGAGGCCAAAGACAAAGCCAACAGTGCCAGGTACAGAGGTGTCTTGTAGTGGCCAGGACAACACAACTGCCAAATTTCCAAGTGGCAGAAATGCATGTGGGGTCTTCGCAGGGGCTGTATGGATTACCAAGGTCAATAAAGCATTTGCTGTGCAGCTCTGTTTCCTTTATCTCTTACGTACTTGATTCCTCTATTCAGGTAGCTCTAGTAGTTCAGTGAGCAGCAGAAATTGAGGGAAACGTGGTTTTGAATGGCTTTGTGTACGAGTTTTTCTCTGGTGTCTAACAAAAGTTGGTCTGACGCTGTAATTCTTTAGGGTAGTGGTTTCAGATCAGTTGGGTCTTTCTCCTCTACTTGACCACCTGTATTTCTAAAACTTGTAGGAACTTTATCTTTCTGTGTGACAAACTAGTTTGAAAGAAATGGCTGATACTTTCTAACTTGAAGGGAAAGGAATGCAACCTTGCTTGCATGTGCTTTTAGGGAACCAGTTGAAAAAAACGTGTTCCTCTGAGCCAACATCTGAACTTCCAGCTGTAACTGCAGAGCTGTGACCAGTGACCTGTAGGGAAGAAGAGCTAAGCTGCCTGCACCGCTGCCTTTCTGTTCGCTCTCCAGTCATGTCTCCCTCACCCTGTCCCTTCTCTAAGGATGTTCCACCCTTCTTTCCTTCTAACTCTTCACCCTGGCTGCTAATGGTGGCATTCAAAGCTGTTTTTTCCCAGGACCATTTAATAGAGAGACACCAGTGGAAGGAGGGACCGCGTGACTCTGAACCTGGCTCTTCTTTCTCTTTCCAGCTCTCACAACTGGAACACATTGTTTGTGGGGACAAACGCCGTGGCTGATGCCATTGCTCAGAAGTACAACGCTTCCAAAAGCCAAGTGCTGGATCATGTGAGTTGGGTTATTGATCGGCTGGGATGGGGGATCACTTTCCTATCTGTTTTCTCGTGCCCAGGGCCTTCCTGGTCTTTTTGTGCAGCAAAAGCCTCTGTGCATCAAGGAGCACCATGCAGGCTGAGAGATCAGTGGTGCTGTAGCGTCTCTGTGGGATCTGAGCCTAACAATCCCTTTGTCACTGGAAGACAAAGTGACACTCCCAGGCCTCCTTCCCACTCTGTTTTTCTGTGGCTGAATTTTGCATTTCTATGTAACTAGAAGTTGATGAGAATTTACCCCCTAAAGCTCAGATCCTTCCTGGAAACTTCATTTTGCCTTGGGAAGTGTTCTGACTCCCAACAGCAAAACTCCCAGCAGCTTCAGAGGAGCTGGAGCATTTTACCTTCAAGCTAGAGCAGCAGGAACAACAGGTACTGATATTTTTGCCTGCAGGAGAGTAAAGACAGCGTGGCAGTGAGGGTCGCTCTGGGAGAAACCGAGCTGGTCCAGGAAATTCGCCGGTTCCTCATGGAAAACGGAGTCAGCCTGGATTCCTTCAGTCAGGTGAGATGCCCAGCTGGAGGCAGCGATGTGGACCTGCTTCTTCTATATGACGGCCTAGTCCTAGTGTCCTCAGCTCTCTTTAAAGTTAGTAATTAAATCCTCAGCATCTTGCAGGATTGAATCCTTACAATGTAATGTCCATTTGAAAATGCAGCTGCCCTCGGGATGGTTGAAATACATAGTATGATGGCTTATAGTATGATGGTCAGCTTGCTGTAGGCAGAGAAGGAGTCCTGTGTCTGTACCAGGGTGGATCTGGAGCCGAAACCTCCATACTTGAGCATGTGTGGAACAGGGAGGTTGTACTGGGGTGTGAATCTTATAGGAAGTGTTTTCTAAATGGGTGTTGGCCCTCTTGGATCCTGGAAAGGGGTGACGTGGAGTGAGAGAGCACAGCGTGTTGGATCTGAAATCTTCAGTTAGTAAGATACTGGGTTTTGCTTTTTTAAATCCCATGTCCCCTTTCTTCCCCCACTGAATGTGGCAGGCCGCTGGTGAGCGGAGTAAAACAGTGATCCTGGTAAAGAATCTCCCAGCCAGCACGAGTGTAGCGGAGCTGGAGGATGTCTTCGGCAAACACGGCAGCCTGGGCCGGGTGCTGCTGCCAGAAGGAGGCATCACGGCCATTGTGGAGTTCCTGGAGCCAACTGAGGCCAAGCAAGCGTTCACCAAGCTGGCCTACTCCAAGGTGAGCGTGGCAAGGGGTAGGCAGCTGCCTGGAGAGTGTGGATCTTGGCTAGTTGTGAAGCTGCAGAAAGGAGTGCTTGCTGCAAATGTGAGAGGCAGAGGACTTTTGAGGGAAGTGAGTTATCCCAGAGCCACTGGTGTTACCCTCTATCCCTTGGATTTAGGGAGATGCCTGGTGCATCCTTGTGCAGCAGTGGCTGAGTAGGGCTCTCAACCTGCAGAAGATGGCTGGGGACACACCTAGAAAAGCCTCGGTGGCCTGGAAAGGGTTTCTTTTACCTTTTGCAACACAGGAGTGCGGTACATGGTAGACTGTGGTCCTCTGTGAGGCTGGATACACTCTCCTTCGGTGAAAGAGAGTTTAGCCACCTGAAAAAGTTGCTCAGCTTTTCCACTGCTGTTTTCCATTACAGAGTGAGAGGAAAATAAAGCTGAGAGCAGAGTTTTTTCTTCAGGGCTTGCCCTCCACTCTTCATTTCTCTCCTGTGTTCTCTTTACAGTTTCATTCTGTGCCGTTGTATCTGGAATGGGCTCCAATGGGTGTCTTCTTCAGCCCAGCCCCTCAGAAAAAAACCTCTGAGGCTCCAGAAAAGGAGGGCAAAGCAAGACTTGTACCTGGTAAGAACTTTGACTTTGGGACAGAGGTGTATCTGATTGTTTTGCCACTCCTTTATGTGTAAAGCAGCAATGCAGATATTCCTGACCCTTTGGGGATGGAACCAGCCTCACGAAGTTGTCTGCACGGCCCTTCGGGTCACCTTCTCTGCGGTGCGTTAGTTGATCATATCACACAAGCGCTGTGCTCGTTCCTGCCCCTGCCCTCCTCGCCTCTTGGCTAAGGCGTGGGCAGCGAAGTGCTGCTCGCAGCGCACAGGTCCAGTTTGGACTGGGCTAATATGAGCTCTGGGAAGAGATTTTTGGTCCAGTTTGGTCTTGGCAGCAGCCGTTGGGAGAGCGGTAGCTGTTCTCTGTAAGCTGGACCTGACCCCCTGAGCGTGTGTGCGGTTGTGTGCTGTGCAAAGACACTGTCCCTGCCTGTGGGCAGCCAAGCAAGCTGCAACAACGGGAGTACTGGGCAGCACTGGATGGAGAGGCTGACTTGCTGGTGACAGGCTGTGGGTCCCTGTATGTATTTCTCTGCTCTTGTGTCAAGCCCCGCTGTATGGTTTGTCTGGCTGATTTCCCACTGCAAGGACATGATCTTCCCTCCCTGAGTATACCCTCTTTCTCCCCATCCCAGGGGCTATAAAAATAAAATCTTGCCTGTATATTTAAAACCTCTCAAGATGCTTTTGAAAAAAAAAAAAAGAGGAGGCTGGAGGAGCATGGCTTTATGTAGATTTGTTTTGCTAGAAGCTATTTCAGGACTCTGAGGTTTTGGGAGGGGGGAGAAGAGCTGATGAAAAGCCTCTTCCCAGGCTGCCATTCTGCGCCTGGGTCACAGGGGAAGGCTGGAGCCAGGGGGAGGTGGGGGGCCACTTTATCTCCCTGCAACCAAGACCCTCACCTGCAGATAAAGGGCTATAAGCACAGGAGCTCCTGGAAGGCTGCTCGGGGCTGATAATGGTCTTTGCCAGCCTCTGGATCTGGGAGAGGGAAGGGAGGGGATGCGCAGTGAACACCTCGCTCACAAAAGGGCTCCGGGTGGCAGCGCACGGCCGTGTCGTATTGTGCCAGCCACAGACGGAGGCACTTCTTCATCCCGCCCCTGTCTCACTGAATCTCTTCCCTCCTCTTTCCTCAAACGAGCCTCCTTCAAAGGCAATGGATTTTTTCTGTGCCTTGTTGGCAAATACATCGTTGGCTGGAGCAAGGATGGTTGGACCACCCGACCAAAACAGCTTGGGCTGCGTGGTGCTTGGGGCAGGGAGGGCAGCCAGATGGAGCCATGTAGGGAAAGACAGCTCTTGGGATGGAGCTGGGGGGTCTCTGCTCACCCGTGACCCAACGCAGGCTCTCCTCATACAAACTGAGGGAGAAATAAGCCTAGAACAATCGCCGACGGCGATGTTAATGCCAAAGGGAGATGCATAATTTGCCCTTTCTGAGCGGAGCATCAGCTGTACTGTAGGGGATGAAGCTGCTCTAAAAGACAAGTGGTCTAGCGAGGAAAGGAGTTGGCGAGTCAATGGATGATAGAAAGAGTGTGTCCACACGCTTGTGTGTGTGTTCTCTCATGTCTAATAAGGGCCTAGTCCCGCTGCAGCTTCCGCTTCAGTGCGGGATCCAACAGATCTCTCCCCGCCCTCCCGCGTGTGCGAAAGCTCAGTAGCTTTGAGGCCTCTTCATCACGTTAAGTACAGTAGAAATTATTAAGCCACTTTAGAAGTTGGGAAGTGAGGGAAATGGATGGATGGACATGTGGATGGAGAGAGTCAAAATGCAGTTGCCAAAGCCTCCCTCCTTGGTAAGACCAACTGCAAATACCAGCAGATTTGCCCATTGATCAGCTGGACAGCATCCAGGGTTCTGTTAACTTCCCAGCTGTGGGCAGGCACCCACAGCTCCACCGTGGGGCTTGGGTGCCCCAGAGGAAGCTGCTGTGCCGACTGCTGAATTGCAGCTTGATTATTTGGTTTTCTTTTTACAGATTTGTCTTTGCAGAATCCCAAAGCAAAATTTGTGCAAAATAGCGTGCGTTGCTGTTGACCTGAGTGAGGTTTGTGGGTCACAGAGTATAAACTCTGGAAGTGTTAATGCTAATGTAGTTCTTCATTGCCCTTCAGTATGTGTTTGGGCTTAACAGACCATATTCCTTCACACGCTGATGGGGAAGTTCTCATTTCACGTCCTGTGGATACATACTGGCAGGAGATGAGGTTTCAGAGCAGCACGGAAGGATGCTAAAGCAAGTTTGGGGCCGCTTGCCTAGTTCAGCAGGTGTCTGGCTGGGTTTGGTGTGAGGGTGTCTGAGTGCCGGGGAAGCAGGTTTGTGGTTTCTACACTCAAAGAATAGGCAATATTTTAGTTTTCATGGGGACACGTTCATATACCGTGTGTTGAGCTTGCTTCAGTCTGTGTCCACCCACAAGGAGCCAATGGAGAAGTGGCCTGTTCCTGCTGGAGTAGTAACTATTAGCTGGGGTAGTGGACAAGCTCCCCCCAAATTTGGCTTTGTTACATCTTACAAAGTTGGGTTTATTCTTTTTGTTTCAGGTGAAGCTATAAAGGGCTCAGAGGAAACAGCAGCGCCAGAAGAAGAGGAGGAGGAAGAAGAGGAGGAGGAAGAAGAAGAAGAAAGCATTCCTGGGTGTACCTTGTTCATCAAAAACCTGAACTTTGCCACCACGGAAGACACGCTGAAGGAGGTGAGCCATAAGCGAGGAGAAGGGGACTGGGTTTTGGTTAGCACGGTACGCTCAGATGGAGCGGGAGGGGGTTGAGTGTGTGGCTGAGGGCCAGGCTGAGATGCCTGATGGAGTAAAGCCCCCACTCCCAGCACGGGCTAGAAGAAAGGGCTCTGCTCTGCTGCATGAGGCAAGGGGCAAGCTCTTCTCCAGCTGTTGTGCTGAGGATAAAGTGTTTAAAGGAGTTAAATTGCAGCCAGTATGACCTAATGGGAGATGAGGGAGCACTGGATTGTACTGGGAACGGGAACCTCCACTTTGGGGTTTCAGGCGTCAATTAAGGCAAACGTATCTGAAACTGTTTTGGTGGGGTTTAATTCCACGTCAGGACAGGTGGAGGCAGTAGGAAATCTTTTAAGACTCCTCATTTCCCATGCTTTCTGTAATGCTTCTCCTTGGGACAAGCCCTTTTTTTTGCAGCTGTGATACTGCTTTGTGTGTTAAGGCAATAAATGAATGATGGTTTCACTGAGATGTGCTTTTCATCTAAGCTTCTACCAACACTGAGCTGTCTGTGCCGCTTTACCTCAGC
Source organism: Gymnogyps californianus (assembly GCF_018139145.2). Taxonomy (NCBI): domain Eukaryota; kingdom Metazoa; phylum Chordata; class Aves; order Accipitriformes; family Cathartidae; genus Gymnogyps; species Gymnogyps californianus. Next base: position 3,425,919 of record NC_059486.1, read on the forward strand.
AAAGCACTTGGGAGAGATCGTAGCATTTCTGAAGCTATGTGGGATGTTAATAGCAACATAGGTAAAAGCAACTGGGAGTTCTCGTCTCTGCCACTTTTTGTAGCCATGTAAAATGCGACATTTCATTGCCCAAGAACCCTGCCACAATGTCAGTCCATCCTGGACCCGTGCTCCTCTACCTTGGGACTGTGGTACTATGTAGAGACCCTGGTCCACTTGGGTCTGGGGACAAATGTAAATGTTCAGAGGAGGACTGGGACTTGTCCCCTCTTCTTTTTCTGCCTTCTGGCTGTAGTTTTACAAGGGAGTTGAATAGATGGTTTGCAGCCCCTGCTACCCTCCAGCCCCTCCTGCATGTCTTTGGAAAGAGCTGTGTTCTAGGGGCATCACATGAGTCACCCACCCCTGAGGTCCCCACCTGGCTGAGGGCATCTTGTAATCCATAGTGTTCCTCCAGAGCCATCCCAGATCTCTGCACTGTTTCTGAGGAGTGGTGGAGGATTTCTGGGAACGTGTGTATTGATTTTTTTAGAAGTCTGTGTGTCTGTGTGTGTGTATACTTGTACAGAAATAATTTTATAAGGGAAGACACAGCTGCACTGACTGCTTGTCAGGTGTGCGTGGGGGGGAGGCGGGCCTGTGAGCGTGTGCTCCTGGCTCTGGAAGAGGGCCACATTGTCACTCAAGTTGAGTTGCAAGCCTGTGACAAAGGGAACTGAATCACGTGTCCAAATTCCTTGCAGACGTTCTCCAAAGTGGGAGCTGTGAAGAGCTGCACAATATCCAAGAAGAAAGACAAAGCAGGTACTCTAGATGTTGCTGTTCAATTCCTTCCCTCGGCTGGTTGCTGAGGGCTCAGGTGTGGCATTGCTTTAGCATTCATCTGGCTGAGCATTTGTGTTCTTGTTGGCGAAATCCTTAATATTTCTAGAAGTGTGCCTGTTGAAATGGCTGAAAGCAGCAACCAAAAATACCCCGGGGTTCGGTCTAGAAGGTTAAGCTCAATTGTGGTATTTGTGGAGATGTGGCCTTCTCTTGAGATCTTGAGATAGAGAAGCCAACTCCTTCAGGATCACAGAAGAGAGCAGGATGCAAGTTGAAAGGAACCGGTGCCCCACGATGATTAAACCTGTGCACGACATGCTTTATCCGCAATAATGGCCGGGATCTTCAAGGATGCCTGGCTGAGTACTGTGCTGAGTGGGCTTCATTTGCCTTCTGCCTGCCGGCTTCAAACCCAGCAGGCTGTGGTGACTAGTGGTTATGCCTGTTGCATTGACTGCGCTCGCTTTCTGGGCAGCTGGACGGGGAAGAGGTTGCTTAAGGCAAGCACTGGCTTAGATGGGCTGTGTCTTCTTTCCGGATTTTAGGCTAGGGAGTTGCACAGCTTTACGGGATTTTGCCTTAACAGCACTCCTGTTGCATGGGATACTTGAAAACTTGGATCCACTGAAAGAAAAAGAAATAAAGCAAACTCTTCGGTACTGCTCGCATGTCTGGCTGTAGGCATGCTCCTGACCAACCAGCAACATTTGAGTCCAGGCTGATCTCATACCACCTACCAAAGTGGTCCCCTTCTGTCACTGTGGGGTCATCTCTACGGTCTGCTACCATTGAGGTTTTGAAGTTGGAAACTGGGTGTTATGTTTTTGCTTGTGGATTTTCCCTTTCCTCACCCAGCCTTAATTATGGCTCTTGTACTGGTCAGTGTGTTCCTCAGAAGCATGGTATGACCGTAGGTGCTGCAAACCTTTGCTGTGTGGGGAGGTGGAATAGATGTCTCCTCCTCTGGCGTGGAACCCGCAGCTGCCTGCCCAGGTTTATAGAAGTGCTTGCTCCTCTTGTGCTTTGCAGACCTCAAAGGCATTTTGTCTCTTAAATGAAACACAGGGCTTGCACTTTGTGGTGATGGGAAATACAGCATGTGGCAGTCCAAACTGAAACAGATCTCAAATGCTCGGCTCCCAGCAGTGGTCAGTAACTTGACTGCTTGTCAAGTGTTGGCCAAAATGAATTTCTGAAGGGGTCACAGGTTAGAAGTGTCTCCTCTGGGGACCAAATTGCAACCTGCATATCGCTATCCTGCAACAAAAGTCACACCCATTTCTGGGTAGTTGGCAAATTTTCCAAATGAAGGTCTCGCGTCAGTCATGAGGAAAAATTCCTGTGTATAAACAAATGTTTGTGTATCCATAATGGGATCACTTGCCCTGACTATGACTGGCAGTTGTTTTGTAGGACTTAGTGTTGTATTTAAGGAGGTTGCACTGAAATTATGCAAAAAAAAAAATCTGTTTTGCATGCAACATCGGTTATCTCCTCTTTCACGTCAGCACCAAAACAAGCTGTTGTAGAGCAGCGTCTTGCTCCAAACAGGTCAGTAAGGGGCGCTCAGGAGGAGCGTCGGAGTCAGGGCATGGGCCGGCTGGCCCTTTGCCTGGGGTGTTAGTTTCTGTCCCCCCAGTTTTGGCAGTCGGCGCTTGCTCCTGGTTTGTTTTTAAATCTTCTGCTTAATATCGATGCTGTTTCCTGCTAGCGTAATGAGTCCCCTTTCTCTTCTGACAGGCACTTTGCTTTCAATGGGCTTTGGATTTGTGGAGTACAAGAAGCCAGAGAGCGCCCAGAAGGCCCTGCGCCGGCTCCAGGTAAGCTTAAGCATTGTCGGTCCGGATTTCTTTCCAGATTTGGTGGGCAAAGGCTTGGATGAACTGTGAAGTTCAAAATGTAGCTGAGGATGTCAGTGCTATGAGTTACGCTGTGCAGATGGAGAAGCCTCTAAAATGGGCCAGGTTTCTGAGGGAAGAGGGTATGTAAAGGGACAAGACCTCATGTAAAAGAGTGTTTCCTAGCGCTGATGCAACACGGAGGTGGCAGAAAATGTGCAACGATTGAAATTTAATGTGTTTATTCTGCAAGGTGCCCTTTGCAGAGGTGACGGAGACCCAGGCCCCCACTCACAATGGGAACAAATATTGCTTAGTGTTTAGTGCTGCAGAGTTCAGCTTTACCCTCTGTGACTCTGCCATTGCTTCAGGGTCTTCTAGCCTCCTGCCTTCTCCATGACACGTGCCACAGGATGTGGCTGCACTCCGAAGGAATAAATCATTCTCTCTGCTGCTAGAAAGACAGCCAAGTGTTTGGTCCACGCTACCTGGATGGTGTGGGCCAGACAGCTGGAGTAGACCCCTTTCTAGACAGATGTGAAGGAATTACTCTGTGTAATCTGTGCGTGTTCAGTGACCACAATCCATGAGTCCCACCTTCAACAGGTGGTCATTTCACATTCCACAGCCGAGGGAGTCTTGGGGTAGACATGTGTTCTCCATCCTTTTGAAAGGCAGAATCCTGGGGAAAAGAGAAAGCAGGAAAATGGGTATTTTGTGGAGGGAGTGGGCAGCAGGGCTCCAGGTTCCCAGTGTAGTGCCTTTGCATGTTGTGTGCCCTGTCAGAGGTGATCAGGCAAGAGGCTGCTTGTTTTCCGTGCTGAACTGTAGGAAGTTCTTTGAGGCACAGGAAGCAAGAGACAGAGACTTTCTTGCTGTATTGGCTACTTATGGCCAATAAGACATCCTTGGCTCATTCCAGAACAAATAATAAGACAGTCCTTGCCTTGAAGAATTTGCAGTCTAGAGGTAAAGGAAACCATAGCCCAAAGCAGTGAAGTGACTCGTCTTTGCCAGTTTAGTGGCAGAGCTGAGGCTGATGGACAGCTAGAGCAGGGATGTTGGCTGCTGCTTCAGTCAGTCAAGCTGTCTCCAACCTCATATCAGAAGCCTTGCCTCGCATGAGTGGTGTTCAACAGAGAAAAACTTTGGCAGGGAGAAAGGGAGGAATATGTGGGAAAGAGCAAGATGTGAAATGCTGTGCTTGTATCCGGGAAGCTTGGAAGCTGTTGTGACTTTGATTTCCACCCCCACCCCCCCATTGTTGTTTCTTTGTTTTAACTTCTAGGGCTGCTCTGTAGATGGCCATAAGCTGGAAGTGAAAATCTCGGAGAGAGCTGTCAGGTAAAGCTTATGTCTCACCTCTGTAACATGGTTACATTGAAGCTGCAGTAATGCTTGGTAGGTTCTTCACTTCTTACCTGGCATCTCTGCATCATGAGGGATGTGATCAGTAGTGCTCTGACTGTTGAACACATCAGCCTTTGTTGTGCTTTACTTGGAGTCACTTTAGTCAGTCTTACTTGAAAAGAAGAAAGAAATGATGAATAGCTGATGCGAAAGTGTTCACTCACTAAATGACCTATTTCCAGTTAAAATCCCTAAGCAGCATGCGGTAGTGGGACCCCAAAAATGAGCCCAAAGTGAGAACCAGGCACTTGAGTTTTCTTCCACACTCAAGGAAAAGACTCCTCTAAAACCTCTGTTTTGGTGACAGTTCGGTCAGCATTGCAAAATCAACCGATAGCCCAAGTTCCAGTGGGTTTAAAGAGTTCTTGAAAACAAGTATTCTCTGGGTAATGAAATCTTTTACCCTAGTTCATCAGGGAGAACAGGAGCTTAAGAATAATGATCTGCTGCTGATTCTGATCAAATCAAGACAAATACAGGTTTCTTGCTTGCTTGAAAAAAAATTTGTATTTAACTTCTTTTGTTTGGGCAGTCAGATGCAGAAGAGGTGGTTACTTGTGGATGAGTTTACCTGGAGTTCAAGTCCTGCTTTTTAGGGTTTCCTTCCTAGTTTTTGTTCGGTACGGAATCTAAGTGCAACGTTGAAGATTAATCCAGATGTTTGAAGGTGACTGTTGGCACCAAAGAACTGTGCTTTAGACACTTTGGAAACCCTGCTGGAGGAGGTATCTCTTGAATGTCAAAATTTGTTTGAAAATCTGGTCCCTGGGGAGCACAAGCAGTCTGACAGCTCTCTGTCTGCACTTTGTATTTCAATTCTTTAATAAACCATTTTCGTCCATTTTGATTTTTAAAATCCCTTCAGTAAGTATCCAGCCTACAAAGCAGAATGCTTTGCTTTATGAAATAAGCTGCTGTGTTTTGTATTAGGTAAATTCTTATCTTGTTCAAATGCAATACAATTCTGAGGTTAAAAAAAAAAAATCTATTAAAAAATTTCATTTGCTATTTTCTAAGCCAGTAAGAAAAAGAATTAAAATTAGCTTACATTAAGCTATTTTTTTTAATATATCGAATAGTATATTCTCCTGACAATTGAATGGACAAGACTTAATGTCAAAACAAAAGTTAGTGGCAAATGTGCGTCCAGACCTGCTGCCTAACCTCAGCTGAGGTTGCAATCAGCAGGCTGGAAACCTTGATTTTCAGATGTAGGATTTAAATCACTTATTCGTTCCTTCTCGGTGTACTGTATAACATTTCCATTGTCGCCAGTAAGATGCCAGCGAGGATGTTGATGTGAGCTAGCTGGCTAATTTTTCTGCATTCCTAATTTTGAAGGAGCCAGAATGCGATGGGTGTTTTGCTGCACAGTGGTCCTTACCTGCCTTTTCTGTTGACTTCACAGGCCTGCTGTGAAATCGTCCCGAAAGAAACAAACCGTCAAGAAGCAGACGACTTCCAAGATCTTGGTCCGAAACATCCCATTCCAGGCCACTGTCAGGGAAATCAGGGAACTTTTCAGGTAGGAAAGCGCTTTCTGTCAGGTCTGCGGAGTGCTCCGGGCTGGAGCCGGTATGATTTTCGTACGGGATCTTGCTATCGGATTGTAAATAATTATGAGTCTTGTTTTCTTCGTGGAAGTAAACAAGCCTTTTACTGAATGTAAATACAAATGGCTTGGCAGGTTATACCAGTATAGAAATTCTGCTGGTGAGACAGAGATCACATAAGCCAGTGTTTTGGCTGGAGCTACTGTGAGCTGTCAGACCCGGTGGCCCATCACCGTGCAGCAGACATCCGCGGAGCTTAGAGATCTCCCCGCCTGTCGAGTAAATGACATAGCGTTGGATGTTTTTTTTTTCCTCTTGCCTGAAAGGCGTGCAGCAGCTTTCCTGATGCTCGGCACACCTGCAGACAGCTGGTGTGAAAGGTTTTAGCTGGGGCTGGCTCCCTCCTCCATCTGTCTTGCCCACGTGACGGTGTAGCTCCTTCCCGTCATGGAGGGAGCACTTACATCTTGCTTTCCCTTCCACGAGTGTTTCACTGTGTGTGCCTCACACAGTCGGTGGGGCGTTCCCCTGTGGTTGGCAGCCCTGTGTCTGTAACGATGTGCAACCATGCTGCCTGTAATACCCCCTCCAGCAAGAAATACCTTGTCAGCCATGAGACCTGCATGGGATAGTGCTGAGCGTTGAATAGGGATTTTAGGATCCCAGCCTGCATTCTTCTCTGCGCTGGCTGATCTCTGTTTTCTTTGTATGCTCAGCCTTTTGTGCAGTGACTCATTAAGCCTTGTAATGCATCCCAGAAAAGAGGTGAAACTTTGTAAAATACAGCATCTTTTCTGCTCCCAGGATGAGAATCTTTTGCTCGTTGACCCAGGCCATGGTCCCTGCTCTGCTGCTAGCTTGCAGAAGGAATTTGGGGGAGTCGGTGTCCTGCTCTGCCTGTCACTTTTTCCCATCTGCAAAATAAGGGTGACAGCTCACATCTGCAGGGCACGGTGAAGTACTGTGTTAGGAGGTGGTTTTTCTGTGTGGGTCTGTCTGAGCAGAAGGCAGGCGCTTTCATCTGGTCAGGGCTGTGGCATTTCTTTCCAAAGGGACCGAGCTGAGGAATCGCTTTACCCTTTGAAACCTCCCCAGACCGTGCAGTGAAAACTGCCTTGCGAGGAGCCGCGGGGCAGTGATTTGTTCGTTGCGGGGGAAACTACGCATTTCCCTACGTACAGTGAATTCTGCCTGCTTTATTAGCTTGTGATGTACTCCTGGCTTGACCACAAGTAAGGACAGCGGTTCCCGCGTGGCTGGTAGGCTGTTGCCTTGTGAGGTGTGAGGTGGTGAGGAAAGCTGTATCTTGCAACGCTGTTTTGGGGTGGGCTCTGGGGATTTAACGGAACACAGGCCGTGACTTGGCTCTTGGACACACATTGCTGGAAGGGTGATGGCAGGCACAACGTAAAGATCCCTGTAGAAGAGCAGAAGGTTTTTCTTGCTTGTGCTGTGCAGCTTGGGTGCTTTTGCTTCGACGATGCCCTGAGAGGCCCTACTGAAACAGGGCAAAAAACCTGGACTTCCAAGTCACTGTGCTGAGTTTTCTTAGCATGTGGGGCGCTGCTAATTTAAAACCCGGCACTGTGGCTACAGACATGACCTTCATAAAGCTGGAGCAAGCAAAACCAGGTGGATCTGTTTGCCTTCTAGGGCCCTGAGTTAAGTTCAAGGAGCTGGGAGGCTTATGTATATCATGAGGATAGACAAGCCCAGCAGAGACCGGGGGGGTTTTTGGTATGTTTTTTTCCTCCTGTCTTGTCTAGCACCTTAGTGCTGTGGAGAGGAGGGGTAGAGGAGCAGTCTGATTAATATTGCAAGGAACATGCAGCTTCTAGCCGTGTGCGCTGTTGACAGCACGCTCGGAGCAATGCGTGAACATCCGTTTCATTTACCTAGGATATTCAGAGATGTGTTTTTTATCCTCAAAACAAAAGCCAGCAGCTTGGGGGGGGGGACCCACAATCCTCCCTCCACCCCTGCCATCCCTCCTTCCATTCAGAGCGGCTAAAACCAGGCATGACGGAGCGCTACTAAACACTTCATCCTCCTAGATTGCTTTTTTTTGTGGTTTTAAATCAGATGCCTTTGCTCTGGAGCTTTTAGCTCTTTCTGCATTTGGGAACCTGTCTTATTTGTATTTCGTTATTTATTTATTTGAAATTGCGAACAATTGCTTGGCAGCGGAGGCGGCACGGACGGCAGGGCTGCAGGGGGCACTCTTAGCCTGCCCAGGAAAGGCTGGCTGGGGACCACCGTGCTGGGGACCGCCAGCCTGGGGACAGCAAGGGACCGCCAGCCTGGGGACCACCGGGCCACGCCGCCGGGCATTGCCATGCAGGGCAGCAGCCCTGGGCCTGCGGAGGTGGGAAGCTTTGCGGGGCGAGCATCTCCTCTATTGTTTCACATGCTCAAAAGGCACTTTCCAGCCCTGCAGCTGATGTTGTCTCCCAACCTGCTTCCTTCTGTGCTTGCTTTTTTCCTTTTCTCAATTGCCTGGGCAGGAGAAAAATTAATAAATAAATATACATACACACACTCTGTATATGTAAGTGTGTGTATGTATTACCCCAGACAAATACATATATATATATATATATGGAAATATATATTTGGATAAAATATTACCCCAAACAAATATTTCCATGTTTTGAGTTTTGTCAAGGAGCTGTGTCTTCCTTTTTAAATGGACCCGCAGTAGGTGTTACTGACACTGGAACAGCAAAACAAGGGAGTTGAGTGTTTTGAATACTGAATTTTGAAAGCTGTTGTACCTGTGCTGCTCAGCACTGGCAGTTCAGGAAATCCTGCCCTGGTTGTCTTTACACTTTTTAAGATTGTTGTTTATGGATCCATCGCTGAAATGCTTAGACTTGCCCTGCACCATCGTTCGTATTCTTACAGCAGCCGAAGGTAGACTGCAGCTGTCTTGCGTGTGCCCTCCCTTGCTGTTGCCCTTCCTCAGCTGCTTCGAGCGATCTGTGCAAACCATGGGGAAGGGCTCTGCGCCATCCTCCGGGCTGGACCTCGCTGCGGTTTGGAAGCGGTTGGTGACACGCGTGCTTCCCATCGCGTGACCGCACATGTCCTCTGCATCGTGAGCACCAGCAGATCTGGGGAGCCGCGTTCCCCAGGAGTTTCCTCCTGCTCGTCCCCAGCGGCGAGATGGATCCCTGGGAGGAAGGAGGCCAGGCAGTCTTGGGAAAGGTCTGTGAGTGGGTGTAAAATTCAAATTGATTTTTACCCAAGCTCATAGTTTGCAGGAGATTCAACGCAAATGCATTTCTTTTAATTTTGGAGTTGGGGGATATCGAGTTCTAATTCTTGGGCTGGAATAAGGTGGTGCTTAATTTTCTCTGTACAGGAGTCATGAATGCTCTGGTTAATGGCTGAAGTCCACCACCCGCAAAATAAATGTCTTGTTGCAGGGCTCCATGAGCCTTAGGTGCTGCCCACCTTCCACACCAGACCCAATGGCTTTGCTGGGGTGCGCGGCGCTGGTTTGGAGCGTGTCCTGCCGTCTTCTGCTGGAGGTGTTGGCCTCTCTCACACAGTCAAGGGATTTTTTTTTTTGAGACCCAATAGGTGTTATTTTCTTCAGAGGGAGAAACGCTTTTCAATTATACAGGCTGCTTTTGGGCTAGGTGTGAAGATTTAGCTTTTGTGGGTGTGTTTTTTTCCCCCCATTTTTGTTCTTTATTAGATTCTACTCTTATCTTTACTACCTGGAAAAATAACAAAAGACAAATGGTCCTTCGTTCTTTCCAAAGAGCCATAGTTAGGGGAGGAGAGACAAAGGGATCGATATCCCATGAAGGCTGCTAATTTTTGCTACCAAATTGGGGGGCTTTTATGGCAAGACTTTTTTTCAAAAGGAACTCTAGATGTGGCAAGCTGAATTGGAGATCTGTGAAAGGCCACATTTTCACAGATTGGAGCTCTGGCAATTTCTGAAAATTAGGCTCCTTTAAAATCTATCACATTAGATCCATGCAGCCTTCATTGGACGTTCCAATTAACTATTTGTTTCATAGCATCCTCTTGCATCCTCCTTCACCCTATGTGCACCAACTTCCATGAATATTAAAAATAAGGCTGTTTTGCAGTTGGCATATAATGTTTCAAGGAGATGTATGTTTTATTTTCCCCAAAGGGGGAACAATTAGATTTAGAAAAAGCCTTCTTAAAAGATTTCTACCCAATCAAATGCAACCTGAGGGATAGATACTGTTGAGAGTCTGCCTAGAGTTTGACATAACTGATGCTTGTACCACCGAAGGATGCAGTTATTAGAGTTGCATCTCAAGTAGCATGTTTTGGGGCTGGCATTGTTTCCTCTTTTCATTGCAAAATGTATCTGAGAACTTATCGTTGGGTCTGTATCTATAAATTCTCCTAAAATTGCAATCATCATCACTTCCAGCCCTCCCCTGCCAATTACTTGCAGTAGACACTAGCCCTCAAAATTCAGGGTGAGATCAGGTGCCAGCACTGTGAGTGTGGAAGGTGTTTTATTGTCTGTCTGGCCATCCCTTGCCTTTCACCTGTAGGAACTGCAATCAAAAACATTGCGTAAAGCTGTTAAATCACAAAATTATTATCAGTTGAGAGACCGGACTTTAGTTTGACTAAAGAAGCAGCTAGCAGAAAAACCAATTGAAAGGTATGCCAGAGCACAGAACAGGTTATCGGGTGCATTTATCTCTGTATTCTGACTTTCCTATAAAGAAAGTAATGCTGCGTCTTGCGAAGACCTTCGGGAGTGGGTGTCTCTTTTAATTTTAACTCCTTTGCTGACTATTTTCTCCGTCTTGACAAAGACATGGCATTTATTGCATCTGGCAAAACAAGTGCCTGGGACTGATTAGGAGAAAACAGATCTATTCCCTCTGATAGAGGGTAAAAGTGAAGACAGCTAGTGGGACAAGACTTTGGAGTCCTGTCTCTTCTAGAAGAAGAAAAATCTCTGAAGAAAGATACGGTGGATAAACTGGCAGAGATTTTTTTTTTTTTAAAGGCAGTCTTTATGAAGTTAATTTTATAAGATGATGCCTTTCACTTCTTCTGACCTATTATAATAAAGTGTAGTTATCAGAATGGGCTTTTCATTTCCCATTATAAAGGACACGGTGGTATAATGAATCCGTCTGCCAGACATGCTTGCTGTTCACACCTTTCTCCCAGTAATGGAGTCTACATGACTGAAGCCAATTTCTCCTTCCCAGAGTAACATTGCCCTGTTGAAGCCGTGGAAATCTTTGCTACTGAAAGGCAGAGGAGGAAAAAAATTAGTCCCTTCATAAACATGTGAGTTTGTTAAGCAAGGGCTGGGCAGTATTAATTAGAATATTCAGTGCAAACAGCCCTAGGATGCACAGTGCTGTAAGCATCGCTTGCTGAACAGTCTAATGTCAGATTACTCTCCAAGTGATGCTTTCGCTTTTAAAACCCTAGATGTTGTGCTGGAAATGTTTCGAAATCCCTCACTGCTTCCTCTTAGCTGCTTAAACTTTTCTCTCCGTACTGTCCCTCTGCAGTTAGATGGCCCACGAACGCCGGGGGAGCTGCAGAAGTCAGTGAACACCTCCTCATGGTGTAAGGGTCTGCTGGGGGTAGGGCAGGGGCTGCACAACTGCAGCTGGGGGAGATGAAGCTGGTGGGTGAGATGTTGGGGAGAAGCCCCAGGAGCTGCTGAGCCCATGCTGGAGGTCTGATCTGGAGATGGTGGGACAGGCTCAGTGATTCCCCTGGTCTGCCTGTTCCTTCTGCCATCCTACCACGTCAGCCGATCTGTCCTAGGTCAGATGTCTCCTTCTGGCTGAATCACTTGCTTAGCTCCTCGCTGGGAGTGATGTCCCCCAGTGTGTCCTGCACCCTCCTGTGAAAAGCCAAAGTGCAGATCTTGCTCCACTGTTCAACAGCTGGGAACTCCCCCCAGCACCCTACAGAGTCTAGGTAAGGGTATGTGCATTGCAAACACGACTGTGATTCGTAGGACTATAAAACTTCCTATTTATTATGCTCTTAGCCCTTTACAACCAAACCAAAATTAAATTGACATAGATAAAATATTGAGAATATTATTTGAGGGGCAGGGGGAGACAGGGCAGAGTTGCTAGGTGCGCAGGCATTGGGCACGCTGGGCTATAGTACCGATGGAAGGATTTGGAGCAGACCATCAACCTTCCTTGTGGTAGAAACCACTGTTGGGTTCATGCCCTGTTCATCTGGGTTATATCCATGAACAGATTAAGCTGCGTTTTTGAGTCATTTTATCATGATGGTCCAACTGTCAGTCTGCAGCTAGATCCAGTTGGAAGGACTCATAGGAGGGGGTAGCTGTTTAGGTGATGAGCAAAGCCTGCCAGCTAAATGTCTCTTGTCCTACCTGTGTGTAGTTACTGGTTTAAAGCTAATAGTTTCAGCTCCCTTATCAGTGAATACAGAGGTGTTCCCCAGAGCAACGTATCACCCCTTCTCCCCAGGAGGCTGCTTCTGCCGAGGGAAGAGCCTCTTGGTCTTCCGCGGTCTGGTGCCTGTGGCCCAGCAAACTCCCTTGTTGCTTGGTGTGGAGTCAGGTGAACAAAATCCTCTACTGGAGCAATCTGCAGATGAGAGGAGAAAGGCTGGTCCTGTCTGGATACCTTGCTCAATTCTTTGCTCGTGTTACTCAGGCCAGCATTGATCACTCACTTAACGACCTTTGTGGGTTGGGGCTTAGGTGCCTCGGAGAACGGACACAGCTCCTGAGAAGGACTGGTAGGATAAGTATATTAAAACAAATGCTCAGGTGCTTCAGTAGAGGGGCTGTGCCGTGCCAGAAGGTATTTGTGCAGAACTGAGCTGCCAGCTCCTCTGCAATACTCAAACCTTTGCTCGTCCCGGGGTACCATGCTTGCAAGCCTGTGCATGAAGAAGATGCCCAAAAATGAGTCTTGTACAAGCAGAAAGACCCTGGGGAAGCAGCTGGCATCGGTGGGTGCTCTGCACCCAGCCGTCGGGTCAGTGTTGGATCCTGGCTTTCTGGCTTCCCCTGTGAATTGAGACGTTGGTGCCAGCACACGGAAGGACCGTGGAACATGTATCTTGCTGAGAAGCACGCATTCAGGTGGAAACCTGTCAAAAACAGTTTTAGGAGCAAGAACTGGAACATGTCTTGTTACACATTTGAGCGCTGACAGCAGTAATGATGCCTCTGAGTTTGGTTTGGTGTTGACTGGGATGGCTGTATCGTGTTCTCCGGGAAACAAATGGGTGGTTTAAAAAGTGACCCGTCCTTCTTTGAGATCTCCAAAGCCATCCCCAGGCTCCTGCTGCAGGCCATTGGGTGTCCTGAGGTTACAGGCACTCGATGGTGCGGTGGTTTGCATCTGAGCGCATGTGTAGGTGCGTGTATGTGCTCTGGTGTCTTCAGCGTACGGGTGGATTCCCATACCAACAGCAGTTTTGCCCTGTTTTGGTCTATCTCTAGGGATAATAATGTTTGGTTCCCGTTTTAAAGGTGGCTTCCCAAAACCGTGATGCAAACCCATGCCCAGAGCACTGCAGGGCTGCATGCATTGGAGGAAGCATCAGTGAGCTGGTTCAAGGCCACATCCCCAGGAGCTGTAAATGCAGGCAGCTTCCGATGATGCCAGCAGATGATGTGGCGCTTTGTGTTAATGCTGGATTTCAGCTTTCTAATTAGAATGCGAGGTCTGTGCGTTGGGCTGCTGAGCGTCTGAGGAGGAGCGTGTCTGGCATGGGGGGGCTGCAGGATGCTGCTCTGGATTGAAGCTTTCCACCCTGGTGCAGCTCTGCCCCTCTCACCCGCCTGCTGTGTGGGCCCTGCCTGCCCACGTAATTTGAAGGCACTTGCAAAAAATGCATCTTTGGCGTGGTTAGGAAGCTGCTTGGTTGGTTGCTCCCTCCTTCCTGGCTGAGGGAGCTCTGCCCCACTGGCGGCTTTTAGTTTTTTTTCGGTTTGCAAGGGGAAGATGGAGTTTCTTTACCGTTACATTTTCCCCTGCCCTCCAGCGTCCCTGGCAGTGTCTCGTCCCTTGCAGCCTTCCAGCAGACTCAGGGCTGGTGTTTGCAACAGGTCCTGGCTGCAGTGCTGTTGTGTTGGGCTGCTGTGGTCTCCCCCTGTGATCCCACCGCGTTACCTGGCTCTCCTCCCACCCTTGGTCTCTGTTATCACCCCATTTTCCCCCTTTGCTGGGGGCTTTTGGAAGATTTAAGTCTTGCCCCTTAGGCTGGACCCCCAGACCACCCCATGCCATCCGCTCTTCTGACGCTTTTGGATTGGGTTCTCCTGCACAGCCTACCCCAAGTGCATCCTTACAGCCCGGCTTAGCGCAGGGGATTTACTAATCCTTGTGCGCTCCCGTGTCCAAATTGCAGGTGCCCGGGAGCGGTGCAGAGGGAAATGCAGGGCGCAGGTGCTTTTCTGGGCAGCAACTTGCACGTATGTGCACCAGCCTCATGAGCTGAAAGCTACGGATGAGAATACAGGGATCTGCTGGGCTGGTTTATTTCTCTTACTATCTCAAAAAGCAGAAATTAAACTTTTTTTTCGGTCCTTCTTCAAGCCTTTTCCTTATGTGCTGGAAGCCCAAACACAGCAACGTTGGGTTGATATTCAGAGACCAGAAATGTAACTGGCCACTTTAATTTGACTATCCAAAATGAGCCATGGGGTGGGGGAGAGTGAAATAGGTTTTCAGCGCTGTTTTTCAGTTTGAATCATAAAGGTGTTTAACATAGATAAGGAAATGTTTAACTCTGTGTTATCTTGGCAGGGTTGCTTTAAAAGGTGGATCTTCCCAAGAGCAGGAGGAAGATTTTTCAGCACATCTCTTTCCCTGTCTTCAATATTCATTGCAATACTTGATTTTTATATTTTTTTTCCCCTCTTCTGCACTCCACGTACTCCATACCCACAGGTCCCCTTTTCTGCTCGCCCGAAACCTCTGCCGCGGAGTTTTCGGCTGCCTGCTTTTGCGCAGTCCAGTTGTCCAATGCAAATGAAGGGAATTTCTAGGCTGCTTCCTTCTGACTCCTGCCGAAGCATCTCTCACCAGGGCACCAAGCCGAACCTCCTGATGGAACTTAATTAGTTTTACACACAGACTCCGTTGCTCATCGGCGCAGAGGGGCTCAGGGAGGTGGAGAGAGATGGGGAAGGGGCTGCTTTTGAAATGTCTTATTCAAATGTAACTCTGGGATTTGGCTTTGGGGGTTTTGCCATTTTTCTGTGCCAAGTGGGACTGGCACACATGCGTGCATACATGTGGGCTTTTTCTCCTCGATAGGAAGCAAAAAACCAAAGCCTATAGGAGCTGCTGTCTCCTGTAAATAACCCACTCAGTGCTATTAGTATTATAAGGTCTCCTTTTGTCTGAATTTTTAAGAAGAGTATGTGTGTGTCTACATATAAGGAAGGAAAAACGTGTTATTTTTTTTGCCTTGTGTTGTAGCCAGTTCTTGTTCATTTTCAAAATTGTCCCTTGGCCACTGAGGCTACTTCAGGGGCTGGCAGCCAGGGGGTTGCAGAATTTCTGATGTTGAAATGACACTGGACTCACTCTTGAGCTTGTGTCTTAGCCTTTACGTCAAGGAGCAATCAAGATGATTATTTTCTTGATCTTAAAATTCTTCTCTCTGTTGCGTTTCTTAACTAGAGTTCTTGCACGGTGACTGACCCATCCACCTTCCTGTCTTTCGCTAGCATATACGTGTGGGTATTTTTCAGTCTCACTTCATGAGAAGGTCCTGAACAAAACTCTAATGAATCACAGTTTTCTCCTCAGGATGACATTGTGTCCTTTATTTGCATCTCTGTTTGCATTTTTTTTTTTTTTTTTTTTTTTAACCTCAAGCCTGCTACAGCATTTCTGCCTCTTCCAATCCAGTGGATTTTAAGCCTTGGGATATGGTGACAATTAAGGACCTCTCGTTGCACAGCCTCTTGCCTCCCCCGGGGCAGTCCCCCTGCCAAAGGCATTTGAACTGTGTTGGCTTCTGCAGCTGGTGGCACCGTGAGCGTTTCTGTCTGCACTCCTGCCCGTGTGTTGCTTTTCCTGAAGAAACCAAGCTAAGGCGGATCGGGCTGACCATCTGTCTTCTCGCCTGCCTTTCCTCCTCCCCCAGGAATATCCTGACCACTTCCAGGCATCCGGCAGAGGAGAGGAGATCTTAAATTTGAGAACTTGGCGCAATTAAGTATAGGACGAAGCTCCTGAGGCTTGTCTTCCCAGGAAGGTGGTGTTATGGCATTGACCCTGCTTAGACATCCAGGAGTTTAAGCTGCCCTTGAAGATGGGACATTTTTTCTGACCAAGTTCTCATAATATCTAATATTAAAAATTAGATACCAGGGAAACTGACCCTGGGAAAGCCAGCTCCTTTGTTCTGCTTCTCACAGACCTGCTTGTTAGCAGAGGGGCTGCCCATCGGTGGTCTGTGCACATCAGGCTGTCCCCCTCATGGGTGGCCTTCTGGGACTTGCCCAAGGATGTTTGGAGGACAGGTTTGGTCACCCTTCAGCTCCACCCCCCCCCCTTTTTTTTTTGTTTTGTTTTGGGTTTTTTTTGTTTTTTTGTTTTTTGGGGGTTTTTTTGACATCTCCTTGTGGAGCCTCGCTTGGAAAGGCAGCAACGATGACTTTTCCAAGCCCAGGAGCGCTGATCTTGGCACCTTGGCGGACTGGGCCTGATTGCAAGCAGCACCATTGGGATTTGTACCAAAACTTGCCCTGCAAATTCAGTTGCCGGTTGGGCTGCGTGACCCCTCTTTGGTTCTCTTTAACCCAGGTCTTACTCTTCCCACCCTTTGATCCTGCTGCTGTGCTAGCCGCCGAAGGGTTAAAAGAGTTCGGGGGGCGAGGAGGTGGAGACGAGGTATTTCAGATGCTCATTACTCACTGCCAACTTTCCCCAAAATCATATTAATTTCACGCTGTCACGCAGGACTGCGCTGTCTCTCTCGTCAGCATCCAGGAGGGTGACGGGGATGGGGGGAGCGCGGGTCCCCCCCTCCACACCACGGCTGCGATTTGGAACGCTCATTGGTAGCCTCTTTCCTTGCTGCGGTACCGACCCAACGGGACCGGGCTGGGGCTGCTCACCTTGCGAGGGGGATCTGGGGAACGGGCAGTGCTTTGCCGTGCACTGCCTCCCGATGATCATTTTCCACCCCGCTGCTTGTGCAAAAACCCCATGAAATTAGGTCTGCTGCAGCGGGGAAGTCTTGAGGAGGGAGGGAGGGGAGCTGCCAACCTGCCCTGCCTTACCTGTGGGCGGCAAGGATGCTGCTTAAAAGTTGGTCTTTAACCAGTTGCCTCCCTTTCCTTTTTTAATGCAAGTGAGCACAGCCTGGCTCTGCCTGCAAAGATCGCTTCCCCAGCTGCCATTGCTTCCTCTCTCGTTTCTCCCCCTTTTCGGCTGATTGCTCAATGCGTCTGCCGGAGCTGTCACCTCTGCAGGGACTTCTCACCGTCACACGAGGTAGGGCTGGGACTCTGACAGCTCCCACGCAGGCTCAGCACTCCTGAGCCTGTCCCGGCTGGCAGCTTGTTCCCCCTGTAAGGCTATCCAGCAGCAGGGATTCTGCTCTGTCCCCAGCAATTTTTGTTATTCTCATCCCTAGAAGGTGTCTGAGCTTTTTTCCATGTGTGCTCCTGTATTTTTTTGTGGGTTGGGGCTGAAAGGATCATCTCCTCCCCTTTTCTCTCATCGTGTACCCTTTGGCCATACTTCTTGCAGCACTTGGCAAAATGCAGCAGCAGCAGCTCAGATCTCCCTGTGTTTGCAGAGCTGAGAAGGAAACGGCACGTTAAGAGGCACAGTTCTCTCCCCACAGCAGAGAGCTGATGGCCCGTGCTATTTGAGACTAAAAAGCTTTGCAGTAAACCTTGGGAGGGGAGTGACCTGCCTGTGTGGGAAGAGGAGTCCTAGGAGCCCCAAGAGCCGTGTGGCTCTCATGCCCACAGAGCCCTGGACCCTTGGGAGTGGAGGATGAGAGTGGCAAATCCTGTGCCAGCAGCAGCACCAGCCTCTGGTACCCCCAGCTGAGTGCTGGGCGTTATCAGTGCTTTCTAATGCTTATGAAATATTAGAAAATCTGTGAAACCAGGCATTACTCCATTTCTTCATCAACTCTGCTCGTGCTTTTCTGGCTCTAATTCCTTTCTGAGGTCCCCTCTTCCTCAGAAGGGTCATCCTCTGATGTGTGAACCGAAAGCAGGCTCATCCTACATAGACACATCCCTTGGGGACGTTGGCATCTCCGTGGTGCAGTTCCCCCACCTTTGCATTGACCTTACGAGCAGCGAATGCTGGCAGGAAAGCTCTTCGAATCTCCTTTTGCAGGGCTAAAGCACTGCACCTAGCAACTGGCTGTCATCCGGCACGTTGTGTGTGACCAGCCCACGGTGATGCTTCTTAGCATCAGCTTTTACTCTTTCCTGTGTTGGGCATCTTCCACTAGAAGCAGAGATGTTACTTCTGGGAGGTGTGTGGGATGTGGTGGCTGTTCAGAGGCAGACGGGCAATGGTGGGAGGTGGTTTCCCGAGCCCTGTTGCTTGATATCAGTGCAAGAATCAGAGGAGAGCTTGTAACTTGGCAAGTGCCTCTGTTCAAGCAGAACATCTTTTTTTGGGGAGTTGTTACCTGCTCCCATCTCATTTAATCCTTCCACTCCAATACGGGCATGGCAGCTTGTATACCAGCTCAGAGAGCTGTACCTATCTGTTTTGCCTATAAAAATTAGGATCTTCTGTTGAAAGCCCCGGGCCTGGAAGCCTCACAGCATGGAGAAATGAGGTCCCTGCTCTGCTTCCAGCTCCCTGCAAGCTGAGTGTCCCTGCCTGGGCAGCCAGCGGTCAAAAACAGTTAGAAATGCCCCCTCTGGGAAGGGCAAACTCCGGCTCTTTCGGACCCCGGTCAGCCCTGGCAGGTTATTTTTAGGTGTGTTATTGCCTCTCTTTTTTTCCTCCTGGAATCCAGGCGTGCGTTACAGCTTGTTCAGGTCAGCTGGTGCAGGCATTGCCGGCAGACGCAGAAGAACATGGTTTCTTTTTGTCTTCTGTAGCCCCTCGTTTCTACCTTGCGTTCACCTTCTCGGCAAGCCTGTGGCTGCCACACTGCGTTGACGGCATCTGTCAGCAAGGTACAAGCGCCTGCAATCGATTGTGAACACCCAGGGCGTTGTGATGAGCCTTCCTGAAGGTTTGGGGGAACAGCAGAAGGGGGAAGATGGGGAGAGCTTGCACCCCACCGCGCAGATGCCCCACTCAGCGTTCAGCGCTGCCTTTGAACTCTCCTGCCCAGCTCTGCCCTCTTCTGCATTTTTCTGGCTCCCGCCAGAGAGCAGAGCTGTAAAACACTCAGGCTGTGTGTTTTCGTTGGGTGGTTTAATTTATTTTATTGAAGAGGCTTTAAGTTGGGAGGGGGTGGGCAGCGCTGGGGCAGGGGGATGGGGAGCGCTGAAGCAGACGCTTAGCCTCGTCAAAGTCCATTTATTAAATTAGCAAGGTTGCATCGGCAGGGTTCACGACAGGTTCATCAGTGTTTGCATACTGATGCAGCGAGATGCGGGGCGAGGACAGCGCGGGGAGGCATGTCCCCACCTCTGGGACGTCTCCCTCCATCGAGGAGGTGGTGAGTGCCTGGTAGTGGCTCACTCCGTGCCTTGCAAAGGTCCGTCCCCACGGGGAGGATCTGCCTCTGCTGCAGCGGTGGGATGCGTGTGCCTGGCCCTGGGGCAGCGCCGATGAGCGTGGAATTCGGCTTCCCTACGCGTGGACACGCACGCTCCTGCTCGTTCAACTCGATTGCACTTATTGCAGTGCAGCCCTGCTGCATGTATAATGCTGTTACATGCTAAGACATAAATAAGAAAACAAATTTAAAAAACCCAAACCCAACAAGCAGTTTTCTTTGCCCAGAGAGTCCCGTGGGTGGATCAGCCAGAGTTGTTAACTTCCATCCTGGGCTCTGCTGCTCTTTGGTTGCAGTGGTACAAACCTCTCTCCTCTTCATCCAGTCCTTGCAAGCACTTTCTGAGACCAGTGGGTGGAGAGCGACGAGCTTTCTGCAGAAATAGAGTAGAAACATCATCATTGAATTCCATGATGGCTCAGATAATGCTTGCACCATGCAATCGCTCCCTGTCCTCCTGTCTTCTGAGAGTTTTCCAAGTGACTTGTAAAGACGTGTCCCACTGCATAAAGCAGCCGCTGAGCTTTAGCAGGCATTGTAGTTGTTGCAGGTTGGGAAAGGGTAACCAAAGGACAGGGCACGCCGGGAGCCAGAAGAGAGCAACCATCGTAGCTTGGGTAACAGCCGCACCTCTGATTTTGGGGACGGGATGGGCGAATCGGACCGTTATCAGAGTAAATACCGTATGTCTAGAAATACTTCTCTGCTCACATTGCTTTTACGGTACAATGAGAAAATCTGATGTTTTGCTGTTGGTCGCGTCTCTGGAGAGGATGGTGCTGGTCAGGGGAGCCCGATGGCGTGGTGGCTCCTGGCCTGCCTCGCCAACAAGCTGATGTGTGCCTGTTTTTAATGCTTTGTCTCGTTCTGGTCCCTGGCCGACTTCACATGTGCTTGGGCTGGGTTCTTTGGAGACTAGCCTGTGCTCAGGAGATCTCACCATCCTTATTGCATTTGAGTCACCAGAACAGAAGCAGTTCACTCAAGCTCCCACATTCTTAATGTATTTGCATGCATTTGATCTTCCCTACGTGTTTCTCTGTTCTCCTGATGAAAATAATTAATCTGGTTATTTTTCTAAGTCATCCTGCAGCTTTACAGGGACAAGACTTAAATAAGGATTCTCTTTAAAGCAGAGCTGCGTTAAAATAGCTGTCTGCCTATAAATATCTCATTGCTTCTATATTTATTCTCCTCCAGCTCAGTGCAGGAGGTTCTACAGTTGAATCTGAGATACTGGGTTTTTTTGACTGTTGATGCAGGCGGTATCTTAACAGCAAAGCTGCCTTCTCCAAAGGATGTCATAGGTACGCCTTTGGGGGCCCACGAGGCATGGCTAAATCTCCCTTCTGTGTTTACTGCTTTGCTAGTTGTACAAATTTCCTCTTGTCTTTGAAACAAGCTGACTCATAAGAATCCGAGAGGAGCGGAGATTTGTACCAGGCCCTCCTGTGAGCACTATTTTTAGCATAACTTATTTTTGACCAGAGCTGCACTCTGATCAGGATTTTTCAAAAGAGCCCAGGAGAGATAAATCCCCAAATCTCAGCGCTGTTGGAGCTGCGGGTTCCTTTTGAAATCCTGACCCGCTGGCGATTACTGCTGTGACTTGGTGGTTCCTAAGCCGTGGTCCTGCAAGGTGCTGCGTGCGGGGAGAATTGTGGCTTACGAGCGCAAGCGCTGCGAAAGGCTTTGCAAGCGTTGGAGGCTCTGATTGAAGTCCGTGCAGGGATTGAGATTTCACGAGGTTTGGGATATAAGGGTCATGACTGCGGTCGTTTGTACGTGTCGGTGAGAGCCACCGTGGGAGGGGGTATGAGAAGCTGTAGTGTTGGCGTGGTCCTTGGAGGTGGGAGTGATGGGAGGCTGGGGAAGGCTGAAGAGAAGTCCTCTTTCAGCTGTCCCAATAGAGCTGGTCCTTTCTCCACTATACTTGAATGTCTTTTGTTTCCCCGAGGGAAAAAAAAAAAAAAAAAAAACTGTAGCATCAAGAAGGTGGCCGTTGGCTAGGTGAAATCACAGAATGTGAGGGTGGCCAGAGCCCAGGCGGAGCCTCGGCAGGGCTGGCACGCAGCAGCAGAGGGAAAAGCTCTGCGGTGACCAGGGCTGGGAGCAGAGCTCACCTCTCTGTAAGATGGCAAAAGAGGAGAGAAGCAGCAGCAAAACCTAAATAATATTAGAGTGGGATTTTCAACCTCTCTACTGGTTTCGAATGACCTCTTCAGTCACACATGTCCAACAGCAGTTATCTTTAAGTCCTCTGAGTCACCAGCTCGTACTTTGGGACCAGCAGACGACTTTGAGCCCCCAGCTCTCTTTCAGAGTTCAATATAAGTCCAACAGCACTGTTTAAACCTGGGGCTTCCTAAAGCTTACGGTGTTCCCCATGCCAGCTCTGCACCTTCTCCTGTGTCTTGGGAACTGGCTTGGAAATTTTGAGCGTTGAGATGTAAAGTTTCGGAAGGAAATCTGTTCGTGCTTTAACTAAGTAATGAATCATCTGAGTCTTTAAAGCATGAAAATAAATGTGGATAATATGCAGGTATCTTCTCCGGGAGGTGTCAGCATGCTCAGCGAGTCCTGGGTTTTTTTCTTTGACCTCACCAACTCTAAAATAGATGGATAACAATAGGTAGGTTAAAAAAACCTCCCCATCCTATGTTAGATCCGATGGCACACAGTCCTCCCTGAGTGAGGACCAGGAAACAAAGGCAGGGCAGACGTGACCCTGCTTGCGCGATGCCCCGCGAGCAGGCACAAGTAGGAAGGGACCTGTGGAAGAGCCGAGATCTCACTTTGCAGTCGGACCAGGATGAAGGCAGGAACAAATCGGGATACGGCCGGGTCCATCCCTCTGTCCGAAAGGCACATGGAGGCTGCTGGGTGGTTTTCTGCGCGTTAGCATCTCCTGCCGCAGACGCCCGATGGCTGGTGCTCATCCCCCCGGCGCTCCCCACCTTTCTTTTTGCCACGCTGCCCCGTTCAATTCGGGTGCGGGAGCCAGCTCTGTAGGACTAAATTACTGTGACGGTCGTACCATAGCAACTGTACCTGTCTGCCTCTGCCAGCTGCAAGCCGGGAAGCTGTTGAAAAATAATCATCGTTTGGGAGGAGCGGGGGGCCGAGGAGCGGCGAAGGGAGGCTGCAAGACAATGCAATGCCGCTTCCGCCGGCACGGCAAATCTGTGCCGACCGGGGAAGGGAAAGGCTCCTTTTAACATTAGCCTTTAAAGCAAATCTCTTTAAGGAACTGAATCTCCCGCACGACGTTAAACCTTGCAAAGTAGGATTAAATGCGGCAAAATTAAGAAACCAAACCTGGTTGCGGCACCTGTTTAAAAATGACTTAAGTGGAGGGATATTAAAATTTTAAGACCTGCTGCTGTGCTGGTGATGGAGGATTTAAAAAATAATAATTACTGTTGGTTTTCTTTTTTCTTTTTGCTCGGTTTTCAGAATTGGTTTCTTTCTGTTTAGCATGCAGCCTAATTGCGTAATTACACGATAGACTGGAGTAGAATTTAGTGCGTGTAATACGAGTTATAAAGAAGAGCCCTAATTATGTATATCTTCTCAGGTAAATAATACATCAGGGGCATGGAGTGGCCTAATTACTGTTCTGAAAACCTGCCTAATGACTAATTTACTTGGAATTTCAGAAAGCTTTTGATAAGGTCCCTCATAAGCAACTGTTAAGGAAAATAAATCGAGAGGGGGTAAAATGTTTTGCTACATTTTTAAACAAGCCGTTTAAGCGACAGGAAACAGCCACTGCCTTCTGGTCTTGCGTCTTGAGGAGAGGGAAGGTCCCATGGCTGCATGTTGGTCTGGGGCCAAAGCTGTCGCGTTTCTGATCCTGCTTCACCGCGAGCTCCAAGGGAGGCTGCTGCTGACTGAGCCGTCCACAAAAAATGGACTTAATATTGGCAGGAGTCTTGCGGGTAAATTCACAGCTCCTTAGAAGAAACACATCTATGTCCATGTAGTCTTTGGCACCAGCAGTATTTGTGATACTGAGCATCTGAATATCTTTTGAAGATCTGGTCCAAAATTCGATAAATCCAAAAAGAGCTAAACTTTGCTTAGGTTTCCACATGCGGAAGAGATGGGGAGCGAGGGCAATCCAAAAGCCGGACTAGGTTCTCCACTCTCTAGGTGGATCTTGTGGGCTGCATCTGCATGCTGGAGCTGGGATCGGCACTGCTTTTAATCCAGGGAGCATGTGGGCGGCATGTCAGGGAGAGACGGCAGTGAAACTTAGGTCAACAGCATGGATAAATGAGTCAGCTGGTGGTCCCCAGCGAGAGATGGGCACTGAGCTGACGAGGAGGGGTAGGAGATGCGAAGACTTGCAGGAGGAAGAGAGGAGAGTCCCGGTGCAGCCTTTAGCAGGACGATGGGGATGAAGGAGGAGAGATCGATGAGGACTGCCCGGTGCAGGTACTGCAAAGGCTGGGCAGGGGCTGCGGTGGGGGGGCCTGAGCTGCAAGGCTGGGCTGGGGCAGATGTGCCAGGCCAGTGTGGCGGCTGGAGAGGGGAATCTGGGAGGGTGGCGTAGGGACAGGGACATGGGAACTTTGCAGGCTCCCCTCCTTTCCCAGACCACATTGCCCTGGCCGCTGTGTCGGGATGTGCCAGGGTGATTTTTTTTTTTTGGCGTGTATTTGTGGCAAAGCATCACTTTATTCTGCCATGAGCACGGTGCCCGCCTCTTCCCCAGATTCACAGTTTTAAAAAAAATAGATAAAACGCACATTTCGTTTGCAAGACCCTCCGCCACGCTTGTCACAACGGTCCCCCTTGCCCCTGGACCTCGGGCTCTCCTCCTTCAAGCATGGCTCTGCCCCACTGCCTCTTGACATCTCCTGGTACAGGCAGGTTTGGCAGCTCGGGCTTGCTTGCCACCACTGCCCCCTCCCTTCGCCACCCCCCCGCTTTGCTTTTGGGTCTTTTCTGGGAGAAAGCACAGGCGTATATTTCCAACTGGAGGAGCCGAAGAGATGTCGGGGGAGCGGCAGGAGGGAATTAGCACTGAAGGGTCCTCTGCTGAGCAGCCACGGCGGAGATAAAGCGAGAGGATCTTTGTGCCTAGCCGGCGACATGCTAATTGGCTTTCCTTCCTAGCAAACTTTGCAAATGATGCTCTTTAAGTCATCGGCAAGATAAACAGTTGCTGTGGCAGGTGTGCCGAAAGCGCCGTCTGGATGTAATTAGACGTGTTTGCGAGAGAGCATCCCAGAGACGTCGAACGGTGCCGTTCATGCCGGGCGCATCCTGGGGGACTTGTCCCGCTGCCCCCCTCCCCTGCCACGGGCAGGGCTGCTTTCGGAAAGCGTTGGTTGCTTCCAGCCAAATACGGGGGGATGCACGGTGGGAATCGGGCTGGTGTTGATTTCCTACAAGTCTAGTGGAAATCAAGCCCGAGAAAAAGGGAAAGGCGTTATTTGTGCTGTAGTGGCAGAAAGGTGGAAGATTCCTCTCTACGACACATCAGAGAGTCTCCACGTGGGACAGGGAGGGGATGGCCGCCCAGGCTGGACACCACATGTCCCATCACCACGGCCCACAGAGCAGCGTGCTTCCCGTGCGCTTTTCTCTGGCCCCAATTCTCCCATCAAAGACACGTCCTTAGGTGACTTCCCTGTCTTGCAAGGCCAGGTCACACTTTTGCAGGACTTCAGCTTTTCTGCTGCCTTTGCCGTGGGGCTTTTGGTTTCTCTCTCGTGAACATCCAAAGATGTTCACGTTGCGCTGTCTTTTTTTTTAAATCACAAGTCCCTCTGCTACCTTCATGGATTGATCGAAGCCTTGTATGTCTGCGTGAGGTTGGTAGACAGCAGGCATGCCTTTGCAGGCGGTGAGCTGGAAAAATAAGAGACAGGTGGCTTCGCAGTGTCACCCGTATGGGGAAACTGAGGCTGAAGAGGAGCCGGGGTCCCCGCTTTGCTCCCCAGCATTGCTGCTGGCTGCTGAGCTCCTTAGCAGTAGCTCAAGCGCTGCAGCATCTCTTGGTGCTCGCTCCTGCCTCATCAGGACCTGATGGTCATCGCTGATCCCGGAGAGCCTCCTGGGTTGAAAATGTCGTTCCCGATTTTTGTGGACATAGGACGCTCCCGATGGGAAGCCTTGTTTCAGGGAGACCCCTGTCTCTTGGGAAAACTCGGGGTTTCTTTGAGACCTAGGAGTCTCTCCCCTTCGCTTCACTATGTTGTTTCACTGCCCCGTCAAGCAGTTTGTTAAAGCTTCCAGGGAGCAAGTTGCAGGTGTTTTGGGGGGAGGACGAAGCTGTGTACTGTCTGGGATGAGATCGCAGCACCCTGGGAAGGCAGCTCTCTCTGGGGCGGGTGCATGACCCTGTCCTGCCGTCACCCAGCAGTGCAGGAGAGGGACGAGTGGGAACCACCCATATCCAGCTAAAATGCAGGAGGTGTTTGAACACTCATTATCCCATGTGAGCTGAGGATACCGGCTTGAATAACTCTGAAATCTTGTCGTGGTGTCGCTTCCCACAACTCCAACCCCAAGCAGACAAGGCTGTGCTTCGTTCAGGAGTGTGGAGGAGGTACCCCACCACATCCGCAAGTGCAGCACGACCGGCAGCTCCTGCCTGGAAATGTTTAGTGCCAAAAAAGAGCAATTCGTGGTGAAACGCTGTGGCTGCGCTCAGACATGTGCCGGCGGTGCTCGGCTTCCCTCGGTACGGGTGGCCGAGAGGGGAGCCTGGCTTTAGGCCTGCTGCGGGAGGCTCTGTGCAGTGTGGCCAGGTCTCCCCAAGAAAACTGGCCTCAGGAAGGGGTCCATCGCTTGGAAGCAGCTGAGCTCGGAGAAGACAGCAGCTCTTCTCCCGGCAGCACGAGGCTGGCACTGAAGAACAGGAATCGCGTAAAGTGAAACCCAGTTTTGCTGCGGCAGCAGATCAGGAGGCCTCCAAACAAAGACGATGCTCCTGGGCAAAGAGGAGAGGGAGCTGGAAAAACTGATGATCCATGTAGTAAAGAACAAGGCGCAGACGTGGCTGTCCTCCTCCTGCTGGCTTTTCATAGGGGTTTTGAAGGCAATTTGATTATCCAGCAGGACTGTCCAGTGCCGGTGAGGAGCCGCTGCGGGAATGAAGGATCAGCTTTGCAGTGGGGCCAGGGCAGGCAAGGACCCGCTTTTCCGCATTGCTTCATCCGTGCAGCCGTGGGCTGGGGGTCCACTGGGACACCTGGTCTGCCGCAAAGTCCCTCCACCCATCGTCTCCGGCCCCCGCGGCTCTGCCGGAGAGGGAGGCAGCGGCAGTTTGCACTTGGTTCAGCGTGTCGGGAAGCTTCGCTCCTGCCTTGCCCTCCTGCGCATTCATTTGCTAATTTTCAGAGGTTACCGAGGAAACGTTATTGATGATGATGATGATGATAATGGTAATAGGGGAGATAGGTGGCAGATTAATTCCTGAACTCTCTAACAGGATTTAAGCTAACAAGAGAGGAGGGCTTTTTTCCTCCCTCTCTCCTTTCCCTTCCTCCTTTCAGATATTTCCTGTGCTGGGGATAACAACACCAAGGACTGTTAAATTGGCTCTGAATGTCCACCCCTGGCTGTCCACATTCTTGTAACGATTTCATTAGCTTGAATTATCCACGTTATTTTCTTGTAATGGGATTAGCCGTACTGGAGTCAGCTGAAGTCCTGGAGCGGGAGGCGGGAGGGACCTTCCGCTGCGTATTTCATTAACTCTCTCATGCAGGGGGTGGAACTGGCCATGGCTCAGCCCAGGGGCAAAACCATTTGCCAGGGTCCTGCGTTCCTAAAGGAAGAAGAAAGAAAAGGACCATTATTATTTCCCCCCCCCCCCCCCCCCATAATCAGCAAATCGGCGCAGAAGCAGAGTCTGGCAGGGAGGTAATTTGTTGGGGGAGGGAAGGTCCTATTTGGGGGCGAGGGGGAAAAAAATAATAAAATGAAGACGACCATTGTAAAGCGATTGAGTGAATTCTGCTGGGCTGACGTGTGGCTGCAGCCAGCTGCTGGGGAAGAGGTTGTGCAGCAAGGGAAGGGAAGGAGTTCTGTCTCTTTTGCACTTGTCATCCCTGCCCAGAGCCATTTCTGATGAGCGGTTACACTGCCTGGCTCATTCGCTTGAGCTCTGTCCTAGGGCTGCCAGCAGTCACAAGGGGGGATTTAGGCAGTGGCAGGGCTTGGGGATGAGAAGGCAGTGAGGGGAGAGGAGAGGAGGAGAGAGAGGAGGAGGTGGTGGCAGTAGATGGCAACCGACGAGAAGGTTGGCAACCTTGCTAGAGCTTTTCATGATCAGCTTTCCAAAGTGGTTATTGCCAGTTTGGTTTTCTTGAAGGGATGTAAACCAGAGAGGGGTTTAGGACTGCCCCGTGCAGGGGGACATCTGTACATGTCTGGAGAAACCTAAGGGTGATTTTTTTGTTTGTTTTCCAAGAAGGTCTGCTCTTCTGGCAGTGGACAGCAGTTGGTCTTTCCAGCCATTGCATGGATTCGCGGTGTCACTTGTGCTTTCCCCTACAGAACTTGGCAACCCAAGAGTCCTTGATCAGCTCACAGCTGAGGGTACACCAAGATCAAGCATCATGAACACATCTTTGTGTTTGGGACTTGAAAATAATGATCAGGGCTGGACAGGTCTTGCCCTGTCCCAAGGAGCTTGCAGTTTAAATGCTCCTATTTGAGACAAGGAACGGGATGAGATGGAGGGGACGCTT
Organism: Gymnogyps californianus; assembly: GCF_018139145.2. Classification (NCBI taxonomy): domain Eukaryota; kingdom Metazoa; phylum Chordata; class Aves; order Accipitriformes; family Cathartidae; genus Gymnogyps; species Gymnogyps californianus. Next base: position 3,453,957 of record NC_059486.1, read on the forward strand.
CCCAGCTGGAGTAATGTTTACCCTGATCTGGAGGTACCTGTCCCGTGAACGAGCGTGTGCGAACGGCCGTCATGGCTGCCTGGGGCAGTGATGGGGCCAGACTTAGACATTGGGGGCTGAGCGAGGGTGGGGAGAGACTTGGAAGCAGGGGGGGCAGAAATTCAAACAAAACCCGACGGGAAAAGAGGAGCTGTGAAAAGAGGTGGTGGAGTCAGCGGCAGAAGACGGTGCTGGCACTCGCATGCGTGGCGATAGTGGGGTGGAAGCGCAGAGGATTTGGGGCTGTGCTCATAGCAGGAGAGCGGTGGTGGAAGGGGAGGGAGCTGCAGGGTGGGAACTTGTGTGTCATGCTGGCGGAGGAGGTAAGAGGCTTTCTGGAGACCACCTGTATCCCTGTTCTCCTCTGTCCTCCGGCTGCTTGGCCACGTTGATGAAGGATGCGCAAGCACCCTTTAGTAAACAGGCAGAGCCAAGTGAGCAGTATGTTGTCTACCGAGCTAGAGTGTGCTCTGTTTAATAGCAATATAATGTCCTATAATTAGCAGGCAAAGGACTTGCCTCCCAGCTGGCCTGTGCCAGAAGGATATAATTACAATCCCAAGGAGTGATGTTCCTTTGACCTGCAGCCAGCTTGCAGCGTACGTCTTACAGTGTGGAGGAGAAATCTACTTCTCTTCCTTCTGTTCAGCCAGGGAAGCGAGGGGATGGCTGCAGCTCCACTGGAAGAGCTGCCAAAGCATCGGGAGAGCGGCTGATACCCGGCAATGCCACTTAGAAGTGCTGGATCCCTTGTGGGTGGAAGGGAGGGGATGTCCCTTCTGGCATCTCTGGGAACATCGTGTGTTTCTGCTGAGCTTGGGATGGGTGATTTGTCAAGGGAAAGGTTGTGGCTGTCTTTATTCTGCAGCCGTGTGGATCGTTGCTCAGCCAGGGCCACTACAGGCTTTTACTGGTTTCTCAGTAAATCTGGATCAGCAATAAACAAAGGTTCTTGTTTAGGAAATATCTTAGTCGCAGCATTTGTTTGGGGCTGTCATCCCTTCCAGCCAACGGCGTGAAAAGGTGCCAAGCCTGGGAGAGCGAGCACAGGCGTGAGGATGGATTTTGCCAGCCTGGCTGGCAGCTGCCTGCAGCGCGCGGGGAGCACAGGCAGAGGGAAGCCAGGAGAGCCACGTCCTCCAGACCCACCCCGCACCTCTGCGTGTGCTCTACCCTCCCCTCTGGGCCCTGACCCCGACTCGGGATTTCAGAGGACGGCTATTCAGACACCGTTTTTTGTGAATATGTGGGGAAGGAAGCTGGGAGGCGATGGAGCAGCCGTGTGCATGGCAGGTCGCTGGGGGCTTTGTAAACCTGCCGCCTCCGTGTTCTTGCTCTTTGCTTTTGCCCGCCCCCCCCCCCCCCCCCTCCCCAAAACTGCCTATATTAATTGTGAGCAGCTCCATGGGGAGCATACAAGACATTTGTTTTTGCCGCATACCTTGACTGCACTCATTACGGATGAAATCTCAGCCTGGTGCGGTGCCACCAAGAACTGCGGGGCTACCCTGCCAGAAATCCAGCCCCAGGCCAGGCACTTGGGTCTGGTGGGGACAGGACTCGCCAGAAAGGAGGTTTCGGTCTTCTGCAAAGTTAATCTGGGCTGACTGCAAACAAGTCAATGTCTCCAGAAGGAAAGGGCTTTGCTCCCGCAACCGCCAGGTCCTTCAGTGCTTGTGCTGTGGCTGAGCCCTGGCGCTGGCGCAGGGACTCAGGAGCACTTGGAGAAGACATGGATGCCTGTGGGTACAAATCCAGAAACCACTCAGGTTTCACACTCACGCTAACTCCGGGGACTTCCCTGTAAACCGTTGTGCTCGGGGCGAGGAGCCTGGCACGGTGCTGTGCTCCACACCAGCAGCAGGGTTTGGTGCCAGCGCTTTCCGATCTCTGTGCAGTTTGCCATGGAGAGAGGAGACAGAGACGTAGGCTCCAAGAGGAACCCCCATCCCTGGGGCACGTCCTGTGTTTTCACACCGTTTGTGCCCATCGGAGCTGTGTGCTGGAGAGGGAAGGAGGTGGCAGCGACACTGGGTCTGAGTCTCTGTGAGCCCCCCCGCCTCCGCAGCCATCCCCACCCCTGGGGAAGCACATGTTTTAAAGCAGCTCAGTGAGATCTTGTGGGTGAGCTACAGTTTAGCAGCCTGTATAAAAGCTGCTTTCTTCCCTCCCCTGCCTTTTTGCTCAGGTTTTCCCCGGGTGATGAGCTGCATCCCTTTTCCTTCCACCATCCCTGCTCCTGTGGCTTTGCCTGTGGCAGCCGTGGCGCGATCCGTGCACGGCCGTCCCGGAGCTGGAAGGCTGCAGAATCGATGCAGCCGGCATGGGAGCAAACACGGCGGCACCTGGCTTCCCTGGGTACTGGGAGACTGGCACTGCGGGGGGTAATTGGGTTCCCTCCGCCTCTGCCTCTCTCCCCCCAAAAGCCAGGGGAAATAATTGGAAAAGAGAGGTGTGAGTCTCTGCCTGGTGCTGGAGAGGAGAACATTAAAGGCCCGAGCTCTCCACTTCATTCACAGCTCCTGGGATGGTAATTGCTGTGTTGTGGTTTTTAATTAGCGCCGCAGTGGGGGGAGGGTGTTTTACTCTGCAGCCCTGGTGGGGTCAGTCCTGTCTCTGCCGTGCCCCTCGGCTTTCCTCACCCCCCTGCTTTGCCCGCTCCCCGTTGGGAGCTGCGCTGCAGCTTCCTCCAACGGGCCCGTCTCTCTGGGAGCCCCTCCTGGGTACCACTGTCCTTCCTCCCCCCAACCGTCTGCCCAAGGAGGTGCTCGTGGCCAGCCCTGCTCTGGATCGGGTCCCCACCGCCTCCACACATCTCCCAGCGTGGGTGGCTCGGGCTGCTCTGAGCTGGGGATGAAGGAAGAGCCAGCTTCTCCTGTCTCTGCCCAGGCTGATGTGGGTCACCATGGCTTTCCCTGGGACGCTGAGCCCCGGGGTCCGTAGCCATCCTGCTCCTGCTGGGCACCTCCTTGCCTGTCCTGCGTGTTGAATCTCGGTGTCAAAGGGAGACACGTGGTGTTTTAGTGCAGAGAGTGAGTGTTGTCTGAGATCTCCTGCCTTTTAGCAAATATTCTGCTCGTATTCCTTTAGCAAATATTCTGCTCCCCCCAGGCAATGCCCATGACGTTTTCCATGGAGCAATAGATTGGAGCAAGTGCTCCCCTGCCCATGGTGCCCACCGGCTGCCTTTCCTAGCTAGATGGTCATCTCCTTGGGCCAGGAGTTCTCTCGTTACCTCTCCCTTAATCCAACTGTGGCATTTGAGATCCTACAGGGATGCTGCAAGCGAGAGGAGCCACCTGCAGAGCTCCCGGGGCCCCCGTCACCCGTACCCCCTTGCAGGAGGACCCTCCTGCTGCTGGAAACCACGCGGCGCTCCTGCTGCTCCCGGAGCCGAGCATCCCCGCCGGCCGAGGCTGCTCCCTTGCCTCCGCTCGGGTTTGTTTGTTTGTTTGTGTAGCGCCAGCTCGAAGGGGGCAGGAGGGAGAGAGGGAGGGAAAGCACCGAGGAGGAGACGTGCGGATTCATTTTGAGGCTTCATAATGGTACATTTACACACCACGTTGCCTAAGGAAATTGGATAGATGAATGCCTGGTCATGCTGCCAGTGCACCAGGTTAACTCCCAGGATTTAGCTTATATCATTTCACGAGAGCGTTTATGGCCTTTACTGTGTTTATTCCCAGGTGCTCTTTGGCACTGCTGCATCCCAGGCTCCTTTTGTGTATGCGCGCGTGTGTGTAGATTTTCAAATAAAATAACACATCTATTCAGACCCGGTCCACATTAAATATTTATTGCCTGCAGTTTGTGCATATGTGTTTGATAAATGGGCGTGAGGGGAGGAGAAGGGGAAGCAGGAGCTCGGATACAGAGAAAGCATCGGCTTTGTCCTGGAATTTCTCCAGGACATGGCGCTGGAGAGGGGTGTCTGGCGAGAGCTGCCTTTGGGTCTGTTTTCAGGCTTTTTGGACGAGGTCCAGGCTGGTGGGATGGCTGCATGCTTTGGTGCTCAAGCAACAAGTTCCTTCTCCGGGGACAGGCATGCCATGACAAGGTTTCCGCTGGGCCGTGGCCGAGCGCAGATGCTGCCAGCCCTACCGCACACCCTCCAGCTAAACAGACACCCCCTTATCTCCCCGTTCCTGACTTTCTGTCCCGTTGGCACTCAAAAACTTGTCTGAAACGCTGCTGGATCTAGGGGTTTTTGTGCAGGTCTTGGGTCCGCTGAGTTCACCTGTTTCCCTTTATACATTCAGCAAGCTTAAATAAAACCAGTTTATTCCAGCCCATGAAAGAGGCTGGGTGGCTGGCTGCAGAATGGGAAATGCGAATACCCAAGTGAAGTGTTAGAGCGAGGAAATCCAGTCTTAAAAATGATGCTGAGCACCCGTGGAGCAGAGGGATGACACCTTTGCGAACACGGTGCCTGCAACAGGCTCTGGGGATGGAGGAGCTATTCTGGAAAGAGAATAGGTCCCCGTGGGGCCGTGCTCTGGCTCGTGCCTGTACCCTGTGCACTCCAGCCCCTCTTCAAATACAAATACATCTGTTTTGATGGTGGTTTGGAGCAGCCCTGCCTCCTGGTAACCTGGAGATGCTCTTTGCCCGCCCTGAACAGGGCATGGCATGCACACTGGGTCCTTGGTTTCTGCAGATCTCCTAAAGGGAGGAGAAGCATAGCACTTATATTAAAGAAGTTTTTTGCTTTGTTAAGGTTTGCGACCGGAAAGGATGACCCTTGAAATCCAAGCTGAGTTTTCAGCTGTTACTAAGTGCTTTGGACATGGGGCTTACAGGGAAGCAGAGTGGCCGCAGGACACAGCTCGCCTTAGTCCTCAGCGCTGGCAAGCCTACAACGTGGGTCTGCAACTGGTAGCACTGTGGTTTGTCATAAAGTGATGGTTCTTCCCTTGATCTCACAGTGCCTTTGCTTTTCCCTCTCTAATTCACAGCACCTTTGGAGAGCTGAAGACCGTCCGGCTGCCCAAGAAAATGGCAGGAACGGGATCCCACCGGGGCTTTGGGTTTGTGGATTTCCTCACCAAGCAGGATGCCAAGGTGAGATGCAGTCCTCCCCTTCTGGCACCCTCCCAGCCTGGTCTCGGAGCAGAAGGTGAGGAAGGGAGCCTGGAGGCTCTGTCCCACTGAGGCTTAGCCCAGATTTGGGGCAGGCCGTTGCCATTCACCAGCAAAGCTGCACTGAGGCTAAAATCCCCGTGTGGGCAACCACTGGAGGTTACACGACAGAAACCGCAACCTAAGCCATAATGGGCATAAGTTTGGTGCAACTGATAAAATGGCTAAAAGTTCTTGTAACCTAGAAGGACAAGGGCTTATTTTTCAGGGTTGTCAGAAGCAGGGTGGGAAGGGATGGTTTTGACCCAATGCTAATACATCAGAAAACCTGAGTACATGTCCCAAATCCACCACTGCCTGTGTTTTAAGGGAGTTTTGGATATTGTGGCTGTTTACTGATTTGTAAACTGCGCAAGGCCCGTGTTCATCAGTTCCTCCGTGTGTTTTGAGACTCCCTGTGAGCAGTCTTACCTTGGTGTTTTTCAGATAGCAAGCGTAACAGAAGAGCAGTAGTTGTGAGTTGGTCAGAAGGATGGGCAAGCAGAGAGAAAGGTCTGTGTCTGCTTTGCCTTGCTGAATGCAAGAACAAAGATCAAGTTTTGTATTCCGGTCATTGTCTTGGTCCGAAGAGGGGACCTAGCTGTGCTGGGTTGGCCAAGGATGCTTTTTCAGAGTGGTCTGCACTGGCTATTTGACAGCAATATGGAAAGTGTTGGCAGCAGGCAGCGGTGGCTGGGAAACGCCTTTCTCAGCACCAAGAACTGAGCTCCTGAAGCCTACAAGTTGAAAGCACGTTTTGCTTTAATCAAAAAATGCAAACCCCATCGTTCCAATATCTTGACATTTTTTCAATCTGTATGCAGTTTATGCTGTGAAATATTCCATAGCATTTTAAGCCAGGATAGATTGCTGTTCAAAATGCTCGTCTTTTTTTTTTTTTAAAGCTTTCCTATATGTTTGAGTTCCATATTTGCAGAAGAAACAAGAGGATCATAGCCTGTGTGATAGTATTCTGCTCTTACCCTTTGCCGGAGGTTCAGGAGCAGGCTGGACCAGGCGTGGTCTCTCATGCACTGAGCAGAAGAGGGTCCTCGGCCCGGCTGTAAGCTGCTGCGTGGGCACTCCCAGTGCCGGAGCAGTGCAGGTTTCGTCCCTGCTGCTGGTGATTTGCACGGTATCTGGAAGAGGAACGATTGTGGGCACAAGCCAAGGGATGTTATTGCTGAAGTGAAGGGACCACACGGCTCCACTCACTCCCTGAGACTCCAGATTTTCAAGACTGTGAGCAGAGATGAAGGAGAGAGGAGGAGGGAGCAAGCGTAGCCTGTGTTTATGTTTTTAGACAGGATTCATTGATCCGGGATCACAAGGGACTATTAGATCATCCGTTCCAGTCTGACCTGCTGTATAACACAGTACATAGAGTTTCTTTGTTAGTCCTGTATTGATCCTAATTCAAACTTCCTTCTGCTCAGCATTCGTCATCCCCTTGGGGTCCAGCTCGCTGGGCAGCGTGGGGTGCAGCGAGCCCCCCAGGAGCGTGGTTCCTCTCCCTGTACGGTGAGCTGTGCCTGTGGCTCTGCTCAAACCCCGGCTCTGGGTTTGTTCCTGGTTTTTGAATTAATCTTTTCCTAAGGAAACTTTAAGCATTTGATGGATAGGTGCATATAGGGACCTGGCTGGTTCTTTGCTGCTGCTCAGTTTGGGGGTGAATGAGACGGCACCCGCTTTTCTGCTTGGCTTCTGGAGGAAACAGGGTACAGGCTCAGCGTCTGCCTCCCAGCCCTCTTCAGCCCCTTGGGGACCGGTGGCTGATTCCAGCTTCACTGGGCAAATAGAGATCTCAGTGATATGAAACCCATCCATCGCTGGTGAGTGCCGGCAGCCAGCTGGAGGGGAGAGGGCCGGGCAGGGTGCTGGCTCGGGGCACCGCTCCCGAAGCTCGCAGAGGCCGTGGGAGGCGAGCGTGCGGGGAGCAAGATGCCCTGCGGAGGATCGCTTGGGGGGTTTTTCTTCTTTTCCAGCAACGCGGCTCTTCTTCCTTCTTCTTTGTTTTTTTTTTTTTCCGCCCTCATCTCTTTGAGGGATTTAATTGTCTCATAAGTGGCACATCAAGTACACTCCATTGGCTGTCTGGAAAAGGATGCGCTGTGTATTGATGAATAGGATCCTGAATATTGTAAACACGGACATAATTGGCTTAGAGTTTATTGCTAAGTGAAATGAGAGAGGAGGGGAGCGGGCCTGGAGACCTCTGAGCTGAATAGCTGTGACTGTCAATGATGTTTTTGCTCAGAGTGGTAATCTGGAAATCGCTTATAAGCATCTTATAAAACATGATGTTTTTGTAATAGAATAGTTAGGGTGGCTTTGTTGGGCATTTAAAGCCTGTGACCTCCTATGTTTGTCTTTTTCTCTGAGCAATCACGGCTGCTGTGGGAGTGTGTATGGAGATTTCCCAAAGCCAGGGCAGAGATGTGGGGCTCCCCCTCTGAACTGTCCCATGCTGTGCCTGCAGACCTGTCCCGTCGGGCTGGGTTTCGTCCCGTTCGCCTCCCCTGATGCTCTGCCACCCGCTCAAGGAGAGCCAGCCCTGCCAAAAGGTGCTGTCGTGGGAGGGGTGAGCGCCCGAGCTGCACTCATCAGGCAGCGGGTGGCCTTGCCTGCAGGGGAGGTGACGTCCAGGCGGGGCACGGGATGCTGCTGGTGGTAGCATCTTCTCCCCATCGTCTGCTCGTCCTTCAGAGCCCCAGTCTCAGGCCTGGCTTTCCCACGGTCATGTCTGCAGCTGGGGCTGTCTCTTGGGTCGTTTGACAGCTCCCGGGGTGATGGATGGACCTCGACTGGGAGTGTTACACCACCATCAGATGAAATTAGCAGCCCTCTCTCTTCTATGTTGCAAACATTTAACAGATCACAGCACGCACACGTGCGAAGCCAGGAAACGGGGAGGAACCCATGTCAAAGACAGCAACGGGAGGGACAAAGTAATATTCACAAAGAGGGTTTGTATGCCTGCTGACCAAGCCTTTGGTTTTAAATCTCCAGTGCCAGCTGACCACTAGCTGGGACTGCCTGGAAGTTAGGGGATGAGAAGGGGAACTGTGATCCACTAGCAATAACAAATTAACTCCGGTTAAGGAAGCATTAACCATTTGACATGTTTCCTGACGTTCCCTGTGCAGAATTGTTGTGGGATTGTTTTTATTTTTGAACTATTAACTGGAAGCTGAGTTTCCACTTTTCTCCCTTGTTGATATAAAAATACATCTGGTCTCCAAATAGAAATTGCCCATTCGGGAAAGACAGTCAACCCTTTAAAAATGCACGCACACGGAAGGAAAAATCCTTGTGTGCAGCTGGCATCGCAGAGAGCATCCTCAGTTGGGACTGGTTCTTGTGAGGAAGGGAAATTTATCAATCTCCTAATGTTGTTGACCCTTTGTCCCTCTAATGACTCCAGCCCGGAGGCTCTTTGACTTGAGTATTTAATAGGGCAAGAGGGAATCTATAGGCAGAGCAGCACTGTCCTCCAAATTAATATGGCATTTAGGGATTGAGCCGTAGCACTCGGGGGTGACAGACGCAATGGTCCGGTCTCTTGATCTCTGCCTTTCCAATGCCCCGGTGCAGCAGGCTCTGCTCCAAAGCAGTGTCTGTCTTGTCCCGGCAGCCCGGGCTTCATGTGAGTTTATCAGCCACCCCTTAATTTTGAAATACCCTTTCTGAATCCCACAAACATTTTTAAGCTGCTGTTCCAGCCTCTCCCCTTCCTCTCTCCGCTTTTCCCTGCTCTGTTTGCTTCTCCATCCGCCGCTTGGGTTCTAGCCCTGCCCAAGCTGTACTCAGAGCTAGTGACGAAATCCTGCCGCACTGAGCCATGACGTTAAGCTTGAACCAAACTCTGCAAAATCGTACTCAGGAGGGTTCAGAAATGACATTTTTAAGCATAGTCGCATCCTGTTTTCTAGGGGGAGAAGGCCGTAGGGTTTTCATGCAACCCCTAAAGCATTTGGAAAGCCAAAGAGACCTGCGAGGAGGTTTGCCAGGGCTCTTCAGCTTTCAGTGTTATCTGGCAGTGGGTGTATTTCCGAAGGCAGCAGCTTTCATGAAAACCTTTTTCGACATTTAAGGATACCGAGCCTTGTGTGGTGAAGGCTCCCCTTTTCTTAAAGGTGTAGGCTGACGCGAAGCCGTGGTAACTAGAGGTCTTTTCTGGTGAGTCTCTCTCTCAGATGAGCGGACACCACACCTCTCTTTATCCCTAGTTCAGATACAACTAAACAAACCTCTGGCCATTCGATGCGTTGGTCTTCAAAGGAGGTGTCCTGGGAAGGCAGAGGAGCTGCACCCCGAGAATAGCTCCTGCCTCCAGCGCTACTTTCTTTGAAAGCCAGCCTGCTTGTCCTCATTTCATATTTCTCAGGTAATTAAAATATATTTTTTCCCTACCTGTCTTTTCATTTGGAATAGCAGCAGTGGCAAATTCCTTCCTCTCGCTGGAAGATTTCCAGCAATGCGGATGTATGGGGATGGCATTTCTCCCCTTCATCCCTTTGTCTTTTAAATCATCGGTGTTTTCTCTTTTTTTCCCCTGAAAAAGTCTTAATTCCTCTCAGAGCAAGGAAGAGCTAAGTTTTATTTTTTAGCTCGTTTCCAAAGGAAGTGACATTCATGTGTTTTTCACCTGAAATGCTCAGCTTCTCTTCTGCAGCCCCAGCTCCGGGAGCCCATCTGGAAGACAGGGCCGTAGGGAGCACGGGTCCCAGCACGCCCTTTCCTGCATGGGCTGGAGCAGCGGTGGGCTGAAGGGATCCCTGCGATCTCGGACTGGCATCCCGAGCTTTGCTTCGTCCTGGGTGCAAAACAGTTCATTTTGGGAGTGTGTTTGGCTGGGAAGGGCCAGTGTCACCAGGCTGCTGGCAGATGCGTCTCTCCCAACGGGTTTCTTTCATGCAGTGCAACTTGATGGCAGCATCTGCCTTCCCTCTTGCTCCATGACCTTTCCCAGTGCTACCCGTAAAACTATAGAGGGTGCCTCATGCCGGACTGGGTTAGGCGGCTGCGTGTGCCTGGCGGGGCGTGGAAGCAATCCTGCAACGAGGAGGACGTGGCCAGAGCAAGTGGCTCGGAGGATGGGAGCCCACCAAGCACCGCATGTTGCACCGTGATCGTGGACATGTTCGGCATGGTTTGCCCTCCTCCATGACCTGCTGCGGAGCGCAGCGAGGTTGCTGAGGCCGTATACTGTCTTCCAACCTTCCTCTTCCTTATGCTGCGGGAAGTGAGAAATTAAAAAGTATAAATTAACAAATGAGACCCAGCGATTAGAGCTGCAGTTGTTTGCCAGGCTTTGGAAATGGCTCTTTGTGCCAACGTAAACAGCCATCACAGCTCCCTACTGCCACCTCCCCCCGAGTGTTTATTTAAGCCAACACATTGCTCTGCTAATTGGATACCATTCCAAGTGAAAATAGGCCTTTAAAACAACAGCAGCGGCAAATAAAAACAGCTGTAGCTGCAAAAACACCAGCCAGGCTTGCAGCCCTTCGGAGGGGAATGCGCCCCCCAAAAAGGAGGCGCGCCGCCCTGCCGGGGTCAGCCCCGGGGAGCTGGCGAAGGCGAGAAGGTGGGGAATCTCAGCGATGCTACGGAGCAGGTGGAGCTGGTGCTCCTCGTTTCTCTTTTTTATAATGAATGAGAATTACATGAGTGAAAGGGAGTCGGAAGGAGGGGAAAATGCAGGTTACTGAGTGCTGGTCACTGGAAACGGGGAGGTTTTCTGAGTTTCGTAACCCGGCAGCTCAGGCAGGGTCCTGGCTGCCGAGGAGTGGTCGTGGGCAGCCAAAGCCTCTTGCAGGAAAAGCCCCTCTGCCCAGAGACGTGACATGTGGGGACAACTGCAGTGGTTCAAAGTTGCGGTTTAGCAAACGGCTCAGAGGAGAGGTCTGGGCTTCTCCGGGACAACTTTGGTGCTGTTTTGGGGGCCTCCAGATGGGAGGACCTGTCCCTGTTGGACAGCGGGATGTGTTTCTGGGGTCCTATAGCTGCCCTGTTTGTTCCAGGGATGCAAGTTTGCAGAGTTTATAACCTGACTTAATCCTGGCCTTAGCTGGGGTTTCTAAAAGAGCATTTTGGGCTCCTTTTCTCTGCCCCTGTGCCAGCCGTGTGTTGCATTGCTGTGGAGCACTTTGTGGGCCCCTGGGGATGAAAATATTTGACCAGTGTGTTTGTGTATTTGCATTATGGGCCCAATCCTGCTCAGTCCTGAATTTCCTTGAAAGTCTGTGGGAAATAAAGACAAAGTCAACCTTCCCTGGATGGAGTTGCTGTTTCCTGAATGCCTCTGCTGGTTGCCTACAGGCATAGAAAGCCATCTGAGCTACTGTGCTGGCCGGCACGCTTGTATTCAACATCAGCAAGAGATTATAGCTGTACGGATGTTATTAAGCAGGATCTAACAATGAGGAAACCTCTGGATTTCTATAAGATAGCAAACCACCATAGGCGAAAAGAGAAGAGGACTTCTGCATTGGTTTCTGGCTCTGCCACATTTGCCGCCACCATGGCCAACCAGTTGGCAAGAGGAAGGCAGCTTTCCCGGGCGAGCTTGTGCTTCTTCAAACTTGTGGCCCCTGAGCAGAAAGCAACCTCTCTACTCACGTTTGAGCTGTGCTTTCCTGCATGCCAGCAGAGAACAGGGTGGGTGGAGAGTCGCGAGGTTGCTCTGCCCGTGCTAACCCAGTGCTGCTGCGCTGCCCGTGAGGGCCCTGGTTTGCAGTTGACCCACCTTGTGCTGCCCCAAGTCTCGACAGCCTTTCCAGGCTGCAGCTTTCCCGGCTCAGGTGTGGTCCCAGGGTGATGCAAGGCTGCAGCCAACCTTGAGCTGCTTGCTATGCTGGATTTCAGCCTGCTCCCTAGCGAGCAGCAGCAGCCTGCAGGAATGGCGATGGGTATTTGCTCTGCTGCAAGTGTGTAGAAGATAAATGATTGAGTCAAAGCCACTGATGGAGATGAATCCTGCCCCATCAGAGCAAAGGGCTCAAAGTAGGATGTTCTCTGGTGGCCTTTTAGATTCAGGGCACAAGGAGGGACATCTTTGCTTTTTCCTCATGTGAGCCTGGTTTTATTTTCTCTCTTTTTTTTTTTTTTTTCCTCGTAATTCTGCAGAAAGCGTTCAACGCCCTGTGCCACAGCACGCATTTGTATGGCCGGAGGCTGGTCTTGGAGTGGGCAGACACGGAGGAGACGTTGGAGGCCCTGAGACGGAAAACGGCAGACCATTTCCACGGTAACGTAGCAGCATCCTTCTGGCCTATCGATACAGCCCCAGCTGGCACCGTCCCATCTGGCACACGCTGCCGGTCCACGCCAGCCCTTTCCCCGCCGCTGCTGGCTTGCCGGAGCTGGCGGGTAGATGCTGGAGCCTGACCATGCAAGCGCAGGGGGAAGCAGGAGGCATCCAGGCCACGGCTTTGTCTGACAGCTCTCTGTGTGCATGTGAGCCGGTTAACTCTCCGTGTGCTGGCACTGCTGAGGCACCTCGAAGCCCCCTGCCAGCTGCAATGCTTTTGCTCCGTCCACCTGCACCCCAGGGTGCTCCATAGCTGGGGACAGGCTCTGTGCACGCAGCACACAGATTAAAAAGGACAAATAATTTGGCCGTCGGTTGAGATGCGGAGAGGGCTGTTTGGATCAGGTTCCTGAGAATGACAGCTCCGCAGATAACAGCACTGCAGGCTTCTATTGACAGCCATCGACAGGCACAAATGCATTGCTTGGCAAATATTTATGTAGGAAGGGCTCCCCTGGGCTGGAGGGCTAAGCTGGAGATCAATGCTCTTCCTCCTGCATCCCCTCCCCGCCTCCCCTCTCCATCACGCACATGCCCATCGCCCAGGGGGTTGGCATAAGCAGTTCTGGGGCTGCACGTCGCAATCCCCGGTGATGGAAGAGCAGCAAGCCTCGCTTATTTAGCGAGCCTGACTCCAGTGGGACCCGGCCTCGTGTTCGTGAAGTAGTGTGCGCAGTGCTGATTATTACAGGCTGGGGAAGCTGCAGTTTGGTGGTGGAAGGGCTGAGGGTGGATATGACTGGAGACGTGTGGAGTGAAGGGGGATGTGCTGGGAGCCACGGGCTGATCTCCAACGTGGTGCCAAAAAGGAGACCAAAAGGAGCACGGTGGTGTCTAGGTGTATGCAACAAGCTGGGCGTAGAGCTGTGCTGCTGGGGGCGTGCGTGAGGCAGCAAGGAGGACAGGCACTGCTGGGGATGGATGTGCCCACCCAGAACCCAGCGCTGGAGGGGGAACACGTCATGCTTGATCACAGTAATGCGAGTCTCCACCCGGGTGGAGAAGGCAGCAGGTGTGATGTTTCATGCACCCCATTTTATATTCGAGATCTCCTTTCTCCCTTTCTACTCTGCTCAGTCTAGGGGGAAAAAATAGCCTTGGCTTTACAGTAGCTGCAGACTTGCAGCAGATGCTGGCTGCTGCCTGCGAGCTCTGTTGCTTCCCTGTTTCCCCCAGGCTCAGCTTACTTCCCGATTTCTGTCTGCATTTGCTCCAGCCCGCTTGTCCGGGGTCTTCCTCACCGAGGTGGGGACTCTGGAGAGCGGCAGAAGAGCGTTTTCACATCCCAGGAGGGATGCAGCCTTGGAGCTGCGGTGGCTCCAGGGGCTTGGCTGAAAAACAGGAGCAAGGTTATCACTCCCCATCTTTAGGGACTGAAAATGTGATTGAAGACGGCAGTCATCGCTGCGCTCCAGCCCATCTCGAGGAGAGAGAAATAACATCCAATGACTTCAGCCCTGTCTGGTGCACACGCGCATCCTCCACTGCAAAACTGCTGGTAGCTAATCCTGCGGCAGAGCGGGACGTGCCAGAAGCGGATCTCCATAACAAAGCCCGTCCGGGGCACGCTAGCGGGCACCGGGAGCTGGCTGGTGCCTGGGACCAGGTCTCAGCCTCTCCGCACCGCACTGCCAGGCTGGAGTTTCACGAGTGGGATTTTATTTCTTTGAGAAGTGCCCTCTCCTGATTTCGAGGCGGGCTTGCCGTGGGGTTTCTGGCCTCCCCCCGAGGAGCGGAGGGAGCCGCACCCTGTCCCTTCTGCTGTGGGTGTGCAGAAGGCGATAGTGATAGCGATAAAGAGGGAAAAACGGCAGCTACCGCTCTGCCTGCAGCCCCCGTGAGGATGCTCCTTCGCATTTCCTCCCTGGCGTAGCTGGAGGCTGATTTTCCCACATGGAGCCGGGGTGGAGAGGATACAGAGCACGCACAGCATTGCTGCCCTGCCTTGAATCCTCCCTGCCCCTTCAGCCTACCGAACAGCCGGGCTGAGACCGTGCATCTCGTTTCACTGGTGATGCAGACTCGATTCTGTCGACCAGAATCTAAGCTCGCTTTTTCCTACCGATACCCATTTCCCCCCACTTTCCTCCTCTCCCCACAAGGCACAGGAGCAGTTCGGACATCCCTGTGCTGTTCATGGGTGTCCCCGTGAGTTTTCCTCTCCCACCTCGGTGGGGGTGACTTGTGAGGGTCTTCCCACAGCTTTGCAGGCTGCAGCGGTCAGGCCCCTCTGCTCTCTTATCTCCAGGTAGGAAGGGACCGAGCTGGGAATGGGAGAGAAAAAACCGAGGTCCCTGGTGTCTTCAGCTGCTCTTTGCCACCAAAAGCTGCTGCTGCTGCTGTCCTCGCGTTGCTCCCCAAGCCAAGCCCAGCCAGCAGGCTCTGAGAAGCAGGACGTGGAGGCAGATGCCTTCAAAATGCACAGTGCGGTGGACGAGGGGGGTCTTATCCCACCATCCAGCTCAGCTTATTCCTTGTTTCCTGCTCTAAATTTCTTTGCAGGGTTGAGCATTGCCATCCCATGGGAGAGTCTTTTTCTTTTTTTTCTTTCTCTGAAAGTCATCTGTGATCCTTTTGGACCTGGAGACCTCCAACACCACAAGCCACCCATGGTGTTTGGAGAGGCTGGTCTTGCTGTGGCAGCGTCGCGTGTTTGTATCGAGCCATGTTGGCAGTGCTGTGCCATCGGTACAGGGTGACATGTGGCCTGTGCTGCTCCTGGCCCTTTTCCTGGTTATTCTACAGAAATAAAAGGAACCAGGGAGTGTGCCGGGGACTTTGCACATACCAGAAGAGGTGAAAGTGTTATAGTACAAAGGACTGAGACTGTCCATCTCACGGGGCTTTCAGACACATTTCTCCCAAGTTTTATGCAATTGGAATTTAAGTATTTTGAAAAGCTCCTTCTTTTTCTTCTTCCATTTCGTCTTTTCTATGCAGTTTTTGGTTTGCTGTGGGCACAACAGTGATGCATAGATGTTTCCACAGTTAGCACATGGTGGATCTGCGTGTAGGAGAGGCTGCAGAGTGCTAACAGCGGGTGAGAAGATGGCCGTAAGGCCTGGGGGGTTGTTATCACCCAGGTCCAGTGGGACAACATGGTGACCTTCACTCCCCTCGGTTTGGTGGCGAGCTTGACTTGAGCAATGAGCTCATCCTGCTCCGTCTCGCTGCCTTCCAGCTTTGAAAGAGCCACCTTGATCTTTCAGGCTGGTGTCTTGAGTAGCAGTGGCCAAAACCCCTCACCCAGCAGCTCCGGTGTCAGCCCCGTCAGTTTTGTCTTAGCAAGGAAATACTTTGAAAAGTCTAGACCTGGGCTGCAAGAGACGCATCCTACCACTGACTTCTCTGTGCTACAATTAGGCACCTTATTTCTAGACACCATTTATAGAGATTTGGCTTCTAGTTCCTGGGTCTCACTCTGCTGTTATTTGTCAGGTTAAAGAGAGGTCTGGTCTCCTAAATCTTTTCTCCGTGTAGGCGTTTGTCATGGCAATCAAGCCACTTCTGAGCCATCTTTTCAATAGGTGTAATAGATGCAATAAAATGGAATAGGCTTCCTTCCCATTTCGTGTAGTTTTCAGGTCATTCTTTATGGCTTGTTCAGAGTCTTTGTAATGTTCCAGGGGAAAGTGAGGCCCCCAGAAGTGGTCACCGGCTGCCAGAGATGGTTTCAGTAATGCTGTCAGGAGTGAAGCCACGGCCCAGCCCTGACGGCTGGGACTGCAGCACTACACCCCGCGCTTGCTCTCCTGCCTCCGAGCACAGTCTGTAAGAGGTTTAAGTCTTTTTGCTCATTTCTGAGTGTACCTTCTCTTCGTCTTGAGGCAGAAGGGTCTTATATTAGAAAAAAACCAAAACACTTTCTTTGAGTTTTAATTGCACCACACCATGTGTTATTAATTCGTGGGACCCGCTGCTGCAAGGTGGCTGGAGAGCCTGAGAGCTTGGCCAGCGACAGGGGAGGATTTGATGCTGCTGTGGATAAAGAGACTTACCTGCTGTAACGTGGTAAGGAGAAGCCAGGCCAGGTTGGCCAACGGTTGCCCTTGCGGCCTCTAATCCAGCCCATAACGTGGAGCAGGGTCGTGGCAAACGCTACATCAGGGCAGTGAGGGATGCACAAACCCTGCCACCAGCAGCATCTTGGCCCTCATTTGGGGGGGGAATCCTCCCTTTGGAAAACAAGGATCACTGACGTCTTTGAAACCAGCAGGGAGAGTATTTTGGTTCCACCGAAACAGTGACGAAGGGATCCCAATGCCCTGCAGCTGAATTTGCCAGGGGCGAGGGGCAGATCTGGATCTGTGCCCTGTGCAGGAGGGAACGGTCCAGGGTCGCATCCAGACCCCCCGTGCAGACCTGCACGTCTCCTGCATCCCCGCGATCACCTAACTGCAGCCCACAAAAGGTCTGTGAACAGCTCGATCCCCCTTTTCTTCCCTCACTTGCCCGGCACGGGGCGACGGTTGCCGGTGCGGCTCCATCCTGGCAAGCCTCGCTGGGGGAAGATTTGTGAGCAAGGCGGCGATACCCTCAGCGTGCGCGCGCTCCCTCTCTCCCTGGAGCTCGCAGTCCGTGCAGGGAAGGTACTTGCTCCCAATCCAGCTAAATTACTATTGACTTGTGTTCTCTGTGCTTCACAAACATTGCACTCAGCCGTCACCAGCGGGGCTGGCGGTATCCTGCCAGGGCTAACTTGGGAAGCCAGCTGTGCTGGGCCGTTTTTTCCTGCTCTTTCCCATCGATCAAAGAATTAAATTGACAGATGGGGAATTTTGCGCGAGACGCGGGAAGGGGAAGGAATGACTTGTGGAGGTTTTTTTTTTATAGGAAGGATGGGGTGGAAAGAGGGCATACGGAGGCTGTGGGGCGGACGAATGAGAGAGATGCGTGAGGAGGGGGTCTGGCTTGTATTTCAGTTGTGAGAGCGTTTCCAGCGAGGCCCCCGGTCTCAGCAGAGCGCTGCGGGTGGGTGTAAAGCAGCGGAGCCCCACTGCGGCTCGCCTCTGGTTATTTACAGTTGTGTGCTGGAAGCGGAGGGTTTGCAGGGGAAGGTACGCTCCGCTCTGGACCCGATCCTTGTGCCCTTCCCGGCTGGGTGGGAAGAGTCTTCCCCATCCCCATCACCTTTCCCAGGTTGCTCCTCCGTTGGCCGCAGACCCCCAGGCTGCTCCTTTTACCTCTCGGCTGTGTTACAGAGCCGCCGCGCTCGCCCTCACCTCCCAGCCTTTTGGGCTTCCTTTTTTCTCCTTTCTTCTTCTTTTTTTTTTTTTTTTTAGAATTTTTTTTTTTTTTTTTTCTTTAGAGAGCATCTGTAACTAATGCAAACACATGCCGTAGCCGGAGAGTAAAACCCTGCAGGATTAGCGTGGCATCCGCAACCCTGCCACATTCTAATCCCGTGGTAATCCCCCTCTCGGCCCACCCCCGCCGGCTTTGGCTATTGTTTAAAGAAGCAAATGGGATCGTTAGCGGGCAAACCTTAACCAGCTTGGAGCGGCAGAACGGAAGTTGAACCAATTCGGTTCCCCACCCTCCTGGGGTTTTTTTCCCCGTTTTTCCTCCTTGTTAGGCAGATGGGGGGATGCTCCCGGTGCTCCCCAGCAGTGCCGCAGCCGAGCTGGTGAATCTGGAACACGCGGTGGGGGCCATTTGCCCTGCCAGCCCCCTGCCCACACCGTGGCAGGTCCCCTGGGTGCACCGCACTGCTTAGGGATGCTCCCTTAGCACCCAGCACCCCGTGTCCAGCATCCCACATCCAGCATCCCCTCTGCCGTGCAACTCCCATCATCATCTCCGTGTGGGCTCTCCACGTGGGGCACGTCAGGGTCTGGTGGGGAAGGGGTGATAGGTGGGGGACAAACTCTTCCCTGCTATGGATGTGGGAGCTGGGACCACGTTTGATGCCAGTTCCGAGCCCCGAGCGCGAGGCTGGCCAGGGGAGCGGGAGCCAGGAGTGCAGAGTAAAGGGGAGGGAGAACCGCTGAGCTGGCACCTTCCTCCGGCGTGGGTTGTCCCTTGTGCCTTTGGATGATTGAACCGGGAAGAGCTGCTGGAGGGTCTCGGGGTGGCACCTTGCAGCCCCCCTCGGCTCCCCTGAGCTCGGCGGGGTGGGTGCTGGGAGGGGAGTGGGGGCCGTTGGCACCCCCGTCCCCCTGCCCGTCCCCGCAGCCCCCGGCGGGGAGGGAGGCGGGTTCTGGCGCTCTGTCAAGGAATTAATTGAAAAATAAAATCATTAGATGGGAACTCCAGAAATGCAAAATTGTTGGGAGTTGGGGGGGGAGGCGGAGGGGGGGATGTGAGCTTTTGTCAGGTTAATTTCTTCTGTATTGATGTTTTGTGACATTTACTTGTTGTTTATCTCCCGCAGCAGCTGTAATACTAAAAGAAAATGCACAGCTTGTTCCATTTATTTATTTTACACCTTTTCTTTAGTCCTATGGTATGTTTGTTTGTTTGAGAAACCCGGCGAGGCTTTTGATGTCTGAAAGCAGGATTTAAACAGCTGTTCTCCATGTGCTGCTCGCAAGCGAGAGCCGCTGGCTGGGGAGAGAGCGGGGGGAGAGGGGGCTGCGCCGCAGCTCCTGCCGAGAGGGCACTTCTTGCCCCATGGAGAGGAGGCAGCACCGACATTGGCCTCAGCGCAGGGACCAAATGGCTTTGTCACTCCCGATACCGGGCGGTGATGTGGGATCGGGATGCTCACTCGGGTGCTGGCAGCCCCCGGGGGTTTCTCGCCCTCCCGCAGGCTGTAGCATCTGGGGGGAGGGATGCGTGCACGGTGCTGCGCCCCACGGCAGTTTCGGGAGCGTGACGGTGCTGGGGGGTGGGTTGCAGGACGGTGCTGTCGGTGTGGGGCAGGAGAAGCAAAGCAGGAACATCGCTGCCCCAGCTGCCGGGGGAGAGCCAGCCTCTTGCCTTCACCCATTGCCAGCTGAGGTGGGAGATGCAGGCTGGGCTGCAGGGCCAGGCAGCGATCTTACGTCTCAGCAAGGATGCTGATGGGTCTGTGTCCTGCCAAGAGCCTTTTTGAACCAAGGCTGGTGTCTAGGTTGGTCTTGCGACCACTCTTGGACTGGAGATGGGTGAATTGGGGTCAACGGGAAGGGTTGGCATCACCAATGAGCCTGTTTGGACGCTGGGGCCATTTGCTTCCAGCAAAGCCTGTGGACCAAAGCACGGGTGGTAGCTATGGAGTCACACCTCCAGCCGTGGTGCCCTGCCAGGGCCTGGCTGGTGAGGAGAAGGAAATGACAGCTGAGGGGCTTTACCCAGGAGGGGGATGAGGGGGGCTGGAGGTAGCAGGAGATGAGCTGGAGGCAGTTTTGCATGGGCCCGGGTTGTAATCTTTGCTTTTTTTCTTCTCCTGCATCCCCTTCGCTACCACCCGGCCCTGGACAGACTCCCCAAAGAAGAGAAAACGATCGGAGGTTTTGAATGAAATCCTGGAGCATCTGGAAGAGGAGGAGAGCAACAAAGACGAGGCCATCTAGCAGCTGCCTGGCGTCTGGAGAGGTGGGTACCGGGGCAGTGGGGCCGTGGCGGGCACAGCTGACCCTAAAGGTCAAAATGCCTTGGGCTGCCGCAGGGTCGGCAGTGCCAGGAGGAGGAGAAGGTGGCATTGCAAAGGCTCAGCAGCCCCCGAGCCGGGGTCCCACCTGCTGCCTCTCCTCCCTGTCACCCCGCAGGCTCATAGCCATGGTCTCAGGGGGTACAGCCCAGATTTGGGCTCGGTTTAGGCTCCGCGTTGAAGTGAGTGCGTGCACTGCTTGTGTTTCTGTGTGCTCCGCAGTGTGTTTGCTTTCCTACGAGGGAAGCCAACAGAATTGCTGTTGCAGCAGAAATCGCTGCCGAGTCGCGAATTGGCCCTCGCTGTGGTTGGGGGAGAACAGATGGGCTGCCAAAAGAAAAAAAAGCGCCTGTTTGGAGACCAACCTGCAGCTGCCACCACAAAACAGATAGTTTGGCAAAGGCCTTTTCCCTGCTAGCACCCACAGTCTCCATGGCTTCACTTCCTCGAAGGGCACTGTGCACCCCAAGGTCTGGTTCATGCCGTCTTGAGTCCTGGCTGGCATCGCTCCTACTTGGCGCGTATCTTCTTGGACTAGCATCTCTAGAGGCTGGAGAGTGTGGGATGGCAGAGGTTGGCAGGAGGGAGCCAGGATTAAATAGCTCCCTGTGATCAAACACCGTGCAGTTCAGCCAGCCCCCCACCTCCTTTTGAGACCACCTAGCAAACCCTGTGTGGGTTCAAGAGAGGTGAGACAGGCTCATGGATCTCCTTTGCGTGTGTTTGTGGCCATGGTGAAAACCCTGGATTGCTGGTAGGAAACCTGTTCACCAGCCACAGCATCCGGAGAAGTGCAATAAAAACACCAGGGAGGCTCCTAGGTCCCTTTGAACTGCACTCTGCCCCCCTTTTTCCATCCACTGAGGGACTTGCCACCCACCTCCACGGTGATGAAACCCCGTCCTGTGCTGAGAAACTCATGCAGGGCCAAGAGAAACAAGTGCATCGCGCTGGCGCGCTGCCCACGGGGAGGTGGCTCGGGGCGCTGGGTTGACAAATCCTTCATGCTGGGGAGAAAGTCCCTGCGGCGCTTTCTCCAGCAACGCTGTGTTTGCTCAGCACCGCCAAGGGAATGATTTTGACGCGTTCTGGCTCCCATTTTTACAGCCACAGAAATTATGCCGGTTCCTAAATCTCATCCAAGTGGCCCAGGGGCCCCCTGGTTTTCGGGGTTCTGCTAGGGCTGCACGCTGCACGCGTCCGAAGCGGCGCTGAGCCCACTGTGCCGGGGGGAAGCCGGGGCTGTCCTCCGTGTATCAGCACTGGGAAGCCGCCCCGCGCTCGCTGGCATGTGTTTGTGTGTGCGATGCACATTACTGCCGGAGAGGCTGTTTTCCTCTCAGCAATATCTGCCTATTGCTGTGAGGCGGTACCCAATACACCTAGCAGTGGGATGCTCATAACCTTACTTATTACCGGACTTTTGTTCAACCCACAACACCGCCGGCCGCCTGAATAGCGAGCGCATCTGGGCCTGGAGCCGACCAATAACCCTGCTAATACATCTGCCTTCCCAGGCTGCCACAAGCGCCAGGCACAAGCGCAGCACTGGGGCCCTCCTGATGAAAGGGAAGGTGCTTACGTGACTGCAGGAATAATCCGAGCTGGGTTAAATAACTGCTTGCTTCATGCAGTGCGTCTGCAGTAAGTGCCGGGGCCTCGAGATAACATTTGTTCCCTTGGAGCAGCTCTGATTTAAGGATGCCTCCAGGTGTACGTGCTGTTAACACCTTCTCCAGCAGCTAGCCCGAGGATGGAGCTGGGGAGGGACGGAGGTGGGGAGGGATGGAGCAGCACAGGAGGGGCAGGACAGACAGCATTGCTCGGAGCCCAGGCAAGCCCGGTGCTTTTGGGTGCATCCTGTCCCAGCTCCTCTGCAAACCTCCTCCCCGAAACCAGTCCTCCCGTGGGGCCCTGGGCTCGGCACCGGCGGGCTGGAGGCTCCCCAGCTCCCCGGCTCTTTGTGCAGATCCCCGGGAAGAGGCTGAGCGCTGCAGCTCAGTGCCCAGAGCTGTAACACCCTGTGCCGGTCCCCCAAACTGTGCCGCAGCTCAAGAGCCCTTCTGCTGCCTCTGAGCGGCTTCTGGGCCCCCAACACCGGGCTTTGCTGCTGTGGGGCTCTGGGGACAGACCCCCAGAATTCAGGGGTGCCCCTTGGGACCTCAGCAGGGCTGCGGTGTAAAATGGTCATCCCTTCCCACAGCTCCAGCGCAGCCGCCCTGCCCTACAGCAGGCAGGCGTTTGCGCTCGGTGGGCGGGTGGGTAAACTGAGGCACGGGTGTCAGAGCAGTGCTGTCAAAGGCAGTCGGCTGAAATGGTGACGAGCTCACCAGGGAGGGGGGAAATCTTTTTTTCCCTTTTTTTGCTCAGCGTTGATCTGCGGCGTTCCCGTCCCTGCTCGTTCCACTGCTCCCTGTTGCCTTTGCCATCTGCGCCGGCACGGGGGGCAGCAGCGGCGGGACCTGCCGATGGTCCTGGGGCGGCTCTGCGCCGGGGAGGTCACCACGGGGAAACGGGGCTTTAGCATCCCAGGGGTGAAGGACCAACCGACAGCACTCAACACGGCTGACAGCCGGCACAGAGGATGGAGGAGCCGGGCAGGATCCCTTCCAGGCACATGTGTCACCCAGCACACGATTTAAGCGAAGCTTTGTAGCGTTGCAGGTTAGGGTTGGATTTTCCTGGGGGTTTTTTTTCCTGAGTTGTTTTTTTTTTCCCTGAGTTGTTTTTTTTTTTTTTTTCCCTTCTCCCTTCATTGTCTTTTGTGGTGGGGCAGGTTTCTTGCTGAGCGTCTCTGAGGTCTGCAGCGGCGACGAAAAGGATTAGCGCAAGCAGAGCATGTAGGCTTTAGAGAACAGAGCAGAGTTTGGTTTCAACATCTAATTCAATTTGTTCTGCTGAGATTGAAATATGAAATGGTTGCCAATCAAATGTTCAAAGGGGGAGGAGGGAGGAAAGAAGAGAGGGAGCCTTCTCAAATTTAAATTTTAATGAAAATTAATTTAACCCTTTGATATGTTTTAAAACATGTTATTTCCCGGTCTGGAAACAGGCTAGAAAACATTCATGAGGGGTTGGGTTTTTTTCATACCTTCAAACATAATGAAGATTTTCTTTTTCCCTTAATGATACTTATCTTGTTGAGCAATTTGACATTGGTTAATTTTTCAGGCAATTTGGTATCAAGGAAATCTGTTTGATGTGTGCGGGGGGGGCTGTGTATGTGTATACAGATATATATGCCCGTACATTAATTATGAAAGCGCTGATCGCAGCTCTGGAGAACAGTTTGAGTTAATTCCTACTCCGCAAGCAAAGAGTCGACTTCTTTGTTACGTGTTGAGAATCCCACACATTGCACCCCTAAAATTACAGCGGGTTTAACGGGAATTTTCTGAAAACGAGCATATACCTGCTAATTATCCTGAATTAAAATGAATGCCTAAGTAGGTCTGCAGGAAATCCATCACTCCCCACTGCCTTTTTTTTTTTTCCCCGATCTGAAACAATCCTAATGATAAAATAATGCAAACTGTCTTAACTGTCCACATAGTTAAACCTGGGAAATAGTCTCCCACCGGTCCTTAACCTTGGCAGTACTTCTCCAGCTGAACACCATCACAATACGCTTGTTTTGTTCGGGATTGATAATAGTTGCTTTTAGCGGTAACTATTCTTTAGAAAGATTGTATCTGTAACAAATGATTGCACACTAATTGTTGTAATTGGGCCATGATGAGCTGTAGCCCTGGTCCCCTCGTTTTGCTGGCTCTTGACACGGCAGGGCTGGTGTCACCGTGTGTGCCGGTCACCCCTCGGCTACCCTGTGCTCCCTGGGGAGATCTGGGCACTTTTAGGGTGCGATGCTCATCTCTTCTGGGTGTTCTTTTTGGGGTGGGTGCGTTGTATCCAGGCTGTGCTGATGGCAGAGGGGACAAGCAGCCCGCTCCAAGCCTCTGCCCCTGGCCAGGTCATCACCCATCGCTCTGTGGGTGAGAGCTGGAGATATGGCCATCCTGGGGGCTGCACGGCTTCTTCTGGGCTCCAGCAGATGAGCTCGGGGGGGGGTCTCTCTGGGCTTGTGCAAGGTACGTGTTCACGCCATCGGAGAACTGAAACTGGTGGGTTTTGCTCAGTCCTGTCTTCTGCAAGCCCTGGGATGCGGTGCAGGGTCCCCTTGGGGTCTGCAGACCCCGGGTTGAAGCCCGCTGCCCCGGCGGGTGGGCTTTTGCCAGGTTGCGACGGCTTCATCTGGGCCGAGGCCCCGGCAAGCTGGACCGCGGCAGGAGCTGAGACAGCTGCGGCTGCTCCCCGGGCGCCCGCCGTATCCCGCTCCCCGGGGCCGGCTCTGGAATTGGATTAGGATATTATTCAAATGCAGCCTTTTTACTGAATTAGAGGGTTAGCGGGTTTTAATGTAAAACTAGCTTTACTTTATTGCTGCCTGTTGCCAGAGGCCTGTGTGGGCTGTTATCTACTTAAGGGGACAGCAAGCAAGTCGAGGCAGAGATACTATCCAACGGGCCCTGGTTTTGCTGGGCGCTGCGAGTCCCTCTGCTTCCAGGGCTGGGTGTCTCCGCCGAGCGATGCTTCCCGCTGCTCTCAGAGCCAGGCTGTGCGCCGGTGCCCTCTTTGATTGCTCAAAGTGACTCATCGCCTTTGGAAAACTCTTGACCACGATCTCTGTTCTTTTTCTTGCTGTCCCACGGGAGGAGGCAGGGGACTCGGCACAGGCAGGGACAGGCGGGTAGCATCCCGCTCTGCGAGCTATTGTTTTTCCGAGCTGCAGGCTTGAATTGCTGCTGCTTACAACGTGCCCCCATCCCTCTGTCCAGCCACGGGTGGTTTCTTTTCATCACCATTGCACTGGTCCTGCCTACAGCGTTGGATCACGAATTTCAGCTCTTCTCTTCCCTTTAGTCCTGTCTTGCCTTTGCAAAGTCTTCCTCCGAGGCGTGCCCCACGGAGCGGGGCTCTGGGAAGCGCTGAAGGCCCAAGCAAGCCTGTCTCTTCGCAGCAAGCACCGTAGATGCCATTCACCAGCCCTTTGCCAGGGCTGCAGGAAGATCTCGCATCCCCCTGTGTTGTGCTTGCTGCTTTCCAGCCCAGCTGCCACCTCCAGGCAGGAGCTCTGGGATCTCAAGCCTTTCTGTCTGCCTGTTGGCCTTGGCAGCCATCCCCTTCTCCCCGGCAACTCTACCAGCTTTGTTTGTCTGCTCGCAGAGGCAGTAAGTGTGGTGTCTGTGCGTGCTTGAAGTTGTCTTCCTGAGCAAGATGTGGCAGGAAACACGCAGGAGGGGTTTGGGCTTGAAAAAAACCAGTGCTTCGGTTGCTGCTCCCTTGAGATGGAAGAAGCAGCGCGAAGGCGGGCATGCTGCTGGTGGAGTGATGCTCTCCCGCGGAGACCTTCCCTCGCTGCCTCGGTTTCCCCATTTGCAAAGCACGGTGCAGACCTACAGGTGGAAGCAGCTGTGCGCCGTGCCCGTTCCCGCATCCCTGCCGGGAGCAGCCCGGCTCCCTGCTGGGTGTGCAGGTGTGCTGCAAACTCCTGCTTTAGCTGGCAGTCGGGGCTTGCTTTTCTTCAGCTCCTAATTGTCTCCCTTCCTCCTCCCACCGGCCCTTCGCGACTGCAAACCCTGTTTGCTTCTCCCCTGCCGGAGGATTAGCCAAGGGATGCTGCTGCTGCTGCCCCATCATTTCCCCGCCTCATACGGAAACCTCCTTTACCTTCCCTGCAGCCAGCATTAAAATATTCTGACTGTGTCTAAGGGATCGGATGAGTCGCCGCTGAGTAACCGATTGCCACGGATCAGCCAGGCTCAACCACAGCCAAGGTGACTCCTGGTAGCTGGACCCCATCATGGAAGGGGACAGCAGCAAACTGGCATCGTCCCGGGCTGCAGCCACCCGCGGGGATGGGCTGGGATGCTGGCTGGAGATCTGGGGAACACGAGCTTCTCCTTAATATTACGGCATGTCTGGACCTTACCCCGGGTCGCACCATGACCAGCGTTCGGCACCACCACCTTCCAGCTTCCACCACCACCACCTTCCTCGGCGGGAAATAAAACAGGAGAGCGAGGAGGCAGCGTGCAGCTTTTCTTTCCCCGGAGCGCGGCTGCATGTGACTGAGACACGCTGCCTCCTGTTTTCCCTAAATATATGCATTGGAGAGGGAGAGAAATTGCATGGCAGGGCTTGAGATTTCAGACTTAGCCATTCATGAATAATAATCAGGCTCAGTAATTCACGGTAAATAGGTATCCAAATTGGCTAATAAGGGAGGCTTTCACCCCAAACTGGAGCTAGGAAGAGAGGCAGAGAGAATATGAACAGACGTTGGCTGAGGCGGGTGTGTGCACGGTGTGACCTGAATCAGTGAAATACGGAAAGCGATGCCAGCGCAAGAGCGGGGAGACCGGAGAAGGGACGGCGACCGACCTCCCCTGCCGCAGGGCAGCAGCAGCCAGGCTCGGACCTGCAGGAGCCCGGATCCCTACATTCCACAGTCCGTAATTAGGCTCAGCTCTCTCTTCCAGCCCCGGGACCATGCTGGGCTGATGGGCATTAGCGTGCCCAGCCCATGCGTCCTGCCAGCGCTTCTGCCCTGCAGCCCACGTGGACCGGAGGGTGCAGAGCCGGTGTCATCACGTCCCCATGTGTGACGTCCCCAGCTCAGGGCTTAGCAAAGCTGCTGGGACAGCGATTGCACGCGGTGCTACCTGTCAAGGGGAATAAGAGTAGGAAAGTAAGAGGGAGGTCTGTAGCGTGTGTCAGGAGAGGTGATCTGGGGGGAAAAAAAGGTTTTCTTTGTGTTCACTCAACTAAAATTCAGATTTTGCTTCGTCTGCTGGTTAATTTTCTCCTGCGAGAGCGAGCGAGGCAGTGGTAGGAGCTGTGTTCAGGCTCAGTGAGGTGGGCTGTTGGTCCTCGTCTGCCGGCAGCAGGCTCCAACGGGGAGGAGGCGCTGCCCCACGGGCACCCCCTGCTCGCGGGAGACGGCACCCGAGTGCCAGACGCCGGACGGAGCAGCAGCGACGGGTGCTCGGGAGGTCACAGAGTCCTTCCCTACAGCAGATCAGCTGCTGCTTCCCAACAAATGTTCCCCTAGCAGCATCTTAAGATGATGTTAGATAAAGTTAAGATAAAGAAAAAAATGGAAGAGCACCTCTGCAGATCTCGGTCCGTGATTTGGGCTATTTAAATACGCAGAATAGAAGCTCAAAACGCAGTTGATGAGTAGCTGAAGGAAGGATGTCCCTTGGAGGGCCGGCTGTTGCCAGGCGGTGTTTTGCAGCTGCTAAATGACTTTTTAAATTGAGAAGAAACGTACAGCCACTTTTACAGTCCCCTTAGCTCCCTTATATAGGGCAGCGCAATGGCTGGAGAGCACCACGCTGCCACTTGGCTGAGTTACCAGATATTACAGTCCCGCTGTCCTACAGCAAGGAATGGCAATGGATTCACAATAAACCGCAGCAACTCTGGCCAAAGGCGATTTTCCTCCTGTCCTTCCGCTCCCCCTCGCCACCTCTCCCCTCCCCGTGCCGCTGGATTGAGGACGCTTGCAAAATTTAGCACACTGGGTGGCATGGAGCAAACAAACCTTCTCTTTTTTTTTTTTTTTCCCTGTGGCTTGGCTTATTTAAATGTGTTGGAAGGTGGTTTTGGGGTGTGCAGAGTGTTTTTCCTTGGGGTATGACGGGTGCTCTCAATGTCCCAGCAGCTGCAGCACTGCAGAGCTGGTGGCCGGAGCCTCGCTGCGTCCCCGCGTCCTTTCCCTGCAGCTTAAACCGTCCCTCACGGCCCAAAACCGGGGGTGGGATTTAGGAGGTGTAATGAGGACAGCTTTATAAGCCACGAGAGATGGAGAGGAAATCATGCTCCTGCCTCTCCCGCGTTTGGTGACCTAAAATCTTTTCGGAGTTGAGCATAGCCCATGTTAGCAGCCGTCCCGCTGATGCTGACGGGGCTGGAGAAGTGCTTGGGTGTTGCCCTCTGATCAGCCCAAAGGTTTTCTACTTCATCAGCTTAGAAATCAGACTACAAAATGCAAAATAAAGCTTCACCCAAAGCGCCGCGAGAGATCTCTGTCCCGGCCATACACGAAGTCTCTGGGCAGCCGTCCCCGTGGGGCCATACCCTGACTTTGTGGGGTCCACCCTGCCCCGAGAAACCCGGCAGCAAAGCCCGGGCTTAAGCTCAGCCTCATCCCTCCTGCCGAGCCTCAGCAAAGCTGAGCCCTGCCTGAGCTCCACGCCGGAGACTTAGCGTATGGCCGGGGCAGAGATCTCTCATGACGCTTTGCGTAAAGCGTTGATTTTGCATTTTGTGGTCTGATTTCTAAGCTGATGAAGTAGAAAACCTTTTAATTTCTTTTCTCCCCCAGGCTCCGGGCGGGTGTGCGGCACGAGCTGCTGCCGCCGGCTCGGCCCGAAGCGGGACCCCGCTCCAGCCGCTCTGCTGGCACAGCCACCCCCTCGGCTGCCCCCGCCACCACCCAGGGCTGGGAGCATCCCACCCGTGTCTAAATTAACCCAAGTTATTTCGACAGAGCCGCGGCAGGCAGAGACAACCCATGCGGTGCTGCTGGTGGCTTCAAAGGCTCCGTAACACCTGATGAGGAGGCAGAAACGGGCAGATTGCAGGCAGGAGCTGGTTTAATTTCATTTTCAGCCGAACCCAGCCCAGTGTGTCAGCCTGGGCTAAGCAAGCCCCGGGAAACAGGAGGACAGACTGTCCCAGGAGCAATTTTAAGCACGTGTCAGAAGAAGTGATGCAGGGCTGCGGAGAGCTCGCCCCGGGAGGGTCGCAGCTCACCATCCAACCCCCCCGGCAGGATAAACAGGACGGGCACATCATCCCCAGGCAGCTGCAAACTAGAGCAGGCGCTCCTCCCACCTGAAATTGGGGCTGCAAAATGAAAACTGGGAAGTTTCTTTTTTAAATTAAAAAAAAAAACAAACCATCCCACCCCGCTCTGTGTTTCAGCTGGTGTGCCTGGAGCCCCGCGCGCCCGGCAGCGAGTGCGGCGGCGGGAGGCGGGAGGGGGGCGGCGGGGGGACGGCAGGCAGGGCGACGGCTGGCAGGAGCCTTGGACTTTGTTAGGATTCAGCCGTTAGATCTCTCCTTTCTCTCTGATGGCTGAGTGTGATTGACACTTACAAATTACCCAGCCAAAAGTGTCGAGTCTTTGACCCCTGAGTAACATCTTTGGCAAGCCTGAGATTTGCCAGCATTTTGTCATCTAATTACTACAAATCCCTTGAAAATTCACTGGCTGGTGAATTTTTAATGCGGGACAATTTCAATGTGATGCATCGCCCAGATGGGCACGCGCGCGTGCTCCTTCTCTCTCCCCCCGCCGCCTCTTCTCCTTCCCTTTCTTCTCCTCCTTCTCTCCTTTCTTTTCTCCGATTCCTCCCCCCATCCCGTTTCTTACCTCCCTCCTGCCTGTGTGCATCCGTATTCATGGGAAGCGCCCCGGCATCTCATCCCCTCCCCGGGCTCTCCGTCCCGCTGGAGTAGCCGGCGGTGCCCAGGATGGAGCCGGGTACTTCGTGTCCCCCCCCGAGCCTGGCAGCAGCGTGCTCGAGTCCCCCTCACTGTCTCGCCGGCGGTGGCAGGGAGCTGCTACGTGGCATTAATGGGTTTTTTCCATCTTCTCAGGTCTCTCGCTGATGGATGGAAGAGGGAGAAGCCTCCGCTGGGGACTCGGCAGCCAGCACACTTGTTGCCAGCAGAGTCCACTCGTCCTGTGAACCCGAGGGCTGATTTATGCCGTGTGTCCAGGTCTCGGTATTCCCACCCTTTTAAACAGACCTTGAATTCAGAGCGGGAGGAAGAGCCCTTGTCTGCCGGTGGCTCCTGCCCGAGGATTGCTTCTTAAATCCGGGCAGGGATGTGATTCCCCTCATCTCAGAAACCACCCAGCCTGGTGGCACAGAAACCTGGGGAGACGGACGCTTCCCCTGCTGACCCCAGGGACTCCAGCAGAACCTGCTCTTAACGTCTGAATTAAATGATAATTTCTGTACATTAAAAACCACACGTATATTTTAAGAGTTTTCCAAACTGAGCCACATCTCAGGTTTGTTTGGATTTGTTTGTTTAATGCATATTCGCCACAGCTAGGTAGTTATTTTGGTCTGATAGGGAGATAAGCATATTTTAGGAGGGAGGCCTGGGGTTTGCTGCGTTCGGCTTTGTGCCTGTGTCATTTCTGTCCCCGCTCTCAGGCAGTCGCCTCCCGTCTCTCCCTTCCCAGCTTTCAAAGGGAAAGAGGCTTTGCTTTTCAACCAGGGTACCGCTTTACATATGTACGCAGCTGATAAAGTATTTTCACTTCGCCCCTTTCCCCTCTGGGAATCGCTGTCTTACGGCAAAACTGTTTTGTCTGACAAGGACTGCAACAGATTACACGTGTTGGCTGCAAACACAGGGCCTTTTTTTTTTTGCCTTTTTTTTTTTTTCCTTTTTTGAGAACCGCATACCTTTTAAAAAAAAAAATTTCTCTGTCTTTGCACTGCCATGGCAGGCTCTGCCTTTTGCCTCGTGTCCCCAGGAGCAGCCCCGTGTTCAGATCTGCTTGTGGCATCAGACCTCCCGGAGTAATGCATCTCTCCGGGTTGTGTGTCCGGATTGTTTTTCTTAGGTGAGCTTAATTTGAGCCGGAATCCACAAAAATGCCCTGTCGGGGCTCAGCACTTCAGTTAGTCTGGCCTGGGGTTTCAGCTGTGGTTTGGGGTGGGATTTCTTGGGACCCCTCAGCATCGGCATCCGCAGCATCCACGGAGATCAGCGGGACTCGGAGGAGCGATGCCCTCATGCTGCTAAGGACCAAGCGCCGAGTTTCACGCCGGCAGCTGCAGCAGGGGACCGCGTGTGATGGACTTGGTGACTCGGGAACATCCAGGACACCCCTTTCTGACCCAAACGTGGGCCATAGATTTCTCCTATCTCCTTTAACTGGGAGCCAGCTGGGAAGGGTGTGGGCTCTGCTTTTCAAACAGGTTGTTCAGGCATTAAAAGGAAAACCTTAAAATCCTCGGCTGGCTCTAGCAGGAGAGGGGCAGAGCCGGGAAACCCCTGTCCAGGAAGGGGGTCTGTCCCCCAGCTCCATCTCCCAAGCTGCCCCTTCCAGAAAAGTCCCTTGTCCTCCCAGCAGGAAGGCAGCACTGGCACCCAGAGGGGAAGGGCTCGGAGAAGGTGATTTTAGGCACCAAGGATCAAGGGAACACCAGGATTCACTGATGTTTCACTGTTCAAAAGCTGCGCACCAGGGCTGAGACGTGCCCAGATTTCAGAGGGAGAAAAATTAGGACTCTGCAGTGTCTTAGAGAGGGCACCCAAAGCTGGAGGTGCCTGAGGATGCTTCGGAGGAGAGGAGTTGTTCTGCCCCGGTGCCATGGGAGGGGCGCAGCGTGTGTGCTCATCACTAATTAATCTAGGCAGTGCCTTGCATGCTTTAAAGGGAAAAATACAAGGCGTTTAGCGAGGTGTATGAAGAATTAGGGTACGTCACTGCAGATGGAAGGCAGCTCCAGAGAAAGCTGTCCTCCAGGGGGGATATTGGCTGGGGGATGACATCTGAGACGGGGAACCCGGACTAGATGCCACAGGGAAGCGTGACCTGCTGAAAGCATGAGGTTAAGACGCAGAGTTCAATTTGTCTCCAGGCAAACTGAAAGCAGAAGCCCGTCCTTTTGCACTGGGTTTTGTGTGTCGCAGAGGACCTGGAGTCACACCAGGGTGCCTGGAAGGGACCCGCGGGGAGAGCAGCTCTCCCCGTGCCACCGCCGATGGATGCTAGTCCTGCCTGCTCCCAAAGATCTCTGGTGACCCCAGCATCGAGCAGACTTTGGACCCGGGCACCATCCATAAGTTGTGTCACCACTGGGGATGCTTAGACCCAGGGAGAAGCTGTGATTGCCTGAAGCGTTGGTGATCTCACCAACTAACCCGAGGGGTTTTCGCTGCGGTTTCTGGGGGAGAAGGTCCCACCGGCAGCACAGTCTGACTGCAGACTGAGGACGCCGTCCTTCTGGGCACCTTGTGGGTGGGCATTTCGTGTCTGAGGATACCCAGAAGCGATGTGAAGCCTAACCAGCTCTTTTCCAAGTTAGTGCTCTCTGTTTTTTTCCCCCATCTCCGCATCTTCGCTCGTGAAATCACATCGAAGCAACAGGTCCAGGTCCAGGGAATACTTTGCTTCCCTTGAGTTGTTTGTGGAGATAATTAACTGTGTGCTCTCTTGGCTGAAACCTGCCATGGCTGCACCGAGCGAAGGGAGCCTGAGGCCTGCGGCGTTGACGGGGGATGGATGGGGGAGAACCATGGGTGGAAAATACACAGAAGGGTGGAAAATACACAGAAGGAACCAGCTGAGAGCAACCCTCGCTGCGGCGTTTGCCCAGGTTGGGACCTGCCACCAGCCTGGGCTGCCTCTTCTCCCGGTGTGTAATTGTCCCTCACCCCGAGGCCATTCGGTTTTGGGGACATCATTTTTGCTCTCGGTGCCTTTCCATCTTCTCTGTGCCCTGGTCAAGCCAGGGACAGATGCTGCATCCTCTCCTGCAGATGTAGGCGCAGCTCGGGTTTATACCGTGACGTAGCAACAATCCTGCTTGGTCCTTTTCCCAGTCTTCCCGTCTTTTCCCAATAATTTCTGACCTTCAGCCTCCCGTTACTTCACCCCACTCCTGTTTCTTACAGAGCCAGAGCCAAGTCTGACAGCCTGGAGATGCTCCCAGCGGTCGGGGGGGACACGGTTGGTCACCACCAGCGGTTCAGCCCAGGGCAGCTGCCTGCTGCGTGGGGTGACGCTGCCGGTCCGGGCAGGGCCACCCACGCCCCGACACCTCCCCAGGGTCTTCCCAGGCCTGGAAACATCCCAGTGCCCACCGGCAGCCCATGGCACTCCGTGAACCCCCTGCTCCGGTCGCACTGCGATGCTTGGGTAACTAAGAAGTAATTAGTGCCGCTTGCTACAGCGAGTAAAACCCAAATGTCAAAGAACAGCAAAGCTATTAAGACCTGTTTTTACTGCACGTTTGCAGCCGAAGTCTGTGTGCGTGTGTGTGTGCTGAAATTTGGGGGGATGAATCCAGCCCCAAAGCACTGGGCAAAGTCCCTTCCCTTGGCCATGCTGCCGACGTGGCAGGTCATTCCCTGCTCCCTGCCTCAGTTTCCCCTCCATCACCTCTGTAAGGGACCTGCTGTGCCCTACATGGGGAAAAACACGTAGTTGTGTGGATGGGAGAGGCCAGATCCTGCCCCGGGGGGTGCAAGGCAGGGTATCACCAGCCGGGGTGGGTAAGGAGGGCTCAGCAGCCGGGGGGAAACCTGCTCCCGTTTAGATCTTAAAAATCAGATGAGCTGTAATGAGCTGAAGGGCTGTCCCTGTCTGAGTACCTGCCTGGGTGCTCCCACGCTCCCAGACCTGCGTCTTGATGCCACAGCCAGGTTTTTGGGAAGCAGGCAGGGGAGCAGGCAGCTCGGCTGGGTGCAGGCAGGGCGGCGGGTCCCGCAGCAGGACTGCGATGCACCAGCCTGCTTCCCGTCCCTGCACCGAGCAGGAGAGGGAGAGAGCGCGGGAAAGCGGGAGGGAAAGGACATGTCAAATCAATCATATTTAAACAAAAGCCTCTTCGGCCCAAGGGCCCTTTTAAAAGCTGCTTATTTAATTAAAAGTCCCATTTTCCATATTTATGGCCCTTATTCAGTTAAATATTAACCGCCTGGGCCAGGGTTGGTTTATTCTTTGGGAAGAGGCAGTGCTGGGAGGTTCATTAGAGGTTTATCAGGCAGCCGAGGCGCCTGGCGGACGGATGGATGGATGGATGGAGGGAGGGATGCGGGACAGGGCACGTGGGCTCGTGCCAGCACCCGGGGACTGTGGGGATGGCACCGCCACTGGCTCGGCTCTTTGGGGCTGCCCCCGTCACCTTCCGGCAAGATGCGGGGAAACAGGGTTAAAAACAGGGGAATTGGGGCTGTTGGGACGGCGTGAGAGACGGGCAGGCACAGCACGTGCCGTCACATCGGCTCCTGTAGCAAACAGCCTGAAATCCAACTGCCGGGCACAGCTTATACCCCCAGTGCCCCTAAGTTGCAGCAGAATAATCATAAAAACACCCCAATTCTGCCCTGGGGTCATGGGACCTTCCCTGGCTCCTGGCCAAACCCTTCCCAGGGCTGTGGAAACAGGACTGTTTTCCCCCAGGATATTATTCCCAGCAGCTCAGCGGGCAATCCTTGCTGGCGTGTGACAACCGCAGCTGTGCTGGACCCGGCTCAGCTGGGTTTTGACAGCTCAGAGCTGGGCAAGACCTCACTGAAGGTTCATCGGGCAACCATGGTGTCGATGCACCGGCCTGGCCTTTGGGAGCTGGAGGCAAGGACCTCTGGGGGGGTGGAGGTGGACCTTACTGGTAGACAGAGCTTGGAGGAGGGCCAAAGCAGCACAGCTGGCTGAAATGAGTCGGCGATGCCTTCAGAAGGTGTGGGAATGAGCGGAACCTGAAGCTTATATAGGCTCCTCTCAAGGGGAGGAGAGGAGATGAGATGAGAGGTGGCTCCTGGGGTTGAGTTGTTGGGCCTCCAAGGAGAAGCAGCAAGTCCTGGCCACAATGCAGCAACAAGAGCAAGTGGAGTGACTGCCACGTCAAGGAGAAGGTGCTGTGTTGGGGAGAGATGGGGCTGAAGACTTTGTGTGTAGGTGGTGGCCATGATCTAGCTTACGCGGCGTCAGGTACCTGGGCTCTTTTTCTGATGAGTGTTCTCCTTGCCTGCTGGTGGTTATTTTGCCCGGCTGTGTCAGACAGGCGCTTGGCTTAACATGCTTGTGACCTCAGTGAAAAATGTCTGATGATTTGATGATGTCTAGCTTCTTCAACCTGCTCCCCCTTGTTCCTGTGCACAGTGCAGGGGGGTTCTCCCTTGGTTGGGGAGTTTGGAGATCATTATCAAGTGGCTCTTGTATGTCATTTTACAAGGCAGTGGTAAAGCAAGAGAGTGGACCTGGGCTCCATAGCTTTGCTAGAAGCAGGGCTGGTTGGGAGGACTTGGCCACGTAGCTGTGGATCCGGAGCTGGCTCAGGAGCACCATTCCCTGGCCAGCCTAAATGGGGGGGGGTTGGAAGATATCTTAGGCCAGACGTTTCTCCATGCAAAAAGGTGCTCTTCCTCCGTGCGCTGCTTGTTGTCCTCCAATTGACCCACGGGCAGCTCTCGCAGCACGGGGCAATGGCTTTGAGCTGCCACCATCAAGGTGAGCCTCTCCAAGGGGAACACGGTGGAGCAGAGGAGCAGCCATGCTGCAGAAGGTGCCCATGGGCCCCTTACCCGGCAGGCCCCGGTGCTCACCCCTGCCGTGGGGCAGGCTGTGAAGCCCCGGCAGGAGAAGCTGCGGTGTCCTCCTGCGGTGCAGGATCCTGCAGGACAACCTGCTTTAGGTGTGCTGGGAGATGCCCTCGGGAGGGAAGGTCCCCTGCGAAGGCTGCAGGAGAGTGGGGCTCCTCTGGGCAGACACAAAAGCTTGCTCTGAACTCTGTCCACCCTTGTCCCCTTATTTTTTGGAAGACAGCAAGTAGCCCTGTACAGCCCCATGGCACCCTGGCATGCCGGGTGCCACCATGCCAAGGCAGGGGATGCAGTGGGGGGGGGGGGGGGGGGGGGGGCAATGGGAGCATCTCCCCCTCCACCGCAGCACGGTCAACACAAACCAAGCCCTCCTTTTCCTCTCCGTCAAAAATGACACGACACCGACCAGGCAGCGGAGCCCAAAGGGGACCCTGCGTTGGGAGGGTGGTGCTGGCAGGGCAAGGAATGAAACGGAGCCAGCGATTTCCCCCCGGGAGCGGGGCGGGGAGGGGGGGGAATGGCTGGTGTTGGGAGGGGGGGGTGGGGGGGTGGCAGGAGAGGGAGAGACACCGGGTTATCAGAGAAGTGTGAAGACAATAATGCAATCTGACATTTCTGAAATGAGACCCCCCGGTTGCCCTGGCAACGGCTCACGTGGGACCAGCTCCCGGGAGACGGCTCCGAGATGTGCTATAAATGATGTTTGATTAGAATTTAAATCATTTAGGCGGAGAGAAGATAGGCCTTTTGTCAGCGCGGGGACCCGCGGGGGTCAGCCACCCAGCAGCTGGCTGGGCGTGCGTCAGCCCCGGGCAGCGCGGGGACCGGGGCGAGGGGTCGCCCGAGGGGGTGATTGCTCCTGCCCTCCCCTCTGCCGGGGGGGTGCTGACCTCTCCAGCCAGGAGAAGAGGGAGCTTGAGGCCAAAGCAAACACGGCGGGGGAGGAAGATGCTGCATCCGAGCCCTGGGAAGGGAGCTGGCATCTCAACAGCATCACCTGAGTTTGGGGTTTTTTTTTCCCAGCTGGTGGGAAGCCACCAAGATCCTCCCATGGCTTCCACCAGCTGAGAACCTGGCCCTTGGCTTTTTCAGTGCTTTAATTAAGATAATAACACTTCATAATCAATTCTGCCTCCCTAAAAGTTTCCTTAAGGAGCAGGGAATGAAGCATGTTGTTACCTCCAAGTGGAGTGCCCTTCCCAGGAGAGATTGGCCCAGGTTGCCTTCAGGGATGGGTCCAGGTTCTCCCCACCACCTGCAGACCATGGCCCAGGTAAGCTCTCCAGCATCCAGCCCTGTTTAGAGGAGCTGTTTGGGGCAGGAATCTCGCTGGACAACCGCACACTGGGCATTTCTTGCCCTTTCCAGCTCCTTGATGTGTCCAGTGAAGTCCTCTTTGCTGTACAAAGTCTTCCTTGGGATGAAATATTTTTTTCTGGCTCCAGGGGCTTGGAGAACTTCACGCATGGAGCAACGGAGATTGAGACGGGGTCGGCAGGCATGGTTTATGTTCCTGTCATGCCAAAACTGCAGTTACTGGGTTTATTGAATGAGGCCTCCAGGTGGTGGTAATGAAATGCAGGAAAGTCTCAACTCGGGTGCAAGGTCTTTGCTTTGCTGCAGCCTCCTGGTGCAAAGGGGTTGTGGTCTGCTCTGGTTCTTGGCCGCTGAGGACACCACTCAGATTAGTCCAGTCTTGCTCATCCGGTTCAGTTAGAAGATGACTTAAAAGCATCTGGACCTTCTTCTGAGGTCTCATGAGTGGTGTGCAGAGATGGCCACCGTCAAAGCCAGGAGGCAAGCCCATTTCAGGAAGGCTGACTCCTTGGAGAAGGCTACTGCGCTGCCTTGCTCTCGTTATCTACCCACAGGAGATGGCTTGGTTGCATTGGGTGGGGACTTCTTGAATGACAGTTGCTAGTTCAAGTGTTGTAGACAGACAGAGGCTGGGAAATGCTCCGTCAGGCGGGCACTGGAGCTCCATCACCCGGAGCCTGGCCAAGGGGCTTCGCCAGCCCTCCTCAGGGAGGGATCCAGTATTGACACCTTCCACCAAGCATCCTGCTGTCGAGTCAGCTGGAGAAGCTGTTTATTTGTTTTAACATTAACAAGCCTGAGCCCTGGCCTGAGGTTGGGCGAAGAAGAAAAGTGGCTGATTTCCCAGTTGGTGGGAGAACGGTGTTAAAAGCAAACCAGCAACCGGGCACAGACTTTCGTCTCGGAAAATTTTTAAATTGCTTGCTCTTTAATGCCATGGTTTAGGTTCAATGAATCTTTAGAGCTTGCCTTTCAACTTCCCGAAAATGCCATCTGATCATGAAATTAGAGCTAAACTAATAAGTCTCAACAAATATTAATCTAATGAATTTAGCTTCTTTCTGTTTGTGGACCAGCAAAGAGGGAATTGCAATGTTCTCATATGTATTAATTATTTGAATGTATTCAACAAACCTTTCCTGACCACTTTAAGCGTGCAGCTTGGTCATGAATATTCTAACTCCAAGTTTTGTTTCTTGGTTGTGATCACCCTGTAAATTGAACTACAGTTGCCCATTGGTTTGGGCGAAGAATTCAACCGAGGGGAGCGTGGGTCTTGCATGCAAGCTCTGAGCTTTGGTGTAGGCTTTCCATCTTCTGACGGTCTTTCATCTCAGATGGACTCTCGGAATGTCTGCAGGATGAACTGGGTAGGAAGAGAAATGCTGCAGAATGAATCAGGTTTCGGATCTGCAGGTTTCTTGGTGGTGTTAGCAGGGGTGAGGGATGCGCAGGGCTCGGCTTGGTGGCTGGAAGATGCTCCTTGACGCCTCTGGGTGGTTTTGGTGGGCCTCACCGTGATTATAAAATCACTGATGAACATCTGCAGAGTCTCCAGCAAAGTCTGCAGCATTGCACTGAGTTGTTGGCTTCGCTGGCTTACTTGGTAAATATTACAGTCAGAGTGGTGTTGAGGTATTCCTTAAACGAGCAGCACAGCTCTCATCCGGGCAGTGCGGTGTTTGGGCTGTTCCGCAAACTACGCGAGCAAGCTGGGAGCTTTGCCAGCAGCAAAATCGCTGGTCCTGTGCTTGCGAACAGCTACAGAGCCAGCATAGCTGGGTGGGTTCAGGTGGGTCGGTCAGCTGGAGTCCTCTCCCTTTCACAGCCTCCGCAAATGAAATGGGGTTTGGAAGCTAGAGACTCTCTGGGCAAGATCCCCGCTTGCTTCCCTGAGCACCCAAGGGCCAGAGCGGTGCTGTTCCTCGCTGGGTTGGAGCATTATTTTGATTAATAGGTGCTTTGCTCAGCTTTGGGACATACCTTCTGGGAGGAAGCCCGCGGAGGGTGGCAGCAGAGCCGCCCGGGTGCCTGCCGAGGCTCTGGCAGGGGTCCGGAGGGCTGGCACCGAGGGGCTCTTGGGGCTGGATTTTCTTCCTCCAGCCCATCCTCTGGGATTTGTGCACCCCCTGCTCGGGGAGAGGGGCTGGTTTGGCTTTGCAAGCGGGTGACGCGTGGTGCTGGGAGGCACGTGGGCAGGAGATGCTGTGCGGGGCCGGCTCTGGGCCCCAGCTGCGGTGCTGGCAGCGAGACCCCTTTAATTGACACACGCCGAAAGTGCAAACCCGTTACAGGAACGGGCTTGTCGTCGGCAGGTCTGTGCCCGCCGTGCTGCGTGGGAAGGTGTCCTGCAGCTCTGCATGCCTGCGTCACCCTGGGCACGCTGGGTTAGAGCTGCTGCAGGTCTCCAAACCCAACGGTGGAGGTGGTCAGCAGAGAAGTCAACGTCGTGGCGTGCAGGAGCCCAGCTCCTGCCCTTTGCTTGCTGGGGCTTTGCTGGCTTCGGCGGGCTGATGTGAGCGTGCTGAGGATGGAGGCTGGACAAACGTGTTGCTTTTTTAATTAGTGCTGGATTGATTGGGTTTGCGATAGGGTAGCTCTGACTGGCAGCGGGCAGCCGGCAGGCTGCTGTCCTCTTGCATCGCCCAGGTGGAGAGGCGCAGGGCTCTGCAGCGGGCTTGGCCGATGTCCAGCCCTGGGAGGCTTGCGGGGCCTGGGGATGCGCAGCGGGGTGCTTTAATAGGGACTGGCTGCAAAATGGGGATCCTGAGGCTCACTTTGCAGTCAGTGCCTCCATCCAGAGCGGGAGCACTGGGACAGACTGGGTAACCTGCCTCTGGTCTGAGTGCTCAGTCCAAGGGTTTGGATCCATGACGGTGGGGAGGGAAGGATGCTCAGGCCCTGCCTCTCCTGTTGGGGACTATCCTGGTGCTCTGTAGGCTCAGAAACACCTTGTGCATCCCTGTTCCCCTGCCCTGGTCGGCTGTGTGCTGCCCAGTGCTGGTTAGGCAACTTGGGTTCTCCCTCACCAGGAGCAGGACCAGGCATGAGGGACCCAGGAGAGGAGATGGCCCTTCTCGGCAGACTTGCAGCTTGGTGAAGGGTGCAGAGACAACTCAAACCACTGCAGGTTCCCATTGCAAGGTCCTTCTCGATGCTTTCCTATGGCTGCAGTCCCCAGGCCACCTCCCCGCTTTTGGAAGAAGTCCCTTTTGTCACTGATAGCACTTACCCTGCTGCCTCTCACCTGTGTCCCGAGCTGTTAGTGCTCAGCTGGCACGGTGGCATAGCAGTCTTAAATGCACTGTACCCTGAAGTCCTCTGCCACTGTGTCCCAGGCAGGTCTGCCCCGCTCCTGCCGAGCTGGCTGCCGACGCGCTGCACGGAGAGCTGTTCCCTCCTCCGCGCAGGGGCAAGAGTCGCCCATCAATCCTCCCTGGGGAAACAGCCTGACACTTAAATCTTGAGATTCCTCTCGATGGTGTTTGGAAACACCCCCCTCTCCCCTCCCTCCAAATCAAACCACTTGGCTGGGCAGTGAATAAGGGTTAATCACAGGCGGCTTGCCCTGCAGCTGAATGGGACTCTGTTACTCCTGGTATTTCAGTCGTGCTGCAGGAGCTCCTCGTTATGGTAATTTCTCCTGCCCCTTTCGTTAGTGCTGGTGCAGGTTCCTTTGCCTCCCCCCCAGCTCTCCCCAAATAACACAGGGGGCATTTTGCTTTTTGCCTTTCCCCTGGAGCCAGGCTGGGTGGGGAGGACAAGCCCCGGCCCTGGGCTGGGGACAGGCAGGCTCCTGCCCTGGTGCCACAGATCCTGCAGTGGATGTGGTGGCCAGCGTGGACCAGGGATGCTCTTCTGCACCCTCCATCTCCTGGAAGTCCTCCTGCCTTGTGCGACCAAACCGTGGGGTGGTTTGCTGGAGCAGGGCTGTGCCCCCAGCCTAGGGACACAAGCCATGGTGTCTCCCTGCTTTCACGCGCATCTCCTGCTCTCCATCCTATGCAGAGGGCTGTGAAACCTGCTGGGTGGGAGAGGGGGAGAGACAGGAGAGAGTCACCGACGTGCACATGGTCTCATGTCATGCTCTGCCCTGGTAGAGCATCTCCAGGCTGCTTTAGACAGCTCCTCCTGCAGCATTCAGCCTCCTTCATTCAAATCCTTGAAATGCAAGGTTTCTAGCCTAGCTCCTGCCCCATTTCCCTCGGAGGCCTCATCTCGGGCTGTGGTGGCACATCACAAAGTGCATGCCCAGGGCTCCCTCTGTCCTTCAGCCCGCCTGATGGTGAGGCCATGATGGCTGGGAGCTCGTGAAGGTCTGTGGGCCTTGGGCTCCCTGGAGAGACCCTTCTCATTCTCCCCGCGGGACATGAGACCCTTTGGGGGGGAAGGTGGGTCTCTGTTCACCAACTCTCCCATGTAATGTTGGAGCCCAGAGTCTGCAGCCCCCCTGCTGTAGGGCATCCTGGAGTGGAGCAGGTCCCTGAGCTGATGGGGAGGACTTCAACCTGTGTCCCTGAGGGATGGCATGGCAAATGTGTCAGAAGTGGCCTTGGTAGCTAGATAAAGCTCTCACTTGTGTTTTCCCCAAGTGAGCTATTGCCCAAAATGCAGCGGTCTACCTGTGGGAAGTCATGAAGAAATCCTCCAGGGAAGGTGTGCTTTCTGGTCCCTGACGCTGGCCTTGCAAGCCACCAGCTCTCCCTGGGAACTCCCCTTGCAGAAATGGTTCCTTTTAGATGGGGCCAGGAGGAAAAAGCAACTGGTTTTAGTTTGGATCAGAAGTGAATTAAACAGCTTCTCCAATGGATCCACCACCAAGCTCTGAGTCACTTGACAGAAATGCAAAACTTCTTATAACTTCTTTGTTGTTGTTGTTGTTGTTCTCTTGCGGCACCTCGCTTCCGGGGCTCACCCTGTCCCTGCAGCACGGGGTCCCTGGGGATGCTTCCCTGGGGTACCGCCTGCACCAGCCCCTGCATCCTCCGGCGGTGCTGGTCCCTGGCAGAGCATGGAGGAGCAGGTTCCTGAGCTGAAGTGGCCCAAGGTAATAAAGACAGCTACAGAACGGATATAAAACTAAATATATTGCTGTGTCTGATTAAGGACAAATGATTTTTGGCAAATATTACTGTTCTAGCAGGAGTGTCACAGGAGCCACTTCAGCACTCCTGGGAGTATTTTTTTTATTTCCTTTTAGGTCTTCAGTTTGGTATTTAAAACACCCACCCGGGTCTGGTGCATCCCTCTCTGGGAAAGGCCACCTGGGGCTGGGGACAAGGACAGGGCGAGGCAGCCCTTGCCACCTCCCTCTGCCCTGTGGCACCAGCCCTTGCCCTCTTTCCTTGCCCGTAGCATGGGCACGGCAGGGGAAAAGAAGCTGTGTTTGCAGCTCAGCTGATGTTTGAAGCGACCGCTAAGGCTGGGCTGGCTGCAGAGAGGGCTTTCCCAAGGGGAAAAATATCGGTGCAGGGAACCGGAGAGGCTTGGTTTTTAAGACAAACCTCTTGACTTTGGGAAGGGGAGCTGCTGGGTGTCATGGTCTGGCCTTGGGAAAACCTGATCCCTGGCAACCGTCACAGATGGCTGAGAGATGATGCTGTTACACTGGTGTAACCGTGTTACACCACGGCTTTCCTGGCATCACGGGTTTTTTGAAGTTTGTACCTTGGGGAACCCCCTCCGCTTAGACACAGCAGGGCTGAATCCAGCACGAGTGGCGGGGAGAGGACCTGGAGGGTTAGCGAAGGGGCAGCCCCGGCTTGGCTTGCAGGGGGGAGCTGGCGTTGGTGGAGGAAGCGGCGTTGGAGCCCTGTGGGGATGTTGCAGGAAAGGGTTTGCTCGGTTATAACACACGGTCCTACCGCAGCCGGGGGAAGTGGCTGCGTGCTCCCCAAATCCGCAAACCACCCTCGCAGAGATGAGAGGTCCCAGCTCTGCTTCCAGGAAGGCTTTGATCAAAACACAAAGAGCTGGGAGCTGCCGCTGCCGCCGGAGCCAGTGGCTGGCAGCATCAGCAATCTCCCCGGACCGTCTCCGCTTGGGCTTGCAAAGCACCAAAGCCTGTGACCTCCCGCCAAGACTTTGCTCCTTCTCGCCCGTGACGTCTCCGGGAGGAGGAACAGCCATCTTCCCTCTTTGTTTGGCTCCTCGCAGCCGCAGCTCCGGCGAGCGGTGGTGCAGAAATGACTGATGGCGAGGAGGGAGGTGATGCCGGACACTGGGATGCCCGGGTCAGTCAGGGACCAAGCGGAGGGACTTCGCAGCATTGCTCCTCTCACCGGCTGCTCCACTGAAGCTCTTCTGCTCCCGGTGTCTGGCTTTCATCGGATGCCCATTTCCCAAAGCAAACCTGTGGTTAACCCTTTCCACGCCCCCAGCAGCAAAGCGACAGCGGCTGTCAAATGAATCTCCTGAACACTCCTGATTTTTTTTTTTAAATCTCCAGACATTTGCTGCTTTCCCTTGTATTAATGGAGGCATCTTCCATCACCAAAAAGCCTCCAAGGCAGAGGCAAATGGCATCAATAGCTCTGCAGCCTGTCAGGAGCACATGCCTGCCAGAGAGCGCCGGGAGGAGGGACAGCGTGACACGGGGAGCAGATGGGGCCAGTCCTCTTCCATCACCCCTTGCCAGCAGCAGCCTCGGCCCGGTTGGTGCCTCTCGGTTCAGACGGGGCTTTCCCCACCCTCGCCTCGTGCCGCTTGCTCTCACCCTCTGGCACTGTGTCCTCCCTGCAATTCCTCTCCGTTTTCCCCTTTTCTCCTGTACCATCTCCCCTTCTCGCACGGCTGCAGCCCTGGCTGGGCTCTTTGCTGGCCCAGCTCTGTTGCCTTTTGCTCCGTCTCCCCCTTGCTCATGAATATTTAGTGTGGGAGCCCAGGTTTGGGCTAGTTGGGGCTTGAAGAACATCATGCGATGTTATCAGAGAGTAATAGTGATTGACCTAGGTATGCAGTGGGCTGGGGTGTAAGGTAATGCAGGGTGGAGAGGAGGAAGAAAGTGGGTGTCTTGCAAAGAAAACCCATTTATGCAATTGTCTTGCAGCTCAAGAGAAGAAATACCTTCATTCCTCCGTGGGAAGCCAGGAGATGGCTCCGTGTTGCTGCTGCCTCCACAGCAGAGCTGTTGGGTCCTGCTGAGACAGCTGTGTGCATGAGGAGGTGTAAGATTGGGGTGCGTTGCTGGGGGGCTTGGGGTGCGTGGGGCCCCACACCTGGTAGTGGCATAAGGAGGTGGGACCAAACACTGATTTCTTACGCACGGTGTCTGCAGGAAGAGAACTTGGAGCCCAGCTATCTGCCAGGCACTGATCCTGCTGCCCCTCTGCCGCAGGTGATGGGGACCGGGAGGGGTGGCACGGGGGGGTTCAGGCTGCTTGGTTGTGCCAGGGGAACAGGGGACCTCCAAAAAAAAAAAAAAACAAACCCCCATCCGTGGCAAGGTGTGTTTGGATAGCCACGCTTTGCTACTGCTCTACTCTTCCCAGTCCCCCTCCAGGTAGGGAAGACCCCTTAGCATCTCCCACCCTGTTTTCCCCGTGCACAGGGGACTTGAGGTCCTGCTGCGGCCAGCGTGCCCAGCGCAGGGCCGCAGCCGCCGGTGTGGTTGCAGAAGGCTCCGGGAAGGTATAATAAACAACCAAAGGTTAGTGAAGCTGTTTTGCCAAATTTACACCCGTTCCCGGCGAAGGGAGGGGGTGGCAGGAGCCTTGCTGGAGCCGCGGCGGCTCCCCCTTGATAGCCGCATCTATCACGGTGTATTAATGGCCGCGCTCTAGGAGGTATCGAGCGGCATTTGCAGAGACGGTGCCGGCTGTGTCAGCCTCCCCTCGTCCATCACGCAGCCGGGGAGGGCACCGGCAGCAAGCGGGAAGAGCTCAGGGATGCTTTGGTAGCAGCAGGATCCGGCCCTGAGCTCTGCCTCCCTCCCTCCCTGCCACAGCAGCCAGAAGGTGACAAGGGTGACACGTCCACGCAGGGCACAGGTG
This sequence comes from Gymnogyps californianus, assembly GCF_018139145.2. Lineage (NCBI taxonomy): Eukaryota > Metazoa > Chordata > Aves > Accipitriformes > Cathartidae > Gymnogyps > Gymnogyps californianus. The sequence goes on from NC_059486.1 coordinate 3,498,673, forward strand.
GAGGGAGGTTGGGCAGAGGCAGCGTGCCGAGGGCCTTCATCCCACGCAGCCTTTTAAAGGGAGGTTTACGGCGGCTGCTGCCAACTTTGCAGAGCCCCGTGGGAGCGGGGGGCTCGGGGCTGGCAGGCAGCTGAGGCGGCAGCAGCATCGCTCCGGCTCTTCGATTTTCTTCGAAGCCATAGTGCCTCCTTCTGTCTTCCAGCACTTGTTTTGTCTCTGTTCCCATCTCCTCTTTGCACGTACCATTCGAGTGGCTCTTGTCTATTTATTTTCTCTAATGGCATCAGGCTACAAGTGGCTGAACAGTTAAAATGAACACCATCAAGCTTTTTTTCTTTTTTTTTTTCCCTTACATTCACTCTGGAAATGGGGATCTTTGCTCTTCTCTAGCTGGGTTCCCAAGGGATGGGGCCTGTCCCCTTCTGAGCCCATTGACCAAAATTCAACCAAATTCAGTGAATGCGGAGAGCCCTTAAAATGTGGTGCTCCCATACCTTTGGGGGTGGCAAGCAGGTGAGTGGAGGGAGAAGATCCTTTGATGTCTTCATCAAATAAAACTGTAGGATGAGGTAAGCCATCACTTCTGGGGGAGCAGTGCTGGGGATGGCACTGCTGCGGATGGAGGACCTGGTTCTTCGGCTCATGAGGAAGGGGGAATCAAACTGAATTTTGAGCCACCAGGAAGGGATTTGTGCGGATCCCACCTATTGAGTTGTGCTCCTCGTGCTTTCCTCGCTTTGGCTTGAAATCCCCCGCATCCCGTCCTGCTGGGATGGAGGTGGCCGAGTTGTGCTCCTGCCTTCTGCAGGAAGCTGTGGTCTCCTGCTCCTGTGTGTGATGGGAACCGGGGCACGATCTGTACCGGTCCTGGGAGCACAGACTGACCCTGAAATGCGGCTCCTGGTGGGGCTGTAGGGGTGACCATGTGTGCTTCAGGGGAGACAGGACGGGGTTTGCAGCTTGAAATCATCCCTGGGGTGTGAGGAGTGCCGACACACACGCTGCTACGGCCCTGAGCTTTCCCTGCACCGTATAAATCCATACCCCTGTGTTACAGCTGGCTTAGGAATAGCAATTAATGCAGCCGGGCTCCTCCAAGTTTATTCCTCAGAAGTTAAATTGACCAACTTCAGGCAAAAAAAAAAAAAAAAGGTTATTTTTTCCCCCTCTCTGAACTATTTTTCTGTGGCGCTGGCAACCTGAGCATCCCAACAGCTGAGCACCATGGAGCCAGCTCGCCCCGAACCACGCGGGGAGGGTGACGGATTTTCCTCCTCTGGCCAGGCTGAACACGGAGCAAAGCAGGGAAAAACAAATGAGATTGCAATCAATCCTCTTGTAATTTGTGGGGTTAATAGAAACATCACAGCTGGATTTTAAAGAAATATATAGCGTTGCCAAGCCAAAGCTTTATGCATTGTCCCCTGTCTGCCGTTTTCTCTCTTCTCCCCTTTGCCCCAAAACGAAAACCGTGATTGACTTCACAGCCACGAGACTTTAATACACTCAAAATTAAGTGATTCCTGAATATGGAGTGTGTTTAGGTTGTGTTTGACAAAGGAGAGAGCGGTAGGCGGGAGCCAGCTGTTGAAGTAAACTCCAGCCCATCAATCGAGCGCTGCCTCGCCGCAGCCCGGGGCGTGGGGCAGACGCTGTGCCCGTCCCCGGTGCCAGCGGGCTGGGGGACCGTGCCCGGGGTGGCAGCTGCCCGCCAGGCTCTCGGGCAGCTGCAGGGCTTTTGTGTGATGGATTCCAGCGCAGGCGTGAGCCCCTCACCGGGACCTTGGGGTTGCTTTGGGAATCGCTGTAGGGTGATGCTCCAGCCCTGTTGCACAGCAGGCACAAGTGCAAGTCCCGCTCCATTGCTGGGGTAAATGGGATTTTGGGGCTGGGGGGGCGGGGGTCTGACCCCACCTGGCTGGTGCCAGGGGAGGTCCCCAAAGGTGCCCTGGCTTCACACAACCACAGCGTACAGTCCTTGCCACGCTCTCAGCTCACGCACCCCAAACCCCCACAGTCCCTGTCCCCGACCCCCCAGCCCAGACCCCTCACCCCAACTCCTGCAGCCATCCCCAAATCGTGGGGCTCCCCTCCTGTGGGGGGGGGCTTCCAGACAGGTACATGGGCTGGGGCGAAGGATGCTCCGAGCTGCTCCCTGTCTCGTGCCACCTCTCCCGCCCCGCGCCGGCAGTGGCGGAGTGTGCTCCATCCCTGTCCTCCCCACGGCTTTCTTTCCTCCTTCCCTCGCAGCTGCTTTCTCCTTCTGCTCCTGCTCCCCTCTCGCTCCCTCCACTCTGCCTCAGAGACATACATAACTCTCCCGTGAAATATATACAGTGTAAATATATAAAAAGCCGGCGTTTGCCTGCTGCTTATGTATTCATGAAATAGTAAATAAATTTTATGGGATAATGTGAAGGCTGCCAGGGAGCAGGAGGATGAAAACTAACCCCTAATGAGCCTCCGTGTCAGTTTGGCACACTCGGGATCGATCTGCCGCTTCCATTTAGCGCCCGAGCGCGGGGGTGGAGGAGGCGCTTCCTCGGCGCGGCCCCGAGCATCGCTGGTGCGACGCCTCGGTGACGGTCGCAGGGTCACGGGCTCCGCCGAGCTGGATGGGGACGGTGGGGTGGGGTGGCGGGGAGCGGGCCGTGAGGTTGGTCTGGATCAGGTTGAGATTTGGGAGGATGAGAAATGGTGGGGGGTGTGGGTGCCTGGGGAGGGGATGCTCAGGCTTGCACGGGGAGGGATGCAGGGAGGGGTGTAGGTTTGAAAGAGGAGGGATGCGGGGAGGGATGCAGGGAAGGATGCAGGGAGGGATGCAGGGGGGGGATGCAGGCTTGCACAGGCTGCCGGGTAGCAGCGAGGATGCTGCCCTCGGCAGGCAGGCGAGGAGGGCTGGGGGTCACAAGGCTGGCAAGTGGGCTGCAGAGGCCGGGGACAGCCAGGCGAGAGCCAAGCATCATCTTTTCTGCCAAGGCTCTGTCCCTGCTGATGATTTTGGCCGTGCAGGCAGCCCAGCTCAGCAGGGTTTAGGAGGACTCACAAAAGCCAGCGAGATCTCGGGCACCCCACAGCCCCGTGGGGCTCAGCCTTCCCGCAGGGTCTGCCCTGCGATGCAAACGAGGGGAGGCATGTTTGGGGGGGGCTGCGGGTGGAGGGCAGCGGGGTTTGCTCCGGTGCCGGGTGTCCCATCCCCATCTGCAGTGGCAGGCGAGGTTTTGGGGGTTATTTGGGGTATGAAAGGGCCTTTCCTTTAATTCATTATATGGGGAGCAGGGTAGTATGTAATAGGGGAAAAGCAAGAAAAATTGGTGCCTGCTTCCAAACGCCTGGAGATGTGATGATTACTGGACACCCCTGCACACTCGCCGAGCTTAGAAATAATAATGTGGGGAATCCACCTGCACCCAGGGAGGAATTTTAGGGGTTTTGTAGCTAAAAACCAGCCTGGGTTGGAAAGGCACCAGAAATGCTGGTTTGGTGAACGCACTCAGCCAGCTGCAGGTCAGCAAACGTGGCAGCACCATCTCGGGCGCTGCACTATGGCCTCGTCTTTCCAAGTATCGCAGCAAAATTTAAGGCTTCATTTAGAAAACACCCAAACTGGCTGATTGATTGGTTGTTTTGGGAATCCTGGGGGGCTAAGAAATATTTACACATGTAAATACATCGAGGCTTTATCCTCTTTGGTTTATCCACTTTTGAGGCCACCTTTGGGTGCAGCACATGAGAGTCCAGCAAGGTGCCACGGGATGCAGGATGCTGAAGCTGGTAGAAATTTGGCACCAGATGGGTTTTTCATCAAGAACCGTTGATTTGAGGGAAAAGAAACGTTTCCCAGCAGAGATTTCACCAGCTCGTTAAAGCGTTGCGTTGGGTGATGCCACGGTGTTTCCCCTCTGTTGTCGCCTGCCGTCTGCCATCGCCTGCGCAAGGCTGAACTGACCCACGTGGGGCACAGCGGCTTTGCAAAAATCACGATGTTTGGAGTATTTAATGGGATGTTTCATTCCCGATGGCCACCATCACCCGGAGGAGAGCTGGAGCCTGGATCTCCGATGCTTCTTGCACCTCCTCATGAGATGCCTCCTGCAAACCACTCGCTCAGCACCGGGGCTCAACCCCACACCGCATCAGCTCCTTTCCTCCCCCCCCCAGCCCATCTGGCTCCCTCCCATGGGTGCTGCCACGGGTGGGACCGGCTCCGGGCACCGCCGGCTCCCCTTGCCGGTGCGGCTCCCCAGCCCCAGCCCTTCCCTCCCGCACCGCCTCTTCCCTCCCTCCCCCCTCCTATTTTTTTTTATGGAGGGAATGAGATGGAGAAGTAAAAATTATTAACCCCGAGGTCAGCACTGGCTGCCTCATTCCTCTCTAGCTTCAAGCACTTTCTCCCTCATCTGTTTCACAGACAGCGATGTTTGGCTCAACACATTTGCATATACTTATTGCATTTTTTTAGTCTTTATCTATTTATTTATTTTTAAAGAGACAGAGCTGCTTTTGCCTCTTTTTTTCCCTCCTGTAAGCTTTCGCCAGCCACTATTTGGGATTTGATTCCCCCATCGGCACGGCTCACTGACGGAGGCAGGGGAGTGAAGGACCTGCACGGTGTTGGGAGGGACGCTGGGCTTCGTTCTCTTCCTCCCACCTCAATTTCACCGCCGCTTTCTCCGCATTTTCCCTATAAAATGGCCGAGTTGCCTCCCTTGGCTTTGGGAGGACAAGAGCATGGTGGAGGATGGCCATCAGGGATGCATCCATCTTGCACTCCATGGTGATGTTTCCCCCTGAAGCACTGGTGGGGAAGGGCAGCGCAAAGCTCCTGGTGGTCCCACACTTGTCCAAAGCAGGCTGGAGATGGAAAACCCTCTCGCCATTCCCGAGGCCTTTCCCAGGTTTTCCGCAGCCGCCGTGGCCGAGCACAGCTGGGTGCAAAGGGAGGGACTGGCCGGCTTCTCCGAAGCCATCAGCACGTGGCAAAACCTGCACCCTCATTGAGGCGTTTAGCAGCACCCCCAGGCTCAGCATCCACCTTCTCTTCAGCACAGCGAAGCCTTTCTCCTCCTATCCACCCCGAGAAGCACGAGGGAGGAAAAAAAAGAAAAAAAATTAAGCATGTTATATCTTAAGCTCAGCATCTCCAAAAAATCACTCGCAGATATTCATAATGGTCCGGCAGCTATTAGAGGCGCAAGAAGGAGGGAAGGGAAGGAAATGAACGCCGGGTGAGAAGAGAAAATTCATAGCCCCGCTGATACGCCATGATAAATAATTATGAGTTATTAATTTTAAATTACATCTTTAATGCGTTGCATGATTTTAATTCCCACCACAGTATTAATATAGGAACTCTGGGTTTGATTAATTTAAAGCGGAACAGAAAGGTGTCGATTCCCGGGGCTGCCGGGGACCTCACGGGGCTGCGGGGAGGGGGTTCACCCCGGGATGGGCGCCGGGACGGCTGCTCCTGCATCGCGGTACGGAGGAGAGCAGCCAAGGATGGGGTGCAATTAGCGGGGTGGATGACAGCGGGGTGCTTCGGAGCCCGCAGCCGCGTTATTTTTGGGATGGGGTGGGGGGAAGCTGCAAGGTGTTGCGTTGTGGGGGGGAGAGCATCGCAGCTGGGTTCAGAGAGCCGGGAGCACCCATCCTGCATCCCACCCAGCATCCCCCCAACAGCTCCCCGCCAAGGTGGGTGAAGGCCACCGGCTAACATCCCTTAACCGCTTCATCCCAAGTCTTTATTAACCAAACTAAAACAGGGACCATCATCACCAAAAGCCGCTCGGCACGTCCACCCGCGCCCTCCCGCCACAGGCACCCCCCCGCCACCGCTCTGCCGGGGCCGGAAAGCTGCTCTAAGTTTGCTTTCCGAGTAAACTTCCCCTAAGTGTGACAATCGCTTTAGCTTCCCAGCGAGGATTTACCGGGCTTCTGTTATCTCTTTGAAAGTCGGAGTTCTCCAAATGGGCATGAGAGAGCAGCCGGAGAGGTCAGAGCCAGTTAGGCTGCACAGCCGTTCAAAGCCCCCTTCCAAGCGGCATTAAAGACGGGATTAAGTCTAAGAGGGTTATGGAGGGAGGAGTAAAACAGCCTTGTCCTGCACACAGCGCCGAGATAAGGCTCTGTTCTCTAGGTGTGAACTCCCGCGTGTGCAAGCCCAGGCACTCCGGGGTCCGTGGCAGAAATTGGAAGGATAATACCAGAGGCGGGGGGATCAAGCCGGAGCCGAAATGGCCCCCTCGCAGGCGGTGGGGTGGGGTGGTGCCACTCGCAGCCGCCCTGCTATATATAGGATTTTTTAATCCAGGGAGCGATGGCACAAGCGGCCTGATTTTCCACTTCTTCGGCCCCAGCGCGGGCTGTGGGAAGGCATGGGATCGGGGGTCCCTGGGTGCAGGGCTGGGGGGCATCCGGACCCCCCTGCTCCCATCCTGCCTCCTGGGTGAGCCAAAAAGGAAGGCTGGGGATGGGTCTGGAGGCGAGACTGGGTCGGATGTTGTCCTGAAGCATCACATCGTCCTGCTGCATCCCGGTGGCCAACATGTCAGTAGGGCATTAGCATAACGCAAGGTGCTACCCCGACCCCAGAGCCCCAGTGCGAGGGTTTGCTCTCCCTTTCCCCTCTCCCAGGACTGGGACTGGGTTTTGAAAGGCTTCCCACATCCTCCTGCATCTTTCCAGACGTTGGAGCCTGATGCGGCTCTTCGTGCCCTGCGTCACCCGCTGCCAACGAGGAGACACAACCCCCAAATCCTCGTGCAAGGGGGAGGTTTGCTCGGTTGAGGGGCTGCTGTGCTCTCCCCTCTGCCCCCTCCAGGTTCATCCTCCTCTGCTTGTTTTAATTCATTCTCCTACCTAATGGTGCAGCAGTTCTGGGTGATGCTGAGACCTGTCCAACTCGTGACAGCTCTGCAGTCCCCAGCCCCAAAAGCGGCGAGCGGAGGGGGCACAGGGAGAGCAGCATCCCTCTGCTTGGCCCCCCCGGCAATGCCCCCCCGGCCAAGAAATCAGGCGTGGAGCATCCTCTGAGGTCGCTGCCATGTGTCCTTGGGGACAGCCCCACCTGTCCTTGGGGACAGCCCCTGCGTGGCCGTGCCGGCTCCGGCGGGGGCATTTCAGTGCTTACACTAAACCCCAGGATTTTACTTGGCGGCCAAATTCCTGCTCTTTTTTTTTAATAAATAGGAAATGTTGGCAGGAATTTTCTAGACTTTGGGGATTTTGCTGGGAAATAATCATTTTGAAAACGGCCCCTTTTCCCCCAAGTGGTGATTTGGGGGGGTGTTAAATGCTGATGGTTTCATTTTGTTATCTTAACACGAGGGGTCCAAAAGGCAGTTACCAACAGGTTTTTTCAGGGCGATAGTTTTCCACATTAACCCCCAAAGGGGCAATGATACGCAGAGCGGTGCCTGTAACCTCCAGCCTGGCCCATCCCAGTACCGAGGGCTCCGGACTGGAAACCGGCGGGAGGGGCTGGATGAAGGGACATGGCCAAGGCCGTGTGGGCAGGCAGTGTCAGAGCAAAGAATAAAGCTCCTCTTTCTGGGCTCTTCAGCTCCTCTTCCTCAGCGCATCGCACCCTCTGCCTTGCTGGGTTTGCTTCCCTCCACTGATGCTGCAGAGAGCTCACAGGTCTGCAATTAGCCACTGTTAATTGCCACTGTGCCCACTCCTCGGGCAGTCCCTTGGCAGCAACACTGCCCCTATAGAAAAGGCGACCCATATCCCGGGGGAAGACTGCAGTGACGGGCTTTTCCTTGGCGTTCATCCCTGCAGCGGCTGAATATTAATAGTTTTCTCCATCTCACAGCATGGCTGAGAAGAGATGCTATCGTGCCATGCCAGTGGGGAAAATGAGGCACGGAGACACCCATGCAAAGGCCCTGATGGTAATGCTCAGAACAAACCCTCCACTGGCATTCTATGATCTTTATGGGTCCCTTCCAACTTGAGATATTCTATGACTCTATGATTTCAGTAGGGATGCAGGCGCGGGATGGGGATGGGGATGGGGATGGAGCATGCTGCACCAGCTACCTTTACCCTCCCAGCCCCTGAAAACAGCTGGCGAAAGGCCCGGCCGAGGGGGATGCTCCTCACCAAGCACCCACCCAGGGTGGTGGGCTCGCTCCGGCTCGCTCCCGGCACGCTTCGTCTTGCTTCACCGCCCCCGGTGGGGTTTTGCAGCCCCGGGAGCCGCTGCCGGCAGAGGGAGTGGGAATCGAGCGGGATTTGAGGCTCTCCCAAGTACAGTATTTGCGCTTTTCCTTTATTGGCTGGGTCCCGAGGCCGCTTTCCGAAGAGCCAAGTGACAGTGTTATGTCTGCACGCTCAGAGGCTGTTAAATTAAACAGTTCAGGGAATTAACTGCATGCTGCGAGCTGCAGCAAACCCGCTCACAGCCAGAGACGGCTGGATTTGCTCCTCGCCAAAAAAAACTGGGAAAACAATGCTAATAAAGAAGGATAACAGAGTCCCTGCCCGCTGCATGGAGGCGTTTATTTCTTCTTTTGCCTTTCTTCCTTGTTTTTTCAGGTTTGAAGGCTCTGTGGTCAGGATGCTGCTCCCTTGGCAGGGTTCGGTGGCTGGGATGGGGCTGCCCGGAGCCGCGGCTTGGCCGGACCATGGGCTGGTGCCTCCCTGCTCCTCGGAGCCTGGGAGGGGATTTGTCAGCCGGCTGGCAAGCAGGAGCGCTCTGGGCTCAGCCATGAGCTCAGCCCAAGGTCAAAGCCCGGCTGGGTCTGCCCAAAGGCAGAGCTCAGCTCACCATGGCCGAGTGCTTGGGGGGGATATTCCTTGCCAAATGTGCCCCATTGCTTCGGAGCATCTCCCCGCTGGCTTCATGCAATGTCTGCTCATCCCCCTGCTCAGGGCCAGGGATCCCCCTCCCTCATCACTCCCAATTTGTTTGACCTTGGTCCCCCATTGCCCTTCCCTGTGCCAGGCAGGAGAACCCAGCAGAGCCCCCAGCATTAACAGCCTCTGCTTCCCACCATGGCTTAGCTGGGTGATGGGGCTTCGCTGTTTGTGGGGGCTCTCCCCAAGATGCAAGCGATCCTGCTGCTCCCCAGGGACCGGGCTTGCCCAGCACCAGCCTGCCTCTCACTTTATAAAAACCAGGAGCTGCTCTGAGGGTTTTTTCATCTCCTCTAGCAGCTGCTCAGCCGACCTCCGGCGTGGCATTGCACCAGGAGCACTGTGCAGCGGCCTGGGCGGTGGGGGGGATCCCCGTCTCTCCGATTCACCCCCTGCCCCAAGGCTTTTGGGTGCGCAGAGCATCCCCGGCCTGCCTACCCACAGGGCGGGGAAGAGAACTAGATGATTTTTCTTTGCAAGGGAGCTCGCAGGCACTTTTCTGCTTATATTTTTTGCCCTTTCTCCAAAGACAAAAAATGAGTGAAGAGGAGGAGTGTTTTCACACCCACGAAGCTCACCGAGTGGGTTTTCCAGGGCAGGGCTGAGGGTTGCCTGGGTGCTGGTGCTGCCATGGGATGGAGGGACCGAGCCCCTGTGGCCTCACCAACACACCCATGTCTTGAAGCCCTTTTTCTGCATCCAGGGCTTTTTATGATCGCTCTCCTACACATGGCTAAGGATCTCCAAGTATTTTGGGTGACGGGACCGGTCGAGCTCCCTGCTTGCTTGCTGGGCACTGAGCCCTGGGCTTGGGATCTCTCCCAGCCTGGCCGGCGTGGGCTCCCTCCCCGCGCCGCTGTCAGGAGGAAGATGTAGCACAATCACAGCTCTGTGCTGCAAATATTAATTATCCACTAACTGCTCTCCAGGCAGCCATTAGATCTCAGCTCTCCGACAGCTGTTCCCAGCCGCCCGCCCGAAGGATGCTCCGGAGGGGGAGCAGGCGGGGGGCGGCGGGGGGCCGGGAGGGAAGGGGACCCCACGCCGCCGCCCTCCCGAAGGGTGGATGAGCCAGCGAGAGAAGGGAGGATTTTGGCACCGGCACTTTTCTTTCCCTGCAAAATATTCCCATTCCAGCTTTTTGGGGGTCCATCCTTCCCGCTAGCCGTCCATCCCTGCTGCAGAAGGAGAAGGAGGGTTTGCTGTCCCAAGGATTTTCACCTTTTTTCATTACTTTACCTCCTGGCTTGCTCAACAGAGTCACAATATCTTGCTGCAATCACTTGCAAACCCCTCATCCTTTGGCTCATTTTCCAGAGAGGCAAAATTGTTCCGGTTTGGTCCCATCTCCCTCCTTCCAGCAAGTGGTCCCGCTTCCCCCCCTCACCCTGGTGCTTCACAAACCTTTCCCATTTTCCTACCTCTTGGACAAATCCAGCTTTTTTTTTAATCGATTCCCACCCCCAGGGTGGGAAGCTGTTGGCTGCAGACAACGGCAGGGCAGCCCATCTCACCGACGAGGCCACATCTAAGGGCAGCTGCCCACAGACCCTCTCTGTGCCGGGACCCTCCCAGACCCAAACCCCTCCATCACTGCTCAAAATATTTCAGGCTCTGGTTGCATCAACGAGCTGCAGACCCGTCAGGGGGCAAATCCCTCAGCATCCCTCTTCCTCAGTTTCCCCGTGTGGGAAGTGGATGGAAAGCCTTGCCCAGCCCTTAGTGGGGTGCACTAAGTTTTCAGGGCTCAGCAGGATGCGCACACAGGGATGCTTCCCACCCAAAAGGAAGCCCCCAGCCCACCCCGCACCCTGCACGAGCATCCCTCCTTACGCCCGTCTTCCCACAGGTAGAGCGGGCAGATACACCAATAAGGAGCTAGTTAACGAAATAAATGAGCGAGGTAGGCCCGCGCACATATAAATCTCTCTGAGAGAACATTTAGACGTTCCATATTTGAGCTGGCTATCATTTAAATTACCGCTCTGCCTCCCCTCAACGTAGCCCCTTATTACCGTGTTTTTAATGCTCAGGGCTTAATTGCAATCGCTTGCGGGCTCCCCCTCCAAGCTCTCGGCGGAAATTATCTGCCTCTCCTGCCCACTCATTATCCAGCCAACCCGGGAGGCTCCGATGTGGTCCAGGGAGAAGGTCCGGGTGGCTCCCAGGGGTTTTCCTGGGCTCCAGGGAAAAGCCCCTTATGGTGGGAGCTGCCTGGAGCATTAAAAATGATAATTTTTTTTTAATACTTTTCTCCAGCTGCCTGGGGAGCGGCCGGGTTTCAGGGGCTGGAGAACATCTGGAGAAGCTGTTGCAAGGAGGAGAGGTCTTCTTCAAGAAGTTGAGTTATGGTGATGGCTTCCACTCTCCTTTCCCCTTTATCTTCCTATCCATCCCCCGACTCTCTGCCTTCACTGCCATCTCCCTTCGTTATCTACAGGAGAGAGAAATAGTCACCCAAGCATCCCCATCTTTTTCCCTCAAAAAGAGGTAGGAAAATGGGAAGGGTTTGTGAAGCACCGGGTGGGGACACACACACACCACTTACTGGAAGGAGGGAGAGGGGACCAAACCAGAACAATTTTGCCTCTCTGGAAGATGAGCCAAAGGATGAGGGGTTTGCAAGTGATTGCAGCAAGATGTTGCGACCCTGGGAAGGTGTAACCGTTCAGCAAGCCAGGAGGTAAAGTAATGAGAAAAGGCAAAAAAATATTCAGGGAATAATACGTACGTTAAAAAATACTATGTATGCTCGTCTCTTGAGGGGGAGGATCCAGAAGGAGCCCAAAATTCAGGTCAGCTTTGTCAAAGGGTCCAGTGCAGAGGGAAAAAAAATTTTTTTCCCCGGAAAAGTGAAAATGTCTGGGTTTGGCCATTTTCCAAAGGAAATACTTGCCCGCTTCGTTGCAAAACAAGAGATTTCCTTTACCAAACTGGCCTCTTACCCAAGCCAACCCAAAGCCAGCCCAAACCCAGCGCCTTTCACTCAGGGCTGCCCTGCTCCTCGTGTGGCCCCGAACCCCAGCGGAGATGCCACCAGGTCCTGCAGAAGCCCCGGGGGAGCTGTGTTAGGTGACAAGACCAAGGCCAGGCAGCAGGCAGGTGGCAGAGGGCACCAGGACCTCTGCGAGAGGGGGCTGCCGGAGGGGGGAGAGGTGGTCCAGGGGGGTCCCAGGGATGCTGAGCCCAGCACGCCGGTGCCTGGCGCGGGGGGAAGGCGTCAGTAATTGGCAACCCGGGCTCGGCTGCCCTTTCTGCGGCGTTTTGTTTAATTGCACTGGCTAACGGTTCAGGGGAAGAGCTGCTCGGGGGCCTTATCTCTGCTTTCACCATTTTTCTTTCTGGGAAATGAAGTTAAAAATCCCTTCACAGCAGCTCCAGCGGAAAAAAAAATTAGTCCCATATCACTATTTAACATGCACTGCTAAAAACTAGATAAACACAGGCCGTCACTTGGAGATTAGCTCCTCACATGACTAAATGATTTATTTAGAAGATTCCTTCTTTTCTCTCCCGCTCTCTTTCTCTCTCTCGCTCTCCCTTTTCCTTGGCTAAGAACATATTAATCAGAAATTAGAGGCAGACTGAGGGCTGGAGAACAGACTGACAAAGAGCAAACGGAGAGGGAAAAGGGGGAAAGCGGAGCAAGGGCTGGAGGGAGGAGGGATGTGAACAGGGTAGGGGAGAAGATGGGATGGGGGAAGGAGAGGGGAAAGGGTGGAGGGGGGACAAAAAAATGGATAAAGATGGAAACCTGAGAAGGGGGCAAAAGGGGGCTTGGAAAAAAATGGGGATGGGGATGGGGATGGGATGGGGATGGGGATGGGATGGGATGGGGGGATACGTTGGGGGCCAAGCAGCGGAGAGGGGGCTAATGCAAAGGTGAAAGGGTGGAGGGCAGGAATGAAAGCGAGGGAAAAATGTAAAGAGCGAGGGAGAAAGAGCCCTAATTGTGTGCGGCAGGAATGCGCAGGGCTTAGCCCGCACCCCGGGGGACTCCTGGCCCTGAATGATTAAGGTACTTATCAGGCGGGGAGCTCCGGAGGGGCACGGGAGCAGCCCCCAGCCCCTCTAAGCCTCCCTCCCGGCTGGGGCCGGGGGGGATTTGTGCCCCCCAGCCCCGCTTTCCCACTCCAGGTGCTGGCGATAAGAGCATCCCGGCGCTGCTCAGCCCTCTCGCATCCTTTCTGCCTCCCTGCTCAGGCGTGAAGGGAGGGGAGCGGGGCGTGGGGGGGCCGGGGAGTTCTCGCTGGGGATTTGCAATAGGGGGATAAAGGGAGAAACAACCCTGGCAGGATTAAAGGGGAGGGGTCTCTGCTGGGATAGGTGCTGTGCAGTGTCCCTTTTCTTTTATCCATATAGATAACCAGGCCCCAAGGCTGAGGCCTACAACGATAAGGAGATTAGGCGGATTGGCTCATTTGTAGTGAGATCCTCCAGCAGGGATATTCGGCTCTCTATAGACCCACCAGAAGGTTATCTAAATAGGCTAGACTTGAACTAACCCGGAGCTGGGCCCTGGGGGAGGCTCCCGGGACAAAGCGGGGATGAGGCAGGAGGGAGGGAGACAGGCAAGAGTGATGCTGCCATTAGCCGGGGACTTGGAGATGATGGGCAAGCACGATGCTGCCGTTAGCCGGGGACTTTCACATCACCCGGTCCATGCCCGGCGTTGGTATCCCCAGCAGCAGCGACCTAGCTATTCCCTCCAGCTAATGTGGGAACGACCGGGCTCCATCTGAAATGGCAGCTCAGGATGCTCCAGGGAGGCTGTCTAAGGCGTGGAGGGAGCCTTCATCACCAGGCTGGGATGCTGGGATGCTGGGAAAGCCAGCGGGATGGGGAAATTCAGCATCCATTGGCATTGGGATGGGTCAACATGGCTACCTGTCCATGCACACCCCCGCATCGCCCCGCCGGGTTCACCCCACACAGGGCATCGCTCCCCTGGGGTCCCACTGGCACCGTGACGGCTGCGCCCAGCTCTGCCCCCCCAAGCGCTCGGTGCCAGGTGTCTGGGGAGCCCCGGGATTTCCTCCCCAAAGACGGACAGCGGAAGGCATCACATGGGTGATGATTAATTTTTCCATCGTGTCAAGCACTAGTTAGATGGGAACCAGAATTCAGTTAAACACGTACGAAAATAGGACTTTACAATTTTTTTTTAATATGTTAACAAAACCTTAAATAAGCTGAATACATAAGAAAAAAGGTCTTGCGTTTCCTAACCATTAGTTTTCCCTTTTACATAGACTCTTGGAAGACTGCAGGTGCTGTCTACAACGAGGGACCTGAACCGATTGCCCCCCAGCAAACTTCACCTCTCACGTATGTTTATCCTGCAGAAGTGGGAAGACAAAACTACATTTTCCTGCCTTCAACCTTCTGATTACTCTCCCAGCTTGGACAAACCAGTCTGTGAGCCGCACCACTTGAGAAAACCAAAAGGAAATAAAGAGTATCTTTGCATATAAGATGCTATTAGCAAAAACCACTCGGCAATTCGGAGTTTAAGTATTTAGTGGCTGACTTTTGGTGGTTCAGTAATGTAACTTTCTTTAAAACTTCAACAGCAAATATGTACAGCTATCTTTTTAGCTATATATATATAAAATTGTATATATATTTTTAATTTAAATGTGAATAGATTATACGAAATTTAGGCTTTAACATATGTTTACCATAATGTTAACTTTAATTTTAATTCGATTAAGTTTTTAAGGCAAAAGGTAATTCATTTAAATTAAAGAAAACCCAGCTTCAGCAAAAAATCGGATTTTAATTATAACATCCACCTTTTAATTTCTTTTTTGTAATTGATTTTGATCCACCCTTTGCTCAGAATGATAAGCAACAGTCCTTGAGCATCGCGGGTGTGACTGCGGTCACTGGGGTCAGCCAGCCCTCGCTGGTGGCAGAGCCAGGCCAGCCTCAAGCTGCCGTCCATCAGCTCCACCGGCCACGCGTATTCCCTTAGTCCCACACCCATGGGCCAAATCTAAGAGGGAGAGCAGCAGTTGCCAGCTCCTGGAGAAGCTGAGAGCCATTGCGATGGCTGTAAGGAGCTCAGCTGTCTCAGCAAAGCTGGCTTGGTAGATGCCCGCGTGCAAACTGCATGCATGCAAACTCTGCATGCGTGCAAACTCTGCATGCATGCAAACTTGAGCATGCAAACTCCTGCACATAAACCTTTACATGCAAATCGGTGCATGCAAATTCCTGCACACAAACTCATGTGTGCAAACCCTTGCATGCATGCAAACTCCTGCACGCAAACCTTTGCATGCAGTTCCTGCATGCAAACTCATGCATGCAAGCCCTTGCGTGCACACCCCTGTGTGCAAACCCTTGGGAGCCAGGAAAGGAGCCACGTGAATCTCTCCCAGCCCCATCTCTACTTTCACCGGGCAGGAGCAGTGTCAAGCAGTCCCTAGGAATCCCCGGCTCCCTTTGCCCCCGTGTCAGCGCTGGGTTACCCTCCTGCATCCCATCCCGCAGAAGCGATGCTTGGTGGGGCGCTGACCCCCCAGCTGGGCTAAGCCCCTGCTCTCCGTACCCAAAAGGGGCCAAGTGCTGCTGGGGCTGCCCCACTGCCCTGCTGGGTGCACGGACATCGGGAAGCAAAGGCAGCGCTGGCATGCCCTGTGCCATGCTCCTTGCTGCCTGGGCATCGCCCGGCTCCTCGTGGGGACACACACACACACATACACCAAGATACAGGCAGAGATACACAGCCAGAGACATTATCCCCCAGCCCCGCTGCCTGATAGCCTCTGTGTCTGTGCTTATCTGCACTTCTGACACCAGAAGTCTGAAAATGATTTTTTTTTTCCATGTACGCCAGCCTTTCTATTTCTCCTATGGTGTTTTTCATTCCCCCCTCCCCGTAACCACACCAGATCAGAGTACAGCGATGCTCCCGCAGCCTGACAGCTCGCACGCAGCATCCTTCCTCCTCCCTCCCTGGCCCCCGCCGCTTTCTCTTCTTCCCTCCTTTCCCCCTTTTTATATGGTTTTTTTTTTTCCCTTACGCTCCTTTCTCCTTCCTCTTTATTTTATCTCGATTTGCCACAAATCTGTTCCTCTACAAAGCAGCTGCCATCTTTGTTCTTTGCCATTATCAGCTGCGGCACACGGGCCAGGCCAGGCTGCCTGGCAGACAATTGCTGACTAATAGACTGTCTGAGAGCTATTGTAGAGTGTGGCCGAGGCAGATCTATCACCGTGTCCTATCACCCGTGCCGCATTGACACCAGGGGAGAGCAGCGTGGAAGGGGGAACGGGGAAAGGGATGGGAAAGGAAAAAAAAAAAAAAAAGAGAAGGAAAAAAAAGAAGACGAAGAAGAAGAAAAGAAGGGGGGGGGGGGGAAGAAGGAAAAAAAGAAGATGGAAAAAAAAGAAGAGGAAAAAAAAGAAGAAGAAAAATGAAGAAGGAAAAAAAGAAGGAAAAAGAAGAAAAAAGGGGGAAAAGAAGGATTTAAAAGAGAAGGAAAAAGAAGGAAAAAAAGAAGGAAAAAGAAGAAAAAAAGAAGAAAAAAAGAAGAAAAAAAGAAGAAGGGAAAAAAAGGAAGATGAGGGGAAAAAGAAGAAGAAAATATAAAAGAAGAAGGAAAAAAATGAAAGAAGGGAACCAAGCCCCAGCCCCACTGGGCAGGCGATGGCCGCTCCTGGGCCATGCGGGAGCAGCTGTGGCCGTGCTTCCAGTGGCTCCCGGCTCCCACCGCCGCCTCCCGCCATCTGCTGCGGAGCGGGGCAGGCCGGCGGCAGCCGGAGGGTTCGGCAGGGTTCGGCTTGGTGATGGAAGAGTTCCTCTCGCCCACAAATGCGAACGGCTAGGGCTGTGCCGTGATGCTGGGCGGGGGATTTGCCCGGGCTTTTCTTCCTGCAAAGGTGGCTGCAGTATGCAGCCGCTGGCGGGGGGCTCCCGGCTTCTGGGGGGACCAGGCTGCTGCCGCTATGTTTGGCTTCTTTGGTGGGCAGTAAGGTGTTACGCCACATTTCTGCTGGCTCTCTTGCCAGGCTCTCAGCCTCCACCAGCCCTGCAGGAGCATCTTGCCTTTGAGCCCATCACGTCCTCGGCAAGTGGAGCTGGAAGCGGTGATGCACCCACCGCCAGCTTCACCCCTTCCAAAACCAGGCTCAGCAATCAGCCTGGAAGGCGCTCGGGCTTCAATTTAGGGTGAAACTTGGTGTTTAAGACAACAACTGAATATCCAGGGAGGGGAGCGTGGTTTCAAGGCTGGCAAGAGGGAAGCAGAGCGGTCCTGGGGGTGGCCCTGTGCTGCCCGGCATGGCCGGGCACGCTGCAGCGGGGGTCTCCGCCTGCCCCCCAGAGCACACGCAATTATCCCGCAGTTGTTAATGAGGCCTTAGTGCCTGATATAAAATTTTGTGGCAAAGAAATGTCAAGGATCCTCATCCAGCCATCAAATGCCCCTCCTGGTGTCCTTAGGGGCTGGCCTCGGGGCTGGAACCCCAACCCCTCCTGTGGCCAAGCTGCTCAGGGGCTTCATGCCGGTGACCGGGGACGATGTCCCAAGCCAGGCTGGGGTCTGCCCTGGAGATGGTGGGGCAGGGGGGGCACAGCCTCCCCGCAGAGCCCCATTTGTGCCCCCAGCATCCCCACAGTCGGACAGGGGCTGCCCGACGCCCCGGCTGGTCTCTGCTGCCTGAGCTCGCCTCCTTTCTGCAAAGAGGACAAGAAGGAGAGGGAAGCGGCATTTTGGGTTGAATTCTTTGGAGTTTGGCTCTTTCGATTCCCCTCCTCACACTGCGGGTCCAAGGAAGGAGCAGCTCTGTGCTGGGTGTGCCAACGCCGCCGGGTCTGTGAGAGGGATGCTGGCTGCAGGGAGGGAGCACTGGGGCTCCGCGGCACGCCTCCGTCTCCCGAGAAAAAGCAGGGACAGAGGGGATGGAGGGGACACAGCGGGGACAGAGGGGACACAGCACCCAGGAGCACCCAGGGCTGCTGGAGAGGTGCGGTGCAGGGTGGGAGCATGTGCTCCCTGCGGGATGCATCCTGCGGGATGCGGCTGGGGCCAGGCGGGAGCGGCGAACGGCAGAGGGGGCTGCAGGTCAGGAGGAGCGGGGACATCACAGGGACATCACAGGGGACACCGGTGGGGACAGGCGTGGAGCAGCTCAGGGCTACCAGGCCGTGGAGGTGGGGACAGGGGCCTGGGTCTGCCCTGGGCTGGGATGTAGCCAAGGGGCCCGGAGGGCAGCGACATCCCAGGATGCAGTGGCAGTGATGCCATCCCTCGCCGGGAAATGCTGGCCCCGGCGCTGACATCTGTCCCCCACCGGGGCCCAGGTGGCTTCCCCGGGGTGGAGTTCAACCCAAAAAAGCACCAAGAGATCCAGGGTGGTCAGAGCCTGCCCAGGGAGGCAGCTTTATTTTAACCAGCCTCCTGCATTGCCTGATCCATGCGTGTGCACACAAGGTGAGAGGAGCTGAATAGTTGATTTCCCCAGTGGGTTTTGCTCCCGCTTGCTGTAAAGTTGTGAACAAAATGACCGGCCATGCATTGAACGGGCTTACATCGCTCTCCATATGGAAATGAAGATAATCCAAGTCTCAGCTTTGTGTTCTCCAGGCGAGAGCAGGGAGGGAGCGGGGGGCCGGAGGGATGGGGCAGGCTCCGAGCTGGGGGACTTATCCTGCCCCGACACCTCCCTCCTCGGCGGGGCTTTGTCCCGAGCCGGCACAGCCCCATCCTTCCTCGCCCCATTGGGGTGATGAAGACTTTTCGGGGACACCTTGGCATCAAACTCAGGCAGCTCCCAGTGCCTGGACAGCTCTGATTAAAGCTAAGCCTGACTTCATGCACATGCTTAAATCAGAGCCTTGTGCCCTGACATCCACCTTGAAATATTTAGTTGCATAATTCAGCTGGCGGGTTGGTCTCTCCCTCTCGCACATTTACACACACCACCCGAGTCTGCTTGTTCCAAATAACAACAAAAAAGGATTATTCTTCCCAAACAAAGTATTACTAATTAGAGAGACTTTTTTATTTGGCACTCACTGTAAAACCCTTGAAGTGCCGTTAACAACATCTAATTTAAGAAAGACAAAAAAAAACCCCAACAAGCAAACAATTACATTATTTGAAATTATCTCCAAAATTAAATCATTCTTCACTAGACACTTTTTAAGGCTGTGGCTTGCGTGTTTACCTCTGGTTGTTGCTTGGTTTGCTTTTTGGGGAGGACAGCATCCTGCAGTAATTGTGTGGGTTGTAAGGACTTTGTCATTCACACAGCTCGTTCTTAGTTCAGTTCCTCTCTTTTGGGTCTCTTTTTGCTGTGCAAAGCACGCAGACGCTCAGTACCAACATCAGGGAGACCTGCTGGGTTGGGCCAGAGGATGATGAGGGAGGTCAGGGGAGACAGGAGGTCAGGATCCTGCCCCGCATCTGGGTTATATTTCCTCTGGCCACCCCACAGGTGACTTTGGGACCCCTTGCTGTCACCAGCAATCCCGCTCCCGTGCTGAACACCCCCACGCAGCAAGAGTTGGGGATGGGGCCATCCTTCTGCCGTGGTGGGGAAGTCTTCACTGCAGGACACGGGGGCTAAAGGTGGGCTGGGGTGGGACGGGTGAGCACCTGGCTGGGTTACCTGCTCCAGCGAGGGTAAAGAGACAGAGACATCTGCCACGATGGAGACATCCCCTGGGGTGCTGAGATGCTGCACTTCCAGCTTCACCCGAAAAAAACCTCGTGGATCTGGCAGCTTTGCCCCAGCTGTCCCCAAACCCGTCAGCAGGTCCCCGTGGGAGCACATCATCACCATATGCCTTGCCTACCTTCATCCATGGATAAAATGCACATCTCGGCTTAGCTCGATGTCTTGGCTCCCCCTGTAGCCAGTGGAGAGAGAGGCACCCCCAGCCCCCCCCAGCAGAAGGGTGCCCGGCTGCCAGCCAGGTGAGGCAGGGCTTCCCCGTCCCTTGCCAGCCCAACTACCGTCCCCCTGCTTCTGAGGTGCCACCCAGTTCAGATTGCTCCCCAAAAGCCTCATTTGGGGGCATCCCCCACTGCCCCAGCACAGAGCGTGCTCCCTGGGGTGGGTACCCGGCAGAGCTGTGCCCAGCTGGGCACGGGGTGCAAGTGGGGGGGACCCCAGCCGCACCGACACGTGGGCTGGGGGGATACTTGTGCTTCTCATATAGGACTGGACAGATCTGCTTTAACACCGAGCTGGGCTAGAAATGCCCCGTGGTGCGGGCAAGGGGCAATCCTGCCGCTGCAGGTGCCAGCGGGATGCTCGGGGAGCCTTGGCATGGCGGGGACGCACGCAGCTGGCTAGGAAATGGGGACAGCCTCTTGATCACACCACCACGGGCTGGCAAATTGCCGTGACTTAACAAATTCCCGCTGCCGAGCTGAGCTGTGGAAATCGCTCCAGTGCACGTTCCCAGCCCCCTGCACATGTGCAGGCAGCATTTTTGCTTAAGCCACATTTTCCTCCGCCGCTTGCAATGTGCCCGAAGGGTCACCCGGCTGCAGGGGCTGGCGATCGGCAATCCCCTGGCGAACGCCACCTCCCTCGGGAGCTGGAGCCTGGCAGTGGGGGCACGGCCCTGCACCTTTGGGTACCCCCCAGCCTCGGGGTGAGCTTCGACTGCATCCCACGGGGCCCCCACCGCCAGCAGCTCCCCGTCCCCTTGCAGCACACAAGGAGCTGGGTCCAGCCTGTCCCCTGTGAGGCCAACCTCATCCGACCCCTGGCATTTGGGATTTTCTAGGATCTCTTTATGCCTCACATGACTTAATATATATGAAGGCTTTGTAGAGCACAGTGATTTTGGAGCAGAACTCCCCCCCCATCCTGACTTCTATTTGCTTTAGGCTTGTGGGGTACTTCAGAGGGGGGAGGCGTTGCTGCCAGATTGCCCGGTGGGGCAAGGCCTGCCTGCCTGGGATGGCTGCTCCTGGCAAGGAGGGTGATGCCTCCCAAAAGAAAATGGGGCAAAATCAGGCAGCTGTAACCGAGGATGAGATTTTACCCAGAGCTGTGCCAGCTTTTGTCTCCCGAGACGAGAACCTGAGGCATCCACATGGAAAACCCCCATCCCTCCCGGGACCCCAGCTCATGCTGCTCCGTGCCCCTGCGCACCCAAGGGCTGGGAGGGGAGCACCAGGCTGACAAATTGCCTGGGATGGACGGCATCAGAGATATTTGAAAGAGCCATTTGTACACGTTCCTGCCAGGGCTGCTGAGCACGTGGAGATGGGGGGATCATGCTCCGCTCAGCCGGGAGCCATTCCTGCTGAGCTCGGGATGGAAGGAGAAGGGGGCTTGCCACGGAAGTCCAACGAAGCCTAGCACTAATGGGATGAGTTTCTAGAAACTAAGAAAAACCAACAACCTCGTCCTCCAAGGACTGAGCCCTGAGCCTGGGGGGTACCGGGGCTCAACTCCTCTTGCTGCCCCGGGTTTGGGGACACGAGTGGCGGGGCCAGGCTGGCACCCACGGGCACGAGCAGGCAGGTTTTGCAGAGGAAGGGGAGAGCTGATGTCTCTGAAGCCTGGGCCACACTGTCAGCGTGACAGCATGGATACGAGTTCAGCCCTGCTGGAAAAATCACGCCTGGCTGGTTAATTAAAGGCTTGGGCCCTGAGATCTGCTTATTCAGTTCTGCGGTAGCAGTACTATAAAATTGTTATGCACCATCTCGTGCGCAGAGGCTGAGGCAGCGGCTAAAGGAGCTGGTGGCTTTGGGCAGAAGGGGCTCGTCTTACTCCCCTGGGGTCATTTCTCATGCGCAGCAGCATCAGTTTTTGTCCTGGGTAATCTCAGCGACAGCTTTCACTTTCCCCGTTTGGATCTCCAAGCCTTGATTTGGGCTGCCATCCATCCATCCATCCATCCATCCATCCATCCATCCATCCATCCCACCCGTGCTCTGCCCCGCGACTTGCCCTGGCATTTCTGTCACCGTGCTCGGGTCCAGCCGGCCGTGACGAGGCACGCGGGCACCTTGCTGCTCTCTGCTTTGAGACTGTCACCAGGGGAAAGCAGCGCGTCGGAAAACCTTGGACCTGCCCATGACCTCCTCTCTGCATGTCAAAAAAAGCCACGTACAAACATGCAAGCCCCCGCGGGATGTGCCTGTCGCCGAGCGATGCCCATGTACTCAGAGCTGGGGGGGCTCTGACTTCTCACCCAACCCAAACCATGGCTTTTTTCACCCAAACTGGGCTCGTTCCTGTAGAAGCAGGCTTCACGTGCTGCCTGGGCATCTCCATTGGCATCCCGGACCCTTGCTCCTCGGCTCTGCACCACACGACCCCGGGAGGGGCAATTTGGGGTGGGGGAGAGCAGAAGGGGGGGGGGGGGGGGGGGGGGGCGCGCTTTTGCGGGTGTATGCTTTTTATTTCAGTAATTCTTTTATCTTGTTCTCGCACCCTGAACAGTATGAGCGTTCATCAAAGTAATTGACGCGGATGAAATTAGCGCTTCCTGCTATGTCGGACAGATAAACTTTGCTGAATATTGATTTTGCACAAAGAAAATGACATGTGCTTGGTCCTCACCCTTTATCTGGACGGAGCAGGGAGATGCTGGGGGAGGCGAGGGGGGAAGGAGGCAAGCCTTCGCTGGAGAAGCATCCATAAGAATTACTTTTATCTCTTCTTCCACAAGAAGACAACAGAAGATAAGGCTGGGAGACAGTGGGGGAGGAGGCGGGGGGGGGAATAAGGAAGAGGAGCCCAGCAGAGACCTCCGCCGTGGGTTCAACGCGGCGCTGGAAGGGGTTGGGGGCTCTTTGTGCGTCGCTGCCCTGACAGGCGCAGGATTTGGGGAAGATAACCGGTTTTTCAGGGACGTGCGTCACTAAGAAAGAGCGGAAAGAAATGTGGGCTTCTCTTTCCCCTCCCCGAACCCCACTGCTATGGCTGGAGAGAGCTGGTACCATCACGGAGGGCAGGGGCTCTCCTCGTTGGAGAAGGGGCAGCTCTCCAGGGCGACAGACACCCTGGGGGGGCATCGGTGAGGGACGTCCCAGACTCCCCGTGCCCCTCGGCCAAACCCGCAAGCGCTCAGGCGTGCTGGGAACGGTGTGAATGCTGCCAGCCCTGTGGGAGCAACGTTTCTGCAGGAAGGAAAAGGGTGGGCTTGGAGAAACCCACGTGCAGCCAGGGAGCACTGCCGTGTTAAGATTTGACTTTAGAGATTCATTTTCCCTGGTTTAACCACTTAAAAGCAAGGTGTCTCTGCTTATCACGTTGTGCTGCATCCCTCCAGCGTCACCGGAGACAGCCAGGCAGAGCCGGAGGGTCACCCTGCAAAGCATCCCACCAGGTCGGCTCATTCACAGCTCCTCTGCTTCTTGAGGGACCGGTCCCCTTGCTTCAACGTTTGCACAACAGAGTTGCATCCAGCCCTGAGGTTTTACGTTAACACCACACTCAGCAGAAAGGTGCTACGGGGAACAAAGCCTTCGCATGTGCTGTTTTTCCCAAAGCAAGAGTGAAAGATGGTCTTGGAGATGCACGCCCTGCACATGGAGTATCTCATGGGGTAAACAACAAACCAGTCTTAGACTTTTCAAAGGCTACAGGAAAATTCATTAATATACCTTCTTCTGCCCTGGCACAGCCTACTTTAATGCTGAGCCCCTTCAGATGAGCAAAGCAGGGTCACCTGCTGACTCAGGCTTGCCAGTCCCGTCATAGCCCTGCCAGGTCCTTCATGTTTTGCCCGCAGAAGTGGGCACCACCCACTAATATCACCACGGGACTATTTTTGCAAAGCCTGACGCTCTTGTCAACATCAGCTTGCACAGTAAGTGCTTGGGGAACCTGGGGAGCTGTTGAAAATTGCCCTGTGTGAACCTCAGAGTGCCATGAGGCTAGACCTGGGGGAGAAAGATCTGGGCAAGGAGCAGCTCACGTTCACCGTGAAGGTGATGAGCCGGAATTTCCCACGCCATGCTGAGCAGGGCTGGGCGTGGAGCAGAAGGCAAGGGGGGTGAGGCCAGGAGATGGGTTTTGGGGGGAAATCACCTCTTTCCTGAGCACATCCCCATATGGGGCCGTCAGCAGGCCTGGTCAGGTTCAAAGACTTCGACATGTTCATGGACGCTCAGTCCCAACTAGAGGGAAAATAATGGTTCAAATGAGTTTCCCTTGGTGATGGTCGTGGTGGGGAGTTGTTTACTTTGATTTTACTAAGACATGTTGATGTGAAGCTCCAGCAAATGCCTCTCAGCAAGTTTTGCAGAAGACAGGTCTTCCTGAACAAGGTCTTCTTGGCCTTTTATTATTTTCTACAGGCTAAACTACAGGTTGGCAGGTGGTGGAATCTTGTCCGTACATTTCTCCAAGGACCTGGACTCAGCTCCCCATCGCACTGAGCTGAAAAATCATGCAACACATGGAATGATCCACATCCTTGTTTAATGGCTAAAAATCCAGAGCCCAGGACATCGCTGGCAGCATGGGGCTTCTCCGAGTGGAGCCAAACCCTCCAAAGACCCTGAGACCTTCCTTCAGCTTGGGTGTGTTGGTGAAATGCTCTGCTAGGTCAACACTGACCCCCCAGTTCTCCTGTTTTCCTCAAATCCTGGTGGGTGGCTGTCCAAATCTTGCCAATGCAGAGCCAGTAAAAGTCCGTGGTCCCCCAGACCAGTTAAAATTACTCCCCAAAACACCGTGGGGGATGAACCAGTCCAACCCAGCGCTCATTTAACTTCACACCATCCCAACAGCAGCTTACAAGTCATCAGCAGAGCGTCCAGCACCTTCAGTTTTCCTGGGGAAAAACACATGTGATCCGATATTACAAATCATCTTCCGTCTGCGAAGCGAGGAGCCGTTTCTGCAACTGTTTCCCTTGGCTGATGCTCACTTAGGAAGGCTTTGTTTAAACCAGCACCTCTTTCTCCTTCCTTTGCATCTTCATACACCAGCAGAGAATTAGCACGCTCGGTGGACTTGTTCTGCTTCCACTTCCCCTTGGAGTTTCTTATTTCCCTGGGTAAAGGGAAGCCAGGTTTCATCTCAGCTGGATCATTATAATTTCTGACTTCTCTTTCTCGATTTTTTTTTTTCCCCTAGATATACTAGGCCTTGGGAAAAAGAAAAAAAATCACAGCCTTTCGTTTGCTGCCTGTATTTTCTAGACACAGCGCCCTGACATTGAGAGCAAACAGTTATTAAATAAACGCATTGTTAGGCATGCTTTTAGTCCTGACACCTCCGGTAAATTTGCATTTATTATTTAGTGAATTAAGTGGTTTTAAATCAAGTTATAATCGGTGGGTGCCCTTGTACTCGGTATTTTATATCCTCCTGTGCATGCTTTGTTTGCAATTTCTGTACAATTTCTTTAGGTGCATTATATATTTTCCTTGAAATAGCATCACACTCTGCTCGCGTACCCAGCTTCCCAGAAAGGCTCCTGCCATTAACGGTTCGATGCCCAGCCCCTGCCCCTGCCCCTGTCCCTGCCTCGTACCTCCCCTCCCACCCAGCTCTCTAAAGGGAAAGAGATCTTTGCAAAACCACCTTTATCGCTGCATTTCTTTCACAGCTGGCCCAACGCCTCCCGGTTCGTGGGCTCGCAGCCTGGAGCCCGTGGGAAGTTTTGCCTGCAGGAGACAGATGATGCTCAGCCCTTGGGATGCTCGTGGACGCCTGGGGTGGGTGAGCCCACAGCTCACGATCAAAAGGCTTGCGTGGGTACGTGCCACCCAGCATGAGTAAGAGTTGGACAAGCTGACCCTGACTGCAGCGGCCCTTTAGGTCTCTCAGCCTGCTTTTTTTTCTCCTGAAAAGGTGCCAGCAAGTGGGTACCGGGTCGCTTTGTGCTCAGGTCGGTGTTTTGATCATCTCAGCAGCTCTACAAATGTCCGTGGCTGGGGCTGAGGTTAAATCAGCCTCCCAGCTCCTCTCTGTCACCCTGCCCATGCGTGCGAGGTCCCTCCGGCCACACACGAGGTTGCAATTTGTTGGGCTGGAGGTTGCTCCCTCTCCCACAAGCAATGGGGCTTCCCGGGGAAGGGGACCTGTTGCTGCAGGAGCTCTGTCACCTCCGAGGCCCCACACACGCGGCTCCCCGTAGCCTGCCCTGTGCAGGGCAGCAGGGAGAAGGTGCTACTCTGTGCCCCTGGGAAACGCAAGGAGCAGTTCAGGAGGAAGAAGCTTCCAGCTGGCTTTGTGCTCACTCCATCCCAGCGGGTTCCCAGGCTGCAGCAGCCCCCGGTATACCATCCCCACCTCTCTGGGGAGGGTGCCCAGCTAGATCCCATCACCTGTAAAACCCCAGCTCAGGCTTCCCATGCCCCAGGTCTACCATGCTTCAGCGTGGAGCAGCACTCACACCATCAGCTCCCACTCTGTGCTCCCTGTCGCCAGACCTTGACCAAGCACTGGAGCTCACCACTGCTCACACCCTTCTGCCATGACCTGCCTTCCTGCCACAGCCAGCGTGAGGTCACAGGGTACCCACATCACCATGGCATGGTCATCTCCATCTCTCCATGATGTGGTCATCTCCACCTCTCCATGATGTCGTCTGACCTGGAAGCCAGAGCCCGGACGCATCACTCATCATGGCACTGCCTTCTTTGTCAAGGACCAGGAGTAAGAATCATCTCTCCTAACTTTTTGGTGTCTTAAGTGAGCTATCAAAGCCTGAACTAGCTGGGACCTGCTTTATATAAGTTGCTGGCTTGACTCCTGTGGTCACAAACATGCAGAAGATAGGGGTTGATCAAAACCCCAAGACTTCCCAGGGTGATTTTCCACCAGCCTTGCAGGAAATCCTGCCCGCCCTCCCCTCGCAGCTCTAACACCACAGCACGAGAAACGGCCTAGCCATTGCCCAGGTGCTGTTCTTTCTCCTCCTGGCTGTTGTCCAGCTGCCCCTCCATCACAGGCTGTGGTACCCTGCTCGACCCCACCTTAGTCACGGCCCCAATGCCCATGCCTGCTTGCTGCCCCTCCTCATCCTACCCTGGGGTCGATGCATCCCGTCCTCCCCCCCCGCCTGCCTCCCCTCCCCGTCCCCCTCTGCGCCTGTTTTCCCATTTATCTCCTTTGCCTGGTGAATATACATAAATATGAGCAACTGTGTCTGTGTGTGACCTTACCTGCCCTGACTAAATTCATGTAGTGTCTGTGAAGATAATTCTAAAGCCATAAGAAGATAATAAAAAAGGAAAGATAAAAAAAAAAAAAAAAAAGGGCAAGCATTGTGGTTTGTATTCTCTTATCTAACCTTCTGCAGGCCCCGGGTGGGAGTGCAGTCCCTTGCTATTTAAAGGGATGTTGCAGTCGGGAACTGCACGAGGCGGCCGCAGAGAGGAACCGCGTGGCCCCAGGTACCACCAGGGACAGGGCTGGCCAGGTCCTTGTTCTCTCTGCAATGCACTCGGTGACCTTCTGGTTGAGGCAGGGAAATCCCCCTGCTAGCAAAATCCCCCCCAAAATATCTGCCTGGCCTGATCCTTCCCTCCTGTCCTACTCAAATGCAAGTGGACATCTCAGCTGGGGAAGCCCAAGGAAGCAGAAAACAGATGCGGGACCCCACGATGAGCAGCTGACCGAAGCACGCCGGGGGCCTGTTGCGAAGACTGAGCTCAGAAAGAGAAAAAAAATCTCCGGGTGTGATTTTTTTTTTTTCCCCATCTAAAAATACCGCTGCTGCTGAAGGCAGCCTTTGCGGGAGAGGGCATTGATTGCAGGGACGGAAGAAATTATCACAGGCTTCATCGCAGCGGTGTCATCTTTGAACAGAATGGCTTGTCAGATAGATGTGAGTACGGGAGTCAAAATGATCAGGCGAAATAAAATACAGCATCCTCCCCAAAATGAGACCTCGAGGAGATAAACCAACATGCCAGGGAGACAAATCCTGAGATTTCCCCCAGCTCCAAGAAATACTGAAATCTCTGAAATCACTTTTCCGTGGCCTTAAAACTCTGCCGTCCAAACTGTGCTGCAGCCCCATGCTGGCGTGTAACTCGGTCCTGGCTTCACCGGCCGTGCCAGTCCTCCTGTGCTCTCCATGAAGGCACGAGGATCAGATCAAAACAGGCCTGAGCAAATCCCAAATGCTTCTGAGCTTTGCTCAAAAGCACTTTGCTTTTTTTTCCCCCTTAGCTTTGTATTTTTGCACGGCTGGGATCTAAGCATGATAAACCAAATCATCACGGAGTTGGTAATAAAAAGCTATGGAAGAAACAAAAAAAGCCCGATGAACCCTTAACGTGCAAAAGGAGGATGTGGTTAATGGGGTCTCCAAAGCTCTGAGTCTTGGTCTAGCAAGTCTCAGCCCCAGGGAGCAGAGGGGGAGCTCAGGGTGCTGGGGCACCCTCGCAGGAAGCTGGGTGCCGTACAACCGTGCAGCACGGCCAGGGCCACGACGCTGCTGAAGGCATCCCGCTCCTCAAGGGCTCCTTGGGTGAAGCTGCTCCCTGGGGCTGATCCTGCTGCTGCAAACCCCACGTCCTGGTGGAAGAGGAGTGTGGGGGCAAGAAATGCCCCCTCCTTGCCCCTCGCAGCCAGGGACGCAGGTAGGACCTGATGGAGAAGGTCCTGCTTGGTGAGCGACTGATGGGAAGGGGACAGGGGCAGCCACCGCCATGCCCCGGGGAGCGAGATGAAGGACACCAACGTGCCTCAGCCCGCTGTCCCCCCTACCGCCGCCCGCCCCCCCGGTACATGGCGAGGGCTTTCTGCCGCCTTTGTTCGGCGGCTCCGAAGTGGTGTCGCCACAAAGGCGGAGGTGAAAGGGGTTAATTCGGGGGACAGAGGTAGGATGTGAAGATGCAGAGCAGGACAATGGGCCGCCTTCCTCTTTTGTCAGCGCGGCCATTGTGCCGCGTGTGAAAAATGAAATCTGTTTCATTTTCCTCCCAGATGCGATCGGGGCGCCTCTATTTAGAAGCCATCAAAAAAAGCAATCAAAGTGCTGGGGGGGGGACACACGGGGGGAGCGCAGGCCTGCCAGACACGGGCGCACCCCACCCCAGGACTGCCTTTATTTATTTATTCGGCATTTAACATTTATTTAGATTTAACCCGCTCTCTGCCTCTGGCGTTCAAGTGGCCGAAACAATCGTCAAAGTCAACAGCGAAAGGTTTTGGGCAGCGCCGGGGGGTCAGGGCCGGGTGCCGGCAGGGTGTGGGCAGGAGCATCCCTCCAGCCCTGCACCGCAGTGGGGCAGAGAGGTCGGGATGAGCCCAGCTACCTGCCCACGAGGCTCTCCGTGCCCATCCCACGGCCATCGCTCTGGATGTCCCACCTTGTCCCCTACCACATCCCTCTGGCCCCCTCCAGTTTTGCAGGAAGCATGGGCAGCTCCGGTGCAACTGTTAATCAATATTTCCCCTTCATCCTTGCAGAAGCAGATGAAAGTGGAAGGAAACCCGGCCCCGCTGCTCTCCCCCCTCCTATCTCTCCCCAAACCAATCCGTGGGTTTGCTACCAATGTGAGAAATTTTCACCTCCAGCGAAGGTGTGAAACTTGGCAGTTTTGTTCCCTCCGAGGGGAATTACAGTCTTTGCAGAATGCAAACAAACAAACAAATGCAAATTAACCTGAAAAAGCGTGTTTTTTCAATATACGGTTTAACCTTTGGCTCAAATTAACAAATCCAGCTGGAAACTCTCGAGTTTTATTTTTTCCCATCCAAATACACAGCTGGTTGTCCCCCGAGATGCCAGTGAGGGTGAGAGGCACCAGGCAGCGGAGGCTGAATTTGGGTGGTGGGCAGAGCAAGCCCTGAAGCCTGATCTGCTCCAAGAACCCCCAGCTCCACAAAAAAACAGAGGGGAAGGTGGCCAGAGCACAGTGAAAGCAAGGGATGCTTGAGGGGGGAGTTGGGATCACCTTCCTCCTGCTGCTGGGAGCCCACTCCAGCTCAGTGCAGCTACTCCCATCTGAGACTCAACGAACTCATTCCGGCTGTGGCATGGGGTATACTGGGCCGAGCAGCACTGCCAACTTTCTCCTGGGAAGCCTGTATCCCCCAGGCTCCCCATCCCCGTTGGGCTGGGCATGGCCACGTGTGGATGGGGCAGTGCTGGTCCTCTCTTCTGCACGGCCATCCTGGCCAGTCCCATCCCTGGTGCAGTTTGGGGCCTTCCCCAGCCACGGGGCGATGAGGACCAGTCCCCAGAGGGAGTCTGGGTTGGGGTCAGCACCGGTGCCAGCTCCGCAAGGAGAAGGTCTGGGGACATGCAATCAGGTTTGGTACCCAGGAGACTTGCCAAGGTCCTTCCAGGTCTGCAGGTGCTGAGCCACGGGACCACACCGGGTGACGGGCAGGGAAGGGAGGCACTGCAGGGATGAGAGACGTGCCCAGGGCTGTGCAGGGAACCTGTGGCAGAGGAGAGGACTAATCCGGTAGTTGGGGCCACCGAGCCTCTCAGCAGCTTCATTCATAGTCAGGGGACACATACCCCGCACCCCATCCCATCCCCACCCACCCACCCAAGGACCCACTGCAATCACCACAGGCAGAGTTTGGAGGCGGAGGGCGACAAGGCGGAGGCGGCTCAGATCCGACTTTGCACGACCTCCTTCCCCCAGCGACAGAGGGTGGGACGGGGGGGGAGCACAGGGCAGGACCATCCTCCTCCTCCCCGGCTCTTTGTGCCAGAACCAGGCAGATGGGTGGCCCTGCCAGCTCGGTGGCCACAGCCCCCTCCAAGCCCAGCTTCATCTGCCAGCTAATAACCCTGTGCTCCCCTCCACCTCCGCATTGTCTCCCCACATGCAGGCACACATGCCCCAGCCTTCTGGCAGCCCCGGGCAGGCACCGTCCCCACAGTGTCCCCGGAGAGGCAACGAGCGGGACTCCACGGCCAGGGGAAGGCAGGATGGCAAGTTGGCGGAGAGACCGTGGGTGTCAGATCACATAAATCAAGCTCTGAAGCCTTCCTATTTAACACACTCTTCCCCTTCGAGTTGTCAGTGAAACCGTTAATTAATTAGCTAATCCCGCAATGAAGTGGATTCTAAATGGATCTCCCCTCCCTTCCCCCCATTTAGGTAATTACTGCTGAGGGAGCTTTTGTGAGAGTAATTTTCCAGCAGGGACAGCCCCGGATGGCAGAGGGAGATGAATTTAAAGAGGGGGGGAAATAATAATACAAAGCGAGGGGATGAAGGAGGACTCCTTCTGCAGGGCAGCATACTTCAGAGGCACAGCCGGGGCCAGAAGACCTCTCTCCTGGCCTCTCCCGGCCAAGGAGGTGACCAAAGTAGGACATGCTCAGCACCCACATATGGGAGCCAGTGCAAAAAGGTCATCTCAGCCTGCTCCAGGATGCTCCTGCCAGTGGGTACCACAGCACCAGCCCGGCTCTTCTCTGCTCACGCACAGGCTCCATCCTCCCCCGGCCTCCCCCAGGAGATGCCCAAGCTCTGGGCAGCTTCAGCGATGCATCTCCAGCACCAGCCAGCAAGAGCAGAGCGCTCCATCCCTGCAACAACGGTGGTGAAGTCGCGGCAGGTTTCCCACACTGGGTCATACCTGCCTGTCCCACCACTCTAACCAGCACCTCCCAGCTACAGCTTAAGCAGGTCTGGTTCTGAAGAGCTTTCCACAACAAGAAACTGGTCAGTAGGAGTGAAAACAAAACCCCAAAGCCTTGAAGGGGATTTCATTTCCAAGCCAAGCAAAGCAAAATGTGATGGGGTTTCATGGCTGAGCAAAGAAATAAGCCACCCGGCCTCAGCCCAGCACCTATTGGGGCATTTATTTCAGAGTCAAGGCACCAAGATAGCACTGGAAGCATCCGGAGCGGCATTTCTCCTTCATATCTTGCTCCTTCCATGCCCCTGCGCAGCTCCAAATCCTTTTTTGTTCCTCACTATGTCAAGCAAAGTCTCCAAGTGAAGATTTTTCAAAGGCACGCCGAGATTTAGATCCTCAGTTTCATGTCCCCAAGTTCTGCTGTGTCCAACAGAGATACCGCAGGAGTGGTGCAAGCCTGCCTGCTGCAGCCGAGCTGCCTTTGAACTGCCTCGCGTCGCTCATAAATGCATTCAAAAAATCAAAGGTTATTTCTGAAAAATCACAGCTTGGCTATCTTCTGGGTGCAAAGAAATCCCAGACTGCAGCCACCATGGCTGCAAATACACCCTCCCCGCACCCATTCCTGACCTCCAGGCACGAGGGGAAGGTGAGGTCAGGTGGGTGACAGAAACTGGAGTCTTGGGGACTTCTCCCCTCGGGTTGGGGACAACAGCATAAAAATCTCCTTGGGGTGTTTCTACATGCTGGGTTGAGCAAAAAGGGGCAAGCTCGGTTCAGGGGATACCCAAGCTTCAGATGAGCGTTTGCTCACCGTTACGGGGTAGGAAAATAGGTTCACTGTGGGGAGGTTGGTCTAATTTAACAGATGCCTACAGCTTGTCTGTAGGGAAAACGTTCCCTTCTCTTGAAGAGGTTCCCTGAGCAGCCACCCTGCACCTGGCAGAGAGATTCACATTTTCCATCCTTTCCCACACACACACTAATTTCCCCTGGGACACAGAGCAGCAATGTCTCCTCCTTTTGGTAGCTCACTATATCGTACCAGGCTCCCAGAAAAAAACTCATTACTATCAAATATAACCTGAGAGAGGCATGGGTGCTGAATGCAGAACTTCTTTTTCTGACTCCGGGGATGTGATGAATGGGGTGGTACAGCTAGAAATGTTTTAATACCCTTTTCCCCTAAGGCTCTCTCCAAATATAGCTGGGAGAAAACAGGGATGCAACTCTGCAGCTTGCCATTGCCTCGTTCTGCTGGTGGTGCAGCTGAAGTACCTTACAGGACTTTCCACTCTTACCTTCTTTCATATGGCTGCTTCTCTTCCAGCTGCCTGCAAACAGTCTGACAGAAGCAGCTCTTGTTTGCTTCTCCTCCCAAGAAATAGCCTAAACCTCAGCATTCCACATTACAAACTCAAGATAAAAAGGACGTCCTGGGATAGCCCTGAGAAACGCTGGAGGCAGCCTGGGGACAGGACCTGCTCTGGGGCAGAGTCCAGTAGTGCGGAGGACCCCAGAGATAGGGCAGGAGGGGCTTGGGAGGGGGTCATCAGGCTCTGCTAAGACCATGGAAGATCTTTTGTAAGTTGTCATGGAAAATTTGTTTTTAGAGATAAGGCCGCATAATCTGAAAGGCTGAGCAGGATATGGTGGGGTGATGGCTCAGATTCAGGGTGTAAAATCAAAAACTAAAATGGCAAGGGCTTAATGCTGTACCCAAAGGATGCTGTCCTGGACAGCAGCGTGTATGGGATGGCCTGAGGGGCACCGCTCTGATTCCTGATGTGAAACCAGCCTGATTGTGTCCACACACCTCACTCAAAAGCCTGCGGCTGGGACATGCCACCCCTGCACCAGAAGTGCCTCCGTGGTAGGGTTGGTCCCATCAGGACAGCACGAGGAGAGGGAAAAATAATAGCCCACCCCAGTTGTTATCCATCCTTCAGCCACAGACATAGCGCCAGAGGCTGTGACCGTTTTAATCTGCATCTCCCC
The DNA here is from genome assembly GCF_018139145.2 of Gymnogyps californianus. Taxonomy (NCBI): domain Eukaryota; kingdom Metazoa; phylum Chordata; class Aves; order Accipitriformes; family Cathartidae; genus Gymnogyps; species Gymnogyps californianus. The sequence continues at coordinate 3,532,039 of NC_059486.1, forward strand.
TCTCACTCCCGCTAGAAACAAGTGTAGTCAGCTGGAAAATTAAGACCCAGGGTTGAACCCGGAGGGGCATTAAGAGGGGCAGCTTGGCCAGCAGATAGGCAGAGCAGCCTGCCACTGCCCTGTGGCATCGCCGTGCCACCCCGGCTCTCCCTCCCTCCCTCCCCATCGAAGCGGTGCCGGCTCCCTGCACTCGACATCGCGGCCGCAGCGTGGTAAATCACCGGTGACAGCTCCGGCGGGCATGGCGCGGTGGAAGCACGCTCCTGCCCGCACTCACGGGCAGCTGTCGCGGGCAGAGGTCCAAGGTCAGCTAAGTGTTTAATGGGCCTCCTGCGAGGACCTGTGATGAAAGGCGGGCGGGAGAGGAGGCGAGAAGGGAGCATATGTCACAGCCTGAGCTCCAGGGCCGGTTTTAAGTGACAGGGGGATGCTTCCCATGCAGATAGGCAAGCGGAGAGGATTGCTTTCCCGAGCCAGTCTCCTTTTCCAGGAGCGCAGCAGGGACCTGCTGTGGCCTTTAGCACCCTTGCCACTCGAGCAAGGGTGATGGACGTCTGGATGCCCATAGCATGAGGTCCTGCCAGAACGAAGGCCAGCAGAGCACGGCCAAGAACCGCAGCTCTCCTAACAGCTATGACAAAAGCCACAATGCAAAGCAAACCCAAACCAAGCAAGCCAAGCCTCCCCTGGGTTTGGTCCTGGCTCTGAATCAGTATTTCCCAGTACTAAGTTAGACCAGAGGCTGAGCAAGAGAAGGGAAAGGTCTGTGCACAGTTTTACAACACTGGTTTCAAGTGTGATCAGGAGAAAAGCAGCGAAGACACGGCACCTGGGTGAGAGCTATCTGGCAAGACCACCATGGTTCTTCAAGTCTCTTGTCCGAGCACACCTGGAGCCAGGCAGTCCTGGTATCGGCTTACCTCAGTGCTGCTGCTCAGCATGACTGATAAAACAGGCTTCCAAAACAAAAGTCTTTCCAAAGTCCTGGCCAAGCCGCAAGCAGAAATTAATGACAATTTCAGCAGAATATTCTCACTGCTATCCCAAAGTGAAGAGGATGTTATCCTCTGACTCAAACTCAACATTTTGGAGTTGTTGAAGCATTTTGGCATCTGAGTGTTCCCTGTTAGGTGTAGCGACCTCTCCACAACCATACTGTTGTAACCTGTAGTACCTCCATACTATACCATGCCATAGTAGCTGATGACTCAGGTCCTATATAAGACAACGTCTGTATGAATGTGGTCATTTCAGGTTGTTTTCCTGTGTCTGGTAGTTTGATAACTTAAACCAGCAACTCCTTTACTGGGCACCTTCAAGTCAAGTAAGGAAACCATTTCCCACTGCTGCAGCCAGAGAAGACGCAGGGTCTAAGCCCTGTCCTTAGGAGGGCTACTGCTTACAAATAACTACTCAAAAGCAAAAGAGGTGCTGACCCCCTTGTGCAATCAGGGCTGCAGTTCCCCCAGCCCCTCTGCAAAACCTCTTGCCTTTCTCCAAAGGGAAAAACAACTATCACTGCCTTTGTCCCACACCGGCTTTCCCTATTCCACCTCCACACAACCTGGCTCGTGAGCCTTCTCATGACCAAACCTGCATGAAACCTGTGAAGTTTGTGCTCACCCCTTATCAGCTGGCTTGAGCCTGTTGCCTGGGCATGGGTGGCATCCCAGGAAAACATGTGTTTTCCCACATGTTTATGAGGGCTAGCAGCACAGCAGGAGAGCTTTGGTGCGTGGGAAGCTGCTGCATCACCTGCCCACCATGTGCACCTCAGCCTGATTTTATCCAGCTCCCAGGTTTTGGGGGGTGGAAGGGAAGAACAGGCCATGTGGGGAAGAGGAGAGGGCTGGTGCTGAGCAGCACGTCTTGGGGGGAAGGCGGGGGAGAGGAGGCCACTGGGGACGTGGGATACGAGGTTTGCTTTTGCAGACTGAATCAAACGTTGGAAAGCTGGTGAATTAGCAGTGTTTGCTGAGCAAACGCTGCCGGGTGGGGATAGGCAGAGGAAGAGTGTTTAAGCACACAGTCCTTTATTTGCTAGCAAACATCTCCAGCTCCTCCTCTCCCTCCCCTGTTCTTCCCTGCGCCTTCCCCAGCTTGTGCTCCAAAGAGGCTGGATGATGCCTCCCAAGAGGAGGAGGAGTGAAATTCCCACGGGAGGGAGAAAATGTGGGAGAAGCATTTTCTTTCACCAATGTGCCTGCACCGGAGCAGCCAAGAGGATAGTGGTGGCTTGTGGGAGGGGGTGGATTTTGTGTAAAAAAAAAAAATACACTCGTCTTCAGCATTACTTCTTTGGGCTGTATTTTCCATCTCAAACAAGGGCTACACTCTGGATGAAGACACTGAGGGCATTGCAAAACACAAGTCACACTGCAGGGGCTTGGGTATCACTGCGGAGAAGCTTGTGCTCTTACAGACTTGGGGCTCAGCTGCTGCAGAGCAGAAATGCTTCTTGCAAGTCAAGAGAGGGGTTTTTTTGGCCTCACTTGACTCTTTGGGTTCTGATGCTGATCTCAAACCCCTCTCCCGGCTGCAGTCCCACAGTGGGGAATTGATCTGGAAGAAGTTACCGAGCCTGTTCTGGAGATGCTGTGGAGACACACTAGAACATGCAGCCCTTGTCCCTTGGCTGGAAGCATCTGTGCCAAGGCTGAAGTGCCAGGTCCCCTGTTGTGCTGAGTGCATGTCCGGATGAGACAAACATAATCTCTCTGTCACTGGGACTGGCAGATAAGGGTGGAGCTGCAAGGCTCTGCAGGAAGAGGTAAAGGCACCAGAGAGCACGGTCCAGCCGGCTGCATTTCACCCGTTGGCCAGGGGCTGATCAGCATTCAACTTAGAGAGCTGCTAAAACCACTTTCTCTCCACATGTCCATCATTTCATCTGGTCTTGAGTGTCTGCATACCAAGTACAATCTCTGACCATCCCTGTTTGGCAGTCATCATCTCCTTGCTTAGGTCTATGGAACCAAACCTACACCCTGATGGTCTATGAGCAGCAGCTCTGGGTGCTCCAGGGTGACCTGCAGCACACCTCTGCCAGCCATTTGACCTGCTACCTGTGACATCTGATGGCTTTGGCTCAAAGGAGAGGACAGAAGTTGGGAGTTGTGATGCACATCCCTTTCTGACTTTTAAGCAAGTCCAGATACGTCTCCTCTGGAAACTCTGGCTGTAATACTGGGCTGTGTTCCCACCCTGAAATTCCTCCCAAATACCTGTTGATGCTCCATGTCCCTCTGCTCCTGGGTGTTCCCAAACCTCCTCCCGTATTCCTCAGGCCTCCCCACCATGCTCCCATCTGCTCCAGCCTTTGGCCAACACCTCCCTGGACCGTACTGCAAATCATCTTCCGCTAGTGGCCAACTGCTGCAAAAATGCTAGGTTCAGGTTGCCACCTCCATTCATAAAACATCCCCCCCTGCAACTGCCGGACTGGCTTTTATGGAACAATCTTAATGTTCATTCACCCTTTGAAGGCCAGGTGCTTAGACAGCAGCTGTGCTACACACACTGCTGCGTGAATTACTCATCGCTGGCAACGCGTGCATCATTCATTATTAAACTGCTTGTGCACTTGGCCTGCGGCTTAATCCAATGCCACCACCGTGGCTGCAGGAGGAATCCAGCCATCTGTAAAAGCAGCAACACCCTTCATGCCTACCTTTGTCAGCAGTGGCACTGCCTTTCGTGGTGGTGGCAGCAGCTTTAACGTGCCTCCAAGAAAGAGCCATGCCCTGGTATCCACCATGGCACCCAAGGGGAGAAGGATTAGAAACGAACATGCACAAAATTAGTCCTTTCTCAAGATATAAATTATTAGCGGTGAGAAATCTTCAGCCGCTATAAATCAGAAAAGCTTCACCGAAGGAAGTGGAGCAGTGCTGATTTACACCGCCTGGCAGCTTGGTCCAGCGTTGGGAGCTTTGTCTGGGATTAGTGGGAGAAATTGTTGGGGAGGGGAACAGTCTCATTACCTTGTCCGGGCTAATGCTTTGCTTTTCTCTGGTGCATGTTGTTGTTAGGAGCTGGATCTAATTAGTCATTGCAGGAAATGCCTCAGCTTCTCCTGTTCCCCACTGCTTGGGAGGGGAAGGGGGGGAGTTAATCCTGGCCAACGTGGGAACAAACCCTGTTGTAAAAGCAGGTCCTGATCCCATAATTTGCTCTGCAAAGAAGCACGTGCCCAGGCACACTGAACCTTCCCAGCTCCAGGAAGACTTGGAAAATACACCTGAGCTCTCCCACCAAAAAAACAGCAGGGCCAGCCTGCAAAACGCTCAGCAACGCACTGGCTGTCCCAGGCAGCATCAATAACAGCCACCCACGCTCAGGCTGAGCAAACAAAAAGTGTGCAGGGAGGGAGAAATCTTCCCTGCATCTCATCACTGCTCATGGTGTGGGAAGAGGCTTGTGAGGGAGCAGCAAGGGCCAGCTGCTCCCCGAGCAAAAAGGGGAGCGGAGGGCCACCCCAGTGCAGGGTTCTCGTAACACCATCCTACAACAGTCCCAGACGAGACAAGGGGATGAACCCAGGGTCTACCCAGGGGGTCTGGTCAGGGCCAGGAGACAAGCTACTTACAGCGTAGGTCCAAGGTCCACCCAGGAGGCAGAGCCAGAGACAGGCACACCTACAACAGAGCCCAGGGAGGGGGCAAAAGGTACAGGGCTGCCCTTAAATAGAGCTCCTGGGCCATGGGCAGGGGTGGGTGGGGCTGGTCAGGGCAATCAAGGGCAATCGGTGCCCTCAGAGCCCTGACAAGGCTCATCTCTGCATCCCCATTCCCTCCCCATGAGCTGGCTTTAGTTTTCTTCCATCAGGAATCAACTGCAATAAAGATGTGACCCCCCCATGAGATACTCTGATTTTATGTACCTGGTCTTGTCCCCTGCTCTTTTCTTGTAGTGCACCACGTTTAAGGTTTTTGGTCTTTGAATGCAGAGGTGTTGGTTTGCAGATGGAGTTTAATGACTGCTTTGTAACCCGTGGTGAGATGAACGTGTGGAACTCCTGTTCTGCAGATGCCTCTGGTCTCTTGTGTAGATAACATCAGTGTTAGCAGGATCCCAACCTCACAGACTGCAGTGATCTCTTCCAGGTCTAGCTATGCAAGCTCCTGGGTCTCATAGAAATTTGAGTTTACTAGCTAGGCTGATTAGCTGGGATGACCTGCCTCCTTTCAATGTTGGAGCCATCTCTCCAGTCCGAGGAGCTCTTCAGCTGAGCTGTGACAACAGGCACATGTGTGCTTTTAGCTCACACGCTTGCTAGGTACAGTCCATTTAGCTCAAAATATTGTGATGGCGATAAGTGCTACAACAGCACCGAGGATCTTCTCACCATGAAGAAGGCTTTGATTCAGTGCAATGTATTTAGCATTACAGGCAAGACCAAGGCTCTGATATACACCGAAGTCAAAAGGTGGGACAGGAGGAGAGGAAGGAATTTACCACCTTCTGCAGCAGAACCAGCACTGGGAAATATCTCCCTACGCTTCATCAGCTGCAGTTCACAATTGGACATAAAGGCACCTCTCCCTTTCCGGTACCGGAGTAATAACCTCTAGGACTAGGGCAGAGCAGACACGTGTTGTGGTAGCCTATCTAACATCTTTATGGGTCAATCTGCTGTTCTTCCTCTCCCTGTGCCTTCTCCAGGCTTTCCTGATGCCGTATGTTGGCTCCATCATATGGTCCCAGCTCCCCAGGCAGAGCTGGAAGCAGGGAGCAGTGACTGAAAGGTGAAGAGGGACATCGCAGCACAGGCTGTGCTGGAGCTCAGAGAACTGCTTCACAAACACCAGGTTTGGTCCAAATGTTTTTCTTGTTGACTGGCTTGCTGTTTGCAGATTTAGTGCCAGTTTACAGTGTTGGTTTTCATCAGACACAAGTACAACTCAGAGAGAAACCAACTGGGAGCCTGGCAGTGGGTTGCACATGACATATATTCACTGTCCCTGGAAACCAGTGCAGAACCTCCTTCTTCCCGTGATGAGACAGGCAGCAACTCACCCCCACTGGTGGATGGTGCCAATCCCTTCCCCTTTACTGGGCTTCCTAGCTTCACCAGTGCCAGCTGGGCCTGGACTACGGCTGGCAGCAGGAGCATCCACAAACCCTTACCAGAGCTGTACGCCAGCTTGCCTTGGCCAGGATGGGAGATTGTTCTTTCTGTGGAGAGCTCAGCACGGTAACTTCTCTTATCAGTTAACACGGGCTGATAACCAGTTACCTTGATCAGTTGTGAGTTCTTGGAGATCACACCTAAAGACTTCACATGGATAAAACTCATTTCGTGCCTATGGGGTGAACCACTGAACACCAGCAGATTCAACCTGTTCGCTGTTCTTGATTTCCCACAGTTGAAGCTTTGGCTAGAGCAAGGGCAGCCTCCAAAATCCCCATTGCCTTTTGAAATTCTGGATATTCGGTCGTGAAGTTTTCCTTCCTGAAATGCAGTGAGAGAGACTGTCCTCACAACACGTCAGGAGTTGGCGTCGTTGCCTGGAGCTGAGCATCTTCTGGTGAGGCACCCCATGGTCCTGCACAAGGCCACGCAGCTGAACAGCTGCCTGAGCTTCGGAGTCTAAATCATGGGCAAAGGAGCTATTTTTATCCCAGAAAGTTGGCGACTGAGAGCACGGGCAGGTATTCTCACCACCAAGCTGTCAGCACCTCCCATGTCTGCAGAGGGTGATTCATAGCCTGGTGCTCTGAGACATTCCCCCTGTGGGCAAATCTCTCCTCCCTGAATGTGGGAGAAGACTAACCTCTCCCTCAGTGTCCGGCAGCTGGTGGGGATGCTGCTCTGCCGACCTTTGCGCCAGCCCAGTTACACCCACCCAGATCTGTGATGGGGTCTCCAGTCGATGCTCATCTCCTGGCTTGTCCCCTGGTGACACTTGCTAGCACCAGCTCCAGCAGCTCTCGGCCAGGGCGTGGGTGTGAGATCCTGCTGCATCCTCCAACGCTGGCTGACTCCTCAGCCCTTCTCCCCTGAAGGCCTTTGCCGTATGTCTTACACCTGGAGCTGAACAGACCATGAGTAAAGCTTCCTGGAATCAAAAACCGTATCAGAAAAGTCAGGGAGAACTGAAAAAACCTCCGGCATGGGGCAGGTGCAACACCCGTAAAGATGCACGTGTGTGCACGCACACACACTGCTCCCCACCTCCTCTGCCTCCTCCTGCTCCTTCTCTCTCTTTCATTCTTCTGAAAGAAAACTTGACGATTTCTGGGCTTTGTTGGTGGTTAGGAGGACACTGGATAAAGAGTCTGAGAAAGTGAAAGAGGGTGCGCGGGGCTGCCGGAGGAGAAGGAGGGGAGAGCAGGAGAAGGAGGGATTCTCGGTATCTACAAGGGAATTAAAGCACTTTTACTAGAGTGAAGAAATCAGCTAAAGAATGGCAGGCGAACAAAAGCAGCAAGGCTATGGACAAGTCGCTCTGAATAGATCCAGATCCCCTTAAGTTTGTAACACCCCCTACACGCTTCTTTTTTCCCCTTCCCCCCCTTAAGCCTTTGCTCCTCACTCCTTCCAAGAACAAATGCAGCGCAGGGGGAAAAAAAAAAAAAAAAAACCAGGAGGGAGGGGAGGAGTGGAAGAAAGCTAAAAAAAAATCAAATAAAATAAAAGGTAATCCTCAGCCACTTTGCCCCTCTGGGGGCTGCTCTGGGCCAGATTAAAGGTCCGGTGTGAAACCATTCTGCTATTCAGATGCGATAAGCAGGATTTACAAGCAAAGAGAAAGAGAGAAAAGAATGGGCGAGAGGAGAAAAGGAGAATTATTTGTGTCTCTTAATACTTGTTAAGCACTTCTCTTTTGCTAGACCAGACAAGACACAGCTATGCTCAAAGTCCATGCACAATCCTGCCCGCTTGTCCAACGCCTCCCCCCCCCCCGCCGCCCCCTCCCCGGCTCCCCTCCCTCCCTGCCTTCCACTTTGGTTTGCTTTCCCCCCTGCCCCCCATCCAAAGCGAGCAGGCAACACTTTGTTGCTACTGAGCTGAAATTGGTCTCCTCTCCGAGCGGCACACAAAGAGAATGGCAATTAACCTTCCTGTTCCCTGGTGACAGCGATCTAATCAGCGCTGCGCCCAGGCCTGTGCCAGCAGCTCAAAGGCAACAGCCTTTGTGCAGGGGTTGGGTAGCGCCGGGAGAGGGGGGGCCTTCGGCTGCACCCTGTATCGGGGCCGGGGTGGGTGCTCCATGGATAACCAACTCGGATTATTTCAGGCCAACCAGCTGAAGTTGGCAAGGAAGGCTCTTCAGCCAGCCTGGGGAGAAGACCTCGGTGGCTGCTGCTGGTATGAATCGGGGCCACCGCCCTCCGGGAGAAATAGGACACGGACCTGTTGGAGCGGGTCCAGAGGAGGGCCACAAAAATGATCAGGGGGCTGGAGCACCTCTCCTATGAGGACAGGCTGAGAGAGTTGGGGTTGTTCAGCCCGGACAAGAGAAGGCTCCAGGGAGACCTTCTAGCAGCCTTGCAGTACCTAAAGGGGGCTTATAAGAAAGACGGGGACAGACTTTTTAGCAGGGCCTGTAGCGATAGGACAAGGGGGAATGGTTTTAAACTAAAAGATGGGAGATTCAGACTAGATATAAGGAAGACATTTTTTACGATGAGAGTGGTGAAATACTGGCACAGGTTGCCCAGAGAGGCTGTAGATGCCCCGTCCCTGGAAACATTCAAGGTCAGGTTGGACGGGGCTCTGAGCAACCTGATCTCGTTGAAGATGTCCCTGCTCATTGCAGGGAGGCTGGGCTAGATGACCTTTAAAGGTCCTTTCCAACCCAAACCATTCTATGATTCTATGAAATTCTGGCCAAGTGCAGACCTGGACCAGGTAGTCCTAATTGCTGGTGGCCCAGTAGCACATGCCTGCTGAAGCCAGAGGGCAGCAGCAGCATGATGCTACAAAGATGTTGCAAGAGGTGTCTGGGGGTGATGTGGTGGAGCCCCCAAATAAAGCCAGGCCCACCCTGCGTTGGGAACTGTGTGGAGCTGAATGGTCCAAATGGTCCTTAGGCTTGCAGCCTAAGGAAACCTGAGTGTTTGGACTCTTCTCGGCACTGCTGCTCACGGGAGGTTAAGCAGTCCTCGCTGCTTCTTCATGTACTTCAGAACCGGATGACAGGGAGAACGATTCTTGCGGGAGGAAGGAGGGAAAGGGCGGCCCAACCTCCCATCACCAGCACTCTTCTCTGGACGAGGAAGGCACTTGTGGTGTTTCATAGCCAGGAACCGCACACTGAGACCTGCAAATATAGTCCTCAGTTTTAAAACTTCTACATAAGCTTGTAAGCTTTTTTTTTTTTTTTAAGTGGAAAATGGGGTTGTCAGAAAAGCCTCAACCATCCTTTACAAAAGAACCACTACTCACCGGTGACACTTTTCAGCAATCCTCCACCACTCCATATTTTTCCATTTTTGCTAGAGCTGGGGATGAGAAACAGCTAGTGCATTATTTAAAGACCACGATGTGAGTGTTGGGTTTGTGCTACAGTCAAGGGAGAAAATATGAACCTCCTGGAGGTCAGTCAAAAATTGAGAAATGCTTTAATTTATTTTTTAATCCTCTGAAAAATCCATCCGTTGACCAGTGCTCTAATTGTGACCATGGGTCCAAGTAACCGAAGCAGAGGTGTCAGAATCAGCCTTTTGCTTTCTCATGAGCCACATGTTAGATCCCAGCAATGAAGGAAAATGACAGTGAAATGTCCTCTTGCAGGCAAAAAAAACCAAAAACCAACCCAAATAAACACCACCATCACCCAAAAAAACCCCTCAACTCTCTTCTCTTGCTAGTTCTAAGAAAAAAAACATCTTAGAACTGTCACTGGAGTTTTCTCAAGCAGTGAAAATTCGCCTGTTCCTCATGTGTTAGAACAAAACTTTCCTACTGCAGCCAAGCAGGAGACCTGTACCTACACCTTGAGGACATCCTGATGGGAGATGGGCGTTCCAGCTTGGAGGTTTGACATCATTGCCCATCCCATCCTTATGGGAAGCATCGTCCATAATCACCTGCTTAAAAACCAATTCCTGATAACGGCTGTATGGTGTAGAGCTTAAAGTTTCAAGCCTTCTGGTGGTGAGGGCTCTTCTATTGGTCTTCTCCAGGGCCTGGCACATCTCAGGGCAGGTTAGCATGACCCGATTGCAGAGCTTTGTCATCCAAAAAGGTGCCAACACCTGTAGCTTCCTAACTCGCCTAGGGGCCTCCCTGCTCAGGTTTAGCCCTTGTGTGCCCCAGCCAGGAGGAAAGGAGCTGATTGAGGGAATCCTCCTCCTGAGCTCACCTAGGGCCAACCATTAGGAAGGTGATCAACTCGCCGCCCTCTGCCTCTCTGTTCTGCAGTGCTCCGGGGGATGATCGCATCTACCTCAGACAGATAGGCACAAACATCTCAATTACACCTACGAAGGAGCATAATTGAGCCTAAATTGATTCAAACAGAGGCAATTAAAGCAAAACTCAGATCCCCACTGGGAAGCAAAGGCACAGCTTATTTTTAACTCCCAACCACAACAAAAATAATAATTAAAGGGCAGGATGACAGCCCTCCCCTTCAGCCGGAACGGCAGACTAAGCCAACCGGTCGAACCCCCCTTCCATGCCCACCCTCACCCCAAGGCTTCTCGGCGGAGGGGCGCGGAGGGAGGAGCGCGGAGAGGGCGCGGAGGGGGCGCGGAGGGGGCGCGGAGGGGGCGGTTCAGCACCATGGCCAGCGCCCGGGCCGCGCTCCGCTTCCCGGCTGGGCGCTCCCTGCCTGTAACGCCCTCCCGAAACCCAACGGGCAGCTGCCCGCTCTCCTGCCTGCCGCCCCCCGGAGCTGCCGCCCCCAGAGCTGCCGGCCCGGCCTTCTGCTGCCTGCTTTTCTCTCCCCCAAGGCAGCAGCAGTCCAGGCACGGATCCTGCGGTGTTTCCGCGCGATGCTTCGGCCCGTATCACACCGTCATCGGAAAGGGCGCGACGAACGGTTGCTTTGCAAGGATGCTCCTCCGGTTCTTGGTTAGGTGGACACCTGGAGCGGGGCTGGATCGGCGTTGCTCTGTACCGAGAGCAAACAAGAAGCATCAATTAGAAGTAATTACCACCCCCTCCCCATAACTTAAGAGGCTAATATTAGGCTTCATTTTTAAGAAAGGTAATTTGATGACCATAAATTACAATTATAAAAACTTCATTAGAGTCGGTAGCAATCCATCCACCATTGTTCTAATTACACACTGTAGGAGTAATGAATGCTAATGGTTTAATGTACAATAATTACCACAATTGAAAAATAATAATAATACAGAACAACCTGTTATCCAAATGTCACGGGGGACGTGGAATGGGTTGGGGTAATCGTGGTTTCAGATAATTGAGGGGCTTTTCAGCTTGATTAATAGGTGATGTGACCTCTGGGTGGGGAATGAGGAGTTTTAAATGAATGCAGTGTGGTCAAGTGAGGTAAGGCACTGTGCAGAGAAAAAAAAAAATCAGGCATCTTCTGTCTTAGCTTTGAATTTTACTGGACATTTTCGATCTGAAGTAAATTTATTGGTTTTGCAACTGAACTGTGCCACCTCCTGATGATTTTCAGGTGTGGTTGGCAGGGTTTAAAGCAGAAACACAGGTCTATGTTTGACATGCTGGGCAGAGCACAGGAGGCAATTTCAGCCCCTTGCAGCACAGCAACAACACCGAATCACAGGATATTTCAGGTGGGACGGGACCTCAGGAGGTCTCTAATTCAATCTCCTGTTCAACGCAAGACCAACACTGAATTCAGGCTGGGTTTTTCAGGGATTTGTCCAGCCAGTTCTTGAGCCTCCAAGGACAGGGATCCCGTAATTTCCTTTGGCCCCTGTTCCACTGCTTATTTATTCTCACAGTGAGTTTTATTTCCTTATATCCCATCAGATCCTCCCCTGTCTCAGTTTATACCCACCTCCTCTCCTGACATGCACCTCTTCAAAGAGCCTGAACACCCCCAGTTTCCTCAGCCTCTCCTCCCCCCTGAACATCTCGGCATTCCTCTGCTGAACTCACACCCATTTATCTACATCATTCTTTCACTTATTTATTTATCAACATCTTAGTCCACCTCAGGGGCAGGGTTTTTGCATTTGTCCTTGTTAAATTCCACATGTTTCCTGCCAGCCAATTTCTCTAGCCCATCCAGATCCCTCTGAAAGGCTGCCCTGCCCTACAGCAGGATGAACCCCACAGTTTACCCTCATCCAGAAACTTGATGAGGAGCATCCCACCTCATCCTCCAGGTCACATATTGCACAGGATGAACATATGAAACAGGAGAGGTCTCGAGACAGATCCCAGAATAACTCTGCTGGTAACATAAGAGAAAGATGAAATAAAAGGACTGACCCCAGCAATCATTCCTTTGAATGAATTGCTCAGTTTGCTTCTGCATTTGATCCTATTCAGAGGAACTTACTTATCTTGTAAATAAAACTGTGGGATTTGCTATGTTATCCTCCAGAAGCAGGTTGAAATCTGTCAACTGGATCAGTTACCTTGCCAGGTCACCCTGCCACCCTGGCTTTGCTTATGTTGGGACACAAAGAAGTCAACCCAAAATAGTTTCAACATCTGCCTTTCTACAAGCAGTGTACAACCAGGTCCCCTCACCAAGCTGTTTCACAGTAGGAATGGGTTTATCATAGGAAATCTGTTTGCTATTTCCCCTTTCTCTGATACAGGCTGCACAGGGAATATGAAAAACATGACAGACTACAGAATGTGATCAAAGAAGAAAGAAATCAAGTGTCCAGAAGAAAGAACAACGCAAGTCTGTTGTGCAGGAAGCAGAAAGCAGATACTGGAAGTGCAGAACCACGGATCACCAAAAAGTGACTCTCAGAGCTCCCCAGGATTGGTACAAGCTGAGCATCCAAGCAGACCCCCCGCTGGTGTGTGCCTGAAGGTGAGGCATGTCTTGAAGAGCTTTTCTAGCTCTACCCTTAACACCTTGCAGCATGCTCCCATGGACAGGCGCTCCCTGCATGCCTGGGCACTACAGGGACTTGTTGGGGCTTCTGAGCTTCGCTGGTTGGTGTGAGGGACCAAGAGGCTTGGATGTCATTTTAAAAGGTCAGGTTTAGGCTTCTTCATTCTTGCCTTGATAAGCAGCCTGATAGGAAGGGAAATGTTGGGAGAAATCAGAATTTCTGATTCATTTGCTACAGGGTTTGGAAGGTGCCACCTAACGACCCCAGAGCCTTTTCTAGCCTTGACCAAAGTCCTGTGACTAAAGCAACTTGATAAGAGCTTGCTGCTAAAACATCCCTAAGAAACAACAAGCTGGGGTTGAGAAAATATTGGGCTTTGGGCTCTTATTCCTGCATCCTTGCCGACATTACAAAATGCAGAAAAGCTCACTCACGCTGTGATGACATCTCTCGGAGCAGCCCAGGTTTAGGTATCATTTGCCACAGACCTGCAACCAGCCCAGTTTCTGTACGACATCTCTGGAGCCTGAAAGCAGATCCCATCCGTGTCCCACAGTCTGATTAGGAACAATGAACTCTTAATGCGCTTCCTCTTTAATAGGATCCTAATTTATAAGAATGCAGATAATATATCAATAGAAATTAACTTCACACTTTCCTTACACTGGCAGGTTGAGCTGCAGGTGAGTGCAATGTAATTAAGAAATTAAAAGGTAATTTCCACATATGCTTTCTGCTAATCTAACTCGGCAATCATTTAATTTACAGCAGGGGACTGGCAAGGAGTCAAGCCAAAATAAATAAGATAATACTACGTTTAATCGCTCAGTGGAATGGTAATGGAATGGAGTGGGGTCTGCGCGGAGCCGGCAGGGAGAGGTGCGGTGACCCCTGTGGTGCTGCTGATTGAAAGCAAGGCTTGCTTTTAATTTCGCTTCCACAAGAGTTCAAACTTTTAGCCACTGCCGCCAAGTTTCCTCAAGTTCTGATTTAAAAAAAAAAAATAAATTAAAAGTTAGCTTTAAAAAATCTCTCTTAAGATTGTTGTTCTATTTTCTGTAATTAATTTTTTCTATGGTACCTGACAATTTTGACTCCTTGATCCCCACAGAACAGTGAGAAGTTTCCTCTGGGTCGTTGAATCATTTCCCATTCCCTTCCCATTCCCAGCAGCTGGGATGCACAGAGCAGTTAACCAGAAGTAGCATTGCACTGGGAAACCCCTGGGGAAACTGAGGCACAGACTGGTCACAAGCAAAGCTTCTCAGTGACTTCAGCCCACAGCCCTGATCATAGCCAGCCCCAAGGAGAGGGGAACTCACGGGTCACCAGCTGGAGAGCACGGCTGTGCCGTGGGGTGGGTTAGGCCAAGGAGAACAGATAAACTGCCAGGGCTGCGGAGATTTGCTGCTGCATGGCCCCCACTGCCGCCACAGCTGCTGGACATCGAGGCTGCCCAGCCCCTCCTCAGAGGTGCTCAGCCCTGGGACTCCCATGTCACACAGCAGCTGGGGACAGTGGTGGGATGAGGCCGAGCATCCCCTGTGCCCCGCGATACACCCCTGTCCAACCCGGACAAGGGAGAGCACAGATTAGTGCCAAGGACCCCCTTGGTGCTCCCCTTCCCCTGCCGGCTGTCCTGCTTGGGGTGACGCGCTGCCAGACCACGGTGTCCTTGCTGGTGGGGGAGCGGAGTGAAACCGGCAGGTTTGGGCTTTCCAAGCAGAGGTGCTCGCTCTCAGGCAAGGCCCAGGGCATTGAAGGGGAGGGAGTGGGAAGCCCCCCAGGAATTGCGCACACCCAGCTTGCAGGGGCTCCCGGGACATCCTGAGCAGCACTTTGCATCCCAGAGCCCTTGGCTCTCTTGAAAATTATGCACAACACCAAACCTAGAGGAGACTGCTCCAGAGGAGCTGGGCATGTGGGAGAGGGTGATTCCCCTCCCCGGTCTCCTCCACACCACGCAGTGCTCCCTGGTACCTTGCTGAGCTTCAGGTGCCCCAGGCGAGGATGCAGAGGAGAGGATTTGGGCTCCGTATCTGCGCTGTGGGAACACCTGGAGCTATGCATGCCAGAGCCCGTCTCAATAGAGGCAGGAGCGTCGGCCCCAGGGCCTCAGCAGGGGATGTTCTTCATGTAACTCCGGCTTTTTGTTCCAAAACCTGAGCCTTGGAGGGAGGGGGATGCTTCCCACCTCTCTGCTGGAGCCCGTCCCCTCCTCTACCCTCTGTGTCCCCCCATGCAGAAGCTGAGATGCTTCCTCTCATTCCCTGGGGTCCCAGAAGCATTCATATGGGAGCTTAATCCTCCAGAGACGTGGGGACACGGGGATTACCGGCTGACCTGGAGAGATGGGGCCCATCTCCCCTCTGAGCAACTGGGCTGCCAAGGCAGCGATGCAGCCACCGCCCCACCCAGACCCTTCTGGAGACCCTGCGTCCGTCTGGGCCAAGCAGGATAGCAAGGACCAAAGCATAGACCTGTGCCTCCCTGGCAAGAGGACTTTGGTGACTGCTGTGACACCCCTAAATGGGGCTGCATTATCACCTGTCAATAATTTATCAGATGAGTTGCAGCCTGTTTTTGTCGAATTAGTTATTCCCAATGTATAGGGAGGTTATATTTGTACTCTTCAAGCAGCTCTAGAAATGGTCAAATAATATTTGCCCAGCAAATTGTTAAACGGCAATTCTTCTGTCACTCATTGAGCAAATTATTCACTGAGCACTTGTTTACTCCGTGCCGGCGCTCCCTGCCTGCTGCCTGCCTGCTACCCGAGCCGCTGCCGTGCGGGCAGGCAGGAGCAGGAGAGCACCTGAGCAAACAGGCAAGGGGGTGCGTGTCTGCCCGAGCCTCCGCAACCCGGCTGGGGTCTGTGCTTCATTAGGGCTGGGGATGGGGAAGAGTTGCTGGGAAGCGTGTCCGGATCTGGGATTTGGTGCATGTCGTGGTAGAGGAGGGTTCATGGTCCAGACACCGACGTGAGGTGCTGCTGGGGGATGCTGCTGGAGCTTCCAGCAAGCTGGCAGCAGTGCCCACGGGGTGCCCACGCTTGCACGTTACACCCACGCGTGTCCCGAGCCTGCTCCTGCTGCCACTGCTTTTCAGTGACTCGGGGGATGAACTTCTGGGGCGGCAGACAGAGGAATGCGTCCCCACGTGTGCAGAGCGGATGGGTGGGAGATGAGCTGGGAGGGGAGACGGGCTGTTTGGGGCAGAGAAGTCCACAGGTCTGAGCTTTGCTGGCAGAGGAGATATTGCCAGAACGGTCCCTTTACTCCCCTCAAGCCTGGAAAGAGAAGATCAGTTGGGTGATTATAGGACAAAAATCCCCTGGGTTGTAGAGCCTTGGTAGATGATCACATTCATAAAACTAAATATTACCATCCACTTCCTTTTCTCCTTTTTCCTCCTCTCATCGCCGTACCCCTCTACTGAGAGGCGTCCCTGCTTGCCTGCCCTGGAGGGAAGGGATGATGTCTTCGGGCTGGAGCCCTGCAGCAGTAGGGAAGTGTGTCCTAAACCCCTCCGTGTTGGGCAAACAGCTCAGGCACCGATTAAATCAGAGCTGGGGCTCAGACCGACTGACCCCAGGAGGGCTCCAGCCCCGGGGTTAAGCGAGCTGCTCTCTTTTGGGGGATGACAACCGACTGCACAGTTGAAAATCATGGACAGAGCGTACATGTCACCTTGAAATATTGCCCAAGAAGTGGGGCAATCATTGAAAGTAATTGATTTTTTTAATGAACAATTGTAAAACCATTATTTTAAAAAAATATATTTCTGTTTTCATTTTAACCACTTAAAAATACAGGGGGTGGTGGGTTGTAGGATTTTTTGCCTGGTCGGGTTTTTTGCTGGTACATCTCTGGTTTTTTTCTTGGCCTTCTGGGAGCATAGAAATATTGTTTTAAAACTGCTACTTTCCTTGATACTCCAGCAGCAGAAGGGTCTCTTGTAGACCGCATTTTTGGTTTCTAGCTAAAACTGCCCAGGTATTCCTGCTTAGCTGAGGAAGCACCTTCCACCCAGCTGTTAAAAGTTTAGGTGAAGAGACATTAACCCAACCCCAGCCATGAAAAAACTGCAGAAAAATAATATCTACTCTGCCACATTTGAGGTAACATCTGGGCTACCATAAACCTGCTGCTTCCCCAGTTACCAGGGAGGTATCACAGGCGTGCAGTGCGCTCCGTGTCCCTGAGTCCCCCGTCCACCCGGCGCCTGCGGTCCCCTCTCCCCATCCCTCTCCTCTACCTTCCTCCCTCTGTCCGTCTCTCCCATTTTTCCTGTCTTGCTGCGAGATTTCTTTGCCTTCACTCTCTATTTATTTTGATTATTTTCCTCCTTTAACTTCTCTCCCACTCGTCCATCCCTTTTTAGGGATTACCACTTGCTTTATCTTTACATTAATCTAGTCCCACCTTGCAGCTTTCCTCCAAAATAATTCAGCCCGCTGACCATCCCACTTGCCACTCCACGACACGGGCTGATCCTGCCCTACCCAGCGTCACCCACCCTGGGAATGCCGCTGTCCTGCCTCGTGCCCTACGCTAGAGTTAGCCCAGAGCATCTCCCTCCTGTCCAACAGGTCACCACCTCCTTCCAGAGTCATTCTCCAGCCATGCCCCCACCTCCCTCCTGGATGGGGCCAGCAGCCACATCCCCCATGCCAAAATGAGCTGTTACACCTTCTTCTGCCCGTCACGGTCTGTGCACCACCCGCTTTTCCAGGAGTAGCTGCCAGCGTTCGTCACAGTCCCCTTCAGAGCACCAGAATCCTTCCCTTCCCCTTCCTCTTCCCTTCCCCTTTTCCCTTCTTCTTTCCCTTCCCCTCCCCTTCCTTACACACGTGCACACGCGTGCACACACACACACACCCATGTACACCCAGCCTCCCTCCCTCCCTCCCAGCCCAGCCCCAGCCGCACCAGGGCTGCTGTGCGGGAGGATGTATTTATTTCATATGCATGGCCTGGGATGGTCCAGGCTCTCCAGCCAGTAATTCGCTGATTGGAAAATGTTCCAGGGAAGGGGCTGAGGAGCGAGAGGCAGGAGGAGGGGGAGCCAAGGCGGGGGGAGCCGGGAGGGATGAGATGGGAGTTCTCAAACTGCGAGTCCTAATACTAAGCATGTGGCCATATATTATTTTAATAAAGCCAGCACATCCTGCACTCACGACAGCTGCTGTTCCCTTTCTCTCATCCTGTGAATCTCATTTATTCCTCATTAGCAAAATCACCTGTTTGTCAAATAGGGACAGAGCTGTAAGACATTAAATTGTGTGAAGGCTGGAGGGGGCCTGGGGAGCGCTGGGAAGAGTGGGAGGGAGGAGAGCCGGGCAGCCCGGCTCCTGCTCGCAGATTGAAGCCAGAACTTGACGAAGATCTCTTGAAGGTTGAGACAGAAACAAGGATTTGGGGGAGTGGATTATGCAGCATCTTCAAGAGCTCTCGCGTTTTTTTCCCTGCCTGTTCTCAGCATCCTGGGAAACGGTGCTTTGCGCAGCGAAGGGGTTGGGTGCTCAGCACCTATGTGCAGGAGGGCTCGGATGCGCTCAATCCATGGTCACCCATCACCTCCTGAGCAGCAAACAATTTAAATCCATGGTCACCCATCAGCAAACAATTTTCCCTTTTGGAAGAGGTCAGGTACAAAATTTCATCTGATTCACTTTTATTGGTTTGGGTTTTCTTTAAATTGAGTGAAGACATTGGTGGGACTGACCTGTTCTTTCAAAGAATCAGGGTTTTGATGAATCAGGATTTTCCACTAACATTATAAAAAAATCCCTGGACTGCACTAAATTAAACGTCTGTCGCCCCACCAGCCTGGCAATGGAGTCTTTTTCTGCTGGTTTTGCAGCTTACTCGATGCTTTTCCTAATGCCAGCCCTGGCTTTTCCCTTTATCAGTTGACTGACACGAGGGGAAACAGCTGGCTGAAAATCAAGCTTTCTGGTTTGCTGAAATTCTCCCTGGTTTTTTGAGATTCGGAGTTTTGGTTCAAATTGGATCCAACCCAACCATGTGTGCGTGAAAGATATAGAGAGAAACTTGGGGAGGTTGGGGAGGTCTCAGCCCGCAGCCCTCCCGCACGGTTCCTGCCTACCTCCTTGCCAAAAGCTGGGGGGAAAAACCCAGACGGCAGCTCCCGTGTCTCCAGCCTCTTCAGGAAAGCCTGAAACTCCACATTTTTCCTGGGAGGCTATTTTGCATTTTGGAAAACTCCAGCTAACATGGGAGGGTTTGATCCCAGCAAGCTAGAGTTCAGGGATGTGGCGTGGGAACACCTGACCGGCTCTGCAGCCGAGGCCCTTCCATTGAAACGTCTGCCGACCCCAGCCCTCCGTCCCCGAGTCGGGGTAAGCCAGTCTGGGGTTTGCAACAGGAGTCACCAGCTCTCAGGACAGTCGTTTTTAAACTTGAGGGAAAATAGGGATTAGGAGGTGAAGGAGAAGATGGTGTCTGTGCACATTTTTTCTACTTATTCTGGTTTTTTTTCTACTTACTCTCGTGCCTCCTCCTCCTTTATTTTTTTGTCTTGTTCTGACTATTTCTCCATCCTCTCTTCATCATCTCAGTTTTTCTCATGTTTCCCTTCCCCAGGATGCTTTCCTCTACCCCCTCCCTGTTCTTCCACCCGTTTCCCCATCCAGCTCCTCTCCCCACCTCTCCACCTTCCCGCTGCTGTTGAAGTCCTTCCTCCCCACCCTCTGCGCATCTTTCCATCTCCATCTCACAACCTGTTTCTGTCTTGGAGGACGTGTATGGGGACATCCAGTGTCCCAGCCCGGTGGCCCACAAGTCCCGCAGCACCAAGCCCAGCTTTCTTCACAGCCCAGTCCTTCAGGGGACCCTTCCTTACCCACCTCCAGGCTGGCTGCAAGGCTGGGGGGACAACAGTGACATCCCCCCCCTCCCCGAGCTTGCAGCTGCCTTTAATCCACCTGCCTGGCTCCGCTCCCCGTTGCAGAGCAGGAAAGATAAAACCTGCCTGCGCAGGGGCCGGGGGCTCCCGGCGTGGATGAGCTGCACCCAACGCCCCGTGTCCGGAGGGACGGATGGGGTCCCAGCACCCCTCACCCTTTCCCGGCCACCTCCCCTTGGCTGCCAGCGACGTCCCCTCTCCGCCGAGCAGCCCTGCGTCCCCCTTCCCCACTCGCGCCACCACTGCGTGTCGATGCCACCGTGTCCCCCCCGCCCTCGTCCCCCCCCCCCTTCCCTCCTCTCTCTGAAAGTCATCAGGCCTAGCGAGGTCTTCTCCCACTTATGCAGCTCATGAATATTTAACAGCATCTGCTCTGGAGGCGATAAAGCCTACCAATCCTTGACAAATATGGCCTAATCTTTTCAATTTCGGGGTGCAAATATTCCTTCAGAGTCCTGTTTGTCACCTAGATTAATGACTCTGGCTCCCATAATCCTTTGGTGCTAATTCAAGTGGTGGCTACCAGGACGGCGCATGGCGGAGGGATGCTGGGACACATATGAAGGAGAGATTACTCACTTGAGGGCCCTTCGCTGCAGGGTTTTGTTCCTCCGTTGGCAGTGGGGACGAGGAGCAGGGTCTGGGGGTGTGTGTGTTTGTTTTTTCCTCTTCGTAGCTGCTGAATATCCATCCCGGATCCGGTGCAGGCGAGGGGGGATGCTACCACGATGAAGGAGGGTGGCTCCCCCCTTCCCTCTGCTTTCTCCCCAGGGATGGGGTGCGATGGGAGACATGGGCTTGCCTCCAACCCCGGCTCCTCATTTTTTGTCACCCGATGCAGACAGCAGCTACAGGGCCACTAAACTTGCTTTCCAGCAGCCCTCCAAGCCTGGATGCGCTCCGGGGCTCCGCTTCAAGTTAAGCCCCATTCCAGGGACTGGAGGCTGAGCCCCGGCATGTGGCAGCCAGAGGAAAGCCTTCGCTGCCCTGGTCCAGCCCAGCACCGCTGGTCCCATGCCAGGACCCCTCCTCGCATCGTGGTGCCTGCCCAAGAGGGATGCGAGACGCAGGGCTGGGCCATGCTCGGCTCTCGGCCACGGTCGGTAGGAGAGATGATGGTTTTGGCCAAGCTCTGGCCGGCGTTGGAGCTGACGGCACGCTGCGAGAGCCACAGCCATCACCCAAGCCAACACACAGCAGAAGCCCAGGCACCTCTGGGCACATAAGACCGGTTGCTCATATTTATTTATTCCCTGATCAAGAGAGAAAAATAGAGAGGGGAGTGAGCAGCGGCGGGTGGGAGGGCAGGGAGAAGGAAGGAAAGGGTGGAAATCAATGCCGGAGCTGATCAGCGGTATTGACAACTTCGCTAAGGGGCTGACGGCTCCCATTCATCGCCCCTGCGCCCGCAGGGGCTGCCCCCGCCGCGGGGGGCTGCCGGAGGGACGCCCGCAGCCCGGCTAAACACAGCCGAGCGTCAGCGAAGGCATTAACGGCCAGCCAGAAATCGAAGATTTGTTATTATCCAGCGGTGGAACAATAGCCTGGCTGGGCATATTCATCACTGCTCTGGCCCTCGGGGGTGGAAATATGTTGAGATTGCAGATTATTTATTTATATTGGGGAGATGGGGGATGCTGGCGGTGCGGAGGAAGGTGTTTCCTCCTCTCTGCGTGCGTTGCTGCTCGACGCCGACCCATCCAAGGACTCTGGGGGCTGCCTGAGCGTGGTGCACTGATTTACAGCAGATCGAGGCCCTGGGTTTTGGAGCATCCTTTGGGAAAGAGCAGAAGGAAACTTTGAGACCTACTGGAAATTTTGCAGGTGAAGCTCTCAACACCACCAGTTTGTGCCACCGTTTGTGTTGCAGGAGTGCAGCTGTATGCACGGGCAGGTTTGCAAGGAAGGCTCTTGAGATGCAGGACTCTTGGAGAGAGGGTCTAGAGAAACCTCTGCTCTTCTTGATGCAAAATTATCCATGCAATTCTCTCTTACGGAAGTATCTGAAAGGCTCTAGCGTGGAGGACTTGAAACCATGAAGGTTCTCATAAGTAGGATTTTTTTTTCACTCTGGCTAATAAGAGTTGCTAGGGGTAGGGCAGCCCTAAAATACTGGGTCAGCTCTGCACCAGGGAGCTGGATGTTCCCCTGAAACAAGAATCAACTTAGGTGTAGGAACCCTCTGAGATTAAGAGATTGAACCAAAAACCTTTCTTCGGTGGTGGTGGCAATCCTGGGTGCACTCTGGAAGCTGATCCCGAGGAAAACATTCTCTCTGCTTGCTGGATGGGAAAAACTTCCACCTGAAACAGGGAACTGCAGAGCACAGTGAATATTTATGGCTCACGGGCGGGAAGGAGTTATTTTTAGGTTTGTTTTACATTTCTGTGCCAGAAAATGCTTTCTCAGACAAAAATTACATTGTGGATAAAACGAAAGCAGGAAAACATCTTTTTTTTGTGAGCAAAATCAGAAAAACACTACTCTTCACTAGTCAGAAACAGAAGAAAACTTTTGAACAAAGCAAAAGAAGATTTCTGGCTTTGTTTCCTCCTCAAAATACTTTGGGAGGAAAAACTGAAAACCCTGTTTTCCGACTCGGCGCTTCATTTTGGCTTTGCAGCTAACGGTCCCTGCAAACGGTTCTTGTTTTCTCTTAGCTGATCCCCACATCTGCTACCGGCTTTCGCTGGATGATTCGCGCTGGGGATTCAGGGCAGCATTTGCAGCTCCTGGGGGTGTGCGAGCTTTCTGACCCCCCCGGGGTACCCACCGCAAAGGCCAGGCGCTGCCGGGAAGGAGCTGCAGCCGCCCCGGGGAGGGATGCCGGTCCCAGCACAGCCAAATCCTCCGGGGACTCTGTGGGGGTTTTAGGTTGAACTGAGATTTGAACCCCAAGGGAAGAAAGGAGGAACAGGGAGGGATGGGGAACCGCAGGCTGGAGGATAACGATGCGGGGTTAGTGCCAAAGCCCTGACTCCCCCGCAGCCAGCACCAGCAGCTCCAAGCAAAGTTGAAAAGACTGGCTCAGGAGAATAAAAGCCCACTGCAGTGCAAGGGGACGGTCCAAGCAGTGCTCTCTCCATCTAATCCGCTTCCCTACCCCCATCACCCCCCTCTTCGTCCCTGGAAAAATCAAGAATATCAGGGCACCCCTCAGCAATTTGCCCTGCACGCTCCCCCGCCGCTGCCTCCGTCCCCGTGCAGGGGTGGGATCTGCACCGCTGCGAAGCGGCGTTGAAGGGCAGCGTCAGCCCCATTTTGTGCTGAGCCCCTCCACTCCCCGCTGCCCGGGTACCAGGGTGCCGGGGAGCATCCCACGGCCGCCTGTGCTGGCATGTGTGTGCCTGCTTCCCGCTGCTCCCTGCCCCCTCTCCTTCTATTTTTTTCCGCTGAGCAGGCTCAAAAAGCAAAGCTGGCGCCTTTGTCATACCGCAGCATCGTTAGGGCCCTCCTGAAACCAGGGCGGGGAGGGGGGAGAGACCGGCTCATTAGCTGGACGCTTTGAAGTGGGCTCTGTTTGGGGTTCATTTGTATGCCGGCAGAAGGGAAACCTCTGTGTTTCAAGGATGTTTTTCTGGAGGGGCTTCCTGGAAACATAACAAACATGACCCCGAGGAGCGCTCCCCCAGCCCACATAGGCAGTCCAGCCGGGCGGGAGATGAAACGCGGGGCCGTGCTCAGCGCGGCACAAAGGCAGCTCGGTCCCGGCGGCAGACCAGCCAAGTTCCCTTGGAGAAGACCGAAGCTGGCACCGAGTGAGTCTATTTGTTGCACAAGTGGTCCCTATCTGAGGGATAGGGATCTCCCGGCTCAGCCCCGCATCCTCCCATCTCGCCTGTTCCCAAAGAGCAGCTGAGAAGCAGGAGCCCCCCGGTCCTCCCTGGGCACCAAACAGGCAGCCCAGAGATCGTGGTAGGTCTGATGCCATCATGGGCTCACCAAGATCTGCCCCACTCTCACCCCATTTGCTGTGGTTGGATGCCAGGAGACAGAAATCAAGCCGTGACTCTCGATTCAAATCAACATAAAAAGGTGCAAAGTTGGGTTCCCCCTCTGTGCCGCAGCTCCCCGACCTACCGAGCAGAGCCAGTGCCGGTGGGCTGCGCTCCTAAGGGGGCCATGAGCCTTCCTGCCCCGCTGCCTCAAAGTAAAAGAAATCCTGAGCTTTGTGGTGTTTTGAGGGACCTCCAAACACGATCCCAAGGTGCTCTGCCTGCTCGCTGCCCCGCTGTGCCGGCTTCGGGATGAAGGATGGGCACCTCCATCCCTCCCTAGCCAGCAGCTGCCATCAGGGCATGGCTGGTGGGACTTTCCAGGAAAGGAAGAAGCAGCCCTCAATAAATAGAACCTGGATGGCTCTACCTCCCTCACCCTGTCTCTCTCCCCCTTCCCTTCAGCAGTCTCTCTTTCTCTGCCTGCTCCTGCCTGCCTCTCCCTGGCTCCGTCTGACTCTGCCTCCCCTTCTCCCCCCGCGTCTCCCGCAGCGCTGCCGGTGACAGGGAGCGCTCGGAGAAAGACGAATTGAAATGACACGCGAGCTCCAGCGTGACTGCTGGGGTGATGCATGGGGAGCCGTCACTTGGTGCTCGTCGTGAGTGGTACAGATGAGGGACTGACCTCCTCTGCCAAGGGGTCAAGGACGTTTGAAGGCCATAGCGGCTAGAGTCGGCGGGGGGAGCGGGGAGGAAAATAGTCTCTTCTCTTTTGTCCATGCTCCTGCCGGCACCCTGGAGCACCTCAACGATGTTTTAAAGCAGGTGACTTCCCAGCGCTGTTTCTCCATGCTAAGTTTCTCGCTTTCTGCTAATGAGAGCAGCAAAGAGTCAGCCCAAATCTCCTGCCTCCCACATTGACAGTCCCAAGGGAGCGCCAGAGACTCGACAAGGTGCTGCTAGGGCCGGCAGCCCAAATCCTGCCTCGTGCCTTGTTCCAGGTGGATTTGCATTAGCGCCGAAGCGGAGATGGGCCTTATGCAGCAGAGCTTTGCAAGCGCCAGGCAGAACCCGGGGCTGACAGTGGTGAAGAGCTCTTCCATCATCTGCATCCCTTCTCCCCATCTCAGGCCTGGAGTCCCTCTCTGTGACCTCCACCACGCTGAGGTGTCTCAGGGGCAGCTTGGCAGCAGAGCAAGCCCTAGCAGGGCTGCTAAACCCCCTGGCTGGAGCAAGTTTGCTGACCCCTACCTGGCCGGGAACCTGGACCTGCTGGACTGTCACAGAGGACCACGCTGGGCTTGGCCACGTGGAGTCAACTGATCTCATGGGGAAATGATTTTATCATCAGCTCACAGGGAGGTGAGCTTGGGAGAGACCTCTGTGGATCACTTACCTTCAACTTCTCCAGGGCAAACCTGACTGAAGTCTCAGCTTCTCCTTTGGCTTACTCGGTAGCACTGTCTTTGTAGGACGAAAGCTAATCCCTCTGGGACGTTGTCCCATCCATTGGGTTGAAGATCCAGTGGACTCCAGCCTGGAAAAAATTGTTAGACAAATCCCTCGTTTTTCAAAAAGCTGTCTCAGGATGACTGGGAAATTCAACTCAAAGCTACTAATCCTTGTCATATTTGGCAAACCACCTTGCCTAAATAAATGTGCTTCTAACAGAGATATCACACTGGAAAAGTTGGATCATTTCATCTTTATGTTTTTAACTGAAGTGAAACAAATTCAGATCTTTCATTTGCTTTGACAAAGGAGGAAAAAATGTTAAAAAAATAGTATGAGGTATTTTATTTTTAATCAAACATTTCAGTTGGCTCAAGAGAAAAAGAAAAAAAATCCTTGTTGGTGTGGGGGGAAAATTGGTTTAGTTGCTTGAGTAAAAGTGAAATGAAAATCATCTCCCCAATAAACCACCCAAAATGAGCTGGGATCTGAGAATCCCTCATACCAGGTCCCGTTGCTCCCAAGGGAGCGCAGGGAGAGGTACGGGGGTGACAGCCCCATCTGTGCCACCCCGGGGGGGGGACTGCCCACCCATGGCCATAAACCCAAGCCAGCGTGTCGAGCGAGCAGGTTGTCTGAGACGTCTCTGCCTCCTCCCCGGGCTGTACGCTTGCCAGGAGAAGCGGTTGGAAAAGAGCAAGAAAATAAAGGCTATCGCAAGGCTGGACAGATGCAGCCAGTTGGCACCAGCC
Source organism: Gymnogyps californianus (assembly GCF_018139145.2). Classification (NCBI taxonomy): domain Eukaryota; kingdom Metazoa; phylum Chordata; class Aves; order Accipitriformes; family Cathartidae; genus Gymnogyps; species Gymnogyps californianus. The sequence goes on from NC_059486.1 coordinate 3,558,080, forward strand.
GCTAAATTACCAGCCAATTTCCCCGCATACAACCTGGGGACCTGGGCTTTCAGCTGAGCACATCAAGGTTGGTGCCTTTTAATTGCTGTAGATCTTGACATGTGTCCCTCAACTTTGGTGTCTCTGACAGCCTGGACAAAGCCAGCTTTCGAATTGGGGAAAATGCTGTTACCTGGCTTATTTAGGGTCTTGCTGGCGTGCTCTGGACCCAGTGCCGGTGCAGTTGGTGTGAGCACATTCAGGCTTTGGGGCTGATTTCTTTTTTATCCCAGCATGGAGAGCAGGCAGGAGCACCATCCCTTTGGTGTCCCCCTTCGTGGATGCCGAAAGTTGAGCGACAAGTTAAGTGTTGACCAAGGTAGGGGGCCGGGGATCAGCAAGGAGATGCAGGGATGCGATGACCCTGCGGACGTGCCGCTGGAGCTCGGTTGCTCCGAGAGGCAAGACAGGGAGCAGAGAAAGCTGCGAGACCCTCAGCAGGTCCTGTCAGCCTTATTCACACGTTATCAGATGGGGGAAACCCAAAGGGCTGTGAGGGAGGTAATTAATCTTGGTCTTGAGCAGAAAGGCTCTTGGAGAGGAAGGGGGAGGTCAAAACGAGGCACTGTTTGAGGAGAGATGGGAACTTCGTAAATGCTTGAATGGTTTTTTGCCCTTAATGTGAAGTTCACCCCAGATCTGAAGACACCTTTGTACTTCCCCCCTGGTTTAATGTGGATTTTTATTTGGGATCATCAGTTTCTCCTCACCATAAAACACATCATCATCACTGTAAAGCACTTTTATGACACCTTTATCTGATTATCTGAAAGCACTTAATCAGCATTAACTCATTAAGCTTCCCCACAGCCACAGCGGGAGGAGGCAGGGGTCGGTGCCCGCTTCGAGAGCAGCCCCGTGCACGGGGACGCTTGGGGTTGCAGCTGGGGTCAGAGCCACAAGCATCACTTGGTCCCCGGCTCCGCAAGCGTTGCCATAGGGAACTCGTCACTTTTTCGCCGCAGAGCAAGGCTGAGCTGGACGGACATAAGGTTTCTCTGGTAGGTGGACCTGCACCATCTTTCAGGGGTCAAAGGAAAAGCACCTCGCGCAGACTCTCGGCATCCCCAAAGAGGTGCTAGGGCTGCATCGCCTGGTCCTTGGGATGGGATTGCTGTGTTTTACCTGCTTGCCACCTGTCCTAATGTAATACACAGGGTCTCAAAATATGATACATAGGGTCTTAGCCAGCTCTGACTGTGAAGCAAGACAGATTCTTTTAAACAGCCTTCACGTGTTCTACGGCAGCAAAGAACAAGTCCAAATCTCAAACCTCTCAGCAAAGAACAAATCTCACTTACGGAGATGCGGTAAACTTGCTGAGCCCTGGTACCGCCCCACCTGCTTGTCCCTGAGCCTCACCTCTGAATTTGGCCCCGAGAATAAAACACTAGAGCATCACCACCCCAACGGGCTTTGCAGTGTGTTAGTGTCCCGCTGCATCCAGCACGGGGGATGGCTGTGCCAGGCGGAGGGAGGGGGGGACATACCTGACCACCTCACAGGGGCGGTGGATGTGGGATGCTGCCAGCTCCCCCTCCGCACGGACACCCCCGGGGTCTCCTCCAGCAGCATGCCAGGACAAGTGACGCCCCCCGTCCGCAGCAGCGACGCTCGGTTATTCAGGGATGGCCGTTCTCCTGGCTTTGGTGGCAAATTAGACCCCTGGAAAGGGGTGGTGGGCAGGGTTGCCCATCTGCTCCTGTTTTTGTCCATCAATTAGGCCTCATTTCCAACGTGTTCACTGTGGTTCATTGGTTTCCGCTTCACGTTCCTCATGGTTTTCAGACACCATCGCAGAACAGCTCTGCGCCGTCTCCGGAGACCTCTTGCCTTTGGAGTCAGGCCATTTTTTTTCCCCTTTTCTTCCCCCCCACTCCCTCCCCCCTGTTTTTTTTTTTCCCCTGGGCTCGTTCCAACAGGGCTCCCCTGGCCAGCCATGCTGGGGCACATGTCAGGTGCTGCAGGATGACCAGGGTGGCCACCGGCACCCACCCATTGTTTCATCCACTGATGTGTTCTCAGACAGTTCAAAACCTCTCTGCAGAACTTCCCCTGCCTGCCATCTCGCCGGAGCAGCGGCTCTCCCCGGTATCCGCATCCCCCCGGCTGGTAAAGCCACCTGTCCCCAGCCACATTTCCTGCTGATCTGAATCATCTCTCCCTCAACCTGCTTGTCTTCATCAATCCTATCACCTGTGGACAAGGATTTCCACTGCAGAGCACGTGGAGCAGGTCCTTGCCTCCTCCTTGCCCATGCACAGGGCTGGTGTCATGGCCACATGGACCGTCAGGGTGGTCGGGCTGCCCTGGGGGTCCCTCCCAGCTCCAGCTTGCCGAAGTCATCCACCCTTTTGGCCAGAAGAAACTCGATGCTCTGGGCTGTGCAAACATCCGTCTTCGAATCCAGGGCAGCAGGGCTGAGGGGACAACGCTGGTAGGAATGAGATGGGAGACAAGACCCAGAGCCAAGAGAGGTCAGAGGGTTCATGGTAAGGAGAGGCATAACGTTCAGCTATTTCTAACACTATTTCAGCATCATGAGTTTGAGGGGAAAAACTTTTGCCTCTGGGCTCGGAGCGGTGGCTGTTTCTTTGACTTTTGGCAAAAAAAAAAAAATGTGCCTAACTGGATAGTGCGGGTTTGGGACTAGATTAGAGGTCCAGTTTTCACATCCTGGTCAATCCTGTCTGAGTTTAGGGGCGGGGGGCAAAAACCTGGAGCTAGAAAGGGAAAAAAACAGATGCTGATGTCTGTACTGGTGGGACTTTGGGTGCATGGCTGGGACCTCCCCATCCCACCCAAGGATATGGGGTGCCAGGGACCCCCCTCCCCCAGGCAGGTTGTGTTGGGAGCTGCCCCTGTGTGGGCTCGGGACAAAATGTGGGGGTGTCCCACACAGCCCCAGCTGGCAAAGCTGGTGAGGGGCACCCCGGAGCAGGGCTGGGGCTCAGGAAACTCACCTGGGCGTTCTACTCTCCTCGGTTCACTGCCACTGGGGCTCTCAGGTGCCACATAGGGATTTGGTTACCCGTCACACAAATCTCAGAGAGAATCAAAGCATCACTTTGTATCCCCGAACCAAATAATCGGCGATTCTGGCAGAGAGAGAAATATAAAATAAATACACAAAAGGCCTTGGGACGTACGTGGGTTAAGTCTGCGTTAGTGTTGTCAGGCGACAGAAGTACATGGAGACTCCTCCATGTTTGAGCTCCTATCCTGACCTTTCCTTCGCTGTTTGGATGGTGCTGCTGCTGCATTCGATCCATCCATTTTTACCTCCAAAAGATATTATTTAATTCCCTTTGCAGCTCCCTGCAGCTCCTGATGGCCAAGCAGTTCTTCGGCTGATAAAAAAGTTGAGCATCAGACAGTAAATCAGTGGCAACAGAAGTGCTGAATCATTAAATCTTATGCTGTAATCTATTTTAGCCGGGTTTAGGAGCGAGTTGCTTGGAGAGCACACATACACGCACATTGGTATTGAAACAGGAATGCCCACAGGAGGAAGGCAGCATCTCTGCCTGGAGAACCTGAACACCCTTTTCTCTCCTCCCTCCGCCTATTTTTGCAGGCTTTGGCTAGATTCACATTCAAGCTAAACAAAATTGGTAGTGCTATGGGGCTGTACGCCTCGGAGCAGCTCCCTGCCTGACCCCACGTCTGGGTTTGTGGCTTGGGTCTCGTTTCAGGGAGGTATTTGCGCTTATGCTCCAGGTCAGCCCGAGTCAGAGAGCTGGTCTGAGACCTCGGAGCAGTGAAAGGGCTGCCCACTCTTCATCATCTCTGGCACACCGCTGCCTTATTCCTTCCCCTCCTTCCCAAGACAGAAAACCACCTCCAAATTATCTCCCGGGCAGCTAGAGCTCAGGCTGGCTGCAGTGACTCTCCCCACCAAAGCCCCTGCTGCTTGTAAAGAGGTGAAACCAGCTTCCAGCCTTGCAAGGAGCACACGTACCTCAGCACTTCCATCCACCCAGGATCGTGGATGCAGTGAATGGGCTTTAAAGGCAAAACCAAAATAAAACACCCAAGCCAAAGCAGAGCAATCCCTGGTTTTCCTGGTTGTGGCCAAGGTGGCTCCAGCCCATTTCAGTCCCTGCCTGAAGAGAAAAATCCTTTCCCCTGTGAAGAATGTTGTATTTTGACTTTGCCCTGAGTTAAGACTAAAAAAATAATTCTCATTTAAAAAAAAAAAAGGGGGGGGGGAGGGGATTTTTAAGTCAGGGCCAGCTCTGATGGGAATAATGCAAATTCAGAGCTGCTTTCTGAGCCCTGGCTGCACCTTTGGGTCAAGCAGGTCTGAGCGTGAGCCACCACTTAGTGTAATCCTACTTTGCCAGCACAGAGAGATGTAGGTGGGATGCCTGGACTGGGCACAGTGCCTTCCTACAAGCGCTCGTCCTCCCCATCCCATGTCCCATAAAAGTGCATCAATGTCAGCATCTTACTCGGGGAGGTGGGGAAGTGAGCAGGAAAACTCAGCACTGGGACAAAGCATCTGCTCTTTCACAGTTCACAGGCTGCCTTTTTTTCTCCCTCCTTACTAGATGAAGGGAGAAATGAGTTTCTAGAAAGATGTTGAGCAAAAGATCCCAGAGCCTTGCCCAGAGCAATCATAGCCTGGGAATCTGCTGGATCCAGGCATTATGAATAGCTATTTGCACTCTTGTTTTAGCATCTTGCCAATCCCTTTGCCCAGCATGGCATTCGCAAACACATCTGTGCCCCAGCAAGCAAGCAGCTTAGGGGTAGGGTAAGACAAAAGTGGAGGCAATCCTCAGCGATCTGCAAGGAGATGATGATGCTCTGAATACCTGAACACCCAGAGCTCTGTCCTGCCACATGGCCATGGCCAGAGGCTCTTGTCCCATAGACTGACCTTCAGGAAGAGTCCCTGCTGAGATGCCTTCTCCCCAGAGCAAACTGCCCAGCATAGCGCTGACTGGCTCATCTCAGGGCTCTGACCTCTCCCATCCACTCGACCCTCCCCAGATTTTCCCTTCAGGGTGTCACCTCCTGTGCAGTGAGGCTAAACCCACCAAAACCTGCTGCTTGTTTCCAGACCAGCCTCACGATGCGGTGGAGGGTCATCATCTCACCAGCTGCAACATCAACTTCCCATCCAGCCATTGGCAAGCAGAATCCCACATGGAAATGCTGCTCCAGCAGAGCCACTTTTATCCCAGACCAGGCTGTTTCTTGCCCTTCATGAGTGCTTTTCTGCTTGATCCCAAGTGAAGTGACCATTTGCTTCCCTTATTTTTCCCTTTTCCTTGTGGGCAGCAAAGTAGAAGAGCAAAGGGCAGAACCTCCCTGGACACAAAGCATGTGCAACCAGCCTCACCCTCGGGGTGGCCGGATCCTGCTGGGCACAGCAGCACAACAAATGCATCTCCCCAGCTTCTGCAGGACCCTCTGCCCAGGCACATTTCCACTGCTGTCACTTCCAGGAGCTGCACAGAGCTGTTAGCTGCCATGAGGGATCAATGGTGAACAAAAGGTCTGTTCTGCCCTGGTCCCTCCCAGGGGAGCTCAGTGATGTTCAGCCTCTTCCAGTTCAAAGCCAACCTTAAACCCAGATAAGATGATCTCACTCCTGCAGTAGTTTCCTCACAACAGTGGCTTTTTATTGACCGAGCCTAATTCTTGAAGAATTTTCATGGTATTTTGGAGACGGAAGGGGCTGGAGGCTCCATGAGCTCCTTTGGGGACCTTCCTCCAGTTTAGTACTGCAGATCTTCAGGGACCACACAACTGGGTGTCCGTATTAAACCCTAAAATCAGAGACAAATGGATGAGTGGATGGACAAATGGGTGTTAGATGACAGAGAGAAGATAAATAGAAGGATGAAGAGCTGGGTGGGGGGAATGGCAAACAGATCCACACAGGGATGGATGGATGGATAGAGGGAGGGATGGCAGGCAGGGAAGGGTACCATGGGATGGCTGTGCAGGCAGACACTTGGCTGATGGATTCCATAGACAAGAGGCACATCAGTACGTTACTTCCTCCTCTTCCTCCTCCCCAGAGCAGAGGAGAGGATGGCCAGCCCTGGGGACACGCAGGGCTGCCCGAGCGGAGCGCCGCAGCTTGGCAGCAACCAGGGGCATCAGGCTCTGCCCCCCTGCCCGAGAACAGGCGGGTTGTCGGGGTACCACCGCTCAGCAGGACACCCGGCCGGCCCGAGCGTCTGTTCCCTTTGAAGCGGGTGACTTGCGGAGCCGCTGCCGGAGAGGATTTGGCAGGTCGGCACTTCTGCTCTGCGGCAGGCCTCATAACAAGAGGATTGGCTTCCCTCCCTCCAGCACATGGCTCTCCCTCCCCTCCACGCTCCCCGTTGAACGGCAGCCCAGCCGGCAAGCCCCGACAATCTCCCGTCCCCCCCAGCCCAACCTCATTGTCCCCGGGAGATGCCTCCTTCCCCCTCCCCACCTCTCCCTTCTCTTCCTGGCAAATTCTCCCCCTCCTCCTGGATCCAGCCGCTCTCATAATAGCATCCTTTTCATGGAGACAAATTGTCCAGCCGGGGGCTGCACCTGAGGGCTTTCACCCTTTAACAAATAGCCTTTTAATTTTCTGCCAGAAGGGCATGGAAAGGGGGGGAGAGGGAAAGGGGGGGCTGGAGAGGGGGTTGCACAGAGGAGAGAGAATCAATCAGACATCCATCTTCATCATTGCTGCCAAGGGACCATTTGCACTGGCTGGATGCCCCTGGGGGAAGGTGGGGTGAAAAAGAGAAGAGGTTGGGGTGAGGGGGAGGCAGGAGGCGGTGAGGGGATGGGGAGGGAGGGGGGTCACAAAGCTACTCCGCTTCTGAAATCCATGTGGAACGGTTGCCCTCCAGCAAGATAAACAGCAACGCTTAGAGCCCAGGGAAGGGAGCAGAGGGTCGTTTTCCTGCTCTTACTCTGCTCTCCAAAGAGGCTGGGTCAAATCCAAAAGAGTCAGTAGCCCCGGCACAGGGCAATGCAGCAGCCAAACGGAGCCAGCCTGGCTGAGGAGACCACAGGAGATCCCCACCCCCATCCCCCTGGAACTGGGGAACTCCAAGTGAGACGAAGAACAAAGAAACATGGGGAAAAGCCCCACCAGCACCTTCTCCTCCCATGGCGAGGGCATCACGGACATCACGCACAGCTTCCACCACAAGGCAGAGGGGCCAGAAGAGCTTGAAATTCTCCTTTCCCTGATGTCTGGACAGCAAGGATGGAGCCAGCGGGTGAAAGCACCAAATTGCTTTCCTCTCCTCCAGTTTCTCTCCTGCAAGGGGATACCAAGCCACGGTGCCGGCTTTGGCTAGAATCTGTCGCCTTTCCGAACAAAAAATAAGCAAAGAGGTTAATTAGATGTTTGCAATCCAATTTACGTCTTGTTTGTGAAACCAGCATTTCAGCTGTAACCCAGCCCGGGAGCCCCCGTGCCCTCGCTCTTTTGCTAAATTTATTTCACAGCTTTGCAGAACTGGCTCGGCCGGGTCAGAACTCTTCCATTATCATTTTATCACTGCCTCTTACTCTGTAATTACAAGCTGCTTCCCTCACCCCCCCTCCTCCTCTTCTTCTTCCCCAGCCCCCTTCAAGCACAAGGTGGGAAATGCTGGTCTTGCTTTAAGCTTCTTCTACAATTTGTCTCACCCACCGAGGCCGGGAACAGTTTGGCCCTGGTTTCAGCAGATAAGCAAGGGAAGGTGGCCAGGAAAGCGGGGGGGGGGGCATGCTGTTCTCCAGCTGCCCCTCCCCAAGGATTAAAATATTCAGATCCACCGATGAATAGCAATGAGCACTGGAAATTAAGGCCAGGAAACTCAGTGTTGAAGAGGTTGGAGTCAATCTGGCAGGAAGGAGAGGGGCTGCAGAGCCATGGAGGTCTGTGGCGTGTCCCCTCACGTGTCCTGTGCCCAGACCCTGACTGGAGAGTCCTGATGGGCATGGGCCAAACTGTGCTGGGATGTGTGCACAGAGGTGGCCAGCACTCTTATCTATACCCTATGGAAGTATACCGGAGGGCTTTGCAAGCCCTCTTGGCCAACACCCCTGGCCAACTCCAGTGGGAGGGAAGGGTCCTTGGGGAGCATCTCAGATGCGCACCACTCAGAGCCAGGGACCAGCATCTCCCTGGGCTACCAGCGCTGTCCTGTGTGCACACAGGGCAGAGTCAGTGATGGGGACTCAAGTCCCAGGCTGGCATGGGCTCATTGCCACCAGAGGACAGTCCCCAGCCAGCATGGTGGCTCACTGCTGGGCTCCACTTGTAGACCCAGGACAAACGGAGCAGTGGCACTGACCCCCGCACCAAGCACCCTCTCTCCCCCCAGCCTCCCTTGACATTATAACTCATCCCCTCCCCAAAGCACCAGTCTCCTCCACCTCCAGCAAGGAGAAGGGGCCGCATCCTCACCTGGCCCACACACCAGGGAAGGACCATGTTCCTCTGCCCAAGCTCAGCCTGAAGCACCTTCCCTGGGAAAGCGGAGGGAGGGGAGGTAACAGGCAGAGGGGTGCCCACCCCTTCGGGGCTCTGCAACGTCTTGGCCATGGGGACAAGTCATCACAGGACTCAAAAACTGAGTTTGGGATGGAGGTGGCCACTATTTCTGCCCTGGGAGAAAGAGATGCTGCCTCGCTGGGTGGACAGGGCCTGGATGCAGCTGGACACAGCCAGCAGCGCCCTGCTTTGTGGCAAAATTTGGCTTCATTTCAGTCACCTGTGAGCACAAATCAGACAAGAACTTGCAGACAGCATGAATGCACACACATGCAGCCAGCTCAATTGCCCATGAGAAGGTTCATGTAATTAACAGGCAGCCGGCTTTTCTTTCATGTGGCAAAGAAAGGATGAGGAGGGTGTGGGGAGGATATTTATCTGGGCCCATCCCCTGCGAGCAGGCTTCTGCAGGACTGCTCACAGGAGCAGGGACCGTAACACAGTCTGTGAACAGGACTCCAGGGGTGAGGAGGGATGGACTTCTCCATGTGCAAGCTGGGTCCCTTCCCATCCCTGAGGAGAGGAAAGAAAAGCCTTTTCCCTACTAAATCCACAGTGCAGGGAGCCCCTCTTTGCTGGAAATGGCATAAGGGTGGATCTTGCTGCTCCTTGGGCTGAGCAGCCTGATGCAGGACCTGTGCCATGCTCGCACCTCCTACTCTGTGCGATCCTCCACCATGTGCTGGGATCCCTGTAATATCACTGGGGACAGTATTTAATGCTTGTGTCCATCATGCACCATGCCATGATCACTCAAGTACAGTTCCCAACCCCAGAGCACATCCAGCTCTGCCTGTGTTGTTCAACCCACGCATGCTGTGGTGTCCACAGACACACGTACTGCACCAAGCACAAAGATCCCTCCCTAAAACAAAGATCAAAGCCTCTGCTCTGCACCACGCCAGCTTGGAGTGGAGGATACCACCCCCTCTCTCCGCTCCTGGAGGAACATTAAAACCCCATTAACCTGGGGTTGTTATAAATCATGCAACATTACCCAGTGGGGACAGCCCTGACGTCTGAGTGCCCAGGCTCTCGCCAGCTCCCCCGGCCTGGCTCCAGGTGACACAGGCGCAGAGAAGGTAGGATTCGTTTATAACCGTGCAAGCACACCAGCTCCAGATAATGAATTTCCTCCACGAGGCAAAGGAGGAAAGCTTCGCCGAGATTGGAAATAATCACCCTGAGGCAAGGCAGGGACCGGACTCCAGACGCCTCTCACCCCTGCGGATGATAATCCCCTTTGTGACTGGGTTAAGGGCAAGGCGAGGAAACCACGATTTATCATCTGCTTGAACCGCATCCATCCTCTGGAAGAAGATTTCCAGCTGTGCCGCAGAGCACACCCAACGAAAGGCAGAGATCCCAGGCTGAAATCAACCCCGGAGCTCAGGAGATGTTCACTTTGGAGACTTCCTAAGGACACAGAGGGGACATCTTCGGCATGCACCGAACAGGTTAATGCCACAAGAGCGAAGCCTCTGCCTGCATGTATGTATGTAGGCTGAAGGCCCATCAAGCCCTCGCAGTTCCGTGATATTAAAGCTTTCCCCTCATGCATAGAAGCAAGCAGGGGGGCTAATTGCTTCTTATGACACTATAATGGTAGGACTATTTACAGTAGATTAAAATCCAATTCATAATGAGGTATAATAACTTTGCAAATGCCAGGATTCGTCAAAGGGTGAGGAGCGCCGCTGAGACACAGAGCTGAGCAGCCTTGGACTTGGGGTCTGAGCCTCAGCACGGGAGGAAAGGGCTCCTGCCAGAGCAAGGGTGGGTTTTTTTGTTGGCTTCTCCCTCTCTGGTTGCTTTTCCCATAGGTTAGGCACACGGGATGGAGAAAGGGAGCGTGGGGACTAGCGCAGCCCTGGAATAGCTTTACACCCAAGAGGGTGAAGGGAGTGCCCTGGGAGGAAAGGTGCATAAGGAGGTCGGCAAAGTGCCTAGAACGGGTGAACTGTGTGTGGCCAAGCGGTCGGACACATCCACAGAACTGTCTGGGTTTTACCTGCCATGCCAGAAACAGAGCTCCTTCCCCGGGGAAGTTTTGTTCCAGATGCAGATAAACCAAAATCCTCCAGTCACATTGAAACCCGCTAGGTACCAAGGGCACTGAGGCAGCCTCCGGACCAGGATCCAGCACTCTTATAGAAAAATCTCACTTGCTGGATGTCACACACCATGCTACATCATCAGACCCCCCAGAAACCCATCCTCTCTGCCCAGTGACTTGGTGGCCCTTCCCACACAGCCCCAGGCAGTCCCATTCAGCCACCCACCAAGGACGTGAGCAGAGACACGCACCCGGCACTGCCGTCTCCCCAGGCTCTGGCCAGCATTTGCCGGGTACTCCTGCAGCAGGGGAGGATTTTTGTCCTGCAGGAAAGCGAGGGCTGAGATTGGATCCAGTTTGGATTTGCTTCCTGCCTCCATCACATGTTTACAGATGTGACCTTGAATGAGCCCAGCAACACATCACTCCTGACTTGTTCAAAGGAGGTATTTATTTATTCCCTGCCAATGACATGGGCTGATGGTGCCCTCTGAATTTCAAATAGGACTCGGCTCTATTTTGATAGTCTGGGTGGCTCTGCTAGAAAACAGACAGAGAGGAAAGAGCCCAAAAAGCTGAGACCCAATTTCTTCATTTGGAAAGGGAACATTGCTCCCTAGATCCAAGGGCTCTGTGCAATTCCTGGATCCCACCGAGTGGGCTCAGTGTGGTGCTGGCACCTTGCCCGGGGGTTAAGCAACATACCTCAGGTCTCCAGTGATCACCAAGGTCCTCTGCTAGATACCAGCACTAGGGACTGCTCCAAAGGACTAGTCATCACCAGAGGTGGACCTGCAGAAGACAAACTGGCCCCAGGCTAGAAGGAGATAGAGGAGGTGCTCAGGTTAGTGTGAGCTCTACTGTGCTGACGTGACTCACTCTCCCAGTGTCACCAGGCTCTGCAAGCACCACCCCAATGCCTTCCCACATCTCCACACCTGCTCGTGTTCAAAACCAGCCATCTCCTAAAAAAAGCTGATAGCAAACCCTCCATAAATCCAGTTTCATATAATGCTGTGAATTTGTCCGTTATCCTGCCGGACACTCAGCACACCCAGCTTGTGACTGCTGAGTCACATGCATCGAGGACAAGGAGAGCTAGAAGTAGTATTTGATTTCCTAAAGTGTGAAGCCCTCTCCTCTACATGAACTCTTCCTCAATGGGATCACTTGAACAGCTACCCCATGCGCAGGAACATAGGAGGAGCCCTGAATTACAAAACCAGCAATAACCTTAACACTCTTTGTGCTTAGAAGAAAATCAGCTGAGCCTCAAATACAGCAAAGACAAACTCAGTTGTGCCATACTCACATTCACATCAGCAAAGGGCTCTTCTTGGCAAAGGCTCCCTGTAGCACTCTCCCTGGTGTCTGAGCTGAGGGTGTCCCATTACCAGGGCACGGCAAACCCCATCCCATCCTCTCCAAGTAAGGTGAGCCCGGGGATGGCAGCTGGGGTCAGCCGTGAGTCCACATCAGCAGCAAGTCCATGGTAATGAGGCAAGTTTGACATCAGGCTGGAAACACAAGTCAGGGTGAGGTCCAGTGGCACAGGCCAGCAGTAACCAGACAGGTCCATGGTAACAAGATAGGTCCAAGCTGGGAAGTCAGCCCAGAGGTTGGGGTCCACATTAAGAGGGTCCATAGCCAGGCATGGACAAGGCTGGACTAGGTACACCTACAGCAAAGGTCAAGAAGAGAACAAAGACCCAGGCCTGAGCTTAAATAGACCTCCCGCCCATGGGCAGAGGGTGTGGGTGGAGGCCCAGGTGAGGCTGGTCAGGGCCATTGAGGCCTATTAGTGCCCACAGGGCCCTGACACCCATTGCCTTCAGGGCTGGCAGCCTTATCTCAATGGTATGAGTGCACCAAAGCAGAAACGTTCTTACTCCTTGAGCTGGGTGTTTGCTTGGCATCTCAGTGAAATTAAGAGGTGCGATCTGGTGTGAATAATGATACTGGATCTCAAGTGATTTTTAACCTTTTGGTGAGATTGAAGCCCGGACATTTTGTCCATGGCAGCTCCTGGCGGTGGCAAAGCCAAATGAGTTTTGGTAGCCACAGGACTGGCCAAGGTACCCGCTCTCTTTGGAGGGCATGAACTGGTTGCAAGATCCAGGGCTCTGCAGTGTTACAAGGCGTATGGGGAGAGGGCAGAGGAGTATCTGTTAGGTAGGGACACATCTGCCCGGTCACCACCACCAGTAACACAATGCTCCCCAACAGGCACCCCAACAGACCATGCCTAGCAATGGGGCTGTCAGGTCTCAAGGAGAGCACAGTGCCTCCTTAAAACAGAGCTGTGAGGAGCGGCCACGGGCACGTACATGGCTTGCAGAGTTTCTTTCTGGCATCCCCGGAGCAGAGGCTGACATGGCAGCAGCCGCTGCACCGCAGGACTCCTCACACGCTTTTACAGGCAGATCCTTCCTAGTGGGAGACAGAAGATGCTCATAAAGTCAACCTTAAGCAGAACACATGTATGTTGGATGAATCAATATGTTCAAGCTGTAAAGGAAGAGATGTCGAGAAGCCCAGCATCTCCAGCACAACAGATGGAATGGGGCCCAGGAACACCTCCGACCGCATGGCACCTCCTAGCATTACTCCGGGAGGGGACAAGGCTTCTTGGCCAGAGTCTGAACCAATTATCTTCTGGCAAACGTGATACTCTTCAATTCACCAGCACTGAGAAGAAAAACACAATTTTCCCCCATTTTGTTTTCGTTTGAATGTGAGAGGAGAGTGAGCTGGAGCAGGCGACAGAGCAGAAAGGGATTGAGAGGATGGCATCGCATCCCGATTGGAAAGAGCCAGTGGCCTCTGCCCAAGTGAAATTCCAACTTTATGACATAATGGGCTTTTTCTAACCAGCGCTTGCTATTAACTTCGGCACTGGCTTAAACCCCCTGGCCTCAGGCACAAGCAAAGCAGAGCTCATATACTGTAAATGTTAATACTGCTTTAGCACTGTAATAAGCTAAAAGGTGGATGCAAGATCTGGCACATTAATTCCTTTTTTCATCTTTTTAGCACATTTCAGGGTAATATGAATAATAAATATTTGAGCTTATGAAGGTTAACGGATGGATAGCCCTGGAGACTGGGACTCCCCGGGTAGGAAGGCAGCAGCTCCCTTCCGCATATCGGTGTCTCCAGCAGCGATCCAGGGAATCGGCCTCCTCCAGAGAAGTCAGAGGTGCTTCTTGGCAGGGAAACGTCTGATGCAAAAACTTGTTGCCTGGCTTACTTGTTCACACTTCAAATAAGAGCATTTGGGCTGGTGAATGAGTAGAGGCAGGAGTTTCCAAGCATCACAGGGCAAAGCTATGGAGAGAGGAGAGCCTCCTCCGTCCCAGCACGAGCTCTGTCTTCGTCGAACAAGAGCCAGGTTTGGTCAGCAAAGGGCCCCCAGCCTCAAAGCTGTTTAGGCATCTAATTCCTACTGCAACTAGGTCTAGATTCATCTGGACTGAGAAGCTCGGTGGTGGAGCAAGGGAGCTGAGCATACACCTCCAGGGTTTTAAACTCCAGTCGACTTTCCTCTCACTGAGGGAATGGTCTAGAGGCAGAGGTACTGGATGGTTCTGACCCAGATGTCTTCATCAGCACTGAGGGTCCTGGCCTAGCCTTGTTTTGCAGGTGCTGGGTCTAACTTAAAGGACTTTTGATGTCTGTCTGTCAGGCTGCACCCACACGACACCTCGAGAACAGCATCTGCAGATGCTGAGCATGGCAAAGGCCTGGCTATTGGGAGAGCCGGGTGAAAAACCTTGCTGGAGCTGGCATAACCCTGCACATCACCTCTGGATTACGAAAGCACCACAACATGGAGAAGAGGGCTTGGGGAGAAAGTCACACAGCTTTGGCATTCAGTCAGGCTCCACAAGAGAGCCCCAGCTTGCCCCAGAGCCATGTGGGCTGGCAGGGAAGCAGTCTAGAAGGGATGCGGAAAATCTTCTAATCCAGCCTCCCCCTCCACAGCAAGACAGGGATCCAGACCCTAAACAAGGACCATGTCAGAAGAGAAAGGGTAGGTCTGGTGACCCAGGAAAGGATTTGAATCCTGTGCTGGGAGAGCAGACACCACAGCATGTGAATTCCCGTTGCTTACCTATCACGGAGACCTGGCAGGTTGCAGCACTTGCTGGGAGAGAAGGGCTCGGGGTGAGCATGAGTATAATCCTCTGGGATGGAGGATGTAGGGCTTGCCCAGATTTGATCTGCTATTAGACCTTCATGGTGGGCACTTTGTCTTCTTGACCTGAGTAGTACAAGAGTCTCCCTGCGACTGCCACTTCTGATAACCATGACCCCTTGCCGGGAAATCCCCAATATCACAGCAGAAGTTGTACTGCCACTCTTCTTTGTGGTCCAAGCCTGGTGGACACCAGCGCTGTGGGACACCAGGACACCCAGGGCATGTCCCTTCCCTTGGTAGCCGGTGATGGGATGGGTGAAGGAGGCATGCTCTGCTCTCGTGATGTGTCACTGGAGGTTAAGGTGCAGGAGGAAGGTCTTGACTGTGCAGCCAACCTGGGACAGGGACACAGTCCCCTTCCTGCCCCTGCCGGGGTGGTCCAGGAGCTGCAGGGGCTGATGGGGGCAGAGATGCTGCATTCCCCCCGCAGATGCCTGATGCTCCCATCCTGACCAGTGCTGCAGGAAGCTAGGATAGTCAGGGAGCACTGGGCTTGTGCCACTCTGGGAGGACAGTCAGGGAGACGGGGCAGTAAGGGGGCAACCGTGGGCCTGGCAGGGGATACGGGAAGGGCAGGCTGGAGAAGCACTGCTCAATGGAGAGGGGTGCTCAGCGGGGAGCTGCATGCCCAGGGCTGGGTATCGCAGGCCAAGGGGCGACCGCTGCGGGTCTCTGGGATCCTCGGCAAGGAGCAGCCCATGCCAGCGCATGGCTGGGGAGCACTGATGGGGAGGAGATTGGGTTCCCCAGGGGCTGCGAGTGCTCCTCACCCACCGACCGTGCCCACCTATGTGCACGCACGCACGTTGCACGCAAGGCGCGCTTGCCCACGACTGCGCATCTGCAACGATCGCCCCCGTACCCTGATTTGGGGAGGGGGGGGGAGCTGCCCGCCGCTGTTTGGGGGTGCGTGCCTGGATGCTGTGCAAGGGGAGCGATGCGCCCCTGCGCTCCAGCCCCCCGTGTTTGCCTTTCACTTCGCTCACTCTTGCGTGACAGCAGAGCCCCCCTCCTTCCCTGGCAATCCTTGGGGGATATCAAGGGCAAGCAAGAGAAGGGTTACCTGGAGGAAAGGGTTGCTAAGCAACCCCCCCCCCCGACCCCCCCCCCAAGCACCGCAAACCCAAAACTCGTTCCAGGCCTGCAACCAGATTAGCATATTAATGAGGCTGTAATTTCCCCGGAATTGTCTGCACGTCTATGCCCGCTCACAGCACACTGGCCCAGGAGTTTGCTATGCAAATAAACTGGTTTTACAGGCTGTGGCTTAATTAACTCATCAAGTTCATCTTCCTAACAAAAAAGGCAGACTAACTGCGGATTAATGGACCCGTGTTTGCTCTTCTTTCTCTCACCCTCTCACCGCCTCCCCACGGCAATGCCTCCCTCCAGACCCTTCCATCCCCGGCCACTCCAGCCTCAACGCTGGGTAGATCCTCCGTCCTCGCAAGGAGATAAATCCTGGGAAAAGAGATGGGGGGGGTGGATCTTAATACTGCTTCCAGCAGAGTCTGGGAGGTTTCCTCATCGACTTCAAGGGGAATAAGATGGATCAGGCCTCAAGGATGGTAATTATGCCTTCAGTTGAAGCTGGCAGGTGACCACTTATGAGAAGGAGGTGGCACATCGTGACACTGTCTCTTTAAAATGGTTGTCTCTGTGCAGATCAGGGGTCGGGGATTTTGGGGAGGGGGATTAAGGCACCGTTTCTAGGTGAGCTCTGGCAATCCTGCTCCATCCCTAACGGTGCAGGGTCAGAGCAGGTGACAGAGATGCTCTCCCTCCTGGGTTAATTAGAAAGGCCCTTCTTGCCTGCATCCCATGCTCAGCAACAATATGTCTTTTGAAAATGACCCCCAAAAAAGTAAGTATAAGGATTTGCAGAGTCACTGGGGAAAAGTTCACACAGCCAAAAGTCTGTATTCAACAGCAAATCCCTGGACTGGAACTTTCTTTGACCATTAACGTCATTATGAGTTTATCTCCCTTTCCCTTTCCAACTTTTTCTGTTCCTCCCTTCCTTCCCTGGGCAGAGGGAAGCAGTTTTCTGTAGGACCTGGACAGCTCTTTGCCGGTATTTGGGTACCGATGTCCCCCCATTGCTCACACGTCGGTGGGGGTTTGGAAGCATGTGGAGCTGGGCTGAGAGCGCCTCAGCCCCGAGGCTGTGTGTAAAGTGCCTCCACTTGGAGATGAAATGTCTGAGCGTATCTTTTTCTTTTCTCTTCTAGCTGTATTGTTAGTTAATTGTAGCTTGACCTCCGGGAAGGTTTTCCACAGCTCAGAAAGTGGCCTAGGATACTGAATTCAGAGCCTAGGGTAGGAAGGGTTTATTTGGCATTCATAGCATGCATCGTGACAACTCAACGCACAGAGCCCCGAGGAGCCAGCCAAAAAGGCAAAGGGAAACTGAGGAACAGAGCTGCCAAGGAGTGCCTGAAGTGGCCCCCATCCAGCCTGGGCCCTTGGCTTCCAACCCACACAAGCCACAGCAGATCTGCTGTCCAACACCCCATAGCGACACTACCTACAGCCCCACGCTCTCACACCCCTGGGATCTGCACCGTGCAATCACCCATGGCGTTGCTGTTGGGGTGGGGAGGGGGCTGGCCCCCCAGCCAGCTGAGCTATCAAAGACCACCCAGCTGCTCCACACACTCAGCTTCCTCAGGAAACCTCAGCAGAGGTCTGCTCCTCCCTTGGAAGAAAGTTTAGGAACATTCGGATCACACTCAGCTGAAAACCACCGCTCTTCCAGCTACAGCCGTCTTGGAATGGACTTAAGTTGGTGCTTTCTTGCTAAAGTTGGTTTAGACTGGACAAAGTCCTTGAAAAATCTATCTGTACTCAGAAGCTTTTCTGCATTCACAGGGAAATGGACTGGCTGACCTAAAAGGTCTTTTCCATCTCTAATTTCTGTGGTTGTGTGATTCATCGCTCTTCTTTGAAAGTGTTTCCTACATGAAACGTCTAGTAGAAGGAAAAAAATGATACTAAATAATCTTTTTTCATTTCCTCTCATCATTGTCAGAGATTATGAGAGGTGAGGGATACGTCTGCTGTGACATTAGCCGAGCAATGGAACAGAAAAGGCAAACCAGGATTCAGCTTAGCAGCCGAGAAAGAAGCTATTCACATAAGGTGGGATAGGAGAAGATGTGCTGGAGACATCCTTTCCAGGAATGCAATTGTTCCTTACTTTCTCAGATCTTGAGAAAATATTGAGCTGGAGAAAAACAAACATCTTACAGGAACAGAGGAGCGGCCACATGCTGACCAAGGAAAGGACCTCGCTCAGGCTGCTATCCCCAGGAGGGACAAGGAGCCATCACCTGGGGAAGAGCAGCAGAGCAGGGCAAGCATATATACCGGTTCCCTGGGATGCTCTTGGGGATCACCAGAGCCAGCTGTGGATTCAATGTTCTCAACATCCTTCAAGGAATTTCTCTCCTATGAGCTTGTCCAGTTTCCTCTTAATCCCTTAAGCTCCTGCAGTGAGGAGTTCTACAGATAACTCATTGCAAGAAGTACGGTTTGTCTTAAATCTTGCTTCTACCCACGTCACCTGAGAATATGAAAGGGTGTTTAGTTTCACGTTGGTCTCCTACTAGCTGTTTCAGGTAGGAAATGCTATCAAAGGCATCACAAAATCTCAGAAAGGAGACAAAAAACTCCTGAGGCCAGCCAAGACATTCCCCTGGGAATACAGAAGTGCCTCTTTCCATCTTGAAGCAGCCTTGCATGGGGAGGGATTGGGAGTTACCCTGACGGAGGGCACAGGAGAGGTCCCTTGGCTTGTAGCTCACTCAGCAGCTCCCTGTCCCAGTCCCTGAGCCGCTCCCCCAGTCCCGCACAACCACATGAAAGTTGCCCCATCCCTGCAGGCTCTGTTTCCCCCACGGCATCCCTCCGCTCTCCGGATTTCTAAAGCCTCAGTGGTGAGGTTGTCTCTTCTCCCATGGCTATCAGGTGACTTTAGCTCATAGCGTTGCATCAACTCAAGACTGCTTATGAGGGACAAACTGAAGATCATCAAATTATGCCTTTTTTCCTGTTGGATAATGCTTTGCAAACCATCCCATTTGCTAATCCTTCCTTTCCCACATGCTCGGCAGCACACGCAGGGTGACATTGCTGGAAAACGGCCCCTTTCAACTAGTTTCTGCTTCAAAAGTTGAGTGTGAGGTTGGACACATGCTCACATCAGATAATTTCCAGAAAGGCTGGGGAGCCAACGTGTTTGACAGGGAGCTCGTGCAGACAGCCTGACACCGCGCTTGCAGCCACTAATCTGATGGCATCAGGATGGGAAGGCAATGGGGGACGGAGCTGCTGTCCCCAAAATGAACAGGACAATGGGGGGGGACCGAAGGGACAAACCCCTGCAGGAAGGCAAACTCTGCATCTGATCCTGGGTCGTTTATGAGTGAGTTTTTGTCAGTGATTTGGGGATCAGAGGTGGTTTGAATGATAATTACCCATCTTCAGCTGTCACCCAGGAGGTGTTTATTTGAAGAATTTTTGTGACCATAATATAGGACTTTCAGCTCTTTTTATTTCATTGATTTAGTGGGCTTTCATTCTCTTTTTTTCTTTCATTTTCTGGGAGCGAGAGAAGTAATATAAACCAAAGCCCTTCTACAGCATCACTCCTTCACTGCAAATGCATTCATACAGATTTTCTTTTTAAACAAAGACTAAAGGTTTGCTGTATGGTTACCGTCAGGGAATAATCCAAAATTTGAACATTTGCCAGATACCATTTCCACCCGTAAGAAGTATCAATCCTTTTTCAGATGACATTCCAGGACACTGAATTTTTTCTTTTCTCCTATGTAGTCACTACTTCAACAAAAAGAGGAAAAGCATTTTTCTGGTACAGGAGAAGTGGGAGAAGGGGGAACACCCAAGAGGACCAAGTGGCGGGAAGCTGGATCTACACAAGCTGAGCCTTGAAATTAAAAATTGCTCTTTTATGATTAATGAGGAGAGCAATAAAACAAGGGAACAAATTCACAGAGGGAGACGGGAACTTCTCCACCACCAGCCGTCCCTGAGCTGGCTGCCTTTCGCAGGGGAGGCTGCTGCTTAGCCGCAAGTCGCGGGGCAGGATGCAGAAATTACCGGGCGAGTCTGTGGCTCGCACTCTGTGGGAGGTCAGACTACATGATCGTCGGGGTCCCTTCTGGCCCTAAAATCTATGAATCTATTGATGCTCTGAGGCTTAAAAAGCAGCAGCTGCTCCTATGCAGCACCTAGTTCTCATAAGCATTTGGAATAATGGATCCATATTGTGCCAATGCATACTAATGTTAATATACATTTGCGGCACACAATGTGATGGCTTTGGAGACACCCAGGTGTCAGATTGAATCAGTGTCAGTGACACACCGTACCAGGACTTCGCGGCAGGTCCCTGTTGGCTTCTCCAGCGGGAAGCTTTCGCTTCTTTGAAATTATTGTGTTTATCCCTTATGTTTCTGGAGGAAAAAAAAAAAATAAAGAAATCATACCAGGCCCACCGCAGGACTGGTGTCCGCAGTTCGCAGCCAGCCAAAGCCTGGTTTCCACAGGGTTAGAGATGTGATGTGAGGGAAAACAAAGAAAGATGCTGTACAAGAAGTGACCAAAGAGTTCAGAGGTGCAGCCTTCTGCTCTCTCCATTAATCTGCTCTCATGCACCACTGCAAAGAAATTAAGAGCCGGGGCCAGGGGCTGCTCTCAGCTCCGTACATGCAGTCCCGGCTGAAGTCCAGAGAAGTTGCACAAAGCATTTGCAAGCCAAAGACCTGAGCCTGCCTCTGCTGGATTTAATCCCTCCTGGCTTTCAAGTGCAGAATCAGGTTTAGATTCTGCAAAGAGAAAATAGCCTCTTTAATTGCTGCCTTGGGTTGGGATTGTCGGGGCACAGGAGGAACAAACAGGCTCACACCTCCAGCCCCCTTCCCTCTGCACCCACGAGCTCTGTGTGTGAGCGTGCGTGGGTGTGCGAGTGGATAGAAGCACCCTGGGCTGTGTGAGCAGGGCGTGGGGTGTCAGGGGAAGGTTTGCACCCCTGGCTTGACCTGCAGAGTTTGTGAGAGTGTGGATGCGTGTGTATACATGTGCGATACCTTCGCATCTATATACCCGCATACAGGTACCTTGTCTTTTCATAATAAGCAAGCCTGCATCAGCCTCGCCTATGTTCCCTGCCCAAATTCACTTGTCAGCCTTACATGAGCCCACATGGGAAGCTGCCCAAAACATCGTCTGCTTACAGTAATACAATACAGCAGCACACCGCCCAGCAAGTCCTCGCTTGTTTGAATGCTCATTATTCCCTTAGCTAATTGCCCAGTCAGCCCCAGTGCTGGGGACAAGGGGACCTTGTTACCACCCAGGCGCTGCAAGGGTTAAGGCCGTCCCTGCACACGGGGTGCCTGCCCCTGCTTCGGGACTCACCTGCAGCCAGGCCTGGGTGGGTGGAGGTCTCCTTGGGAGCGCCTCTGCCCTGCAAGTGCATCTTCAGGGCTTGATCCCACGCCCTGGCTGATGTGAGGAGCCCTTCCAAGGCTGGCCCTTGTCCATCCCCACCTCCAGCTGTGAGAAGTCGCTTCCCGTGGACATGCTAAACCTATGTTCCCCCAGTGTGGGTTTTTGCCCTGCTCAAAAAAAAAAAAAAACAAAAACAAATGGATCAGAAGCATTTAAAGAAGAATGGAAAGAAACCAACAGCTTCCCAAGCCCACAGGGACTCAGCTCTGCTTTCAACCCTCCACCTCACTTCTCAGCCCCATGCGGTACCCTGCTGCCAGATCTTCTCTCCTTGCTCTTGGGCACCTTGGGAAGCCCAAGATACCCAGGTACCGATGGGAGACCCCCTTGACCAGAGGAGGTGGGGCTGCTTTTGTGGTCCTCATCATGGTTAAGAGCGGCAGGTTGTGTATTTCTAGTGGGGACGGGGCAAGGGGGAAGGCAGGAGAAAGAAACAAACATGGCCATGTGCCCAGGTGACAGTGACAGTCCAAGCACGATCACCAGAACTGCACGTTAGGCAGCTGATGAGGTTAGAGAGGTCCCATGCGCAGTCTCCCCCTTCCCTGAGGCGATGGAGGTGATTTCACATCCCTGCCCAGCACGAGGTGCTTCTGCCCCAGCTTCTCGCCCAGGTTGTGAAATGGGCGTTGGAGCGGTCTAGGCCAAACACTCAGCCCCACTCCTGGCCCCAAGGCAACCCCAGGAAAGGCTCTCCGCTCTGGCCTACACAGAGAGAAAAACCTCATCTCCTGGTATAAAAAGATGGGGCTGAGGGATAGTGTCAGCTCCCACAGAGCCTGGGTACGTCAGAGAAGGCAGAGCCACCGAGATGGATGTTGCAGGGGGAATGTGCGTGTGTGAGGGCTGGTTTTGTGTGTGCGCGCGTGTGTGTGTGTGTTAAGGCTGGCTGGTGTGTGCACGTAACATGTCGAAGGGGTGTGTTTCTGAGCCGTGGAGGTGTAGGGGAAGAGGGTCTGGGTGTGTGCAGGGAAGCGTGTGTGTGTGTGAGCAGCGTATGTGCACATACGTGGACATGCATGGAGGAACGGGAGGGGACGTGCAGGTTGGGTGGTGTATGCAGGGGAAGGGTGTATGTGTGTGCGGAGAGGAGGACGAGGCAGACAAAGAGCCGTGCAGGCGGGCAGGGGCAGACCCCGGGCCCCTCACCGGGGTGTCGGGGCTGGGGTAGCCAGGCGAGCCCCTGGCCGGGACTCCACGCAGGGGGTCCCAGGGAGGAGCCGGCGGTCCGGCCGGTTCTCTGTCCCGGGGAGGGGGCGATGCGATGTGTGTGCGTGCAAGGGCAGGAGCCTTTGGGCAAGAGGAGAGGTGGGACGTGTCCGAGCGTCGCCTCTCCGTGACACTCGGGGTTCGCCACTTCTTTTTCTCGGCCGCCTGGGTCCCCCCGCCGGCGTGGGGCCGAGCCGCGGGGCTTCCCCCCGCGCTGCCACCGCTCGGGGCGGGCAGGCACCGGCAGTGTGGGCTTCGGTTTTAATCGCAGCCGCTGTAAGAGTAAAAAAAAATCGCGCTGAGATCCCGCCGGTCCCCACCCCCGCGGCAGGGCCGGTGCCTGGAGCTGGAGGTGGCCCCGGGCAGCGCAGCCCGGCTCCCGTCGGGATTAAGTAGTTAATGTTAGCACAGCATTGGGGGGGGGGCTCCGATGAGTGTCTGCTAATTATATCGTCGTGTTTGCAAAATTTCCAGTCTTTCTGGCAAAAGCAGCTTTCTGTGGGAGGAGGGAGAGAAACGGGAAAGGAGAGAAAAACAGAGAGAGACAGAGAGATCGGTATTGAATGTTTGTGAAATGAGAGGGGAAAACGAGAAATCGAGCAGCAAGGGCGGGGGGGGGGGGGGGGAGAGAGAGAGACAGAGAGAGAGAAAAAAGAAAAGGAGAAAAACAGAAAAAAGAAAAGGAGACAAACGTAAAAACCAGGAAAACAGAAAAATAAAGAGGAAAAAAAAAGGAGAAAACCAGAAGGAAAAAAGAAAAGGAGAAAATCGGGGAGGGGGGGAAGAAAAGGAGAAAAACAGAGAGGGGAAGAGCGAGCGAGAGAGTACGAACGAAATAAAGAAGGAGGGGAAGGGTGGAGGGGGGCAGCCGTGCCCGGGGCCCCGGGGCCCGCAGGGCGAGGCGGGGGCGGCGGGCCGGGGCCGGGGCCGGGGCCGGGGGCGGCCGGGCCGGCTGGGGGCCGCGCGGTTCAGCACCCTGGAGAGCTCCGCGCCGCCGGCCGGGCGCGACACGGCGGGCGGGACACGCGGGACCGGGGAACACGAGGGGGACACGGAGGGGGATACCGCGGTGCCAGGGCCAGGCAGGGCTCGGGGAGGGGGGGGGGGTGGCCCGGCGGGACCCGGAGCGACTCGGGGCCGGGATCACGGCAGGGTTCCTCCTTCCCGGGGCTCGGCCCTGCCGAAGGCATCGGTGTCGGACCCGTCCCGGAGCGGGGCTCCGGGCCCACCCGCGACGTGGGAGGGAGAGAGCAGCGGCCCTGCTCCGCTTTCCGCCGCCACCAGCCCCCGCAAACCGCCCTCCCCGCCGGAGCTGCCCTCCGCCGCCCTTACTGGCCCCCTTGGCCCCGCGGCACGCGTGGCTTTGGGGCCCTCTCAGCCCACCCCTGTGTGTGTCCCCCCCCGAGTCGCCCCACGGTGCCCCTTAGCAGGAAGGGGGAGCGCTGTAACCCGGCCCCCTCATCCCGCCCGCAGGTGCGGGCCGTGTGCTCCCCCCTCCCTATTTCCCAAGACGGGAGGGGGAAGGAGCCAGGGGGGCACAGCCCGGCGGGGACACCCAGCGCCCCGCCAGCTTTGGGGGTCCCGTGTGCGGGGGGTGCCCGGGGGATAAAACCCTGCCAGCGCCCGGCTCAGCCCCGATCCCCGACGGGAACACCGGGGCGAGCTCCCTTCCCCTGTCTGGCTTGCAAACAGCACCACAACCCCCAGCTTCAGCCCTGCCCCCCCCGCATCCCCGTCCCCCCCCCTCCCCGTCCCCCCCCTTCCCGCTCCGGGGGCTTCTGCCCCGCCAGGGCGGACTCCCCACGCACCGGCTCGCTCCGTCCCGCCGCTGCTATGCGGAGCTCCGCGGTTGCCGCCGGCTTTTCTCATGCAGATTCCCCTCTTTCACACCTCCCAAACAAAGGCAAACGGGGGCATCGCCTCGCCGTGTCAACACACACGCTCATTAGCGGGAAGGCGGTGGGGGGAGCGGGTGGGAACGGCTCGAGCAGCCCCTCCGGGGGGGCGGTCGCATCGACGGGAGGTTGTAGCGGGCCGGGGATCACCCGAGGAAATTTGGAGCGAGTTCTTCGCCGCATTCCCCTCAAGTCAATAAGTTTCCGAAGCTCTGGGTTTGGCTGTCTCCGCTTCGTTTATTGCAACACACGTCGCTCACGGCCAGCTTTTGCCACCCGCAATTCGGCATCGCGGGGAGCGGCAGCCACGGGGCTCCGGGCCGGTTCCGCGCAGAGTGGGGCCCCAGCCCGGGGAGGGAGAGCCGGGGGCCGGTTAGCCCCGGGGAACCGTCGGGGCGATGGGAACGGGGCCCCGGGATGGTGCCGGAGCTAGGGGGGGGGGGGGGGGGGAATTAAAGCTTCGCCAATTACTGCCGCCCACGAAAAAAAAAAAAAAAGAAATCTGATTAAAACGGCTGTGGGGAGGGCGGGGGGAGCGGGCGGTGAAGGGCCGGGAAATCACGGCCGGGGAAAGGGCGAGGGGAGCGGGGAGGTGGGAGAAGCAGCACCTCGGTCGGCGCTGGCTGCTCCCAAAACCGGGAGCGGCGAGCTGCAGGGCTCCGGCAGCCCCGGCAGCCCGGGCCCGGGCCGGGGCCGCCCCGCCGCGGTACCGCGGGGGAATCGGGGCGCTCCGCGGGGCGCTCTCCGCGCCCGGGCTCGCACCGACGGGCCGCCGAGCTCTGCGGCCGCCGGCCAGCACCCGCCCCGCTGCCCCTCGCCTCATTTTTTTCTGTTTTCATTTTGGTTTGGTTTGTGATTTTTTTTTCACCCTTTTTTTTTTTTTGGTGGTTTGGTTTTGTTTTGTTTTTTTCCCCTTTAAACCGCCTCGACCGAGCCCGGTCCCGCAGCCGTTCCGCCTCTCCCGGGGCTTCACCCTGCCGCCGGCGCCGGCATCGCC
Source organism: Gymnogyps californianus (assembly GCF_018139145.2). Lineage (NCBI taxonomy): Eukaryota > Metazoa > Chordata > Aves > Accipitriformes > Cathartidae > Gymnogyps > Gymnogyps californianus. The sequence goes on from NC_059486.1 coordinate 3,583,505, forward strand.
TTTCGTTTTGTGCCGTTTCTTCCTCCGAAACCCCGGGCTGGAGCGCGGAGGGAAGGAAACAATAAATTCGTTAAAAATAAGAAAAGGGGGATAAACAAAAAATAAAAATCCCCCGCTTCTTCGTTTGCATTTGGGCCGCGGTGGGGTTGGGGGGGGGTGTGTTTGTTTGTTTTCTTTTTCAAACACACACACACCCCCCCGCCGTTTACAGAAGCACCCGCGGGGTGCAAAGAGCCACACCGGGCCGGGCTGGGGCATCCCCTCTCCCCAGCACCTGGGGGCGGGGGGGACCGGGACCCCGGCCCTTCCTCGGGGCCCCTTTGCGGGAGGAGGACAGAGAAGGAGCGGTGGGTCGGGGGGGGGTCCGGCTGGCACCGTGGGAGCTGCGTGGGGCTCCGCGGCGCTTTGTGCGCGGGGGCGAGGGTGCCGCATTGTTTGCCGGCGGTGTGAACACGCACACGCACACTCACACGCACCTCGCCCCCCCCCCCATAATACGGAAATTTCCATGTCCCGGCTGCCTTCCCCTTTTAACCTTGGTATTAATTTAGGACGGATCTTTTTAAACGGCCCTGTAACGCATTCAGACGCTGCTGGAGGTTTATCTTTTTTTTTTTTTTTCTTTTTTTTTCTTTTTTTTTTTTGTACCGTGGGTTATATTTACACCCAAAACAAAATAATTACACTTTTGTTGGAGAGAGAAAGCTGGTGATTAGACTGTGGCTCTTTGCAGCAAACCCTTTCTCAGTGGTACACCAGGACAATTTTTCACGGCTGGGTGAAATCAGACGCGGGAGGTAATGAATCCTGTGAGCTATTTAAATTTACAATTTGTAACGCAGTCACTCAGAAACGCCTATGGCCCGGCGAGGAGATGCTTGCTGGGTTTGTTTAATGTTAAAACCTGCACCGTCCCCCCTCTTACCAGGGGAAAGGAGGGGAACGCGGGGAGGAGAAGCCTCGCCCGCCCCCGAACACGCTCCCGCCGGCAGCAGCCCCGCGGAGGAGCGCGGAGCGGCGCGGAACCGCCGCCTCCCACCGCGCCCAGGCTCGGCTTCCCCGGGCCGGGCAGAGCCGCCGAGCCCAGCCCCGCTCCGCGCTCCTCCGCGTTCCTCCGCGCTTCCCGGCGTGACCGCCTCCTCCAACCAAAAATAGTTGGAAATATCAACAAAGTCGTCGGCGGAGCATCCTAACAGATAGATAATTAATTACAAAACACAGGGGGAATATGCAAACCGCGTATTACAAATTCTACAGGGCTTAACTGATTGGAAACAGATTATTATCTTGTTTGTCTTTTGTCTGTTTCACTTATCCCTCTGCCGTCTGTTGTGTTGTAAGTTGATACACTTTATTCTTGAAAGGGGATTTTTTTTTTTTATATAGTAAATTCCATCAACATCTTGTATAAGCGACGCTGCTTCTCCATGCATTACCCTGTTAAAACACAATAGGTTTATTAGTTACATATAGGCGGATATCGTGGGGCCTGAATTACCATCTGTTACCATAGGGGAATGTGGCTGATGGGGTGGGCTGGGGGGGGGTTGCCTAGGGTTTTTTTTTTCCCTCCCCTTCCCCTTGGCTTTATTTATTCCTTTACTTTCAAACGAAAAAGGGAGCCGAGCCCGGCAGCGGGGAGCGGGACCCCCCGGCATCGCCTCCCCGCCCCTGCCCCGCCGCGGCCGGGCCCGCAGGGGACAGCGGGGGGGGGGTCCCCGGCTGCGGGTACCGGCTGCAGAGCGGCATCGCGGCGGGAGAACCGGCCCGGCGGCGGGGGAACCGGCCCGGCGGCGGGGCAGGTTGAGGAAGCACCGGCCGGCCGGTAGCGAGGCCCACGGGGGGTGCAAGGCCGTGGGACCGGGCTGTGCGGGTGTGCAAGGCCGCGGGAGAGGATTGCGTGTGCGTGGGCACAAGCAAACGCGAGAGTGCCGCTCACGCACCCTTTGCTGGCACGTTACAGATTATCCATATGAACCGGATGATCCATACGATTCTCCGTACGAGCCCGTTACGGCGCTGGCACACGCACACGCCCGCCGCGTCCCCCCACGCAGCCCCACGCCGCTCCCTGCCCCGCCGGGCCGGGCCCCGCCGTTGGGGTTTGGCGGGGCTGCCCGAGCCGCCACCCGCGCCCGCGTTTCTCCGTGGAAATGAAAAGCCCGCGGTGTCTGCAAGCGGGGCTCCGCCGCCGGGACGGGCGGGCAGCGCCGCGGGGCACACGGACACGCGTGTGCGTGCATAGATGTTCGTGTATACGGGTGTGCGTACATATTTCTATCTACACACACGCGTACGGCCGTGGATGCGTATACACGTACCTCCCCGAATATATCGTTAGGTATGTATTTAAGCCGCGCCGGTTCTCCCCTCGGCCCGGGGCGGCAGGAGATGCCGGCGGCCGCGGGGAGCGGGGCCGGGAGCCCGGCCTGCCCCGGTGCTCCCGCTGCCCCCGAGCCCTGGCCCCGCTGCCCGGGCCCTTCTTCCCCCAAATTTCACCGCCCCCCCGCCCCGAGCCGCGGCGTCCCGGGGTCTGCCGGCGGGAGCGACTCGGCCGCCGGGCCGGGCCCCGCTCCGCACCGCTCCGCACCGCTCCGCACCGCTCCGCGGCTCCAAAATTCCCCAGAAAAGCCAGCGGAGCCCCCGGCGAACTTGGGCAGAGCCACGGCGTGAGCGCGGCCGCGGCCGGGCGGAGGTCCGGTCCCTCGTCCTCTTTCTTCCTTCGCCTTCGCCTGTCTTGCCCATTTCTTCGCTTTCTAATTTACTGCCTTTTTTATTTCTTTCCTTCTCTCTTCCCTTTCTTTTTTCCCCTTCTGTCTTTGTTTTCTTTCTTTTCCCTCCTCCTTCTTGGTCGCTCGCTCCGGCGCTTTTCTTTCACGCTTTCTTTTTCGTTTCCTTTCTCTTCCATTCTCGGCGTCATTTCTTGCTTTTTATTTCTTTTTCCCGTTCACTTTTCTTCTTCCCTTCTTTTTTCCTTCATTTTTCCCGTCTTCTTTCTTGCCTTCTTTATTTTTATTTAATTTTTCTTTCGTTCATCTATTCCTTCTTTCTTTCCTTCTTTTTCCTTCTCTTATTTTTTCTTCGTTTTTCTTTCGTTTTTCCTTCTGTCTCTCCTTCTTTCCTTCCTTCTTTTCGTTTCCGTTAATTTATTTTTCTTCACTCTCTCCCTTGCTCTCTCTCTTTTCCGTTCTCCTTCTCGATCTCTTTTTTTCCGGACACGTTTTCTCTCTTTCCTTCTGTGTTTTTCCTCTCTTTATTTCCTTTTTCTTTCTCTCTCTTTTTTCCTAGTCTCTTCTCTCTGTATTTTCTTATTTCGATTCTGGCTCTTTACACAAACACTCCCACGCAAGGGCACACACAAAACCGCCTCCACTTCCCCGCCGATGCCCTTGTGCGGCGGCGGGGTTTGGGGTTTTTTTTGCCGCTATCGGGAGCGTTTCCGCGCCCCGGTGCGGAGCCGGCGGCGGGATGCTCCGCGGCGGCGGGATGCTCCGCGGCTGCCGGGCCGGAGCGGGCTTTGGCCGAGCCCTTCTCCCCCGGAGCGGGGAAAAAAACCCCAAAAAATAGTTATAAATGCAGAGGTTTTGGCTGGAGAAACGGACGGGGAAGGGGAGGGGGGGGGCCGGCCTTCACCTGCCCTGCTGCCTTCCTCCTCCTCCCCGCACGGCCGGACCCCAGGGCCGCCCCGTCCCCTTCCCAAATCCCGGGGAAACGGAGGGAGAGGCGGCGGGGCCGCCCCACACACCGACCCCGCCGCTCCGGCTGGGAGCTCCGGGCTAGGGCAGCGGCCCCCCGGCCCCGGGCAGAACCCCCCCCCAGAACCCCCCCATAACCCCCAAGCGCCGGGTCCAATCCCGCACTCCGTCCCCTCCCGCACGGCCAGCCGGCGATTTACAGCTCCGCCGCACCTGGAATTAAAGAGAAAAAACAGTGTCCGAGGGGGCAGCGCCCGCCGCCGCCCCCCCCCGGGCCGCCCCCTGCCCCCTTTCCCCCCGGGGCTTGCCAGCGAGTTACGCGGAGCGGGGAAGGGGCGGGAAGGCGGCGGGCCCGTGGGACAAAGGCCGAGGGTGGCGGGGGGGTGGGGGGGGTGGCCGGGGGGGGGCCCGCATACCTCCGCGCAGCGCGCTGCCAGGGGAACTTTTCATCCCGCCACGCTGCGCGGAGGAGCCGGCTCTCCCCGCGGGCCGGGCCCCCTCCCCCTCCCCACCACCCCCCCAATCCACCCCCCCCCCCTCTTTTTCCCGCTTGTTGCTCTTCCAGACAAAAGCATCTCTCCCTTTTCTGCACAAAAAAACCCCCCAAAACCCAAACGAAACCCCAAAAAACAACCCCCAAACCAGGTGATGCTCTCCCCCCAGCCCAACTCGGGACCCCCCCCAAACCCTCCCCGAGCATCCCTTGAAAAGAAATACATAAAAATAAGCGGCGAATTGGCGGGAAAGCAGGGCTGTGGCAGCGTGGCCCCCCCGGCCCCCCAGCCAGGTGCATACTCACTTCGCGGCACAGGTACAAGCCACCCTCAACAATAGAGGCGCGTTGTTTTTTTCCCTCTGTGCCAAGCACAAGGCAGGAGCCAATTTAGATATGCTATAAATTAAGAGGTTGCCATGGTTACCGCCCTCCCATTGGCCGCCGCCGGGGCGACGCGGGCCCCTACGTCACCAAATCTGAATAAGGATGCGCGAATTACTAAGGCGGGGGACAAAGCTGGCGATGGGGACAGCATGAGAGTGGCGGCGCGGCGGCGGCGGAGCACAGCGAGGCACCGGGGCTGCCGGCTGCAGGGGGGGGGTTCATGCACCCCTCCCGCCGCGCCCGCTGCCGCAGAGCCCGCCAGCAGCGCGGCCGCCGCTCCGCCGGCTCCCGGGGCGCTCCGGAGGGACCGGGGGGGGGATTTGGTTGTTGGGGGTTTTATTATCATCATCATTATTATTATTATTATTTCTCGGGGGTGGTTTGGATTTTTTTTATTATTTTTTTTTTTAGGGGGGGGGGCATCGTTTTTTCCCTCCCGCCGCCGAGGCTCTGGAGAGAAGAGGGGGAAGAACTTGACAGCCGCTCCGCTCCCCTCCCCTGAATTTTTCGTTATTCCCTCTTCTATTTTTTTTTTAAATTTTTATATTTTTTTTTTCTTGTTGTTATTATTTTTTCCTGCATTTTTGAGCCGCCGCCGTGTGCCGGCGCGGGGCTGACTTCTCGTTTGCGCGTCTCCATCCCCCGGCGGAGGTTATGATGGTGCATTGTGCGGGCTGCGAGAGGCCGATTTTGGACCGGTTCCTGCTGAACGTCTTGGACAGGGCATGGCACATCAAATGCGTCCAGTGCTGCGAGTGCAAGTGCAACCTGACCGAGAAATGCTTCTCCAGGGAAGGCAAACTCTACTGCAAAAATGACTTTTTCAGGTGAGTCGTCCCCCCCACACACACACACCCCGCCAACGGGGACGAGAGGGTGCGGAGGTTCACACCGCGCCCGGCCCCCGGTTCCTCCCTGGGGTCTCCCCCGGAGCTTTGGGGGGAGCTTGGGGGGGCTACCCGCTTCCCCGCCCATCCCTCTCTGCCGGGGATCCGCACCGAGCTTGCCCCACCGCTCCGGCGGGGAAGCAGCCCCCCGGGCCGGGAGAGCCTCGGGGGGGGGGGGCCGGCGGCTGCGCTACGGCCGCTGCTGCAGTCTGAGGTGGGGACGGCGAGGCTGTGCCCCCCCTGGCCCCCCCCTCCCCCCCCCCCCAGTCTCCCCATGACCTTGCCTCCACCAGCACCGGGCCCCGCTCCGCCGGTGCCGCCGCCCGCCCCGTCGCGGCAGGCCCCGGTGGGCATCGCGGCTGCAGCCGTGTGTCCCCCGCTCCGGGGCCCGGCCTGGCGCTCCTCGCCCCGCTCCCGGGACCGCAGGCCCCGGTGAAGACGATGGCCAAAACCTCCCTTCCCCACCCCCCCCCGCCCCGGCGGGGCCCCGCGCTCCGCCGCTCCTTAAACGCCCCTAATGACTGCGATAAGGTGCCGATGAGGAAATTAGGGGCCGGGATGGGAAGGGGGGGCGATGACTTATGACTCCTAATGCTCTCACTACATCAACGTCACGGGGAGCAGCGAGGGAGGCAGAAGTTGTGCCGCGACCGGAGGGGAAAAAGGGGGGACCCTGCGTGGGCACCCCGAGGCCTGGCAGCCCCCGGGGACTCGGCAGCGGCAGCCCCCGGCTCCCGGGTTTTGGGGGCATTTTTTGTGTGGGGGGTTTGTTTGTTTTGAGTTTGAGGGGTTTTGGGTTTGGGGGGCTTTTTGCTTGGTTGGGGTTTTGGTGGGGTTTTTGTTTTGGTTTGGGGGGGTTTTTTGTTTGGTTTTTTGGTTTTTTTTTCCTTGGGGAGATCGTTTCCAGCCGATTCGGATTCCCTGGAATATTTAAAAAAAAAAAAAAAAAAGGCATCTCCAGGGGAAAAAACTGCTCTACCTCCAGCGACGGGAAGGAAAATCGGAAATTTCCAAAGCGCTGTTCCCGACCAGGAAAAATCCCCCCCGGGAGAGCGGGACGGTGCCGGTGCCGGCGCCGGGCTGGGGACCCCGGGAAGCTTCGGGGAGCGGAGCTCCCTCCTCCTCCGCCCGTTGTTGTTCTGGGTGCGCGGTGCCCCCCGCACCCACCGCTCCCTTTTTCCGTCGCTCTGGCCGTAATTAGTCCCGTTTTCCCCCCAGGATTTTCAGGCCGGCGCCGGGCGGAGCCCAGCCCCCCCGTTCCCCGCCCGGGAGGCACTGGCTGAAACGAACCCCCCCGCGGAGCGCGGAGGGGAACCCCCGCCGCCCTCCCCTCCCCTCCGGCCCTTCTGGGGCCAAATCCTGTCGAGGATGCTCGTGTGTGTGTGTGTCCCCGGGTGGGGACACCCTAAACCCGAGCTCTCTCCGCAGCCCACCCTGCGCCTGCCAGCGGGGCTGCGCGGGGATGAAGGCTCTCCTCCTCCTCGCCCCAAAGGGGCAGGGGGTGCGAATCGCCTGCTCCCCCAAATCTCCCAGCGAGAAATGCTGGAGGATCGGGCTCCCGCCGTGGGATTTTGAGGAGGGGGGGATCGGTATAAACGCTCCCCCCCTCCCCAGCCCATCGCTGCCGGGGCTCCCAGCTCTTGCTTTTCTCCCCCTCTCCAGGAGGTTTGGTACCAAATGCGCCGGCTGCTCCCAAGGGATCTCTCCCAGCGACCTCGTCCGGAAAGCCCGGAATAAAGTCTTTCACCTGAACTGTTTCACCTGCATGGTCTGCAACAAGCAGCTCTCCACGGGCGAGGAACTCTATATCATAGACGAAAACAAATTTGTTTGCAAAGAGGATTATTTGAACTCTCCCAGTTTGAAGGAAGGCAGCCTCAACTCAGGTACGAGCGGCTCAGCCCGCCGCATCGCCCGGGATCGCATCCCTGCCGCTCGTACAGGCAGGAACAGGCAGCGCCCGACTGCTCCGGGCAGCCGCCGTGGTGCTGCCGGTACCTCCCGCGGGGCCGGGAAGGAGGTTTGGCTTTGTGGGGTGAGGGGCTGCACCTCGCAGCCAGCCCGACCCCCCGTTAATCCGCGGGGGGGGGAGGGAGAGATTTGGGGTGAAAGCCTTCAAACCGGGAGGAAGGCTCTGTCACACACACACACACCCCCCATGCGGGACACGGACATGCGTGGGACGAGCGGTGGCCGAGGTGCAGCCCCGCAGCATCACTTCCCCCCCCCCCAGTCCCCCCCCCGCTCCTGCCCCGCACACGGCCCCTACGGCAGCAGGGATGTGGGGCGGTGGGGAACCAGGACACCCCCCCACACCCAGCCAGGCCTGGCCCCGGAGCCCCCCACGCCCCGGAGCCCCCCCTTGCGAGTGTGCCCGGTCCCCCCGCGCCGCGGGCCTGATCCTTCGCCTCCTTTCACCCAGAGGCAAAGCTCCCATTTGACTTCCTTGGAAGCTGTCTCTGCGTCAGGACAGCAGGATCAGGCCCACTCCTGCTGTCCCAGCCATGCCAGGCGCCTGTGCTCACCCCCTTCCGTGGGCTCTCTCTCCGTCCAGCACCCGGGGCCGGATCCTGCCACGCCAGTCAGTGGGGCCGCTGCTGTGAGCGAGGCGAGTAGAGCTTGGCCTTGGGGGCGGGTGCTGGCGTCAGGGTCCCCGAGGGGGGGGCGGCTGGGGGTGGGGGGTGAGCCAGGCTCAAGGCAGTGACTGGAGACCCCCCCAGACCCTGACAGGGACTGGTTGCATTTTTCCCAGCGGTGCATCCCGCTTCCCGGTGTGAAAGGTGCAGCGGGGGAGAGGGGGAGCACCGGGGGCTGTGGTGGGCCTGGGGGATCGCCCCCTCCCCAGCTCCCCCCCAGCCGGCACGACACGGTGCACAGGGCCGGATCGGGCGGCGCTTGCCTGGAGCTCTTCGTGATGTTGGGGGATGATGCTTTAGGGGTACCAGGGGGGCAGAGGCGATCTGCACCCCTTGCTGCTCTCCAGCACCCCCCAATCCCTCTCCTGGAAAGCAGCCGGGCCAGGTGGGCTGGGGAGGGCAGAGGAGAGGGGGGTTGATGTCTCCCCTAAGTCATCCGCCCCCCCCCCCTTTCCTCTCTGGGTCTCCTTTACAGTGTCCTCATGTACAGACAGGAGTTTGTCCCCGGATCTCCAGGACCCCATGCAGGACGACACCAAGGAGACGGACAACTCGACCTCCTCGGACAAGGAGACCACCAACAACGAGAACGAGGAGCAGAACTCGGGCACCAAGCGGAGGGGGCCCCGCACCACCATTAAAGCCAAGCAGCTGGAGACCCTCAAAGCTGCCTTCGCCGCCACCCCCAAACCCACCCGCCACATCCGAGAGCAGCTGGCCCAGGAGACCGGCCTCAACATGAGAGTCATCCAGGTAGGGCAGCCCCAGCCCACTGCCCCAGCTCGCCCCCCTGCCCTGCCGTAGCCCTCCCCACCTGACAGCGTGATGTCATGGGGCTGGCCAGTGACGTCGTTCCCGCCGCAGACGGAGGTTCCTGTGACATCAGAGCTTCACGGGGCGATTTCCTCTCGCAGAGAGCAGAGACAGGGAAAGGATCCACATGGGGAGGGAAGGAGAAGGGGTGCTGGTGGGAGCCCAGGTAGCGCAAGGCCGTGACGGTCTCTCCCAGGTGCTGGGAAGGGGTTGGGATGCGGAGGTTGGTCCCACGAGCTGGGAAAACGGGGACAGGCAAACCCCATCCATCCCCTGCCAGCATCACCCCAGGCCCAGCCCTGCACCCACCCCACGCTCCCGTGGGTTAGCAGGGATCCCCCACCCTGTGCTTTAATACACTGATCCCATGGGAAGAGATGAAAACCAGCCCCGAAACATGAGCTGGCTGGGCTCCTCCGCTGCCTCGCCGGCTTGGCTTCCCCCGGGGGCTGAGCAGGATCCCCCGGCGTGCCGGGGAGATGGACGCTCCGGCCTTGTGAAAGCAAGGAGAAGCCATTGTGCTCTGCAGGCAGCCTGGCACTTTCTTACCACACTGCCCCCGTGAAGAAAATCCCTGCGGAAATGTAGGGATTAATGGGATTTAATAGAGGCATTAATAGGGGAGGACTCTCCAGCTTTGCCGGTAGCGGAGCTGTGAGTCCCAGCTCCCGGCAGAGGGGAGCAGAAGTCCCAGGAGGAGTGTGATGTGCTCGTTCCCCCAAGCTGCCCCATCCCCAGGGGACACAGGGGGGGAGTAGGGCCGTAATCCAGACACCCCACCAGGCTGGGGGAAAGGCGTGCGTGGGCCGAGGCCGTGCGGTTTGGATGAGGCGATGCCCCACAGAGAGGCAGCCGCGTCTTCCCCTTCCCTTTTATCTCCATCCTCACTGGCTGGCTTTCTTCTGACTCCCTGCCCGTCGCAGCAGGTGCTCGTCTCCCCGCTCCCCACTTTCCGCCTACTTCTGCCACGATCCGGAGTTCCTCCCGACCTTTTCCTTCCCTCTTTTCCTCCCTTCTTTCCCCCCCTATATGGGAAAATTCTTCTTCCCACATCCTCCGGCTGCCTTCTCCCTTGCAGGGACAGATAGGCTGAGGATGTGCACAAGGGGGTGCAGCCAGGGGGCCAGGATTTTAATAAACCTTTTTATTTCGTGTGTCCGTGTCCCCCCCCCTCCATGCACCTTTTGGGGCTATTCGCAGCAGGATGGGGGGGGAGCATTAAATACCACCCAGAGCTGGGAAAACCCATCCCCTCCCAGGCAGGCGCAAGATTTCCATCCCTTTCCCCGGCCACCCCGGGCCACACTTGGGGTGGGGTGGTGGGGGTGTGTGCCCCAGACCCAGAGAGGTCCCTGGTATCCCCATCCCCGGTGGGTGCTGACGCCGGCCCGGCTGCAGGTCTGGTTCCAGAACCGCCGGTCCAAGGAGCGGCGGATGAAGCAGCTGAGCGCGCTGGGCGCCCGCCGGCACGCCTTCTTCCGCAGCCCACGCAGGATGCGGCCCCTCGGCGGCCGCCTCGACGAGTCCGAGATGCTCGGCTCGACGCCCTACACGTACTACGGAGGTGAGGGACCGTCCGCGGGGGCCCTGCCCCGTCCCCCCCCCCGCCCCTTCCCTCCCTCTTCCCCTTTCCCTTTGTTCCTCCCCTGTCCCGCTTCTCCCCGGGTTTTTCCCTTCCCCTGCCACCCCCCTTTCCCTCCTTTCCTCCTCCTCCCGTTCCCCCCCCCCTCCCGCGGGGAGCGGAGCCGCCCGGGGCCCCGAAGGGACGGTGAGGGGGACGCGCCCGCGGCCACCGCAGCATCCCGGCCGGCCCCACGCACTCCAAGGCACCTGTGCATGCACACCCCCGCGCGCGCGCACCCACGCAGAGGCAGCTGGGCACACCCACGCGTGTGCACTCCCCCGGCTGTGCAACGCGCACACCAGCCCACGGATGCGCATCCCCGCGCACACACGCGTGCTCACATCACCGTATGCACGCACGTCCACGCACAGGCAGACACGTCCACGCACACTCACACCCACGCCCCCCCCCACCCCGGGCCGGGCATTGTGGCGGGGCGGCGGCCCCTCGCCCGCGAACAAAGCCCCAGCTGCGGGGCTTTTGTGCCCCTTTCAGGCCCCGTTTGTTCCAATTACCGCCCGGGCCCGCAGCATATGGAAGGTCACTGCCGCCGGGCCGGCCCCCCGCCGCCCCGACGGGACGGGATGGGCGCAGCGGGGCGGCCCCGCCGCCTCCCCGCTCCCCCCCGCTCCGTGCAGGACCCCCCCCTCCCTGAGCTGCATTTTCAAAGCCTCCCCTCTGACGAGGGGCTTTCCAGGCACCCCTTGCTGCCCTGCAGTTAGTTTCCAGATCCCTTCCAGGCTGCTAAACATACATATAATTTCCCCATTATATATTTTTTTTCCCCATTTTATATATTTTTTCCCCCATTATATTTTTCCCCATTCCCTTTACATAATTTTTTCCCCCATTCCCTTTACATATATTTTTTCCCCCATTCCCTTTATATGTATTTTTTTCCCCATTCCCTTTATATATACATTTCCCCATTCCCTTTATATATATATATTTCCCCCCCCCCATTAACTAAGCGTTAAAGTGAGCCCACTCTCCCCTCCCTAGCCACTCCAGCGCTGGGCTCCTTGCCCTCCTGTATCCCCTTCCCTCCCTCCAGGCCAGGCAGGGAGAGGGCGATGAGCGCTGCAGCCCTTAGGACGGGCTTATTTCCCTCTCTGGGCTCAAATTTGCGGCTGGCTTTTTGGGCCCCGCACCCCAGGAGCCAGCAGAGTTATTTCAGAGGGGGCGGCCACGCTGGTCCAGGGGGGAGGACAGGGCTGGGTATGGGGCACGGTGGGATTTTGGAAGGTTTTTGGCTGCGGGGGACCAGCTCCATCCTTTTCTCCCAGCTCCATCCTTCTCTCCCACCTCCCACAGATTACCAAGGTGACTACTACGGACCGGGAGGCAACTATGACTTTTTCCCTCACGGGCCGCCCTCCCAAGCCCAGTCCCCGGCCGACTCCAGCTACCTTCAGAACTCAGGACCCGGCTCCACACCCCTGGGACCCTTGGAGCCCCCCCTAAGCGGACACCACTCCTCAGAAAACCAAAGGTACACGGATATGATCTCGCATCCCGACACCCCCAGCCCTGAGCCGGGGATGACCGGTTCGCTGCACCCCATCCCGGGGGAGGTCTTCAGCGGGGGGCCCAGCCCACCCTTCTCCATGTCCAGCAATAGCGGCTACAGCGGGGCTCTCTCGCACCCCAACCCGGAGCTCAGCGAGGCGGCGGTGTGGTAGGCCTGGCGCGGGCACGCGTGCGTGTGTGGAGGGGGAAAACACCCCCACGTTCCCCCAGCCCACGCGTGTCCCCCCTCCCCGCCCCGGACCAGGGCGCATTATGTCACCGTCGCCGGATAAAGACCCCCCTCTCCGATGCCAAAATGCATCCCTGCATCCCCCCGCCCTCCCCATCACTGCAGAACTGCCCCCCCCCCGGGACCTTGGGGCCACCCCGCTACCTCCCCCTCCCAGCACCTTCCCCCCAACACTGGGGGGGGGGCAATGAATGGTGCCCAGCCCCGAAGAACGCCCCCTCCCGCCGGCGTCGGGACCACCGCCTCTCGGACCAAAGCTGAACTCGCCTGGACACAGGTCCCACTGCCCCGGCGGCACCTGGGGAGGGGGGGCTGGGGCAGGGCTCCCCCCTCCCCCCCTGCTAATTAGCATCCTTTTTAATTATCCCCTACCACCTCATGGGGGGGAAATGGGGAATAGCAGGAATAACCCCCCCGGCCCCTCCTCTGCTCTTGTTTTTGTTGTTCCCATTTTATCCCCAAGGAGAAGGTGGGTTTGGACCCGGTTTTTGGTGATGGGTAGCGGGGGGGGAGGTGGGGGGGGGCCGGGCCCGGGGCTGCCCCAGTGACTGGCTGAGATTGGGCTCCCACATGGTGGAAAAGACACCAGAAAGAGGCAGAAACTGGAAAAATACAACAAAAAAAACCCCAATAAACAAGAAAAACCCAAAACCCTGGAACAAAACCAACCCAACCACCACAACAGCAGAAATTAAACTCGAGCCTCGACGCCGAGTCCCACCCCAACGTTTCCTGGAGGCTCCGCCAATTTAAGGATGTATTATAGTTTTTGCTTCTAGTTTCTTTATTTTGTATAAAGGAGAAACAAATAAAGTATGTTTTTGTGTTTACTGATTATTTATTGTACTTTAGTCATCGGAGGCTCCGAATTTTTCTATTTTGAAGGCAGGGAGGGGGTGGCGCTGGGGAGGGGGGCAAGAGGATAGAGGGGGGGGAGAAAAAGGAAGAAGGATGGAAAAGGAAAGAAAAAAAGTTGTTTTCTGAAAGCGTCGTGGGTTTCCTGTCCCCGCTGCCTCTTGCGGAGGCTGTTAGTGTGAATGGCTCTTGTTGTTCAATGTGAATAAAAAACCTTTTAGTTACCTACTGTTCGGTCACCTGGTCCCTTTCATTTTATTTTATTTATTTTTTTTTTTTTAAGACAAGACCACGAGAGATGCTGGCTGGGCTGCCCTGCTCCCCCACCGTCCCCCAGCCCTGCGCGGGGTCTGGAGGAGCAGTCCCCATCGGTCCCCTGGGTGGGACGGGTGCCGTCGCCCCTGTACAAGGTGATGCTGCTGCATCACCCACCCGGTACCCCAGGCCTCCCCACTCCCCCCAGCTCTCCGGCACCGGGGGGGGCACATTGCCCAGCTCAGCGCTTTCCCCCACAGCAGAGAGCCCGGTGCATAATTTCTTTCTCCTTACGGGGGGAGGTACTGTGTGTACCCCCCAAGACCCCCCCCACCAGGGCACCCCAGAGGCACCCGCAGCCCTGCTGGCAGAGCATCCCCATGGGGGAGCCGCCGGAGTGCCGAGGGGTCAGCAGGGCTGCTGGAGGGGGACACCGGGGGGGGAACACCAAGGGGAGGGGGGTCTGGGAACGCCATCAGCAGCTTTTGCCCCATCTGCCCCAGGGGGGCACGGAGGGCAGGCAGGAGGAGGGTATCCTCCCCCAGCACCCCAGTCTGCTCCCCTTCCTCTCCTGCTTTCCCACTCTTGTTTTCTGAGATACAAAAATAAATAAAGTCCAAGGCAGGCTGCAGCTCTGAACTAATATTTAAAATGCAAAATCATGGCAGAGTTTCCCCCCCTCCTTGTCTTGCAGTAAAAAGATATAAACAGAATAAATTACCTTCCCTCACTGGCTTACGAGAGTCCCTCTCTCCTGACCTGAATTTTAAGTCCTGGCTTGGCTCTAACACGGAGCACCAATGATTTATGAAAAGCCAGCCACTTCTCTGCATATTTTCTCTGTTCAGCCAAGTGGTGGAATTTATCCTTCCTATACCATTACCAGCATTAATAACAAGGTGGCAAACGAGCCAGGCCGAGCCCCAAGGGATCCCTCAGCCAGGAGCTGGGGCCATCACAAAGACATCGGACTGTTATCACCCACCAAGCAAAGCACCTTCTCCCCTTTTAACAGGTGGGGAAACTGAGGCAGGAGTGCAGCCGGCTGCTCCCTTCTGCTCCACCCCTTCCAGGCTGTCAGTGTTTTCAGGTAACGGGTGCTTTTTATAAAGACAGGGCAAAGTGTTGTTAAATAACTCCCTCCCAGCATCATTTTGAGGATTATAAAACGGAGCACAAGGTCATTCACTGGGTGAACGCTGACTGCTGTTATTATTATTATTATTATCATTATTATACCCAAGGCATACACCTGAGGGCTGTTCGCAGGCTGCTGGGGCACCCCAGCTCTGGGACCCAGTGGGGGAACAGGCTGCAGGAGGGATTTTGGATGATGCTGGCATGCTCCAAGCTGCCACCTCGTGTGCAGGGGGCCGGGGGGCTCTGTGCAGGAGGACGAGGCTCAGCGGGAGCAGCCATCCGAGCAGGGACCCGCTGGCACGGAGGAGCTTTACCGGTTGGGCCCCGCAGCTCAGAGCTGGGTGTAGGAGCCAAACCTTCCCCCAGGTAAACTGGCCGGGGGCTACTGCTGCCCTGGGCTTGCCCATCCCGGCAAACACCCACCTGCGGCTTGGCACCAGCAGAAGGGACCTGATGGCTGGGGAGAGCACGGTGTCAGGCAAAGGGCCGGATCCCGGCCACAGGACACGGAGCTGGCCTTGCAGGGAGCAGCCGGGTTCAGCCCGTTGGTTATCTCAGCCCTTAACCACAGCCAGGGCTGGGGTTCCCATTGCAACCAGGGTCGGGGTACAGCACCACAACTGAGATGGGGGTCCCCATCACAGCCAGGGTCCCCACTGCAGCCAGGGTCAGAGTATGGCATCACAACCAAGACGGGGGTCCCCATCACAGCCAGAGTCCCCATCAGCCCAGCAGTCCCAGAAAGGAACCAGCACCCAGGGTTCACGCCTGCCTCCAGCTGCAGGGTGACCACGGGTGACACCCCCCCCCCCCAGCTGGGGCTATGCCACCCCCAGCAGGGTGTCCCCCAGGTCACCTGCACCCCCACGTCCCTGCCAGGGACATCCAAAGCCCAAGCGCTCCCTTGTCAAGGCAAGGAGGGGGCAAAGCTCCCCGTTGGGGTGCTGAGGGTAGTCACCCTAAACCCCACGGTCATGCCCGTGTCACCACCAGCAATAACCCTCCCGTGGGACTGTGCTGGGGAAACACCACCGCAACTCCTGGCTCCCCCCGGGCCCCGGCAGAGCAGCAGCAGTCCTGGGAAGAAACTCCTTTTCGAAAGCTGTTGGGCAAACATCAATGCTATTTTTTTTTTCTGACCTTTTTCCCTTTTTTGGGGGGAAGGGGAAGGTCTGCAGAAGGTGGAAAGTAATCAGGTTTTGGACCTGGGATAAAAAATGGCTGGAGTAGGTTGGGCTGACTCCTTATAATTAATAGTGTGCCTCGTGATAGGATTCTCCAGCCTTCGGTGCTGCCTGGAAACACCTTTTTACATAAGCTATTGCTCACGATGGAGTGGCAGAGTTTTGATTTATGGGGTTTTGGCCTCCAAGAAGCACCTGGGGAGCTGGCCTGGCCGGTGGGAGGTATCGGGGGGAGAGGGGAAAAGGGCCGAGGGCAGGGAGGGTGTTTCTGGGGGGCTGGCAGCCGGGTCCCGAGGCAGGCACCCGGCCAGGGGAAAGGGCTTTGTGGGGGATGCCTGTGATCCGGGGTCTGAGATAGTCCTGGGGCTGAGCCCTCTCTGCTCCGAAGGGGAGGAGGAGGTTGAAAAGGGTTTTGGGGCAGGAGAAGGCTTGTCTCCCTGCCCGACATCACTAGGTGATGCTTGGGGCATGGGCTCAGCTGGGGAACCGGGGAGCAGTCGGGGTTGGGGAGCCCCGGTGGGAGCAAGACCCCACATTGCCTGGGGATGGGAGGAAGGAGGGGGGGAGAAATGTTGTTGGGGAGACACAAAAAACCCTGGGAGGTGCAAGAGCAAAGGGCTAAAAGCAAATGCAGCACTAGAGAGTGGGAATGGGGGAGAGCAGGAAAGCCTGGAGGAAAGGGGTGAATGGGAAAAAGAGTGGGATGGGGGAAAAAGGGGGATCAAGGGGGCTCCGGGATGGGGTACACACACACACACACACACACACACATTGGTGCACCTTGGAGCCCGCGGGTGTTAAACAGAGCCGGGGAGCTCTGCCAATAAATCACCGTAACAAGCAGGTCCGTGTGTGTTGTTCTCTTCTGACCGCAGACAGCGCGGCAGGAATAGGAGAAGATTGTAATAATTAATAATCATTAGAATAATAATGTATAAAGACAGTAGCAAAGTAATTAGTCAGAGAGGGAGCGCTTGCTAATTGAGGCGGGGAGCTGCAGTCCAAACAGCCTGGGGAGGAGCAGGGGAGGGAGGGGAGGGAGGACCGAGGGTTGGGGGACACGGAGGAGGATGCCCGGCACGTCCATGGGGCAGAGCAGGACATGTGTACCCCAGTCCTGCCCTTGGACAGGCAGGGGAAGGACAGGCAGAGCCCCAGCTCCATCCCTGCCTCCAGTGTGAGTCCCGGTCTCGTCCGCCCTGCGTGCCTCAGTTTCCCCATCCCTACATGGATGCTGCGTGCTGGGGCAGAGGCTGTGGGAGCAGTCCGGCCTCACGTCCGCCAGGCAACAGGGCTTTATTTTGGTTATTTTGGAGGAAAGCAAGCAGAGGGTGCTGCAGGGCAGAGGCAGGGGTGGGCATCACTCCAGCCCCAGCTGGCTCTTCAGGGCCCGCAGCTGGGCTGCCTGGATGCTGCCGCCCCCGCACACCACCACCACCACGGAGGCCAGCGGGGTCCGCAGCCGCCCCTCGCACTGCAGCCGCTGCAGCCGCCCCGTGTAGAGCAGGGCCAGGGCGGCCCCGCACGCCGGCTGCACCAGCATCCTCTCGTCGTCTGCGGGGACAAGAGCGGGGGGACACCCTGAGCCGCCTGCCCACCCCGTCCCCATCAGCCCCCTGTGGAGCCAGGGTCCCCCCAGCACCCTGACTCCAGCCTGTCCCAGGACCCAGTGGTGTCCCTGTCACCCCTGCCATGCCCGGCTGGCCCCTGCTCACCCAGGAACTGCTCCACGGCTCGCACAGCCTCCGTGTCCTCCACCACCTGGGAGATGACTTGGCACTCCCGGGCACACTCCAGCGCCCGCGCCGCCACCGTCTTGGCTCCCAGGCACTTGGCCACGCTGGGACAGGAGGGGAAGGAGGCGGTCAGGGTGGTCCCGGGACGCTTCGGTGAGCTGGGCTGAGACCCACCAACTCGTTGCACGCATGGCCGCTCCCACGAAGCCTGGCTCACCTGGTGATGTCAGGCAGGGAGACGAGCCGGCCGGCTGCCAGCGCCGCGTGGAAGCTGTGGGCCCCCCAGGTCTCAGCGGCGACGATGGGGATGTCCTGCCAGCCCACCTGGTGCAGGCCGGCCACGACGCCCGCCAGCAGCCCCCCGCCGCCCACCGCCAGCAGGATGGCGTCCGGTTTGGTCTCCAGCGAGTCCTTCAGCTCCCGGACCAGGCTGGCGTGACCCTGCCTGCGGGGTGAGGGGGGGGACACGGGGGACAGAGGATGCAGCCTGGGGACATCCTGAGCCAACCCAGACCTCAGGGCAGGGGAGGCAGGAGCTGAGCCCTGGCAGCACTCACCACACTGCGGGGTGGTCAAAGGGGTGGATGCTGACCCAGCCCTCGGTCTGTGCCAGCTCCAGGGCTCTCCTGTTGGCTTCATCCCACACCTGGGGGGGGGACAACAGGGGCTCAGCGGGGCCGCATCCAGCCCTCATGCCCCAGAGATCGGTCCCTTGTCACCGCAGGGCTGGGGGACACCAGAAACCCACGCAGGGCGCTGGGCTGAGGTGGGTGACCCTGCCGCAATGCCGGGGTGCAGGTGATGCAGGAGGGGGAAACTTCGGGATGGGGTTTGCCATGCACATCCCTGGCATCGCAGAGCAGGCTGAGCTCAGGCTCAGCCCCCTCTGCTCCCTCCCAGACCCCAGTTTTAGGGGGCTGACCGCGGGGGTACCTGGCCGGAGACCTCCACCTCCGCCCCCAGCTCCTCCAGCTTGCGTATGGTGGCGGGGCTGGTGGTGCTGGGGACCACGACGGTGACCGGCAACCCAAGCTTCTTGGCTGCGTACGCTGCCGCCAGACCCGCGCTCCCCCCTGCGGAAAGCGGGGGTCAGGCAGGGCTTGGGCCCCCCCTGCACCCTCCATATCACTCGTGAGCATCCCCCCACAGCTCCCCCCTTGCCCCAGCTCAGGGCCCAGTTACCTGAGGAGCAAACGAAGCGGCAGCAGCCCTTCTTGGCAGCCTGAAAGGCAGGAAGGAAGGAGGGAAGGGGACGGCTGTGTCCCCCTGCCGTGCCCCCTGTAAGGGCATGAGCAGCACCCTGCCCACGCCGTGCCCACGCTCACCTCCTGGCAGAGGTGGCCGATGCCCCGGATCTTGAAGGAGCCCATGGGCTGGACGTTTTCCAGCTTCATGTAGACCTTAGTGCCTGCCGCCCTGGACAGGGGCAGGCTCTCCAGGACGGGCGAGACGATGTGGAAGGGCTTCTCGCCCCCGCTGGGCTGGGCTGCCATGGCCCCAGCGATGGATGCTCTGCCAGGGAGAGGGGGGGGAGGCACCGGCTGCTCCCTGTGAGGTCCCCCCCCGCAGCCCCGCTGCCCTCCCCGGGCTTGGTATGGGGTACAGGAGCCCCTCAGGAGGGACAAGGCTGTCCCCAGTGTCCCCTCCTGGCTCCGGGATGCAGCAGCACCGAGCCCTGGGGTGCAGCGATGCGTCCTCCCTGCCAGAGCCCCAGGACAAGCTGGGCCACCCCCTCCTCCAGCATTCTGGTCCCCAAGCCCCCTGTGTCCCCAAGTGCCCCCCGCACGCCCTGTCCCCTAACTCAGCCGGGGCCACCCCACAGTGGGGATTACCTGGTGTCCTGGAGGGCCTCGCTGCATGTCCCCAGCTCCTCGCCCACAGCCAAGTTTGGGGGACGGAGGAGGGAGAGGTGATGTCGGAGGGGCCGTGCCAGTGTCCCCAAGTCCCCGTGTCCAGCCATGCAGCAGGGCAAGGGGCAGGGGTTAAACATTGCCCTGGCCCCGGCTGTTTGCTCAGCACCGGGCGGGTTTTTCCAACCACGGGGCTGGATCCGTGCCGAAAGCGCCCAGCCGTGGCCCGGGCACGGTGCCGGGTGCCCTGAGCGGGGACAGCCATGTGCAGCTCCGGCAGCCAAATCCCAGCGTCCTTCGCATGCCCAGGAGATGGGATGTGGGCACCCAGGAGACGGGGGGGGGAGGAATAGGAGAGGCAGCTCCCAAATGGCTTTGGGGGTCCCCAAGGGTTTGCCCCCACCAGCTGGGCACAAGCACCGGCTCTTCTTGGGTCCAGCCAGAAACACGTCCCAGTGGATTTGAGGACTTTGCCCATTTGACCCAGACCTCCGGTAGAGTGAGGGCAGCCTGTGTGCCCCAAATCCCTGGCAAACAGCCGAGACACCCCCCATCGCCTCCAAACAAGCCATCACACTTCTATGCCCACCCTGCCAAGCCCCACCACCCCGGGGCAGCCCCGGGCCCGCCTCCGAGCCACACGTCCCCAGGGGGGCTCAGCCCTGCCAGCTAGGTAAGATGCCCGGGATGAGCCATCCCCCCCGAGCTCCGGCTGGCCAAGCCAGGCACCCTGCGGGCAGGAGGGGTCTGGGGGGGGGGGACGGTCCCCACACACCTCGCAAAGGTGCCCCAGGACCATCCCCTGGAGAGGGGGCTGCCCAGAGGGACCCAGGCAGAGCCTGGCTGAGACCCGAGGTCCAGCAGCCCCCCAGGCAAAGCAGGCAGAGCCCCGCCACTGCTTTCCCCCAGGACAGCCTGGGACCCCTTCTTGTCACCCAGCCCTGGTGACACTCCCCAGGGTGAGGGTCCCCCCAGCACGTGCCCTACCTCTGCGCCAAGGGGCTGGCTCTGTCCCCAGAGGGCGAGGAGGAGGAGGAAGGTGGGATCTGGAGGAAGGTCTGACCCTGGCTCCTCACCCTGCAGCCGCAGAGGATTTCTCTGTCCCTCTGGCCGGAGGAGTCTGAAAGCAGAGGCCGCTTTGGCACGAAGTTAGTCCAGTCCCCCTCCGTGGTGGCTCCATGGGGGTCCCAAGGGGGGGGCCACTGCACACGAGCTGGCACATGCACGACACAGCCAAATGGGGTGCACTGGGAACTCCTCTGACTCCCCGCTGCCAGGCAGACCGCAGTGAAACCGACCCCAGAATATGGGATTTCAGTCCCCTGACCCAAACTGTGCTGCAAAGCCCCCCTGAGCGCACCACTAATGACAGGCACCGAGCAGGGCGTGGGCTCCAGGGCAGCCCTGTTCCTGATGGAGCTGGCCTTCGGTGGCAACGAAATGACTAACTCCCTGCTTCTCACACTATCATTAGGCTTCAGAGTGAACAGCACACAGCACAGGCAGGGTCAGCACAGAGGCACAGTGCTGCCTGCACTGAGCCATGCTGCTTTTGGGTCATGGGGGACTGGAAATGTGGGGGATGATGAGGCTTTCTTGAATGGGGGCACCGAGGCAGGGGGGTACTCAAGCTCCAGCTCCCCTGGGGAGCCGTAGAGGGATGCCCCATCTCACACTGGGCAGAGGGGCTGCAATCGCTTCCCTGGGGATGGGCCAGGGATGGGCCCTGGGGACCCTTGGTGGCAGGTGCTGGGGAAGGGGTGCAAGGAGCCCCCCCACCGCTCACAGGGAGGAGGCTGGGGACCCCCTCGGCGAGGGCACCACATTTCAGCTCAGCCCTTGGGAGCTTCAGGGTCCCTTTCCACCCTGCACCCACCTCCCCATCCCCCCTTTTATCCCCCTTTGGCTCCATCCCCATGCTGGGAAGTCAATGCCAGGCTGTCACCCCCTCACCCCTGGCCAGGGTCCCTGGGTGACAGCCTCAGCCAAGAGCCGCTGCAGCTGGGGCGATATTTAACCACTTCTGTTTGTTTTTCTGCTTTTAAGAAAATAAAAAAAGGAAGGGAAGAGCAACGCAGCCACTGCTGCATTTCCAGCATGCTGCGTCCTCAGCATCGATGTGCCCATCCCTCCTCGCTGCCCCATCATTCGGTAGCAGTGACCTCCTCCTACCCGGGGAAACTGAGGCACGGGGACCCCCTGAGCCCTGCCCCAGGAGCCCGCAGACCATGGGGACACCAGGGTACATGGGCACAGGCTCTGCCACCCCCCACCTTACCTGCAACCCCCCAGCACAGGGGGTTTTGGACACCCAGTCCTGTCCAGGGCATCCATCCCAGCTTTTGGGGTGCCAGCCCCCCAACAGCCCAGACCTGCTGCAACCAAGCCCCACACAGCCCCCAGGGAGCTACAGGGCCCCCCAGCAGCCCCCAGCCCTGGTGGGAACCTGGCGCCTTCAAAGCGCTGCCGAGCACCAGCTCATTAATCCCCCAGTAATGACCTCGTTATTCCTAACGAGGCAGAGCGGATCAAGGGAGCTGCGGTAAGAGGATTTTGCAACGGGGGTTTTGGGGCTGGGGGAACACAGGTGGCAGAGGAGGGGAAGACAAAAGGGATGAGGATGGTCACCCCGTCCTGGGGGGCGAGCGGTGGGACCTCCCCCCTTCAGCCCACACCCCAGGCTCCCCCATTTCAGCAGCTCTGCCCTACACCAGGTACCCAGCCTGACGCAGCAGCAGAGAAACCTGAGCAGCCTGCACCCCAAAAGAGCCCGGCCTGGCTGGCTGCACACCCTCCCACCGGGGCTGGGAGGCAGCGGAGAAGCAGGGAGCACCCCGTTAATTTAGGGGGAGAAGATCGCTGCGTCAGCCCAACCCTTATATGAGACACCAGAGAATCTCGGCAGAGGGCAAAGCACAGCCACCACCTCTGCTGCACGCAGACCGCTTTATTTGTCACAGCCAAACCAGCTCACTCCCCTCCTCTCTGCCCTGCGGGCGAGCCCCAGCCTCCCAGGACCTCCCCTTTTCTGGGAAGAGCCCCCCAAACCAGGTGTCAGTACCCAGGGAAACGGACCCGGGGCCAGATCCCCTCGGCGGGGAGGGGACACGGCGCCTTGCACAGCATAGCCGGCACCGCGGGGATGCAGCAGCGAGAGGCAGAAGCAGAAAGAGCCGGGGGCGCAGGGGACCCCCCCCTTGCACCCAAAGCCAGTCCCCTGGGGATAGGGGAGAGTGGGTAGCGCTGCGACCCCCCACCACCCAGCTGCCCCCCCCGTAAGGGATCCCCACGCAGGACAGATGCCTGCGGATGGACGGACAGACGGGTTCAGCCCGGCGGCACCCGCTCAGTCCCAGTGGACCTTGATGGGGGGGAAGGTCCAGAGGTCGGGGTGGCCCATATGCAGCAGGGTGCTGCAGGGTGACGTGCTCCAGCGGAAGGGGGGCACGTCATCCCAGGCGGGACCGCTGGCGGCCACCAGCCCGAAGGTGGGGGCCATGCCCAAGGAGGTGACCTGGTGCCGGTGTCGGGGAGAGAAAAAAAACAGGGGTGCAAGTCAGCATGGGGAAGCGGCAACACAGACTGGGGGGAGCTGTCGGAGGGGGGTGAACCCCCAAAGAGGGGACCTCCAGCTCCCCCCCCAGCTCCCCCGGGGCTGCCGTGGCTCCCCCACCTTCATGTCGGTGCCGCCGTGGCAGCGCTGGCGCAGGGCAGGGAAGGGGTAGGTGCCGTTGCGGGGGTTGAGGTCGGAGCGGGCGGAGATGGCGTTCTCGGCGTTCTGGGGGGGGTCACAGCCCTCGCACCGCGACAGCGGGTCCCGCAGGTAGTTGTTGGACCTGCAAAGTGGCCAAGACAGAGTTGTGGTGAAGGCGGGGGGGGGGGATTTTTTATAACGATGAAAAACTCACCCCCGAGTGTTGCAAATCCCTAGGGGGGTGTGGGGAACACCCAGGTTTGGAGGGTCCCCAGCACCCACCTCATCAGGCGGACCATGGAGTCCACGTCGCGGACCAGCGTCTGGTTCCGGCGGAAGATCTGGGCGCGCGGGTTCTTGTCGTAGGTGAACCAGTCGCCGTATTTCTTCACCAGCTCCCGGTTCCCGCTGGCATTGAAGATCTCCTCAAAGTACCTGGGGGGTGGGGGGGTGGGAACCCAGCAAGTCAGCACCCAAGGGTGGGGGCAAGGCCAGCATCGGCTGCCCCCCTTTATGGGGCATCAGTGGGGTGGGATGAGGCCGGACGGAGCTCACGGCAGGTTGTAGCTGGCCCAGTAGCCCTGCTGGTACAGCAGCTCCGTCTGATCAGCCGCCACCACCAGGCCCCTGCGCCGGGAGGAAGAGCATCGGTTAGAGCAGACAGTGAAATCGAGCAGGGATGGGGGGAGGACATGCTGGAAAGGGGGGCAGCCCAGGTGGGGGTCCCCACTGCTGGGTTCCCACCCTAGCCAGGGGTGCTGGGCGCCCATCACCTCCATACAAGCATTCCCGGAGAGCCTTTAGCCGCAAACCGGCAGCACAGGCAGCTCCTGCCTGTATTTGCATCCCCATCGCCCAACTCCCACCCCGTTGGGCCGGGGCAGACAGGACCCTTAGGGCTTTCCCAAACCCATGGGGACGGGCGAGGAGATGCTTCCGCGTGGCTCAGCACAGAAGCCAGCGCTCAGGGAACAACAGGGGCACTCACGGGATCTGCTCCAGCACGGTCAGCACGCCCTGCGGCGGGCTCACTTTCCCCGGCGTGAAGGCGTTATAGTCCACCACCATCCACTGGTTGTTGTACCTGGCACAGAGAAGGGGGAAAGCATCCCTCTGGCAGCCAGCCTTTCCCCAGGAACATCCCTGCTGCCTGGGGGGAGCATCCCTCCATCCAATCCCATCCCTCCGGGAAAACATCCCACGCCCCATCACGCCCCGCTCACGTGCCGCTGTTGAACCGTCGGAAGACGGCGGCCCACTCGGGACCGCTGCGGGCCAGGCGGTTGGCCACGATGTTCCTCAGCCACTCCAGGACGCTGCCCCGTGGGTCCAGGTACTTCCACCGTGCCGGGTTGTTGTTCCCGATGGTGGTTTCCAGTGCTACCTGCGGGGAGGGAAGCAATAGGGAGGGCAGCAGAACGGGGGGGGTCCCCGAGGACCAGACCCCACTCACCAACCCGCTGCTGAGGATGTAGAAGTCATCCCCGGAGAAGATGGTGCCAGGGTAGGAGGAAAACACCTGGATGCTCCCGGGGATCTGAGAATTGCCTGGAGTGGGGGGACGCAAAAGCAGGGGAGCATCAGAAGGGGGGTGTCAGACGCAGCCCCCCCAGCCCAGCCCACGCACCGCTGGCCGAGACACGGAAGGGCAGCGTGTACTTCTTGATGATGCGCAGCATGGACTGGTAGGAGGTCCAGGTGTCGTGGGCGACCAGGAGATCCTGATGGCCCGGCAGCAGCTTGAGGAGGGCAGAGCAGGAGCCCGAGCCCAGGACGCGCCGTGGGGAGGAGCGGTTCAGGGCAGACTCCAGGTCCTCCAGGTCACCCCCCAACTGCAGCAGGCTGGGGGGAAGCAAGACCCGGGGTATCAGGTGGGGGACACCCCAGCCCAGGAGCCGAGCTGGCTCAGAGCTCGCTCTCTGTCTCTCCGTCCAGGCCGGAGGGCATTTCTCCATCCCACCCTGGTGCAGGTGCTAGTGCCAGGAGCACCCTGGCAGCCTGAGCAGGGAGGGAAGGGTGAGCACAGCAGTAGGGAAACTGAGGCAGGGGGCTGCAGCAGACCTGGGCGGGGTGGTCCCACCACCCA
Organism: Gymnogyps californianus; assembly: GCF_018139145.2. NCBI lineage: Eukaryota > Metazoa > Chordata > Aves > Accipitriformes > Cathartidae > Gymnogyps > Gymnogyps californianus. Next base: position 3,608,599 of record NC_059486.1, read on the forward strand.
GCCCATGGTGCTGGGGAGGAGGACAACCTGCCTTGGCTCCATCCTGCCCCAGCAGCAGAGGACAAGCACCCAGAGAAGGTGGGCGAGGGGGACTGGGAGCAAAACTAGGTGTCCTTGGACATCCAGAAATCGTCCCCACGGCCCCCCCCAGCAGCACCCCAACCCCTGGGGCGACCACCCCCCAATCCCCATCACCTCCGAGAAGGAGCTTACAGGAAGCCGAAGGGCGCCAGGGTGAACCTGCCCTGGGGGAAGTCCAGGCGCCCGTTGTAGCTGTCCTCCAACCCCTTCAGCTGCAGCAGGGCCAGGCGCACCTGCAGGGACAGGGGACAGAGCTGGCACTCGGCTCCCGCGGGGAAGAGGGGCGAGGGATTTTGGGGAACGGGCTCCCCCCTTCCCCCGGGGGACGCAGCAGAGCCGGTGGGTCCTGGCGCTGCTGCAGAGGCAGGAGGCGGCGCGGGGGGAACTGTCACCATCAGCAGGGCCATGACTCAGCACCAGCGGCCGAGGGGGGCCGAGCCACCCCCTGTGCACCCCAACAGCAGCACGTGAGGCTTCGGCGGGGAGAAAGTCACGAGTCGCTTCTGCTCGCCCAGGGGAGGAGGATCCACAGCGGCCACATCCCTGTCATCCCACCTGGAGCCCGGCCAGGACCGCGGGTACCCCTCGCTGCCTTGTCCCCTCCTCTTGATTAAAGCCCCAGTTAGCCCAGGGGGATGTAGGGGGGTTCACTCTGGGTGGGGGTACCCCATCCTCACCTGGTGCCAGTACTCGGGGTCCTCCCCTTTCCCCATCTTCTCCTCCATCCAGCCCAGGTTGGCCTCGAGGTAGCTCCGCAGCTTCTCGCAGTACTCGCTCTCATACTTGAAGGGGCCGCAGTAGCCCACCATGGTGTTCATCCAGTGCATGTACATCAGCTGGGGGACACGGCGGTGGGGTCACCGGTGGGGGTCAGCCGGGGCAGAGGGGAAGAACCGCGTCGCGTCATGCCCCTCGGGACCTCGGTTTCGGAGGGGTCACCCCTTACCTGCTCGGAGACGGCGGCCTCGGCGAGCCCGGCGGCGTAGGCCTGCAGGCTGTCGCTGTACGAGGCATTGGTGGTCACCTCCAGGAAAGCCCAGCTGGGGGGACACGGACACGGGTGGGACACGGACACGGGTGGGACGGGGCGCCCCACCCGCGACAGCTCCCTCGAGGCCGCCCCCGACGCCCCATCCCCGCTCGCCTCCGTACGAGCCCCCGCCCTGTCCCGCCCCGTCCCGTCCCGTCCCCCGCCCGGGGCAGCCCGGCCCTGCCCGGCCCGGCCCTACCCGACGGCGGAGATGCGGTCGTCGAGGCTGGCCCAGGCGACGGCGGCGGGGCGGCGGCCGGGCAGGACGCGGAGCCGCCCCGAGCCGGGCTCCAGCAGCACGGAGACATTGCGGGGGGGCGGCGGGGCGGCGGCGGCAGCGGGTCCTGCCCCGGCCAGGGCGGCGGCCAGCGCGACCGCTACCAGCGCCCGCAGCGCCGCCATGGCGGGACGGCGGCGGGGGCGGGGCGCAGGGCAGGGGGCGGGGTTGAGGGGCGGGACGGCGACAGGGCCACGCCCCCGGCAGCGCCCGCCTGCGCTGCGGGCGTGGGGGGGGGGCCCCGCAGCCCGCCCCACAAACACGCCCTGTTGCCCCCCCCCTGGTCCTAGCCCCCCACCCAGCCCCACGCACGTGTCCACGCCTCCCACACGGCCCCATCTCCCCCCCCTCCTCTCTCCCTGCACACCCAGCCCCCCAGCCCCACGCCCGCGGGAGATGTGCGCAGGTTCACACCCTCCCCCCCAGCCGTGCCCCACCATTGGGGAGCACGCGTGGGCCCCCTCGCCGTGGGGAACGCGGCCCCCGGCGTGTTCCCCGTGGGGTCCAACCCCAGCCGGTGCAGCCGGTGGGGAGTGCTTCAGTGAACGCCTGACAGCGGGGGGGGAGGGCTGGGCCCCACTAGGGTTTCGGGCTGGGAGGGAGGGACACGCGAGGTATTGGTGCCCAGCCCACGGGCCCCAGCGCCACCGCAGCCCCGGCCTTGTGCAATCCCGGCCGGTGCCTGTTTACTGCCCTCCCCGCTCCTCCAGCGGGCAAAGTCCCCCCGAGGCGCTGGGTGTCCCGGCGGGGGGGGGGGCAGAGGGCTCGGAGCCCCCACCCGCGGTGGCAAGATCACCGTGGGGTGTGTAAAGTCCCCGTTGCCTGGCCCTGTATAGCCCCCCGCTTGGTGTTACCCCGAGCACCGCCGCAGCTGCCTGCCTGAGGCCTGGCACGCTCGTGCCATGCCATGGCAAGGCGCCAGGTAGGACAGAGGTGGGACGGAGCTTTACCCCAAAGCCCCAGAGCCCACGCTGAACCGGGATGCCCAGCAAGTACTGGGGGCTTGGGGGCTCGGCTGGGAGCGCCGGGGTGGGGGTGCTGCTGGGGCACCGTGCCAGGGTGTGTCCCCGTGCCCGGCGGGGAGGGGACCGGTAAAGCCCTTTATTGGATCAGCCCTGGAGCCGGGAAAGGTGCCACACGCCTGGGGCTATTCTGGGCAGGGCAGCACCCCAAAGGCACCACTCGAGCAGGCACGTGGCACGGCCCAGCACGCCCCACCAACTCCCAGTTGCTGCTGGTTAATTTTCCAGTACCACCCAGTGCCCACACATCCCCACTCCTGCTCTCGGTGCTGTACGAGTCCGTGCCGGTCGCCTGCACCCAGCCACGCAGTGAGACGTGAGTGCAGAAACCAAGGTGGGAGCCACAGCGCACCCACCGCCTGCATGAGCAGGGACCCAAGCCATGCGGCAAGCACCAAAATTTGGCCGAAACCCAGGAAAACCAGTCGAGCGGAAAGCAGTGCTGTACCGCAGGGCTGGGGGCAATGCCCAGGGCAAAGCTGGGCTCTGCCCCACGCCCCGGGGCCAGCTCCTGGCAGCGCTTGGCAGGGCCAGGGCTTGCACCCAGTGGGTGCCGCTGGCCTTTGGGTGCTAGGCTGGACCTGGGCTCCTGTTGGAGGCCCTCCAAGCTGGGCGCTGCCTTTGGGTCTTTATTTTCCTTCCTTTCCCCTCTCCCTGGGGAGAAGCGCAGCATTTGACTTCGGTGAGAAACCGGCTCCCCTTGTCAGCTCCGGCTGCGGGGGCCAGCCTGCTGCCTCCTCCCCCCAGAAACTCGGCACGGGGGCTTGCAGGGGGCAGGGGCACGGCCGGGGCTGGGGGCAGCAGGGTGTCCTGGAGCAGGGTACACCAGCCATGCGATAGCTCGGTGCGGTGCGGGACACCGGCGGCAGCAAAGGCCCCTCTGTGGGGTTGCGGGGCCACCGACACGGGGGTCTGTGCAGCTCCGTGCACCGCAGCCCCGGGGCTCGACGCTGGTGTCGCTGCCCTGCCACGGGGCACAGGGTGCTGCTCCCTCCGGGACAACATCCTCAGCCTGCGATGAGCTTGCCCGGTCTCAGAGGGTCACCCCAAAGAGGGGCTGGGTGGGTGCAGCACCCAGGGTGGGTGTCCAGCCTCTGCCCTGCCGCAGCCTGCGGGCACCGGGATGCGGAGGGACGGGGCAGAGAGCGGGGATGGTGCGAGGGGACGGGGCAGAGACTCCCCCCCCACCCCCCCCCCACCCCGCGGCAGACACCCTGCCAGCCACGTGTAAAAAAGTGGCGCTGTCGCTTTAAGAGCGGAGGGTGGCGGCCCCTTTAAGAGGCGGGGGGGCGGGGGGGAATCAGCTGCCCGCGCACAACAGCGGGGCCGCGCCGCCACGGTGGGTCCGCGGGGCGGGTGGGGTCCCCCGGGTCCCCCCAGCATCCCCCGAGCATCCCCCGCCCCGGGACCCCCCCACCCACCCCGGGGTCCCCATCCCCACCCGGATCGAGATCTCCCCGGCCTCTCCCTGGTTTGGGGGGTGCTCCGCGGGTCCCCTGGTCCTGCGTGGGGTGCCGGTGCCGGCCCCACTCCTGTGCTACCCCCCCTCTCCCTTTGCTCCGCAGGCGGCCCCGGGGCTGAGCCCCCCGGCGAGGACGTGGCGCGGCGGCGGTGGCTCAGCCCGACCGCGGGTTGCTGTGCCTTTTATCATTAACTTTATTATTATTATTATTTTCATTTTTAACTATTTATTTTTTAACCCCTCCTCCGCCCTGCCCGGGGAGCGCGGGATGGAGGCCCGGGCGCTGCCCCCGTTCCCCCTCCCGGGGGGCTGCTGCCAGCGGTAGGTGCCCCCCAGGGCAGCCCCCCACCACGGGGCAGGGTGCCATGGGGCCGGCCGGGGTGCTCAGCCTGGCTGGGGTGCTCAGCCTGGCCGGGGTGCTGGCGGGGGACAGCGGGGTGCAGCCAGCCAGGACCCCGCTGCCGCTGGACCTGGGGCGCACGGTCCCTCCCGAGGGAGATGCTCTGAGCCACGGCCGGGGCCTGGATGTGAGTGTGGGGGCTGTGGTGGGGCTTGGGGGGCGGCGGGAGGGATGTGGGTGCTGCTGGGCTGGTGGGGTCCCGTCCCGTCCCTGTTTCCCCTGTCCTCGCCATTGCGGCTGGGATCTCACCAGGATTTCCTCCGAAAACCTCGCCGCTTGCCAGGCCAGCGCCTTCCCATGGCCGGGGTTGGGTGGGGGGTGGCGTGGGGCCCTGTGCTGCTGGGGACAGGGATGGGGACCAGGGCTTGCAGCCCCGCTGTCCCTGGCACAGCCTTTGACCCACGCACACGTAGCACAGATGGGGAAACTGAGGCAGGGATGACAGTGACCTACCGAAAGCAGCCAGCAGAGGGGCAGCGTTGCCCGCAGGGCGCCCGATGGCAGCCCTCGCTGGAGGGCGGTGGGCACTCAGGGTGGGGAAGGTACTTGGGGTGCCCGGCCGAGCACCCCATGCTCTGCCCCGCAGTGCTGGGAGGTGCGGAAACACAACAGCTCCGAGTGGTGCCGCTTCATCCGGAGCAATCCCGACTGCCGGCTGGAGGGCGGCTTCCTCAACTACCTCGAGGGGGTCTTCTGCGTCTTCCCCCCCCGGCTGCTCCCCCTGGCCGTCACCCTCTACGTAAGGACAGGAGTGGGGGCGATGCTGCTGGGGGATGCTCTGCTTTGGGGGTGGCGGGGTGGGGACCCCACTGACCCCTCTCTTCTGCCATCCCTGACCCCGCAGGCTCTCTGGCTCCTGTACCTGTTCATCATCCTCGGCGTGACGGCGGAGAAGTTGTGAGTAGCCCCGCGGAGGAGGGGATGGTCCCCGGGGTGAGCGGGAGCCCCGTGGTCCCGGAGCAGCCCCGTCACCCCTCTCCGCCTCCTCCTCTGCCCTTCCAGCTTCTGCCCCAACTTATCGGCCATCTCCACCAACCTGAAGCTGTCTCACAATGTGGCAGTATCCTTGGCGGGTCACAGGGGACCTCGGCCGGGGCGGGGGGGATGCAGGGATGGGGCAGGCGGCCGTGACGGGGGCACTTCGGTGGCCCCTCGGCACCGTGCCACAGGAAACCAATTTGGGGTGCAAGGCGGAGATGGCGGTGGGGTGAGTGGCGGTGTGCTGGCACCGGGAGGGAGTCCTGCAGTGACCAGAGTGGGCAGGCACCCCACGTCCCCGCGGGGAGGAGGCCACCAGGTCTTTTCCTTGACGTCTCCTCTCCATGGTGTCACCTTCCTGGCCTTTGGCAACGGGGCGCCTGATGTCTTCAGTGCCGTGGTCGCCTTCTCCGACCCCCGGACGGCGGGGCTGGCCATCGGGGCTGTCTTTGGTAAGGAGACCCCCACCGCCAGCTCCTCCCCGGGGGCTGCTGGCTCAGGGGGGGTGACGGGTGGGGGGAACATTGCGGGACCGTGGGATGTTCCCCCCTGAGAGGGACCCGTTGTGTTGGCAGGTGCCGGCGTGTTCGTGACCACGGTGGTGGCCGGGGGCATCGCCCTGGTCAAGCCCTTCACGGCTGCCTCCAGGCCATTCCTCAGGGATGTCATCTTCTACATGGTGGCTGTCTTCCTCACCTTCATGGTCCTCTACTTCGGCAGGATCACGCTGGGAGAGGCTCTGGGTGAGTGCCACGGGGGGCTGGGGCTGGGGGGGCGGCAGGAGCAGCCTGGGAATGCCGTAACCCCCCATTGCTCCCCCCATCCCAGGTTACCTGGGGCTGTATGTTTTCTATGTCTTCACCGTGGTGCTCTGCACCTGGATTCACCGGCGGCAGCGGAGGGAAGGGCTGGCCCCCCCAGACCCTGGGAGCCAGGTAAGGGCCGCCCTGGCTGTGCTGACGGGACCCCCGGCGTGCTGGGGTCTCCCTCCACCGCCCCCCCTCCTCTTCTTTTCCCCCCAGAGATGCTGACAGATGCTGAAGAGCAGGAGTCTTCGGGCACAAACAGTGGGGACTACGGTACGTTGTGCCCGGTGGGCTCGGGACCGGCTCCGCTCTGTCCTCGGGGGTCCCAGGGACACCCAGGATGCTGCATGCGTGACCAAGCCCACGGGGCAGCCGTGGCTGGGTGCTACCCTGGGGCAGGGGGATCTCTCTGGGGCTGCATAGGCGACCGCAGCCCCATGCTGGAAGGGCCAGGGGGGGCTGGGGAGCCCCCTGCCCCGCTCAGCCACTGTGGCCCCTCGCAGGTGAGGAGTACCGGCCCCTGCTCCCCTCCCGGGAGACCTCCCTGCGCATCCTCGCCACTGCCCTCAGCCCCTTGGACTACCGCAAGTGGAGGAGGAAGCCCTGGTACTGGCGGCTCTTCAAGGTCCTCAAGGTGAGTAGGGGGGGACACGAGCTGGGAGGAGCCCCCACACGGGGCGTCCCCCTCCCTGCTGGCTCCTGGGGCTGCATCACCCCTGGGCCTTGCAATGGGGATGGTGGGACAAGGACAGGTGGGTTGGGGACAGGTCATGGAGCACCTCCCGGGGTGTCCCAGCTTGGGGGTCCCTCATCCTGCTCACGGCCGCTCCTCCCAGGTGCCCGTGGAGCTGGTGCTGCTGCTTACTGTTCCCGTCGTGGACCCCGACAAGGATGACCTGAACTGGAAGAGACCCCTCAACTGCCTGCACGTCCTCACCAGCCCCCTGCTCTGCATCCTCACCCTGAAGTCAGGCGCCTGTAAGAGCCCTGGACACCCAGGAGGGGACGGGACCGAGATGGCCACCAAAGCCCTGGGGACCACAGGAGCCCTTTGGAGCTGGCACCCTGTTCTGGGGAGGGGAGGAGGGGCCAGTGAAGAGCCAAGCCGGGGGGCCTGGTTTGCAGCTGGATGGCTCCGTCCTCCCCACAGGGGTGGGGGTTTGGGCCCCACAGCATCCAGGTCCTGGAGGAAAAGTGGGGCGGGCCTGGCCTGCCTGGGGAAACTGAGGCACAGAGGGGAGCAGCCCCATGAGGGCTTAGGGTAGAGGTGGCTTTAGGGGACAAGGCTTTACTTTCTACCACGAGCCTGGTTGGATCTGCCCCAGCCCAATGGGTGCCTGCGGGGCCGCTCTGATGCCCCCTCTCTCCACCACATGCAGATGGGCTGTACCAGATCCAGGGCGTCTTCCCAGTCTGGGGACTGGTCACACTGGTTGGCTCTGTCCTGGCCATCATCACCTTCATCACCACAAGCAACGAGGAGCCGCCCAAATACCACTGCGTAAGGTGCCCCCCAGCCCTGAACACCCACCAAGGACCAGTCCAGCCCACTCTGGACTGGGCTGAGGGTCCTGAGGGCAGAGCAGGAGCCAGGACCCCCTTCCCGGTCCCCAGTGTCCCCAGGAAGGACACGGCTGGTTGGAGGTGTGCAGGGTCCTGCAGGACGCACCCAGGGACCAGCTTACCCCTCTGCCTGGCAGGTATTTGCCTTCCTCGGGTTTTTGGCCAGTGCCATGTGGATCAACGCCGCGGCCACGGAGCTGGTGAACATCCTCCGGACCCTGGGCATCATCTTCCAGCTGAGCAACACCGTACTGGGCTTGACGCTGCTGGCCTGGGGCAACAGCATCGGGGGTAAGGGCTCTGCTGTGCCCCAGTGCCACCCCAGGTTCACCTGTCCTCCTGGCATCCCCCAAGGTCTCCCCTTCTCCCTCTGCAGACACCTTCTCTGACCTCACCATGGCACGGCAGGGCTATCCCCGCATGGCCTTCTCCGCCTGCTTCGGGGGCATCATCTTCAGTATCCTTTGGGTGCCGGGGGAGGTGGTGGTGGTGGTACTTGGGGCAGGGGCTGCCTCGGTTTCCCTGCCTGCAGCCCAGGGAGAGCCCCTGCTCCTGGGAGACCCCTGGGAAGGAGCTGGGCAGGATCCATCCCAGAGTTCGTGGGATGTTGGCAACCTCCTTGGTGCCCGCACAGTGCGGGGGGGACTGGCGTGGTATTTGTGAACTGCAGGAGCTGCAGGGATGGAGCCAGCAGCATCCCCCCGTCCCCACTGCTGTCCCAGCCCCAGCGGGGTGGGGGTTTGGGCTGGAGTCTTGCAGATTTGGGATCTGCCAAAGGGAAGGAGGGGAAGAGGCTGTGCCACCCTCTGGGAGGCTTTGTGTGGTCCCCTCTCCTCCTCGAGTGCTCCAGGCTGTATTCACCACAAACAGGCAACGCTTCGGGCTAGGCAACAGCCACGGGGTGCAGGCAGGGAGGAGGAGGGCCGGTGCTGTCCCCCTCCCCAGGGCGGGAGGGACGTGGCCAGCTCCGTTGCTCCCCCGAGGTCCCCTGCGCTGCGTCTCCATCCTGAACGTATCCCAGACATCCTGGTTGGCGTGGGACTTGGCTGCCTGCTGCAGATGACCAGCAGCCAGCTGGTGGTGAAGGTAAGGCTGCAGCGACAGGGTGGCAGGGGTCAGGCTGGCAGCAGGACCCTGGTGTCACTCCACATCACTCCCCATCTCTCCGGCAGCTGGAGCCCGACAGCCTCCTGGTCTGGATCCTTGCCGGGGCCCTGGGGCTGAGCTTGGTCTTCTCCTTCGTGTCGGTGCCAGCGCAGTGCTTCCAGCTGGGCAAGGCGTACGGCGTTTGCCTTATCCTCTACTACCTGGCCTTCCTCTGCGTGGCCCTGCTGACCGAGTTCAGGGTGATCCATCTCTCCGCCATCTGACCGGCCCCACCACCGGCAGGGGATGCACATCCATCCCTGACTCTCGCTCTGCCTCCCTGCCAGATCGGGGCCTCACTGTCCCCTCTCCCTGTCCCTACCAGGGGGACAAGGGCACCTTGACCCCAAACGTGCTGCTGCTGCCATCACATGCTGGAGGCATCACGTGCCAGCCCAGCCCTCGGCCTTTGCTTTCCGGCGGGGGGGTTGGTTTGTTTGTGCTTTGGGAAAGGAAAAGGAGCTGTTAGTCATTAGCTTCGTCCTCTCCCTGCTCTGTTTAATCTTGTTTAACTCAAGGCGGCTCTGAGCAGGAGTGAGGTTAAGACCTCAGCTTCCTCTGGTCCCGGTGGCAGGGGCAGAGGAGAGGGCAGCTCCAGCCCAGGGTCACAACAGGAGAGGTTTTACCTCTTCAACCACTTTACTTTCCCCTCCCCGTCTCCGTCCTGGCTGCTCTGGGACAGGGCTAGGGCAGCCGTGCTAAGCAGGGTAACTCTGTGAAGGTCTGAGCACAAGTTTGTCATTGCAAAGGACGTGACACGTTCGCACCGTGGGTTTGAAAGAGCAGCCGAGGCAAAGCGAGACGGGGTTGAGGTGAGACAAAGCTCCAGGGCAGTGCTTGGTTTTCATGCAAGCAAAGCTGGAGGAAAAAAACAAACAAACCCAAACAACAAACCAAGGGAGGCTGGTTTCCCCTGCTTTTTTAAGCTATGTTTTTCAACCTGAGTTTCAAATCCTACTTTTCTCCCCTCCTAGGGTGGACAGAGCTGTAGGGAAGGACCTGGAGGTTTCCACACAGTGTTAGCCTCTGGCAAGACTAGGTTTAGGCACTGTAAAAAAAAAAAAAAAAAATTGCAATAAAAAAACCAAACACAAACCCAACCTCGACTTGTGTTGTTTGCTGTGAGGGTGTTTTCTCCTCCTCTGTGCTAGCGTAACACAACCCTTACCCAGCATGGTGCTGAGGGAGAGGGAACAGCCGTAGCTTCTCCGGAGCTGAGCCAGCAGCAGCAGAGGGGCCTGGGGGGCTGATGCCCTTGGCCGCGCAGGGCTGTTTTCCCCAGCGCCTCAGGGAAGTGGTTTCCTCCGGGTTCACCAGCAGTTGATTTCTCAACAGCAGTCACATGCGCCTGACTCGGCCCTTTAGTTGCACGTTTGGGAACTGCAGTGTCACAGCGGTCCCGGCACGGGGTCAGCACGGGCTGCGAGGGGCATTGCTCAGCTCCCCTGGGATGGGGACACTGGTGGGGCAGCCCCCCGGTCCCAGGGGAAGCGGAGCGGGTGCGCTGGTGCTTCTGCTCCCTGTCAGAGGGCCCGCAGGGCGCAGGCTAGAAAGCAAACTGCCGTTACGGACGGACAACCACATTTCTGCTCCGCGGGGAGAGAGGGGCTGTTTTGCAAGAAGCACAACCGTCGGACCTGGTTCCTGCTCCCTTCTAGGGGTGCCAGCAGCCTCCAGCGCCTAAATCATTTCTCCTTTTTCTAATCAGATAGGGGCTTTCACAAAAAAAAAATAACGCTCCCTGTGCCTGCAGCTATTGGCTCTGCCCTGAACCTGCTCACAAGTTAGCAGCAGCTGCCGGAATTATCCAGGGAGAAAAGCCCCGCTTCCTTACACACAGCAGGGCTAAAGCAATCAAAACCGCGGCCAACGTACTAATACAGAGGTACAGGGTCAAAAAACCCCTTCTAACCTTAAACATTGCTTTGGGGTAGCTTTAAAAAATGTAAGTTTGAAAGCATTATCTTAACATTTAAGAAAAAACCTGGCAGGGGGGAGGGCAGAAGGGAAGCTGGGCTTTGCAATGTCCAGGAACAAGAATTGAGAGCAGCTCGGCAGGGCATGCATGCAAAATATGCCCACGCAAGCAGTTGCCACCGGAGGGGGAGGGCGGGCACTGCTCCTCTTCAAACACTGTGGAAATGCTTCAGCTGCGGCCAAGCCCCACTTCTGGAATAACACGGGAAGGAGGAAAGGAAGCCGCTGCCTTTACAAAGCCGAGGATGCTTTTTATTAGTGTGCTTGAAAAAATCAAGAGAACATTTTACAGACATATCCATAAAATCATGTTATAAACAAAACGCCAGCATACAAAATCCTGCAGTGCTTCCTCCCTTGCTCCCTACAAAATGATTGTCTCTGTCGTTAGTCTGTGTGTCAGGTGGGGGAGAGGAGGATAAATAGAAGGGGATGCCCCGTACTCAAACTTTGTTTCCTTCCAAAGTCATATGGAAGAAGTAAACTTCTGCAACCCTCCTTGGTTTACAAAAATAATTAATACAGTGTGTACATGGGGGCAGATCAACACCTCAGCACGAAACCACGGAAGCAGCACCCGAGCCCTGAACCCCAGTCCAAGCACTCCCGTCCCTGTGACACGAGAGCCCTGGTATTGCATGTTAAGCAGGGTAGTGCCCCCCTCAATACAGCTCAAAGCTGCAGCTTCTTTCACACCCAGAAAACACCCCCAAAAAAAGTCAGTGACAGCCCTGCAAGGAGAAATAGGCTGTAGGGGAATGTGGAGTTTAAACACAGCCACTTTTTTTTTTTCCCCCTAACCTTCACAATGCTCATTCATCCTGCCCACAACTTAAAACAGAATAAACAACATCTCCTCCAGCCCCAGGACTAATCTGGATAAGTCTCCCAGGCTGCGACTCCATGCAGAGCAACTGCAAGAGCAACAACTGCACTGCTCATTAATTTGTGGTCGAATTTATGGTTTGGAAAACAGCCCTTTAAGGTCCTTCACGGTTCAGCTCAGAAGCAGTTTCATACCTGCAGTACCCAGAAAGGAAACAAAGAGTTGCCCTGAGGCACCCAGGGAATTTGGCAAAGGTTGAGAGCAGGCGCTGGGGTGCGTGCTGCCCAAAAAGCTGCTCACCCCCTCTTTCCACCCCATAGCCCAAATGCTCCCACCATGCTTACGCAGGGAGGGATTTTCAGAAGCAGCTCTGTCTTGCCGACTTTTGAAAGTCTCATCCACCCAGGAAATGCTCCTGAGCTGCGCGGGTAGGATCAGTCCTCTCCCGCTGTCCTTGTGCCATGTGGTGAGGCTACCAAGGAAAAAACAGGTATGTGGGACAAAGGGAATGGGCACACAGATCTCCCACTGCCTGATCTATCTGGAGGAAGGAGAAAGCCTCCCCAGCAAGCTCTACTCTTAGTCTGAACCTGAGAAAAGATCAAACAGCAAGAGGTGAGGGGAGCCTCCCAGCTGACAGATACTTCTAGCCCTCAGCACTTTCTGTGCTGACAGGGAAAAAAAGGGGACTTATAGAGACAGGTTCTCATCACGCTGCAGGCAGTGAAACAGGAGTGATGACGCAGCCTGCCACGATCACAGAATAAACGTGGCAGAGCTGGGAAGGGATCCCTTTTCCCCCTTCCTTCCCATCCCTCAGCTACCAGGTCTGGCAGCCTCCTTGCCAGCTCCAGAAAAGCAGATGGGTGAGAAGAATCGTTCTCCACGTTCCTCCTGCATCCAAAATTCAGGGGAACAGGAAAGCTCTTCAGTGGATCTTCCTAAGATCTGACTCAGTCAGCGTTTGCCAGCCTGAGGAACATTTCTGCAAGCGTGAGAGCAAGGGAGGAACAACACTGCTGCACTGGGACTCGCTCACCTGGATAAACAAAGCAATGACCTGGCTGAGGACTAACCAGCAGCACTGTTTGATGCCCATAAGCTCTCCTTAACCCAGAGCCAGGCAGAAATAAGTCAGACTTGGAGATGTAAAACCTTCCATTTCTTCCTCGTAGTCATCTATCTGAGCTAAGGACCAGCCAGAGGTTTGCCATTTACAGAGCAGATGGCCAAGTGGCAGAGGTCAACAGCCACCGTCGCCCTGCAGAATCCCCCCTCTCACTGAACAGAGACAGGAGCTTCGGGGTTTACAGAGGCGATCCCAGTCCTGGGCAGTGCCACGGGCAGAACTGACCAGCAGCGATGCAGATATTGGGTAGCTACAGCAGAGACGGAGTTCGTCTCCCCAAACTCCTGTCCCACCTATGGTCATGACACGATGAGATGCTGGCCCTCAGTTCTGTCTCCAGCTGCCACAGAACTGCTCGGGGACAGCTAAATTCAATCATCAGAGCTGGATCTACTACAGGGAGTGCATCTAGGTGTGCCAAAAAGGAGGGGAAAGGCAGACTGCTCTTCTAAAAGTGCTGAAATTTCACACCACCTCCCCTTTCTTTGCATAAGGAAGGTGGAGAAGAAACAAAAACTCACTCCCTGATCTTTTATTCCTAGGTTAATGGTACCCTTTAACCAAAAGAGATCTTCAAAAAGGGCAAAAGTTTTAATATTAAGCAGGTGGCTTCAGCACATTTCCTGCTGTTAATGGATTACACACCCCTTTCCCCAAGGTCTGTTAGTGGTAAGACAAACAGCAGGCTCAAGCCTGGGAAGCGGCTCAGAGGGAGAAGGTCTCTGTTCTGTCTGAGATGTTCACTCTGTGCTGAGCATGGGCATCATGCTCAATCTGCGTGTAGCAGCCTTACACAGAGTCCCCTGGGCCTCTGGTTTGTCAGCAATTCACTGCCTAGGGGAAGAGATTTAAACCCTAAAGCCGAACAGTACACTGAACAGATCTATATACATCATCCCAATATATACGCTGTGAAGTAATAATCTAGGTTATTGCATAGAAGGCGGCTTGCGTTAGCTAGGCCTAAATGACAGTCTGGGAGCGTTGTCGGAGGCTCAGGGGCTTCAGAGTGCCGCTGGAAGCAGATGCAGGCTCTTGCAACGGTGTCTGAGATTCCTCTTTTCTGGAATGCTCCTCATACCATTCCTGCAACAGGAGATCAAACACACGGAGATCAGGCTCTGCCCCACACTGGCCTCGCAGCCCCCCAGCAGGACCCCGAAGGGCAGAGCCTTGGGCTGCTCTGCCGTGTGAGGGCACGTTTGCTCAGGCACAGAGGGGCTCTTTCCAAAGCCCTGGATATAACCTAACCTCCTGGAACAACCTGGTGAACTGCAGCACGGCTGTGACGGACGCACCGAGACCTTGCCACCCACAGTCCAAGCAAGAAGTACCAGCTATGGCTCAGCTACAGTTGGTTGAACTGACAAACCTGGGCAAGGAAACATCCCTCTCTCAGGATGTCCCTCCTGAACGTCTAGGACTCTAGTATTGATGTCCTCGTGACGTTTGGGATTTGCAGAGTTGCTTCCAATCCTGGACAGTGCCCAGGGCGTTACAAGATATTACATCCGTGAATCAGACACCAAGCAGAACAGGCAGGGAGCTTCTCTGCAGATTTCCACCCAGCTCCATGGCAAATAACATGTTTATTTTTGTCAGGGAGACTGAAGACTCATCCCCAAGCTAGCTGCCCAAGGGACAAAGGCCAGATTCAAATGCTTACGAGATTAATTCTTTCAGTACTAATCATTACATTAGCCCATGACCTTCAACCTGGAAGTGAATGTCTGGCAGGCACTACAGTGACCAAATCCATGGCATAAAGCTCCTGACCACGAAGGGCACTAGCAGGAATGCCCTAAACAATCCAGAGAATCAGCTGATTTAAGTGCTTCCCATCTTTGTTAGCCTGCTATCCTGAAGGAAAACCAGGCAGCATTGCTCGCACCAAGCAGCACTCTGCCTGGGAGAACGCTTGGTTTGTGTGTCAGACAGACACGCCCGAGCTCAAACACAATCACATTCCAGTGGCTTAACAAATTAGCGTTCAGCAGCCAAGCCCCGGGAACGCACTACGCATGTGCTCGTAGCCCCGGCAAACACCTCCACCTCAGCGAGCCTAGGTAAGCTCCGCCAAGCTGGAGTGCCTACGCACACACCGAGCGCACGGTTACTGTGACTGGGCTGACACACACCTCCACGGCCCGGCACCTGCACCCGCTGAGGAGGCTCCTGACGTGCTCTGTGGTTTAAGAAAGTCCCCGAGTGCCAGAACGGATGAATCTAAAGTATACTTCATCTACTGCCCACCCTTCTCACAGAGCACATGGCTGCCTGGGTCTTGGAGGAAGAAGGCCTCCAGTGTTTAAAAGGATGGTTTGTTATTCTAGGCAATGTTCTGTTCACCACAGAGACTTGCTGGTATTTCCAACTCAGCCCACATACCTGTATCTCCTCCTCATACATCTTCATACTCAAATCACTCTTGGTCCTTGATCTGCGTCCCAGAAACAGTGTTGACATTTGCTAAATTGTTGGGGGAAGGAGGAGGGGAAAAAAAAAAAAAAAAAAAGACACTCATCAGTCACTGAGCAACTCACAGTCTCAGACCGTGGAACTTCAGGCATCTTTCATGCGGATACCCATCATCCACTGATGAGCTTGGGCGATCCTGGGCTCCTTCTGTTGTCATGGGAAAAAGGCATTTTAGGGTGCACATCACCTAAACAAATGCAGGCATCTACTGCAGGCTGAGACGAGTCACACTGAGCAGATCCCCAAAGACTACAGAGGGAGCTGTAGCTCGGATGGATGCGTCTGTCAGTGGTGCTTCATTTAGTCAGACGAACATAATATCAGTGCCTGGAACAATGCTCAAACCCAAGCTTCCAAATAAGATCTCATCTGAGAACAATTTCAAGCCCCACTTGTCTAGACCACACTGTTTCCTCCATGGGCCTGGACTTCTTAAATTGTGTAAGCAGAGAGCCAAACTCTGAATTACTCTCTGACCACATGAGTTATATAAACAGGATTGAGAAGCAAAAGAAACCTCAGGTCTGGCATCATCATTCTGTACTCCACTGCAAGGCTGAGGACAGCATCTCCTTTGGTTCATTGTCTTGGAGACTGCTTCTGATCAGTATCATCATCGCTATTCTGAATTTTGTCTGTGTGAACAAGAGCTCAGCCTTTAATTACCAAGCCAACCAAAACAAATAAAGGTCGCCTAAGAGACTGTAGCACCTGCACTTTGTAGTGGTGACGCAAGAATATAATAGCTATTATTAAAACAACCACTTAAGCTCTTCCCAGATGCATGAGACAACAGTTCTGAGACAAGAGCAGTTACCCAGGTCAGCTCGTTTTCCCAATTGTCCATCCTGTTTTAGAACGAAAATGTAAGCAGCGCCATGGAGAAAGGAAGCCCAGTGTTTGGAATCGATACCATCATATTGCTGCATAATGTTTCAGGACTGTCCAAGCCTAAGTGTACGATGGCACAGAGAGAGAGGCAGGAGAATTACAAGACAGTGGCTTCCTTGGAGAAAAATAAATATACTTTTTTCCAGTCAGTACTGGGCCAGGACAGCTCTAAGCGAAGTTTACAGGCAATAGCAATGAGCCTTTGTCAAGGCTATTCAGAGGGCAGGGGAAACTCAGCTGCTACTTTTCTAGAGCAGCAAAACTTTGTGTCGATGCTGTAGAGTCCTTCCAGTAGCTCAGCTCTCAACACTACAAAGACACATGCAGCTTCTCTCTTAAGACAGCAAAAAGGCACTGGTGGCCCGGGCACACCTCCCTCCCCCGAAGCCGAGAGCTTGCAGTAAGTGTTTCCTCTTACCCCATATTTGTCCATTTGCAAAACAATCTTCTGCAGCTGAGCGGTTTCAGTGGCAGCTGAAGTCCGCTTATACAGCTCGATTATGCCAACCACTTCCTCCTTGGAGATCTCCTTCTCCAGCACAATGCCGTTGTCTTCTGATAAGGCAAGAAAAAGAAAGAGGAAAAAAAAATCTCCAAGATGAACATTGCTTCGTCAGCCGCTACGATAATTCTGGAAGGCAAAGCTTAACAGCACACAGGACCAAGCCAGATGTCAGGCACAGCCTGTACCTACTTTTGTCCTAGAACGTGTATGTCCTTGTCCCGCAACAAGGCAGGGAAGAAGTTAACTAGTGTGTAGGGCCAGCAAGCATCTCAGCTTTTTAAAACATCAGGCCCCTCAGTATCTTAAAAAAAAATCTTGTAGCTTTTTGCTTGCCTGTAAATTAACCAGCAAAGCAAATAATCACACAGGGATTGCTGCCTTTTGACCTTCAACTGCCTAACACAGCTTGGGAGTTCAGTGCTTACAAATGTCTTCCACTGCACCCTTCAAACTGGGTGCAGGAGGGATCACGATGAAAAGTGCTTCTGTAACTAACAACACCTAGCTCCTACGGGCCTGCATCACACAAATTTGATCTTCTGGCACCTAAGAAAGATGAGGGGCTGATCAAAGCTACTCCCGTGGCTGGGGCCTTCATCACATTTCTGCGGGGAAGATTCCGATATTAAATGTATGAGTGCAAGTAGCTCTATCTCCTTCCTGCAGAAAAATGTAAAGAATTATTAAGATTAGTCTGCACGGAGAATGAATAGAAAAGTCTGGGTGTAGATCACCTGAAGGAATAGCAGGAGAAGGGCTTTAAGAGATTAATGTGTTTATGGCACCTAATTAGCAGGTCATGAAGTTACCTGCAGTTTCAGACACGCAGCTCAGGAGACAAAGGACTGTGAGTAAAACTGATGACTCACAGGGGTGAGGGGATGGAGAGACTAGTCACTGTCAGTTCCTAAAGCGTACAGAAGGGCATGTCCAAAACCAGCACTTAGTCACCAGTCTAAGTACAACTGGGAGATGTGGAAAGAAGTGGATAGGCAGCGTCTGTTGTCCTCCATGTCATGGCAGAGAGTGCTGGCAAACACTCTTGGATCCAGCGTTTTGGTGCCTGAATGCTGGACAAGCCACCTGGAGACACATTCTGGTGCCAGTGAGTATATTAGAGAGGAAGGGAAATTGGTTTTAAAAGAAGAATCACCTTCCCTTCCTGTAAGGTCTCTTGTTGAGCTTTGCTACATCATTGCTGTAACGTTTCGTAGATTTCTTTCATGAAATGCATGTGGACTTCCTATCTTCCAGTAATTTGGTTGAAACGGCTCCAGTAGTTGAAGTTTATACGTGTGCACGCGTGCACACACACACACATATATAAAAAACCACATACATACATACACACACACACACACACACTTTTGGGGGAGTGCTGGGGGAGAGATGAGGGACAGAGCAGGAAGGCCAGACAGAAATATCACACAAAAGCATAAGAATGAGCTTAGGCAGTCAGGCTCAAAAAAAAAAAAAAAAATCTGGTCTTTGCTGGCCCATCTCATTCTCTCCTACAGACATACAACACCAGGGAGAGAAAACACAACATTGTAGGTCAACCAGTCCTCAGTTCTGACCTTCTGAATCTTGGTTCTTCCGAGTGTAGTTCATGCGGAAGACGAAAGCATCCAGAATAAAAGCCACGATGATTGTCATCACCACCTGGGAGAGGACATGAACAGAAGAGATCAGGAGGCTGCTGCTGGGGGATTTTTCCAGCCCAATTCAACAGGAAGCTGAGCATCTGGTCTGTGCTTCAACTCTATGCTTCCCATAGCAGAGGGGATGCACATGTCACACATCAACCTGTGAGTAAACTGCTAACAGTCAACCACAACAGGGACAGAACAAAACTCTTGTGCTGCCCTAGTCCTTACCCCAGGCCCAGATTTGTGCAGCATCAGCTTTGTCAAGGCCCCTAAATTCAACTTTCTGCAAGTGATGTGGACTCACACCTGCTTCTGGAAGACGTTTATGTAGAAGGGCAAAGTTGTCCTTATTTAGGGATGGAAGCTCCCTCTGGAACGCAGTAAAAGCCGTCTCCCCTCCTCATCCCCACTATTTGATGCACGAAGCATGTCCAGAAACCTACCATGGTCACAATATAGAAGATCATGAAGTAAAGACGGCTCCAGTGAGTGGTTTGGGACGTCACCCCTTCCTAAAGAGGAGAGGGAAGAAGTCAGTAGTGCACAAAAGGAGGGAGAGTCTGCTGTTAACTGCTTGCCAACAGACATAAAGCAGCATAAACACTATCTATCCCTCATTCATGGCTCCAGAGTTAGTCCCAGGGACTGCCTGTGCAGTGCTCAATGCCCCAGTTGGTCCTTGCAGCTAATCTGCCTCTCAGGCTAAAAAGAGAGGTTCCTATGTGCAAACACACAGAACATTTAAAGCTTGTGGCTGTAAGAGCCATTGCTGCTATGAGAACACAGCTTGGACAGCAGGGTCATAAGCTGGAATACAGGGTGACTTCATTTGTCCAGGTTGTGAAACCTGGCATGAAGGCTGGTCAAGATTCACAAGAAAACATGCCCAGCAGCACGCCAGAGGTCAAATGCCACCCAACGATCAGGACCAAAAGATGTCTGGCAACAACAAATGACAATGTTGGGCCCATCTCCAATCACCAGGGGAAGAAAGTGGTGGTGTGGAAGATCTAGCTCAACTGGCAAAGAGTCTGTGCTGTCTATACACACAAGGTAGCTGAGGTTTGCTTACCATGATGATGTACCAGTCATTGACGACTGTCAGCTCAAACAGGGTGACTGTATACAAGTGGGAGAAAAAATACAGACAATTGCTTTATCCATCCTGACCTACTTTACAGTGATTCTTAGACAAAGTATTTGACAGGGAAGACTGACGCAAGCCACCAAAGTTTCAATACAGCCAGCAAACCCGGAGACAGAATGCAGACCCTCATCACTGCAACTGCTTCAAAGGGGGTTAGACCCACAGGACCACGAGCATGGCTTAATCTGTATTTCTTAAAAGAATCAGAAACAGACCTGACTCTTTCCACCAGAGAGCATGGAGACCTCTGAAATCTCCAGGAGATAAGCACCTCTGCTCACACATTAAGAAAAATCATGGAGAGTAATCAACACATTCAAATTATTCTTCATCAGTGGGTTTAAAAAAAAAATGTATTAGCATCACTGTTGGTTCTTTAGAAGGGTAGTGACTTAAAGCCCTCCTTAAAGATCTCTGGAAGTCTTGTCTGATGACCAGTCACAACAGATCTGCTGGCTGCACACTGGCTTTTAAGAGACATCTGCTTACCTTGCAAAACAGTCATGGCACAATTAGCCAGCTGGAGTTCTCCAGACAGAAAGAGCAGGATGCTGAGTGTTTGAGGTGCATTAGTAGGACTCTATGGGAGAGTCCCAGGCTTACATGAGCATTAGAGTCCTGCCATCCAGCTCGGCAGGAACACAGATGCAGTAAGGAATAGTTTTTGCTACGGACAAAACTGCCCTTACCAAAGCTGTTCAAAATGTTGTCAAAGTTGTTGAGATAGTAATAACCTTCTTCCACAACCGTCTTGTTGCCAACTGTATGATTCACCCAGCGGTAGGCATCTGCAACTGTGCTTGTGCTGGTTGGAGAAACCAGGACAAAGAATAAGAACTGGAAAAGCAAGGAAAATCTCAGGGGTTATAAATATCAAAACAGAAGGTGGTGAGCAGGGTGGCAATTTCTACCTCTTGGCCAACACTTTCCTTTTTCTCTGAAAGAAAGCCTCTCTCCTTCACAGCTCACCACAAGCCCAGGGAGCACATGGAGTCCTTCTAATCATTCAGCAAATATTACACCAGAGAAACCAAGCATTTGAGTTAGACTCCTTGGCTCACACCCTTAAAGCTTGGCATTTCCAAGTGGTCTGCCATCATTTAAGATGAAAAGGGCACAGGACAGCTTAGCTTCCAAGACCAGGTGAATTTATCTTGGTACAAAGTGAGGCCTAAATATGTAACACGTCTGGCCAAGCAACTCTGGCATCACCAAGACAAAAATCTCAACTTCACTCTAGAGCAGATGTTACAAGAGTTTCCAGCCACGGTACCATGAAGAAGTCCTCCCAGTGCAGCTACCTGAGGCAAGTTACAGAGCTCATTAAAACCAGCCAGCCCTACCACAGAAATCTCCCCCTTTCCAAATGCAATGCAAAAGCCGTTTCATCCAATCTTACCTAGAGAAATGAAGTGTCTCCTAGATTTTCGCAGCATGTTGCCTTAGCTGCAAAGCCTCATTTAGACCCATCCTCTGGCCCCTTCTCCACAGGGAGACAGAGCTGCCAGAGCTCACTACTGCTGGCTGTGCACCAAAACCACTGCAGAGGGGGATGGATTTGCGGTACTCACTTGCAGCAGTTCGGGTAGACCACGCCAGCAAAGAACTCCATGCCAACAATGGCAAAGCAATAGTAGAAGATCAGCAGGGTTAAACCCAGGCTGGAGGCAAAAACAGAAAGAGTACTGTGCTACTGAAGAGTTGCTAAGGCAGGGAAACACAAAGTCACAGGCTGGTTGCTCTGGAAGGAATTTCCAACGGATGGGAAGCAGCACTGAAAACCCCAGACCACCCTTCCTGCCACTGTGGCTCTGCAGTTCTTTGCCTGCTCTCATTCAAGAAGTCCTTGGACAAGGAGCTTGCCACTCGCTGAAGAGAGAAACTAAAGAGCAGCCTGGATTCCCTCCCAGTCTGTCTTTTTCTGGTAAACAAACATCTCTCCACAGTTTCTTTAATAAAGAACAACACACACTGTTTCTGCCAGCTCCACATCCTTGGATGCAGGGACTGTGCCAAGAACAGGGTTCTCTAGCTAACACACTCTGCTCAGACCTCCTTCAAGGGAATAAAGTCTGAGGATGCCCCACTCAAACACCAAGCTCCTTCTGCCCCACCATTTCACAATAATACTCTCGAGTGGACGTGCTAAGGACAGGGAAACATCTGGGGCTGAGTATATTCATGCCAATGTTCCTCCCAAATGGGCCTCCCCTCTCACCAAAAGCTGGGACAGGGTAGAAAAATTAAACAAGCATCGACTCGTAGTTATCCTCCTAACACAAAAGCAGGAGGAGGCCCAGGGTGCTGGAGTGTTGCTTATCGCATACTGCTCCAAGAAATTCAAAGATTAACGCCCCACTGCAGCACACTGAAGAATCACTAACAATCTATTGACAGATCAGAGCATAAACACCCTTAGAAGGTTTGACGGGTCCCTATCCTGACCCCAGCCCTAGACACTAAACCTTCACTCCCCTCTCCCCACCATCACCCGAAGAGAAGAAGTTAGTACCTGGCCATCCGGGGGAACAACTCAAACATAGTGTCCAGGACATTTCTGTAGCGTTTCTTCAATTTAAATAGCCTGAAAGGAGAAGCCAGTAGTTACCTACACACTGCAACTCTCCTAGTGTTGTTGGAAATAGTTAAAGAGAGTATCACCGTTCTCTGTACCTCCCAGGTCAATGAACAGTAAGGTTTCCTGACACCAAACTCACAGGATCTGCTCTTGCTCAAGTGGTCTCCACTCACCTAACAACGTCCCGCTGTCCCATCTGAATGTTTAGGACACATTCAATTAAGCGTTTACAGGATTGAGGAATCTCAAGGAAAAATCTACTTTTACACAGCACGATGCATAAATAGCTATTTTTAAAAAAATAATCAGAAGAACTTAAACTAGTCCTGTGTACAGGGTCAGGATTCATTACTTCTTTCCTCAGACAAGCTTTTCTGTGTTTCCCCCATGACCCAATAAAAATTGATGAAAGAAAACTACATTGTGCCTGCTAATTTAAGATTTGGCAACTCCATCAGCCTTTACAGAGTAACACAGCTGCCAAACACAGGCTTTGGCAGGGGAGCAACAGAGAAAACATTTTTCCCCCCCCCTTGAGTGTCATAAAGTGTTCTTTAAATCCTCACTGAAGAGCTAAATTACATTAGCTTGTTTTTAACAAAACAACATTTTGCCTCAAATGCCTTCCCCCTATGGCTCTCAAAGCGTTCTGCAAAGGTGAATGTACCTCCGTCACAGCCTCGAAATGAGAGGGTTAATCAGACCCCTCTTACTGAGCTGCAGAGAGGTTACAGGCCACAGTCTTGCTTAAAGTGTGAGATGCAGTTGGAGCAGGGTTGTACTTCACCCTAGAAAGCAGCATCCTTTGAAAACTGTAATTTCTGGTAATTCAATGGAAATTATTAAACTGGCTCAGACTGTCTCACCCTGACAGGAGAGCTTTTCTCTGAACAGCATCAGACAATTTAGAGGAGGTGTAAGAACCCCACGAAGGCAGACACAGGATAATCTGCCCCCGGTAAATCCCTTGATCTCTATTAGAGATCAGCTTAAGCTCCAAAGCACGGGGTTTCGTATCCCATCCCAAGTTTTTGTTATCATTCATTTTGATAACTCTGGCTAATCTCATTACCCCACGCAATTCCTGTTGGCCATGGTCACGTACCCACAGAGCAATCCTTGCCCTCTCCTGGTAAGGAGGTCGGTCCCCAACTGGATTGATGGAAAACACGCCTGGCCGTTTGCCTCCCCACCTGCTCTCTGTAACCCCGCACAGCCTTCCCGTCTCACCTCAGCAGCTGAAGGGGTCGCAAGACCACAATGAAGTAGAATGGCTCCATGTTAAACGCCAGTGCCATGAGCCCCAAAAATGCAAACAGGGTGACTGAGAAGTCAAAGCTGGAAAGAAAAAAATAAAATAAAACAAGAGCAATGATTTATCACTAGTGTTTCAGCAGAGAAGCGGTACTTGGTGCTGCTCCAGCCTAACAAGATGCACAAGGCCAAGGGCAGAAGAATTGTAATAGCCTGCTGATGGCCTTGTCTACATGCCTAAAAACTCATCTCACAACTCGGTCTTTCTAACCCAACAATTTTCACCACCTCTCTCTCAAAAACATCAGTGCGCACTTACAGATTCCAGCCTGAGGACAGGTACTCAACGGGCCCCAGTCCAGTGGTCTTCAGGAGCAGCTCCACACCATAGACTGTAAAACAAGATGATAGCCATGGTTAGAAATAAGCAGCATCACAAGGAGAGCTTATGCAAAGGCTTGCCCTCAAAGATGTGTGGTGCTTGAAGTACAGAACTTCTGAACATAGGTTTAACAGAACCCCACCCATCCTCCTTATTCTTGGTGAGATGCAAAAGAGACATTTTCCCTCCAAATCAACACATTTTCCTGTATTCATGGCGATTTCTCTCCAGAGCAGTCTACAAAACACTTAGTTGTCTAACGCGCTATAAATGTTGAGGCACAAGCTCCTGTAGGAAAGGCCAGAAAGTGGTGTAGGGAATTCAGTCCTGCCTGTTTATTTCCCTCTATCTCAGTGGAACATATCCACATCCCATAGCCTAGCCGTGACCTGCAGGGAGAGATCCTTTCAAAGAAGAGCCATCTACTTTCACCCTCTGTCCTGGCAGCACCTTGTGGGCCTGTAGGTTAAAGAACACCATAATAACATGATGATGCCCTGTTTGTCATCCCAAAATCTTTCTTTCCAGGTTCCGAGGAGGCGGGGTGGGAGAGAAGCAAAGAGAAGAGCTGGATGACAACATCCTTGTGAAAAGAAGCGCTGCAGAGTGCCTCTGCCTTCAAACTTTCCTAACAAGTGTTTTGAAGACTAATGGCCAGGGAAGCACTAGAGCTACCCAGCAGTCAAATAAGAGGTTAGCAACCTCTCCTAGATTCTCCAAAGAACCTCCTGCTGCAGTTTTACACACTATTTTGATTCAATGGAGCTATACTTGCTTCTCCTCGAGCAAGAGACACTGGCAGGAGAAGGGAAGTGAATTCACATCACTGAAGAGTTCTATGGCAGTGCAATGAACCAGCACATGAAGATGCAGTTGCTTACACTCGGGCTGAAAAGGAAGACTAAGGTACATGTTCGTGGAGGGGATGACATTCAATTAGAAAACTCAGCTCATCAACTAGTTCTTCTAGTCCTTTCAGTCTTCTCCTCAGCATGCCCCTGCACTCTGTACTCCAACAGGACTGCCTTGCTTTGTGTGGCAGAGAGCCATCTCACAGCTGCAATCAGATCAGAGCTGGTAATGCCTCCTGGAATAGTCAGTGAAGCGCAGAGCAACGTGAGCAACTCCAGACAGAGCCATCACAAGTCTGGAGGAGCTTATCACTTTGCACGCTGTGCCTAACAAACGAGGCTATTCTGCTCTGAGGGCTGAAGCCAGCTTTAAGAGTAACACAGCAGCTTTTGCAGAGTCGCACCAGAGGTAAGAGGCTGCCCAGACTGCAGTGGCACAGGGAGCTGCGTAACAGTGCAGCAGTGTTCACATGGGTCTGTGTGGATGCTGACGATCCCTGGCAGGCACAGCATTGTTCTAGATGGAGTCTGTACACCTGTGGTTAAGTTTTAACTTCAAACTGAATAATCTTCTGGGAACAGAGCTGTCTATTCCCCTCCCAGCTCCTTATGAAATGACACAGCTCTATTGGGAGGCATCAGCTTACTTGTGAGGAAGACGATGTAGCTCCACGGGACGTTTCTGGAGAAGAAATTCCCTCCTGCAAGACACAAGAACTTTTTCTAGCCTTCCCTTTTTTCAGTCCCCCAGCATCATAGTCAAGAAACAAGCTGCGATGTTTCCTACCTTGCAGCATGAAGGTTTCAACAAGAATCCAAATTCCATTCACAGCCACCACAGTATCTGGAAAACAAAGTAAAAACCCATACCAAAAACATTCCTGGACCAGAGGACATCCATTTCCTAGGCTAACAAAAAGAGTACAATATAGGACAAGTGGCAGGGTCATTGTTTCCAATTCAACGAACAAATTGAACTCGTAGCTTGGGAGAGTCTTCTATCCTGACTTTTCCCAGGCCTTTAACAGATGCAGTACCTTTTTCTTCAGAAGGAAACAAAACTAAAACAAAACAATGGTCTGAATCATGCTCAGTCATTTTTACTCATAATTATCTTACATTCTACCATGTTATTACCTGCATATTTCAGCTTCCTCCTAGTTCTGGAACAAGATCTCGAGAACCACTAGGTCCCCAACAGTGCAGGACAAAGCCCTGTCGGCTTGGATCTATCGCTGCTCCCCAACATTCAAATCCTGAGAACTGAAGGTGCAGGACTTCTCCTTTTCACTCAGATCTCCTCACTCCACCCCACCCTCTTTAGTTTAGCATCCCAATTTACAAAAAACTTCTCCTCCAACGTTCAAAAAACCTCCAAATTACTGAGTAGGAACAGATTGTTTAGAACGCAGCAAGTAGCACCATGAGTAAGCACTCTCCTCTAGAGAAGAGGAGCACAGAATCATTCTCGCAGGCAGTACAGTTGCCAAGCAATCCCTCCAGCAACGAGGATGCTTGCACCTTCTCAAGTGCAAACAGAAGAAGGTGGTTAACTGGCAAGGCAGTTCCTTACCCAGCATCCTTCAGCTGCAAGATAAAAACCTCAAGGCTTGTGAAAGCTAACCACCAACCCACCTAAATGCAACAAGCTGACTCTTACAGAATCAGACCCACAAGAGCGTTATGAAAGAGTGAACCAACGAGCCTCTCCAGAAGACTCGACACAGCGAGAGCTGAGAGTCCAGGCTGCAGTAGTGGTCGGTACGAGTATGCAATTCCCTCTCTCTCTGCCAAAACTCCAAAATTTGTACATGAGCCATGGCTCAGACCAAAGACCAGGCCCCACCACGCTAAGTCCTTGCGAGGGCTGGCAGACACAGCATACCAGACCCACGTGATCACGGGAGCCTAGCAGAGAGACAGCTCGTTACTTCTACTTACACATGGTGTATTGGAACACACGGGACTTCACAAGGATGTTGATGCCTGCATGAAGGAAAGTATGACAAAACAAATGTTTACGCGATCCTCCACACCTCACACACAGATTGCTCTATCTTCTCCTTAGAGATATTTTTCATACCAATCCTCAGCACAGAAGCCAACAGATTAGCAGATTATTAACTTTTACTTCTCGGGACCAAGTTCAAATTTCCTCCAGAATTTTAGCAGCAATGAACTCGCTATCCTTAACCCCTGAGATGCCCTTTTTTTCTCTATGTACTAGTTCTGTGGTGTGGACAGAGGTAAATGCAGCCGCTGAAGCACTGCCCGTGTTTAGAACAACACATATGCTGTCAAGGAGGGTTGAGTGCATCGGCAGAGATACATAGGACTCCTATGGCAGCTGTGTGTTTGGATCAAGATGGTGTTAACTGTTTCCCACTAGCATAAAACACTGAAAAAGAATTGCAGATAAGTTCTTATTTCTGAATGGCTGCATTCAGTCAGGAAACTTGGAACACGAGAGATAAATCACATTTGCCAGACAGATTACACTGATGGGTATTTCAGACCTCTTTCCCCTTCTCAAGCAGCTGCACTTGACCTGTACGAGCGCTGCAACCACATCTTTGGACTAGGAAGACTAGCAGCTTTTGTGAAAAGACAAATCCCACTCCACAGTCACTGCTCTGAGTTGCCGCCTGGGATATGGAGAAACTCTATAAACTCTACTAGATTCAGCAATCATAAATCTCCACCTCACCTCTCTGCTGAAAAAGGAATACAGCCCTCCACGACCTCAGGGTCTGGTTCGCTACAGAGCTTCTGCCAAGAAGTCTCTTGTTTTAAGGAAGCCAGGGTTTGGGTCAGCGCACAGGCAATATTTACATGACAGAAATCTTCCTTGGAGACTCTGAATACAAGGCTCTGGCCTTGGAGGCTCTGAATACCCAGAGAGTTGGTTAGTAGGCCTTCCCTCAGCTGTTTACCAGGGCCATAAGAGAGGGTCCCTTCAGAGGGCCCTGTCTTTGTAAAGAAAGGCTCTTCCTGTTAGTTGAACACATGCTGTCATGCAAACACAGCCTGTTACCTTTGAAAATAAGGAATGCTGTCCGTGGAAGGTCATCAAACCAGTGCTCGCGATTTCGTTTTGCCTGGAAGCGAAAGAGCCACGATCAGAAGTAGTCAATGCTACATCCATACAAAAAATGTGCAGTGAGAGAGACCCACCTTATCCCCATCATCTGCTTCTTTTAGATTGCCTTTGTTTCCTACCCACTTTCTCTTTAATCACTGGCCTCCTTTACTCTCCCTCACACACACAATTCCCCTCTTCTCCACCCAATAAATACTTACCTTCCATTTCAAGCCAACAACTTCATAGAAATTGTAAAAATCCTTTAGACTGCAAAACAGAAAGAAGCATCTGATCAGAGCCTTGGAGTTGATTAGATCCTTAATTGTCCTTGTCAGGCATCATCAGTAGAGAGACCCTAGAAGTTATTAACTCCTTATTAGAACTGTAACCGCAGCTGATATAACTCAACACTGACTTCTTCCCAGTCTGGCCAAAGGTTACTGGCTGACAATAGCCAGAACAGGGTGCAAAGACTACCGTCTTTCTGTAACACTACAGCCCTTAGAGGAAACTCTGACTCTACTGAACTCCAGAATTTTACCACTGAGAGGAAAGACCTGAGGCTTAGATAACAAACTCCAAGGGACAGAGATTGTACTACTTTCATGAAGAAGTCTCGGATTGTCTTAATTAGTCGTACAGTCCCTTTCTAACGTCTTTGCACATTTTCTTTTCAAGGTAACAATGAAATTTGAAAAAGGATATGAAAGCAAAGAAACTCATAAAACATGAGTGCCTGTCTAGGTGCTCAGGGTCAGGCCTATAACAGCTTTTAGGTGTCTGAAAGTGAGGATGCTGAACTTCTCAGACTCTTACTGGTGTATTTAGGTGCCTGAATTTAAGAACTCAGTCTTTCTCCCTATGCCATTTTCAATACTTCTCTGTGGCACTTGACTTTAAGGAGAAGCATCAGCACCAGTTTCATGGGAGACTCACTCCGAGCCTATCTGTGGCCAGAACAAAGGAAAAGGAAGAGAAGGTCTCCTGCTTTAATTCCCTCTACTTCCATGCTGGCTGGAGTTAGCTGCACCCACCCACCAGAATGGTAATTCTCTGCCTCATAACACAGAGGATGACAGTCCTGAAAGCACCAGCAGAACCAGATTTTAATTAACAAAACCCTGGGGGACACAGCCAGCTGCTGGAAAAGACAAAAACTTGTTAAGCTGCGAGGCTGCACTGTGTGAAGAAATGCTCCTTGCAGGCTATAATGCTGTTCCTCAATTTCTCGCTCCTCTGTTCTGGCAGAGGAGGTGGGAAACGGAGGCTGCCTGGTGACTGCCAGCAGAGCGCTGTATCCACAAGAGGGCATGCAGGAACTCCATCACCTCTGAAGAAAAACCTCAGCTCTCAGGGTACCCACCCCTCCAAGCTCCCTGCTTCCCAGACAAATCCTTTCAATCACATAACTCTATTCCCACATCCCAGACAAGTTTCCTTCCATAAACCCAGCCATCCTCTCTGAAGTACAGCCTAACTTCAGAGAGTGAAGCAACCTCCCTGCTCTGCGTGCAGCAGTTAAGACCATCCTACCTGACTAAAGGAGTATTGCTTTGATTCAGTGCTTTGAAAGTGAGATATCGCTCTCTGGCACACATCCGAGGCTTGTAAAACCGCAACAGACCTTCAAAGTGCTTGAAGGAAATTCCAGACGGCCTCTAGAAACAAGGGAATGTTGTCATAAGTAGCGACATCAGGCAGAAGCACACGGAGGCTAGCATATTTAATTCTCACTCTGGATTTGTTTTAAGCAGGATTTCTACATTATCGTAACATGCCATTATAACTAAGCCCCAAAAGTACCCTAAGCTATTACTTTAACGTACTGAGCTTATCCCAGAGCACAGAGATCAGAAAGCTCTCCTGGCAGTCGGTCCCTCCAGCAAACGCAGAGCTGTTCCCTCTTGCTCTATCATGTGAAAATTGTCCAACCAGACACCCCAAGCGACAGAGTTCAACCACTCTTCTTGGGAAATTAGTAGACAGCCTAACAGATCCCATTACCGGCACTTTTTTTAACACTACCAGCTATTCCTCAGGAACTGTTCATATAATGAATGTGCCCTAAACATGAACTAATCTACTAGAAGTGGGTTAGTTATTTTGGGGCCTTATTTCTCTTCCTGCTCCACAAGTTAAGCAAGAAATCAACCCTCTCCCCCAGCGCTCTGTCCCCGTAAAGCGTTGTTTGTACGTCTGTTTCTGCACCATTTACTCCTTCACTATCTAGCAACTGTACTGTACCTTCACATGTATAACCCACCCCTCCTCTAAGTACTGGTACTTGAGAAGTAAGTCCTCAAGTGACCCACACTGAATCAGAGAGAAATCAATGATTGCATGCTCTCCAGAACAAACTTCATTCATTTTATCAAGACACTTCCATAACCTCACACGGGGCTGAAATTCAGACTACTTTGGTTCTTCTCCAGAAACAGATATAAACAAATTACACAAACGATAAAAGAGTAGCCCTTGGTGAGTATGATTACAGTCAACAGACATAAATCATCTTTTCTGGAACGTGCTCTTTAAACACTCCAGACCACTGGTGTTCTTAAAACATTGCTGACCTCCCCTCCTGCTGCATCCCGGGCTGTTCTCAGCCTCCCTGCAGGGCCCCGTACCTGTTTGGTGATCAGCAAGCGGTAGGCATGCTGTATGGCTGTGCGTTTGTGCAGCAGCAAGGACTTAAACTTCCTCTTCTCAATGTCATTGAAAGTGTCGAACACAACAGCGAGAAGCTGCAGAAGGAAGACAGGAGAGATCCTTATACTCTGCGGCTACATGAGCCAGTGCTTCTCGAACAGGCAGGAACAGCCAGAGGCAAGGAGAGACATTGCCTGCAGGAGGAATTTACTAAGCGCGACACTGAGTGAGGCAGAATGGAGTCAGCGAGGGCCCGCTGGCCATAAGGGATCCCACAAAAGGATCACCAAGCACACCGCACACACACTGATCCACTTTTTGGAACAAGTCCAGATGTTTCTGGCCTCCTAACACTCGCTAGTGGTTTTAAGAGCTCAGGCTAAATCCCACACATGCCAACAGAAAACAGTATCAAAAGGTTTG
Source organism: Gymnogyps californianus (assembly GCF_018139145.2). Classification (NCBI taxonomy): domain Eukaryota; kingdom Metazoa; phylum Chordata; class Aves; order Accipitriformes; family Cathartidae; genus Gymnogyps; species Gymnogyps californianus. The sequence continues at coordinate 3,639,185 of NC_059486.1, forward strand.
TTAAAATGCCCTGATCTCTTCCTGGAAAGTGGGTTTTGAGGGCTGCTTTCTGGACTCACCCTCCACAGGAGCTTTGGCAAACACATGCCAAAACTAACCATCCATCTAGGACAGCAGCAGCGAAATCCAAGCCCGCTACAAGCATCAAATCACTCACCTTGGGTTGCAGAATTCCTCAACTCCTTTGACAACCCCTTTTCCACCGCTCACATCCTCACCTGAGCTGGTCTTGGCCCTGCCCTAGATGCTGCAAGAAGCAGAGCCAGCACAGCAGCCATGCTCTCACGCTGCAGTTATCAGCACTCTTCAAGTTCTGCCATACTTAGTAATTCCATCCCCTTCAAACTGATTTACAAAGTATTTCAGGCAAGCCCAGATAATAAAATGCCATTTTATGATAAATAATTAAGACAGAAAAGGACAATAAATTTCATGCAACTGAGTATGTCACTCCAAGCACGATATTAATGTGAGAGAAGTTGAAAGATACTCGTATCGTTCTGTTGTCTGTGATTTAGTTCAACTCCTTGTGGTTAAACATTAAAAGACTCCTATGCGTAGCAAAGCTGCCATTTCTAGAAGTATTCTGCCAAAGGGTCTCAGATTATCTCGGAGCACTCCTTGGAATGGGGAAGACTCTGCTGGGCAATGAGCTCCAAAGTCAGCAGAGAGAAGTCAAGCGCTTCAACAAGAGACTCACCAAGTTCATGATGAAGTACAGCTCAATGGAGAGATACACTATGAAGAAGACACAGGACCAGGGGTTCCGGGCATAAGATGGCATCATCACATCAGGGAAACTGCATCCGAAAAAGACACAAGTTTAAGCACCAAATAGCTCATCCTACACTTCCCACTACAAAGGCAAGAGGCACAGGACACAGGGGTGTGTGTAAACTCATATCCAAAGATCTGCACATTTCTGCAAAACATGCGGTTGCTCATGACACAGAAGTTTGTGCCTAGCAACGAGCAGCAAGAACATGGAGGCATGATGAAAAAAATAAATATGAAAAGCACATTCCTTGCACATTCCGAAAACCAAATGGTCAAAGGAGATTTGTAACATGGCTAAGGGTTGGGCTTTGATACTTAGCAACGACAGCAATACAGCCTTGGTGTAAGAGTGTTACAACCTAAGATTTATTCCATCCTTTGCTAATTTCCTAATCCTCAGAGCTCTCCCTGACAGCAGATCAATATTTACCTACTGTTGTCATCCCCCCTTCCTAGCAGATAGGTGAACCGAAGCAGAGGAATAGGAAGTTACTTCACAACAGCAAACTGTTGGCTGACAAAGGAGCACAAATAGAAACTTTCCCTTCTTGGGCCAAGGCCTAATAAAGCCACTTCCCCCCTTATTGCCCTCACAGTGATGAAGTGGTCTGAGTCGCATAGAGATAACTCTGCATCTGAGGTCACAGTGTCCTAAAACAAAACGAAATACCAGTTCTTCCCATGCAGGCTGACCCAGGAAATCTCCCTCATGCAGAGGAAAGGGGTCACATTTGGAGACAGAGCATTTCTGCAAATAAACTCTTGGCTCTGCTAGACTTCTTTAGGGACAAAGGGAAAGACTGAGCTAGAAAAGCATGAACTTACTTTGAAGTGGTCAAAAGCACGAAGAGATTCACGAGGCTGTTCTCTAAGGTATTGAAGTACTGAAAGAAAAAACTCCCATGACAAAACTCAAGCAGAATTTCATAGTGACATTTCATTCAAAAACCAACCAACCAACCCACCCACCCACTTGAATACAGGCACTTCTACAGTTCCCTGATGCCTCCCCTAGGGAAAGGGTACTTCAGCATTGGTCCCTTTTAAAGGTCCCTGAGAGATGGCATGTGAAAAGTTAAAACAATTAAAAGCTCATCTACACATTTTTGTAGTAGTTACTCCCAGCAAGCTACAGACTCGGCAGCAGCAGGAACTAGTGGCTGCTGGACTCCGCCAGCCACAGTCTGAGGTGGCTGAGATTTCACCCAGATACCTTCCTCCCCTGGGGACAGTGGCAGGTGGCTCATTTAAGACACCAAGAACAAGGAACAACTACGGGAACGTTCCCTTTGGGACATCCTGTCTTTGAGGAAGCTCTCTGCACTGTCTTCCTTCCCAGCAGGGGGTAAACCAGGGTAACACTGCCAAGCAGCCTCTGACCAGCTAGCATCCGGCCTCCCAGGCCACCACACAGCAATGAGCTACATCTACACAGTAATGTTTGATTCTTAAGCTGGTCAAAATGGGACTCAAGCTTCAGTTCAAAGAATCAGCAATACTCACCGGATCCGAGTGGTTAGGAGAAAACAAGTAAAAACCTAGAGAAGCAGCAGAGAAGGTAGAGGAGGAGAGAAGAAAGGCGGAAAGCACAAACAAAAATAGTCTGTTTAATGTCAAGCAGCAGAGTGGTGAGTCTCTGTTCCCAAAGAGAAGGTCACACTAAGAGTAAGCCCCCTCTGACACCATGAAGAGGAGAGTACCTGGAAGGCCTTCTCCATACAGATTTGCCAATACATGTCATTGGCATTTCACTGATCCTTTCGGAAAACAAAATTTCTGGGGATGGTTTGAGTCTAGGACTGTAGCAGGTACACTACAGACACATGCACTCATGGGAATGTGGACTAAACTTACAAGATTGAGGAACAGTTGATGGAAACAGAACTTGGAAACTACAAACACACACACCTCAGACTATCCTTTGGAAGAGGTGAAAAGGACCTTTGTCTCAAAATCAAATACCCAGCTTCTAGATTTTTTTGATCTTTAATTCCACCTTCCAGATGACTGCAGATGAAATGGGATAAATGGAAGATCCTGGCAGGACTCTGAATCTGATCAGCTTTATATTCATCCAGGTTGTTTGTGTTGCTTCTGGACAATAACTGGTTAAGAGCATCACTTCACCTTCCATAAATACAACTCACCCAGGATGGCAAAAATCACCATGAAGAAAAGCAGGAGGAGAAGAATGTCAATAAATGGTGGGAGGGACTGGAAGATCTGTCGCAGATTTCTGAAAAATAAGAAAATATTAATAAACAAAAACTTGCATGTTTTCTCCTCTGGGTTGGTAGGGGAAAAAAAACCACCACCACACCATACTTGAGGACTTTCTTCCCACTCCCTCCAAGGATTAAAAGTAGAAAGCTAGGTAAATTAAGATCGTTTCCAAGCTACCTATCTGTCCTTTGCAGTCAGCTCTCGGGTACTGCAAACAATACTAATGTCACCCTGTCAACTTTCCTTCTCCGGACTAAAGACTAGCTCTGTGATTCATTGTGCAATTTACAGGCAAACCTAGGAGCCAGAAACAATACAGCCACATTCATGTGTTGTGCTCTCTGAGGTAGTTTATACAGCTGAGGACAGGACACATAAGCACTGTGTACCGTGAGCAGATCCAAAGCTACTACCCATGAAATTTCCCTACATAGGCAAGACACTAGGTACACTTCAGTCACAATTACAAAAGATCTCTGAGATCTGAAATGCCCATGAAAGACACTTATTTTCCTGCGATGCCTGCAGGATCAGAGTGCTTTTCCTCCATCCCAGTCCCAGGCATGACAGCAGAAAAGCCCAGCCAGCTGACCACTCACCTTCTGACGGCACCACAGTAACGGCAGTCCACCAAGAAGATACAGCGCAGAGCTCTCGTTATCCGGACATGCGAGGTTTGGCGCACCAACACCACGATGGCCTCTATGAACTGTACAAACAGCACGCAAGTCTGCAAAAAAGGGGTTTAATGAGAGGCACAGCTGCAGTCTCCTTTCGGGAAAGGCAAAGCTCTCACTGACCGCCCATTTATTTGGACACTTTAAGGATGGGAGGTGTCCCTGAGAGCTTAGAGATCTCACATGAATCATTTGGCAGCTGGGACACATGGCTAAGTCATCTCTGCTACAGTACAGGCCAACATTTAATCTGGTTCTTCGGTTCCCGAAGATGCTGAAGGAGAAACACGGACAATCAAACAGACAACTTACCTTTACCATAGTCCTTTTGTGCCTGATAAAGGTTTGGAAGCCCAGCCACCTCATCTTCATCGAGAGTTCAAAGACTACCACAATTAACGCAAACAGCTCGAGGGTTGCATGGACCTGTTAAAATACAGCAAAGCTTAAACCAGCGCTTCTGATTACAAAGAGCAGCACATCAGAGGCCACACTTCTGCCCTTCCTTTTTCAAGAAGCACATGGGTCTGACAACAGTCTGAGCACAGCTCTGTGACATGCAGGAAAACCCAAGGCCACTCTTAAATCTAGCACAGCATTGTTTTTCAAAGTTTCTATATTTATTGCTTTGTGCTTTTATTAAAGCCTGTACAATTTTCCTCTAATCAGTATCAGCCCAGAACTTACTGAAATCCACATCCCTTTTGGACTTGAATAACCCGTCAAAAAAATGTATTGATACATTTGAAACACAAGGGCAAGACCCCAGCAACTCGAGCAGAGACACTTTTAAAAGATTGAGACTGTAATTTTTTTAGTGAAATGCAGGAAGGAGAGCTGCTGGGCAGAGAGTTTACATAGAGAAGGGTTTTCTTTTGAACTAGACATTGTGGACAACCACAGACAGGGTCCTGATCAAGCACTGGAACAGAACACAGCTTTTGGCAGTGCTGAAGGACGCCTTCTCTGTCGCAAGATGCAAAATGCACCACAAAGACGACAGCAGTATTTTCTTACAACCTCAGCTTTAGTCACAGCTCAAAACCCAAACTGAGTTATGCAGCCCTGACTCATTTTGAGGAACACTTTTTGAGGAACCCCAGGGTTGTCAAGGCTGTTCTACACCCCTGGCACGGTCCTAGGGTGCCATTAACAGCTCCAAAAGCAGATGCAGATTCTCCCACCAGCAACAGCAGCTCCTAGCACTGTGCCTGATGGTGGTACTTCATGAAGGGGTTGTGGACTGACAACAGTACACACCAGTTTGTGTACCCCTTCTCTCAACCTGCATTTTGTGAAGGTTAGACATAAAAATTCAAGTCACACACACACACACACATATTAAAAAGAGTCCTCACAACATGGGGAGGAGAGGACAGGAGAAGGTTTGCCAACCTGTCCCAGGCCGAGACCTGTTTGTGTTCTAGGAGCCAGTGGTGGTGCTAGGGTAACTGCACCAACCCCGACAATGACTTTAAAACCACCCTGTCAAAAAGCACACAGATTCTTGAGATAACTCAAGAAAAAGCAAAAACCGCACACTTCTCTAACAGTTAGAAAATTTAAGAACTGCACAAATCGGTAATATGAAATAAGTGTCACTTTCATTGTGGTCTGCGCACATCAAATGAAAAAAGGATGTTTTGCTGGTTGACATATCTGCTGTCAACCAATTTACAGAACAAGCCAAGTGTTTTTTTTCCTACTACTGCTTCCTTCTTCCTCTATGTTTAGCCTTCTTTTTCCTCTTACCCATCACTGCAAAACAGGCAGACTTCTTCACTTTGCCCCAAAGTACTTACAAAGATGCCAAGACGGAGCATAGGAACAGCTGGTGCCTCGCAGAGAGACAGCAACAGGAGAAGCAGTGCTGTGCTCAGCTCCATTAGGTAGAAAAGGTGATTGTGTGCAAAGAGGTAGGCAGCAAGTGCTTTGGCATTTTTAGGGTGAGTGAAGAACTTATCGTTATTTTCTCCTTCCTAAGGCAGCAGGGATAAAGAAGAGAACAGCATTAGTGACTCTCGGTACTATAACAGAGCTTTCCATATGAAGGACGCAGACTTTTATATGGATTAGATACAATTCCCAACAGACTATTCCCACTTTACAGCCTGACATTGATCTTTTTATTGAGGAATGAACTTTACACACACGGGACATCCTCTTCTGTTCATAAGCATATTTCAGTAATGAAACTCATTAATATCCACAAACTCCTGCTTCAGAAAGCCTTGAACCTTTTCAAAACGAGGAAGAGTGCTGAAAGAGTTTATAAAGGTAGGAAAAGAAACTTTAGTCAACATCCCAACATAAACACAGCACTTCATTTACTTGCAACCACTTCCACATGTTTACAGACTTATTTGATGAAACTTCCCCAGGACAGAACACGAAAACACACAGATAAGCTCCAGGGCACCTGGCTGACAGTTACTCCTCCTTATCTTGGCCTTGCAAAATATCTAGGAGAAAACACTGGAGCACCCGCAGTGTCTTCTGCTTCAAGAATGTGAGAAGACAGACTCCATGAAAAATTAACAAGTCTCTATGCTGATTTGTCATTCCCTCTTAACTAGAAAGCTTAATTAACATTAAAAGGTCAGATACTCCATCTAAACAGTTTGCCTAAAACTGATCTTTAAACAGCTACATCATTACTATTTTTACCTCTAGGACGAAACTTAGTTTGGGGAGAATTTAGAGGTTTTTCATGCAGAACCACCCAACAGCTTCTTCTCTTTCTTGAGTCAACGGTTTAAGCAAGGGAGCCTTTGTCACTCACAGGAAACTTGCTGCCTCTTGGAAACTGTCGTAAGAGACCATTTTTCCCCAGCTGGGACACACAGATGCACAAGAAGTTGTTGGTTTTTTTTTTCAAATTAACATCCTTCCAGGTAAGCAATTACTGTAAGGACAGTAAGCTATTACTATCAAAGTGGAATAACTGTGATTGCAAATGGATAACAAGGTCAGGAAACAGGATCTCCTTTAAGAAGTGAAGCATTCTCGAGACTAATTCAGAAGAGGGTTTCAAATGTTTCTCATTTACTCATCTCACAGGCCAGCTCCCATTCTGCTTAAGAACAAACAAACACACGCTGCCAGGTCAGTGAGCCAGATTGCGAGCAGGACAAAACCCAGCAGCAAGCTCCATAAAACGCAAGCCCCTCCACTCAAAGAGAGCGCTAGCTTAGATCAGCAGGGCATTCTTATTCACGCCTGACAAAACACACTTGCAGAATGAAAAATAGTCTAAATGCTGCCTCTTGATAGCCAAGCAATTCGAAACGTTGCTGGACAGCAAAGTCCTCTTATTCAGATAAGACACTCTTGCCTGCAGCTACCGGTTCAAATAAACAATCTGCATGCTCTTTAAGTTATGCCTACTTCATTTCAAGGACATTGTCATCATGACCATTGGTCAAGGCAGCAGCAAGAATAATCTGCATCTGAAGGGCCAAGCCTGCTGCGTACATTACCATCAGACACTGCAGCAACTCAATGACCCTTTGCAGAGCATCTCCAATAATCATGAGTTTAAACAAAAGCCCGGAGGGGCTGGAGCTACCATTATATTGTCCAGTGCTGCTCCAGCATACAACGAAGCTGAAGTATTACCAAGGTCCAAGCCTACCCGGTTTTAAAACGTCAGAGAATCAATACTTCTCAGTCCTGTGGGGTAGGAGCAGGGAGGAACAAAAGGTTTCAATCACCTTGCAGTGGCTTAAGCAAAAAACCTAACTGGGTCCAAAGCATCTCAAGGTGCAATGCAGAGCCTTTGCAGGGAATGAAGAGAAAGAGGAAGGAAGGACAGTAAGGGAACCAGCAACAATTTCCAACTGGACAGCTCGGGGAGAAGCTCAGTTTTGGTAGCTAATTCATCACACCAGACTGTACAGTGATCTTAAAAATATTACACCTTTGTTGAAGTAACGATGGTGTTTCCTGTACCTGGAGCATGGGTGGGGTTTGTTTGTTGTTTCTTTCTTTTTAAATACAAAAATTTCACTCCTGGGCTGATCCTACTCTCTGCATGCTTTCTTCCTGTAGAAATCAAGACCTCTACCTTCTCTTGTGTCTTACCTGACCTGCAAGGCTTGACTGATGCTAAACGAACATCCCAGGGCCACCCACCAAATCTGTGGCCAAGGCAGGATTAGGACCTGCATTTCCAGAACACAAGATGTCTCCAGGAGAGCATTGACCATTCAACCCAGAGCGACTGAGGAGATGAAATGACAATCTATGACAAGTTACAGCAATCTCCATGGCAAGGTGGCAGAACTGAACATGTGCTGAATCCCTCAACTACTATAGTCCTTGACACTGGGAGAGATGGGAGAGGATGGGTAGCTTGTTCAGTTGCTCCAAAATGACTTGCCAGAGCCCATCTGAAGGCGCTTCCAGCATCGCCCCACTCTTCAAGCAGATTCCTTTGCAAAGCACCAAATTTTCAACCTCAAAACAGATCTTTGTTTCTTATAATCAAGAACTCCCATAGTTTCAGAAGTCCATTTTTCACACAATACACCAAACAGTAGGGCTCACCTGGAGGTAGATTGCTGCCTCTTGGTAGTTCATTTCCCAGTTGTGTCGGGCAGAGCTTTGCTGCGCGCAGCAGTCCCCCGCAGCAGGGCTGGATGCATCATTAATAACGTCATAGCTACCTCCATCTGCATCAGTACAGTAAGAGAAAAACTGATTTACAATTAAGCGAGCTGAGATTGAACAGGAGGCACGCAAACAAGCCAGGCACTGGGACCAGAGACAAGCATCAAGAGGTGGCAGAGTACCCAGGAAACTGGCAGCTTGTACACAGACAAATTGATTCTTCCCGTGTAGGAGCTTTTAAGAGACACACTCAAACTCAGCACTTCAACACAGGAACGCTCCCAGAAGATCATCAAAAGAGACAGCATCCTATTCAATACAATAGGCAGGTCTCCTGGCTCAGGGGATCTGTGCTGTCATATTCGTAGCATGCTATCAGCAGTCATAAACTATAAACAGGCAGCTAACAGCTAGAAGTCTCCGAGGATGTCCAACCCACAAAATAAAAGCGGGCTTGCTAAAGGAACACTGCCTTTTCACATCTAATGGTAGGGGAGACCATGAAAGAATGGAGTACAGGACTACCACAGGCAAGGGAAACCAGTCTAAGTATAGAAGCTGTATAGTACACTAATAGCAGCAGCCAGTATTTTTAGCAAAAAGCCTCATTTTTCAGAGCTCTCCAGAGTCATTAAACAATGCATCTTTGCAACACTCTTCTTGATGCAGATAGGTACCAATACCCCCCTGATGAAAAAAAACCAGCAAGATTAATTTTCTGTTCATATCCCATAGATTGATTCTGAAACTTCTAAGAGCATGTCTTTCTCACCAGTGAAGCACTATAAAACAATGCTTTACTGAACATTTGCACCAGATTTCATAACTAAAGATTTCATTTAAAAAAATACAATTCAATTGTAAAAAGAACTCCCAAGCATAGCTGCACATACATAGTGCCCTTCCCATGGGAGAGCTACGCAGGGCACGTATATAAACTCCAGAATACTTGCCATTTTTTGCATTCTGCAGCCTCAGTGCTATTAAGACACATGAAAAACATGCGTGAAGACAATTATTGTTCAAAAAGGGAATGTCACTTGGTTTATTCTTCTGGGACTGGGATTTTTATTTTGCACCTTTGACAAAGAATACAGAGCAGAGACCCCACAGAAGCGAGATCTGCTTAGGGCCACACATGAAACCTGTGGTGGAGCTGGCCACGCACTCAGTTCTCCAGAGTTCCAATCATTACCCAAACCACGTAGTTGTTCTTGCTCTCAGTAGAGACTTCCCTCCTCCAGTGCCTCATGTTCCCAAAGAGGGTACATGTAAAATTGATCTTGCCAGTGCAAAAGTGCTGATTTCCCCCTTTTTATGAGCACAGAAGCTGTGATGCGGTAGCTTGTTCTCTCTGTCTTATGAGAGGTTATCTGAGAGTAGGAAAAACTTACAATGAGGTTCTCTTCCGCTCTCATGACAGCATGCTGAAGATTTGCTGCATCTTTTTGCTATGACAAAATAATCCTCATTGAATTACTGACTCAGTCTTTCTAGAACACCCTCAGGAGTAGGGAGAGAGTCCGCACCAAAAACTGCACCCATCGAGAGAAATGGCACTGTGTGCTCCTGACAGAAGCAGAAACCCCCTCACCAATGCAGAGCCACAGCTGCCTTTTCCACCCTCAAATCAAATTAAGGTAACATGTATCTGGGATTTGTGAAGACTTTCCAGATTGCATACTCAGATTGCTGAGAATCCTGCAGCGTTTAAGCCTATTTCTCTTCCTTGCTTCCCCCATACCCTTAAAATACCACTCAAAATCTGGATGAATGTTTGAATGAGGCTGATTCCTCCCCCACACCCCTTTTACACCTTGAATGAAAACAGTTCTTGTAAATACTGAATGATAGAGATTTTATTTACCCACAAAATTGGATGGCAGTCTTCTGGGTTTGTTTGCCTTTTAACTAAAAGATGACAGCAATATGCAAAAATCAGAAGCTTTACATTGTGAGCTCTAAAAAGTTCTTAAATGTTATTATTTACGAAGCTTTTACTGTATATGTGTTTCAAAGAGACAGACTCCCTCAAACTGCAGCCTGATAGCAAAAACCTTTTTGCATTTAATGCTTAACAGAGTTGCAGAAAGAGCACATCTCCATCAGAACCTGGACTCACTGCTGAAGATCTTTACTGCCCAGAAGACAAGCATTTTCCAATTCTCATTCCCATCCTAACAGACCGTTTGCTGCCAGACAAAAGACACTGCAGCCCTGCCCTGCCTGCCTTCCCCTCCGTGGGGCACTAAGCTGGGTCACAGCAGAGGCAGAGCACAAAGTGGCCTCCAGCCCCAAGCCTCAAAGACCTCAAGCATTACCATAGAGAGGTGCAGAGCTGTCAAACACCCCCAAACTTTGCTGAGGCGCACAAGCGACTGGCACATCGGAGCAGAGAGCGCAACCTCTTCTTATCACACGTAACCTGCTGTCTGAAGATGCCTAGAGCCATATGTGCCATCCACAATGTTACCTGGATAGCTCTACAGCACGTCACCCACAGCTCCTTCATTATCTGGTGGCTGGGGCGAGGCTGCAGGATGCCTTGCTCGAACCAGCAACAACTGTGAAGGCGCTAACAGGAGCCAGAGTTTCAGGCCTTTCCAGAACTCACCTTCAAAACACAGCAAGCATTCAGAGAAAATCCGAGTGTGATTCATCTCACACAGTTCAGGGGATATTGAAAAAGCACAGAATCAACGCCTTGGCTGAACTAGCTCTTTTGGGGAAGAGGGACATATTAAGCAGGTTGCTTACAGTATTACCATGTTATTGGAGCATTACAGTACATACAAAATTTAAGAACGTCAAAACATACTGTGGTCAAATCAGCAAAGGTTTGTAGCATTAAACAAAACACCAAAACACTGTATCCTACCAAAAGATGCCAAAACTACCTTTAACCCTGAACTAGTTCTTTCGCAAAGACCAACCTCTCTTTAAAAAGGATCAACACTAGGAAAAGATACACCACAGTAAAAACCTAGGACCCCTCTCTGCATTTCACACAGAGGACTTGCAGCTGAAACAGAGATGTCCCAGGGAGATAAAGGTTGCGAATACAAAATAGTACTCAAAGATGCAAATCAGAAACAAAAGATATCTCTAGAAACCAAGATGTTTTCCTCTTATCTAAACCAGACATCATCTTTCTAGGCACAGACAACAGAAAATGTACTGGTGAAGTGTTCCGGTGGGGAGCTGCATGTTGTGGATCAGCTCCTTCTCCATCAGGTACCAGAAGGTTGATCTAGCATCCCTGAGGCAACAGCATCATCTGGGTAATAAATAATAATAAAAATAATAATAAATTTGAAAAGCAACCCTCTGACTGTTTGTTTGGCAGCCCTCCAGCTAGCTAATTTCCTCAGCTGCTCCCATGATAACAATGACACAGACTAATGCAACCTCCGCTCCGCTCAGCTCGTGCTGCAGAACATCCCCGACGGCATTTACCATTAGTATCGAGCTCAATGAGATAGGAGGATCTCTCCACAGGACTCCCGTAATCCTCGAAGTAGATGGCAGGCGGCTCTCTCCATCGCATGGCAGCCGCCGTGTCGGGAAGCGGGCACGCTTGTGGTCGGAGTTGGGGAGAGGGAGACAAGTCAGATCTGAAGTTCCTCCCTCCCACCCCTCCGAAAGCTGATCCTCAATTTTACAGCTTCTTCAAGGGAAAGCTACGCACAAAAGATTTTCCTCTGCGCTCTGCAGAACTAAATGTTTTCTCCCCTCCCCTCTGAGGAAGGTGGCTCAGACTTCAGTTAAATCGTTTCCCTATCACTGTCTTAGCGGCAGGATGTTTCTAAGTGCAAGTTGTTGGAAGGCTTAGCTGCGGGACAAAGGGCTTTTAAGCATGAGCATGGTGGTAAAGCAAGGCTTCATGTGCCATGCTGTCTTATTTTGGCACATAGCAGAATTTGCTCACCAGCAAACGTGAACAGCTAATGGGAAAGGAGTCAAAGTGCTGACTAGTCACAGTAAGGAGTCTTCCCCCGCCCACCCCCAGCAAAAAAAGAAAACAGATATTTGTGAAGTTCACAGTATAAGGGGCATGACAAAGTAAACGAACTGAGCTGTTCACAGATGGCAAAGCTTCCTTCCACACTCTTGTAACTTATCCCAGACGTTCCCTGAAAAGGGAAAGAGGGAGAGGAAAAAAAGAAAAGTGAAAAAAAGAAAAAGCAAAACCAGCTGGCTGCTTACACAAGGCATCCGGAACGATACTGCCGGGACTCCAACATTTCCATTCAGTGCAGCAGAGCATGCTCCTGTGTAAATAGTTTCCATATGTCATCATTACAATAAAAAACAAAAAAACAAAAAAGAAAGAAAGAGAAGGAGCATAAACTTTCCAGAGCCCAAACCTCTCCCTTTGCAAAACAAATTCCCTGCTTAGGGGAAGGAAAAACTCTCCATTGGCTGAGAGAGCAAACAAACTCCTCTCATTCGGAGGAGCTCACGTGGCCATGGGGGATCTCGAGGGCCGAGCCGAGAGGGGAATAAGGGACAGAAAACATTCACAGGAACCAGGGACAAATCACCCTTCCCAGCCAGGCTATTATATGTCAAACTGAAGTCAATCTGGACTTTCATTGTTTGATCTTTGGCGTCTGCATTTGTTTTAATAAATAATAATAATTTTAAAAATCCAACAAACTAGTAACCTCCTACAAATTCAAAGAGCTATAAACAAACTCTACAGGGTAGCTCTTACATTTGCCTCAGAGCTCCCCCAGTCTGGCTCTCATTAGCCTGTTTGCCAGATGTTCTGCTTTCTAGATAGCACACACTTTTTATGGCGTTACACTGAAACAGACTGAGATGCCTCTAATTAGCTCCTTGACTGACTCCAAAGCCATGTGCCTTTACTGGACTTACCAGGGCTTTCTCCTAAAAGGTTAAGGAAGGTCTTGATGGAGCTGCTAGTTGCCATCCTGTCCAGATAATGCTATTTTAGCAAGTATACCTGTGATGACAGAACTCTGCAAACTGTGTGGAAGGCAGGGCAAGTGACATAATTCAGCAAAAATATTCTTATAGTTAAATCTGTCATTCATACTGTTTACGTATCACATTTGTAGTCAATGTAAAACAGCAATATGTAAGTTACTCGTCTAATGAGTTGCATGTGCAAGTAATATTTCTCTTGATAGGTGAAAAAAGAAATGCCAAGGACATGTGACTTCAGAGACAGGACGCATCTTCATTCACATTGCCTTACAAGGGTCCTGCAAGTGGATTCACCAAATAGAGCAGCAAGAGAGAAAAGTAAGCAAGGCGTTACCTCCCGCATTCCGGAAAGGTCAAGCTGTCCAGGGCACGTGCTCCGGGCAGCTCCAGTAACCATCTCAGACAACCGGAGATGTGCCAGCTGATAAAACACTCCACAGTGCACCAGCCACCGGGCCACAGAGGAGGAGAAGGACAGGGAAAGAGAAGGCCAAATTGTCAGTTAACCATCAGATTCCTTCTTAATTAAATACAATCTGGTACCAACTTTGTCCTTTCTCTCCTTCCTGCAACCTTGTTTGTAAGAACTGCTGTCTTGCATTTACCCCTACCCTTACAGTCATTTGGAAAGAGGCGTGAACCCTGTTAGGGAACACACTTGCCAGCTACGTTTTTTCATGGGAGCAGTGTCTTTTTCTATTGGAGCTGGACACGCTTCCAGGAATGAGGGCTGTCCAAGGCAAATGTGACTTCCTGGAGTTGAGCAAATGCTTTAGAAGTTTGCCGCAAGAGTCCACACAGACATGCAACCTGACCTTACCAGCACGAGCGTCTCACTTGCAGGCTCCAATCCCTTTGCAAGCAGGGAAAAGGGCACAAAGCAGCCTGTGATTCACTCAGCTGCAGTCCCTTGCTGCAATGACTGCTGCACCATTTAACTGGAGCCATTTCTTTTCAGGCTTTGCTGCATTCTTCACTGCCACCTCCGCTTCTTAGACCATCCATCTTGACTGTACTTGTATCTAATTACCCAAACTCAGCTACTCACAGAGCTCAAGCTTTCAGTTTAAAAGAAACATAACCAGGCATCCAGCAACACTGAACATGTGCCCATGGAAGAAGGCAGATCCCAGGAGCATCAGAGCTGCCCATGGGTTCCTGGACCTCCTGACCTCACATACAAGACCTGTCCCAGTGCAGGATCCCCGTGCTGGCTAAAGCTGACGGCTCCCTCAGTGACTCTGCTCCCTGAGGCTGCAGCGAGGATGAACAAGACTGCAAAAGGAGGATGGCATCTGCTTGTCAAAAAACAACCAGAAAACACTTCTCTCTCCCGGAAAGCCCTAATCAGCTGAACTGCATGGAGTGCGCACTGCAGAAGATGCAACCCCATGAAAAAAAAAAAAGGCAAGGAAGTAGATGGCTACCCTTCCCCGTCACAAGCTGTACAGGCACCTTCAGTCCCAAAGCCAAGATTTTAGCAGTACTATAACACAATCCAGGCAAAGCCCAGAAGCGGCTCTGGCCAGGAAACAGGAGGATCCTGAAGTGTCAAGTATGTTGGAGTTGTACCAGCACCAACGATGGCATTTTCCCTTCCAAGTGCTTACATGCCATGTAGCTTCACTTCCAGAGGATTTATCTTCTCTCCTCGCTCCAATGCGGTTGATAAGAAACCGCTCCTTTTCTTTTCAAGTGCTGAGGCATGAACATGCGTGCATTTTTCTCTTCAAGGCCAGACTCACCTACCCGGGAGAAAAAAAGCTGGAAGCCGCCTGGAAAGCACAGCTGGTTTGGCACTTGGCCACACATCTCAGAGGTGAGAGAGACAGAGAGTGAAATCACTGCCTTCAGTGCCTGACTGCCAGTTCAGTGCTGTGCCAACAGGAGCATGGCAGGACTGATCTTTGCAGCCCAAAATATCCTAGCACTCATCCTGTTTTCAGGGGATGTTATGGGAAGGAATTTAACAGCCGTGAGGAAGTCTAAGCAATTTACTATCAGTTTGTTGCCTAGGAAAAACAGGGCATCTCCAACAGAGTGCAGTGCCAAGCCCTTCTGTTGCAAGAGAAATAATATACTTCTGAATATTTCAAGTCAGCGTAACTGAGTCATGCTCTTCCTTAGAGACGACGGCACAGCAGAAACATATGCAAAGGCCTCAGGGCTCTTTGTCTTACTATATTCTCACAGCACTCGCTTGCTGTGAAGCTCAACAAATAAAGTCACTTCAGCTTCCTATTTAACACAGAAAAGTTTTTAAAAAAATATGGATGTTGCCACTTCCTGTTAGTGGTATGAGACGACTGAAGTCTACCGTCCTTGCCTTTATTCGAGAATCCAGTGAGTTCCTACGGCATCAACACGAGCTCACTTCATGCTATCATCTACCACACTACAGGGAGCTGAATCTACATGAAAGATGAGCAGATGTCCCTCAGCATGGTAAGCCACTTTTTATACATTATTGCCTCTTATCAATTGTGCTGCCTATCTTCTTACATTGAAGACAACTTAAGCCCTGCATTGTTTAATTAGAGGACCACTGTATCCTTGCTAACATCTGCACTGCACACATGTAAAAACCCTGATGCACAAGCTAAACACAATGACAGAAGAGCTAAAGCATGGTAGGAAATTGTTTTGTCTCAGCAGAAGCCGTGCCTCCAGCTAGCTCTTGCTCTGAGTGGGTCAGAGCCAGTATCTAGTTAACTGTTTGCTCTGCGGCTCGCTAACCATTCAAAGGGGGGGATGAGCTATGACAATTCACTCGGACATTTACTTCCTGCACCACCCTATTGGGGACAAAAAGAGACATTTGTAAGGAAGAGAAAAAAAAAAAGTAAAAGGCTTCTAAGAAAATAAGGATGAGGATAATTTTACCTATCTACACCAGCCAAGATCGGTTGGTTGGAGATCCTCATCTGTGCAGTTTACCACCTCGTCTCTTCAGGGCACCTGCTCTCCTTTGATCTCAACCTTGAGTCACTCTGGGACTTGGTATTTTTTCCTCTTGCAGTGTAATGTGGGAAGTTTTGACCAGAAAATGTTTGATCGCTGGACAATTTTCACTCCTGAATATGTAGCAGCAAGAGGCAGAGCGACAGATCCCTCCCTTTCGGGATGTTTGGGATCCACAACTAGGTTAGTGAGAGGCTTCAGCAGCTGAAGACGAACTGATGGATGCTTTGTCACCCTCAGAGACCACTTCGCCCTGACCCATAAAAGATCCCGTAGCTCACTAGTACGCCAGACCACACAGCTCAAAAGCTGCTGCAGCAGTCAGCAGTGAAACAGGAGGATCACTCCTCAATTCACAGAGCTGCATCCTGTAAGAATAACATTACCTACCCCACTGGCCCTTGCTCCTCAGCTGCATCGCCTTCCGACAGCTCATGCAAACCACCACATGCCTAAGCCCTCTTCCACAAAGCTGTCTTCTGACAGATGTGTGACTAAATCCTCCTGCATGAGAAAGTCCATGAAATACCGTAAGTAGAGCGGAACCAGGCACTCCTGCAATCTGAGGCCACATAACATAGGAAGCAGGAATACCTGCTTCTTAACATAGCTGCAAAGTCAAAACCAAAGCATTTTTAATCAGTAAAACTCACATAAAAGCAAAGGTTCCGTTAGGAAAATATAATTAAGAATCCCGCTTGTGTGTTAAGCCAAATTGCTGCCGGTTTCATATCCTTTATTTCTGATGTGAACAAATGAACATCCATACCACAAAAAGGGGAAGTCAAAGCCACAACAGAAGGATCATCTACAACCTTACATTACCCATCCTTTTAGCGACTATTATGCTCTATAATCT
The DNA here is from genome assembly GCF_018139145.2 of Gymnogyps californianus. Taxonomy (NCBI): domain Eukaryota; kingdom Metazoa; phylum Chordata; class Aves; order Accipitriformes; family Cathartidae; genus Gymnogyps; species Gymnogyps californianus. The sequence goes on from NC_059486.1 coordinate 3,656,246, forward strand.
TGTCAGTCTGATCATATCACAGCAACAAAGCCTTTACAGACACAGAGATAAAATTATTCTGTAACTGGAATTAAATATCCGAGCCATTGAGGGGCTCTATGAAACAACTAATTTTGAATGGAAAAAACAATTGGAAATAATAAAGTTTTTGCTGAATCCAACAACAACAACAACAAAAAGACAAGCTCTGCCTAAGGGTATGGCTCATGAGAGAGGCCAGACACGAAATACACACACACACATTTATAATTCATAATTTTTGAGGAAGTAACAGAAAGGGAAAGAGACAATATCAGAATCCCTCAGATATAGCATTTCTTTAACACATCCTGTTACATGAAGGAATGTCCTCTTTTTGTTCCAAAAAGGGAAACCAATGCCTCATGGTTTTAACATGTTAAAGATCTGCTTTAGCGTCGGTAACAACACAATGTCAGCATTTTAAGAGCACGTTCCTCATTTCAATTCTCCAAAGCAGAGCCTTTGGATTTTCCTGATGCAGTTTGGAAAGATGTTTGATTAAGCTGCAATCTGGCCTTTTTAACGAAAGGAGCGTGCTGCCAGGTCTGACTGCCAGTTCCAGCCGCCAGCAGCTCTCCAGGGAAGTCGCAAAGTTAGCAGTGGGAAACAGAGAGGAAGCACTTCCCTTATGTGAGAAACCAGTATTAGTTTGGGCAACAAACCTCCCGCATGGCCACCCAGCGCTGGAGCAGGACTAGAATGGAGTAAGCAGTAATAAGGTATGTGCCATACTGGCCTTTCTGCCCTAAAGACAGAGGGATAGCAAGAAAATGAGATAAATTAAGTTAAATAACAATACCATGGCAGAACTCTACTGTCTTACCATGACAGGCTGAGACCAAGGAAAGTTATTTATTATGGTACAGTAGTGAGAGGTATGTAATTGCATTTTGTGGTGTTAGAACAAGACTCTGCCGCACCGGTTCTTTTGAAATACAACACTGCTACATCTCCTCTGCCTCGTCATTGTGTCTCAGCCAGGAAAGAGAAGCTGCCAACTTCAGAGGAAGATGCATGTAAAGGAATGAGGAAAACCTCAGCCTTTAGTGCTGTGTAACTGCTCTCCATTAAGAAAAAAAAAGACTTCTGCTCATTTGATAGAAAGTGCCGCTGGCAGGAACTAAAGAGGTTACATGTAACGGCTGGAGAGGAAGGAAGGAGTTAAACCATTAGTTTGACATCTGCAAACCAGCTGCCAGAGGGCTTTTCCTCAACTGGTCCTTACTTCAAGTCCTACAGTCCTCATACAGAACCATATCTTCAGAAAATGGACAATTTTGACTTCAAAAGTCTTCCAGCACTGCAGAACCCTCGCCAACTCTTATGAAGTGGTTCCAAACATCAACCACACTGTCAAATACATGCCTTATTCCTTGTCTGAATTTCCCCAGCTTCAACCAACAGACACAATTCCACTGTTACCAGTTACTGAAGCTACCTTCAAGCCTCTTGGATCTTGGACGAGCTGGAGCAAGGCCACTAGAAACACGCCAAGCATGAACACATTGATTACTCTAGAGCCAGCACAGAGGGCAACATCACCTACCTACCTACCCTAATCATGGTTCTTACTGGAAGGACCAAGGAATACACTCACCATCTCACTGGACAAGTGTCCCACGTGCTCACTTTCAGCTCAGTTGCTCATGAAATCAGACTCAGCTCAGCCTCTCTGCTCGCCAAGGCAGCCCTCTCCACCCTTGCAGATGCACGACCCTGCAGCTGGTCACAGCAATACGCACGCAGCTTGCCTGCATCCATCTCACTAAGTACTTCTAATCACTAAGCTCCCCTCCTCACTCTTACTATGCCCTCAACCTATGGCATCTTCTAACTTGATGAGAAATTGCTGCTTTTTTTTTTTTTTCCTTCCAGGTCAGAAAGAAATGTTGCAGTTGGCACAGGGACAAAATCTAACCCCTGTGACAGCCTCTGCTAATAACGTACCTATTCACTAACCAGCCCCAATAACCAGTTGGATTCTGAGACCCGTCCATCAGCCAGTTTGCAGAGCCATCAGCTACACAGTGTTGATTCATACTATTCACTTCCTCAATCAAAATGCTGCACGGGTGCCAAAACAAATATCTTCTCAAAACACTGTCAGTCTACCTTGTAACCTCACAAAATAAGTCAATGCATGACTTCAGGTTCATATGACGCTTACTTTTTCATAAACCCACACTGATTGACATGAAAAACTGTCCTTTAAATCCAGATTTTAGAAGAGCTATTGCTAGTTTTCCATTATTTTGCCTGGAAACCTTGTTTGGCTGGCTGGCCTGCAATCTCCTGCCTGGTGCAAAATACCTTCTGGGGCTGGAAGAAAGTCACTATCACGGCAATATTCAGACTGCCTCAGCTGCAGCCTTAAGGAAGAATAAAAAGTCATCTGCTGATGTTTAAGTGCCTACCTTTAGAATCAGCTGTTTAATCTCTACTTTATTTACTGCGGGAATGGAAGAATAGATCATACAATGACCAGGTCATCTGGCTTTTCAACAAATACAGAATACGTACAGTATTTCTTGAGCTTCCCCATAGCGTTACTGGCCAGTGTTCAACCTTGAATTCCTAACAGGCCAGTATCATTTAACATGTCTTTTTATTTCTCAGGTCCTTTAGAGCACCTTTAACTCTGCTGACCACATTTCTCTTCGTGATTCTCCTCCACTCCCAGTTTGTATTTCTTCGTTTGCTATATAGCAGTGCAGCTGCTTTCATGTTAGCCAGCACAGGTAGGTCTGCATTGTGACTTTTTGCTGCCCCTCCAACAGCTTTAAAGCTTCCATTAGCATTTTTGTTTTGTATGCATTTGTGCTCTCTCAAAGTATACGAATAATTTTCAATGTTTTGAAGTCTTCCCCTTTGCAACCACTAGAGATACGGTCCTGCCACCAGCCTTGTATTAGAAAGGAAGGGGCTTTGCCTTGGTCACTTTCCCCCCCAACCCTGATGCCAAATTTCTCCTTAGTAAGTTGCTTGCGAGCATTTACTTAATACAGGGAGGACAAAAGTGGTCACTTGTTTGCACTTGCCAGCAGTTCAGAAAAAGCAGAACATTTAATACTACTTGCAGGTAGCAAGGCAGAGCCACAGAGCAAACCAGTCTCAGCAAGTGTTCCTCTCTTCAATCACATTTCCAGTACTTCTGGTCCGCTCAGCACCCTGGAGAAACAATGTTCCCCTCTGCACCACGAAAAACAAGCTAATGGGTGACAAACAACAGCATTTTCCTATTTCTGCAGTGACTCACCACTACCTAACTAAATAACCAGCTGGACATTGCTGTTTTGTGTTGTAGGAACACTGCATTTACAAGACGGATTACACTACAACTCTTGTGCCTCTCACCAGGCACAGATCCCCTCCAGCCAGGGTGACCGTGCCACAGCAAAAAGGGGACAGACGGTGGAAATATTGTACTAGTCAAAACTTCTGCCCTTACACTCTTCCTTTGGAGCCCCACGCCTACAGCCAGCAGCCACAAAAGCACTAGCTGTAGAGGATGGCATCCCTTCCTTCCTCCTCCCACGTCTGATTATCCTGTAAATGACATAGCCAACTCACCAGTACAATTTGACCCTGGGGAGTTTTCAGTGCTCCCACTTGCAGGATTGATCACTTAGTCTTAATTCTACAGGCATTTCTTCATTTAGTTAACAAAGAGCAGGAACATATTTGTGCATTCTAGTGAAATCCTTCAGCAGGCTACATTACTTTTGTACAATAAACTTTCCCAAATCCGTTGAGGATAGTGAAAGTGTTCTCAGAAAAATAGTTATAGTTAGAATAAAATACAAATGATCAGAAATTCCCAGATGACAAGATATACGTACATGCGTGTGCTAGGCAGTCACATAGGAAACGTTAAGACAGTAGCTAAGGTGTCCAGCCCCATAGAATCAGAGGGTTTAACACGGCTGTGCACAGAGATACATCCTAAATTTTATTCCCCCACGTAAGCAGGAAAAGAAAAGCCTTTTGTTCCAAACAGACACCACCAGATCATGATTATAAAAGCAGCACTGGATACAAGCTTCAAACCCCCACACTATGATTCAAATCCCAGCAGCCTCCTCTTGTCATCCTCAGGATCTTTCATCAACCATACAGGGCTGTGGTGGATCAACACAAACACACCTTTTCTGCCTCCCTGTCTCCCAGATGAGAAGACCAGCAGTACAGGTGCACGAGCTTCCTGCTGCACTGCTCACTAGAAGCAGATGGATGAAACCCTTAAGCTGCTCCTACAGCTCTCCATAAAGAAAGCAGCCATGTAAAAATCAGGCATCTTCTCAACATGCAAAAAGCAATTATGCTAAAGACACGGGGAGAGCCCTGCAAGGTCCAGATCAAAAGCCACAGACATTGGAGGCAAGAGAAAGACCTATCAAATTCACCACACTTTTCCCAGCTTAAGGATCAGAAATGGAGCGTTCTGGCTCATAAATTCTACTTTCAGCAAATTCAAGCTTAAATCCCCTGAAGGCAATAAGGAAAAGGCAATCAACAACAACTCTAACCACTTCACAGATGCTCCTGTTTAGTTTATACAGCACTTCTTACAGCATTCAAATGGGTAAAATGGGATTTCAACGCAGGGGGGCTGACGGCAGCAGGCAGGATTCCTCGGTGAAGATACCAAGGGCAAAGGAAGTTCTGAGAAGCATCATATTGGTTATGATGAGTGAACTCAGCGTGCTCAGCCTTTGCTCATTTTAATCTGCCAGTAAGCAAGCTTGGCTAAACTGAACATCCTGCATCTACAGTGCCTTAAAAATCCACAGGAATCACAAAAATGAGGGCAAAAACGAACAAACTGATGCGTTCCCTGGGAAGCCATGAAAAAACTAATCGCTATTTGTTTCCAACTGTTGTTCCGCTTCCCGAGCCAAATGTTCCCAAGTCAGCTGCGGTGGCTGAGGAGTGACCGGTTAGAGCTGGAAAGTTGTCGATTTAAAATTGCAGCTTGAACATTTTCAAACTCCTTAACATCTTTTATAGTTCCAGGACCACCTGTTCAAAAAGTGGAGCCCTCCGATGCCATAGCACGTGCCCTTACCCCCACATCTTCCAACTAAAGCCATCAGCTTGGGGAGAAAACACTTAGCCTAGCCCTTTCTGCTCTCACACCAAAAAGATGCGAGCTGTGTACTAGAGAAGAGACACACGAAGGGAACGGGCTCCCTCCCTCAAAGCATCAAGGTCATTACTCCCGTCTTCATGAAAGGAGTCAGAAGAAGCTTCCAGACTCCTCGACCCCCTCTGCAGTGTCCTCCCTAATTTACAGTGAGCATGCATGAAAGATGATATCCATCCCTAGTGTTCCGGAAGATGACGAAGGAGAAAGAACCATTTGACTCCAGGATAATGGAACACTAACCCAAGTCTTCTTTACCTTGTATACGCTTTTACTCGCTCAGATTTGAACAGCATGGGGCATTCAAGACAAAATCACTAGGATATTTTTTTTACTGCGCGAAAGAGTCAACAGTGCAGAGATTCTGTTCGACAAAGCATCCTACTGTGAAACACACAATGTGTGCATTGTGCAAAGTGATCTCCTGCAGGGCTAAGAAAACAAGGCAGGCTCAAAAAAAACCCCACAAGATAACTGCAGCCCGCAATACCTCCTGGTACTTTATTCTGCTCATGGTTTTTCTTCTATAGGTACCACATTTACAGAGTCACGTTGAGAATGTCTCGATACAAATGCTTTTGTGAGTTTTGGACAACACAGTGCTGTTTCTCTTGAATCAAAGGTACCAGCTCTACCCTCTCAGTACGGCAAGTATTTAAGCACAGCCGAGGCGGTCGGTCCTGCCTTAAAACCTGAATTCTCAGGATAAATGAGATAAATGAGATTCCAGAGGATGATGCATTTGGAACTTAAGAGCAGAAACACATTTTCCACTATTTCTAACATCATATCAAAAGATACCCAACATCTCCTAAAAAGCAGCATTTACCTCCTTCCTCTGAGCTTACAGAGCTCATCACCCAGGGAAATGAATTGTACTGAAGGAGAAAACAATAATCTCCTTATGTTTTGGGTGTCCCTTTCCAAGATTTTCACCCCTTGCTCATCTCAGAGGCAGTTTTGCTTCACTTTGCTTGCTTAAAACATTCATTATAAGTCATCTAGGCCAGGAAAGGATTAGCGAAGCACTGGCAGAAGTTGCAAAATGCAAGGCTGTTTGGTCAGAGAAATGAGACTTTCAGAGGCATAAACAACAATCCAGCACTGAACTTCAGTTTCAGTTTTTCTGTGCTTCAGAAAAAATTCCTGTCTATATAAATTTTAAGCAGGTACATACTAAGAAAAACAAATCATGCACAGCAATGCAAAAGAGCACCTCTTCATAACAAAGTAATGAAGCCTACCTGTCCACTTCCACGGAAGGTGTAATCTGCGCTTTACAGATGAGACGTGTTAACCACAGTGACGTTCACTGACTTACCCCAGGTACCTGGAGGAGCGGCTTCAGCAGCAGAACTAGACTGCTTCTGACAACGAGATCCCAGTCCTGTGCTCTGGCCATGCTTCACCTCTAAACGCGGCAGAGGAAGCACTGCTACTGGAACTAATTAAAGGCAGATCGGTAGAACTAGGAGCCATGACGTGAGGAAATATCCTGCGTGGCATCCAAGAAAGCCACCAGATAATCCAAAAGGCTGTTTAAGAGCCTGGCTGTCAGAGATCTCAGGATCTGCCACGTCCATTGCAAGTGTTTGCTTGTTCCCTCATCCCCTATTTCTTCACACCAATTAGCTACAGCATTTCATAACTAGTTCCCAAGTCCAAATAACCATCTTCAACATCCTTACTTTCACACAAGCATCAAAACCTACAGACCCTGAAGGATTCATTAAATCTACTAGATGGCGGATATTTAAAACGCCTGTTTTCCTTCAAAGGTAGCAAAGCCAGAATGCTTTGACAGCAATTAAAGTGTTCCTCAAGAAGCACAGCTACTAAGAGTTTGTGTGGTTGCAGCATTTCCCCAAAGGTCAGGTATTTATTCTCTGCTTGTTCCCTCAGCCCATCAGAAAACGAACACTTGTTTTACACTTGGAAATCTCTTTCATCCACGGACAGCGCTACAGGAAGCGGCAGTAGGAAGAAGGCAACAGAGATGTTTGAAGAGCAGGGGCTCATTGACCAGATGAGCTGAAGCTGCGGACTACACCAACAGACTTAGTTTCTCTCACTGGTGATACAAACATGTTCTGGAACCAGATCCAACACAGAAGAGAATTGTATCGCTTCAGGTTGCATTGGTTACCGAACACATCAAAATCCAGGTGGCTCATGTCTCAAAAGAACAACATTAACTGCCCCCAGTCCTGGGCCACCCCCAAAAGCATATGTCTACCTGTGGGTTAGTAAATGAATTTTTTGAAAAAAAAGACGAGTCTGTTGTATACAACACCCATTAATGCTGTAATGAGACTCCGTGTTCAGACACATCACATGAGTTTCTGCCAGCCAATTACAAAAAGCACAGCTTTGCTGAAAGCCTCTTCACACATCAAGGAACTGGGCCGACGTGCGGGAGCAAGGCAAGGGAAGATGCCCTCCTTCCCGCAGCTCCAGGAAGCCCCGCACACACCGCATACTGTTTTACAGGCACAACCAACAGTTTCAGAGGCAGCCACTGCTTTCCTTACCCACAGTCGCATTCCTCACCAAGCACACCTTGGGCAGCCCCTCCAACTTCACCAACAGTGAAATGTCATTTTCTTTACGCACTTTCGGCCACCTGCTCCTTCACTGCAGCGCACAGGCACGGGGGCACATGCGTCAACAATTCTCCTTCTACCCAAAAGGCCAGGCTGGCTCTAGTTTTCCTGACAATTTACTCTTCAGGCAGCAGAAACTGGGATTGCAAAGGCTCAGCTGAAACCTCAACATTCAAAGTTATAGCTTCCCATTTTCCAACAAGCCGCCTAGAAAACATCGCACTTCGCTGTTGCAGTTGCTCCCCCCACCTCCCCACACATACAAAATAATTCATTTTTACCTCAATAGCAGATGCAGTTGCTTTCTTCTAAAAACCCAGAGTTTAAAGATGACTTCTTCCACTTGCCACAATCCATTGTGTGGGAGAAACAGACACACAGTATCATATTGTTCCCTGTACAACACTTTGAGCTGTACTTTCTGCTCTGAACACACTGAAACGCCACTTGAGGCTACAGCAATTTCCATGCAGGAGGCAAAGGAGAATCTTGTATCTGATCTAATACAGGATAAATCAATGTGCACTCGTTTATTGCTTACAGTTCTCATCAGCTCAAGGAGAGACACTGTCCTAGAGTTTCAAGGCTATCCACGCTGCCTTTGTATATGGAAAACATACCTCGCACTTTGAGATATTTTGAGAACCCCGTTCGAACGCTTCCCAGGAGTTCGGGCGAGGGACAGGAAATCACTAAACCCCGGCTGCTTCTCACCATTTTCAGTATGTGATTTTGGGAAAGGTCATGCAAGGATTGCATCCCCACTTTTGCCTTCTACAGAAATTCAGTTAATATTAGTCATTCACCTCAGATAGGTGCTGGGAAGCTTAATTAGAGTGTGTACAGCACTCAGAGATTCTCAGATAAGATGTACTAGGGAAGGGCAGCATCATATTAATTAGCGTGGATTCAAGTGACGAAAGCACTTCTCTCTGTCTCCTTCAGCTGCTGGAGCTCGAAAGAAAAATTACCCAGCACCACGGTCCTACATGCTGTAGTCAGAAAACCATCGGCACCACAGGGACCACATTTTTCTGGATGTGGTCTGAATCACTGTCAACTTTGCAGGATTCTGACCTTTCGCTGTGGCTGTAAACAGGAGCTCCCTGGAAGATGTGTATCCCAGCACAAGCCAAGGAAGGCAGAGTTTTAATATTCCTCCCCATGCAAGTATTTTCTCCCATTAAGTGCTTAAGAGCTGTATGATTAGGGAGATTAATTTTTGCAGCTGGACATTTTCTTTAAGAATGTAATTTTCCACACAGTTTTCTCATTTAGCTTTCTTTTATTCTAACCCCAAGACATTCACTTACCCAGAAGACGACTCTTCTGCAAGGTTTGGAAAGGAATACACTCTTGCACTTTAGTCCTTTCTTTTTACATCTGCAACAGGCTTGCTTTCAGAAAACCCTGTTACTACATATTTCAGTCCAGTAACTTGTCTGCATTTCCAGACAATCAACATCAAAAGTCCAAAGCTACAAATTAATTTATCCAAGGACCTGATTGTAACAAAGCTACATCATGGATCAAGTTTTTTTTTTTTAAAAAAGCACAAGAAGTTCCTTAAAAAATGTGAGAGTTGATACACTGAAATCACACAGATACACGGCACTTAGAAATATGGTGGTGACAGGCTGGAATAGGGATTAAAATTTAGAGAGGTTCATTGACATAGCAACACAAAACAAGAGTGCAACTTAATTATTATCAACCTTGGACGCATGATTTAACAGAAGGGCGGTTACACCCGCTTCGTCTTTCCCTCGGTGTCACCTGGGAAGAGGATGATGGGTCCTTCACTGCAAGCAGTCCCAGCTGGTATCTGGGGACACACTTAAGTAAAAGCTTTGTGTTTAACCTGCCACCAAATCCCTAGGAGTCGATGGTCAGGCACAGTAACAAGTGAGCTATTCCTCCAAATTCTGGCTGAATATTCTATTATGAGAGTCAGGTATAAGGAAGACAAAACCAGAAGGAAACAGCCTCCTAACCTTCCCTGTCCCCATGACCTCATCATCACCCTGGCAGGCTCTCCCTCTCCTGAAAAGGACTTCTCACATACTCCTTTTCCCTGAAAAAGACAAGCCTGTGAATAAAAAGGTGAAATTATACAGTTCTGTTAATGTCATTTCAGTCCTCAGCAAAGACGTGGAGGCAGAGCAGAGGGGAAACATTCGAATTCCTCACAGCCTCCATGAGCCACAACTTTTCTGCATTTCACAGTAGATTTGCTTTGCAGGCAAAGAGGAAAGCTGGACTACATGTTCTGTTTTTTAAACAAGCTTACTTTTGCAAGTGAAGGCGTTAGTCTGCTCACTCACTAATTTAAGCTTCCCGCTTCTCAGAGATAAATGTGCTTCTCAAGTTGTTTATGCCAGTCTTCCTCTTCTAATCTTTCATCCCACTCTCGCAGTACCCACTGACTTCAAAAGGCTCCGTATCATTCAGTATCACTTGCATAGCATAAGCTTTATATTTTTTCAGCAAATTCAACTTTAACAGTGATTAAAACATATAGCAAAATAACGGTTCTTCAATACCAAGAGACACTTAATTCGAAGAATTCCAGGAAATGAATTCTCAAAAACCACACAGCGACCTTCTAAGAAGCACAAAATTGGTCCCTAAACAACTTCCCTGTATTTCAAAGGAAGCAGATCGTGGAGTATTTTTATTTATTAATACGTTCATTCTCATGCTTGTGCTTTAACACAGTCATGTTGGCTTTAACCAAATGATAAACCTCACACAACTTCTTCTTTAAAGGGATGGGAGGCAGGAGGCGGGTGGAAGAAAAAGATGAGAGAACAGTGATTAAAATTAGTCACAAGAGAGCCTATAAATACACCAGTGGACAGAGAAAGCATTCTCTCTTCTATTTAACTTAAAGACAGAGAGCTAAACAGATGCAGTAGAGCAGATGCGACGGAGCAATGATGCAGCAGAGCTTAGAGAAAGTCAACTGGGCAATTTAGCCAGGGATGTGTATTGCAGGGGTGGGAGAGGAGGAGGAGGAGGGAGGAGGAATTTTGATTGTCAGAAACTAAGCTACTGGTTCAGGAAGTCACAGAAGGAGAAAATTAAGGGAATCCATATGATTGCAAGAGAGACATCAAATCACAGAGTCACAGAGGTAGTATGGAATAGAGGTATAATGTAGAAAAAAGGGATGCCAGGCCAGGAAACTATTTATTTGTTACAAATGTTAAGCTTGTGGCAGCAAGGGCTTGAATAGGATCACAGGACCTGTGCACACACCTGCAATGTCAATTGGAAGTCAAAGGGACGTGTTGAACTAAACTGCTCAAATACATTCAGTGAGGTATAACATAAAAGAGAAACTCACTGGACATGCTCAAACACATCTACTGTTCCCATCTCACCTAGTGCGGGGCGATGGCTCTAACGACGATATACCGAGGAGAAAGCAATGCTTCTAAGAGATGGTGGCTTTTGTTTTCCCCCTCCCAATGCTCATAGGCTGGCTCTGTCCCACCAAATACCTGGGGCTAACAGGAGTATGAGTATATTGTCTAAAAGTACTCCAGGTTCTTTGGTAAGAATACAGTAAAGATGTTAAAGGGATTTATCAACACATATCACCTTCCTTATTGCAAAATCAGAATGTAAACTAGAAATAGGCAAAATAACAGTTGCAAAGGACAGATGCTTTATAGTGCTAGGAAGATACTACATGACATAATTGCAGCTGCAGCACCTGACAGCTCAGGCCAGTGGTACAGCACAGCGGGTCAGCGCCAAGAATAGGAGATGCTCTGGGCCAATGTGCAGGAAAGGAGAGTTGAGCTTAAGGACAACGAGGTCACAGGTTATTACACGGAAACCACAAAAAATGTGTGTTAGAAACAGCATCGGTAGGACCCATCCATCCAGTGTCCTCCTCCCTCTCAGTGTAACACAGGTGCTGTGAGTAAACAAGCAACACAATAAGCAACTTCCTGATCTGATTTTCTCAGGCAGCCGCCGGGACGCTGAATGACAGCTCTGAGAGTTTCAGGTCCTGGCAAGTGCAAGAAAGAGCAGCCACCGCAAAGAGAAAAACAAGCGAGGCCATCACAGCGCGCAGGAAACAACGACAAAGCAATCTTACTTTCGTTAGGCAGCTCCTCCCGATCCAGGTCATCAAGAGGGGCTGAGGCGCTGCTTCCACTGTCGTCCAGGGTGAGGATGAGGGGAACGTCATCATCCATGCTCACAGCCATCCTGGCCCTTCAGAGGCTCCCACTCCAAGAACTTTAAATAACGCCTTTTTCAGTTCCACTTGTAAAACGCTTATGTCAAAAACTCTCCCCAGAAAGTCTTCCATCAGGGGTGTCTTCTAGACATAAGAATATAAAGGTATGTGTACCCATCTCTAGAGACCGCAGTTCAAAAAAGGATCTAGTTATTTGCTTTCGAAAAGCAGCGCAGGATGCTAGACTCAATGGCAGTATTTATGCAAAAGCTAAATTCAAAAAGTCAGGTCTGGGCTGCCTATTCCAGTCAGTGCACGACTCGCAGTACAGCACGGAAGCAAAAGAAAGTGCTTCTTGACAAACTCCTGACCACTCAGCACAAGAAGCAGGCGGGCGTGACGCATCCAGAGCCAGCATGATGCTAAGTGTCACTGTCACACATGGCTCTTTCCCCTGTCACGCCAAAATGCCTCGATTTCAGGTGGGGCGGGGGAAGAGGGAGAAAAAGAGGCCGATTTGAGTCTGCACACATGAAGATCCCGTAGGCTTTTTTACTGGGTGATGTCACTGTCACAAAGTCATGGATTTCTTTAAAAGGTGGAGGAAAAGAAAAATCACGCAGGCCCTGGACAACGTTACAGGGATGCTCCACAACCGGTGCCGCCACGCAGCTGTTACTCTCCTCGTCTCCTTCCTTGCAGGCCGTGGCGAGGGCAGGAAGAAGTCACGGCGGAGGCCACATCTCACGCAGCAACAGGCCGCCCGCGCCGCTGCTGAGCACGGGCCCCGGGCCGAGCCGCCCCGCGCCCGCAGGGGTGCACCGAGGGCCGAGACGCGAGCCTTCGCGGCGGACACTCACGGCTGGGCAGGAGGCAGAGCGGCCGCGACCGGGCTCCTCCCGCGGCCTAGGAGAGAGGGACACCGAGACGGGGCTGTCACCGCGCTGTGGAGGCCCCGGCCCGGCCCCCTCCCCGGACTCCCCCCGGCCCCGCCGCCCCCGGCCCGCGCAAACCGGCCCCGCCGCCCCCCGCCCGGCTTCTGCAGAGCCCTCGGGGAGCCCGCGGCCGAGCCTGCCCCCCGCCAGCCCCTCATGCCTGCGGCCCCCAGGGACCCCCCCGCCGCCGGCACCCGGACACGGCCTGGCCCCGCCGAACCGGCGCCCGCGGCCGCTGCGACACCTCTCCTCAGCGCCCGGCGCGCGCGGCCCCGCCCCGCCGCCTCTCATTGGCCGCGACGGCGCGGGCCTCTCCGGGAGAGGCCGTGCCTCCCTCCCGTCCGCCAATCCACGCTCCGTGCCCGCTCCGCCCCGCCCACCGCCGGCCCTCGGCCCCTGCGAGAGAATCCGGATTATTCCCGCCTCCCTCCTTCTGCTCCTCCCTCCCGCACTTGGTCTCTTCATTGGGTAGCAGCACTGCCTCTCCGGCCAGGCGGGGATGCTGATTGGCCCGAGGTGGTGGTGGGCAATAACATCACGCCTCAACCACGAGAAGGAAGGGGCGGGCTCGGGGGGGGGGGAAGAGGAGCGCGGGCTGCCATTGGCTGTGTTGAGGCCCCGCCTTTGGGGTCAGAGGTGAGCGGAGCGGTCACCTAGCAACCGCGGGACGCGGGCGGCGGGCGGGAGCTCTGGGCCCGCCGAGGCCCACCCCGAGGGGAGACCCCGGCCCGGGACCCCCCCGGCCCCCACGCTCCTGGGCTGGGCCGCGCCGCTGCCCCCAGCCTCGCCTCGAGGAGGAGATGTTTCTGTTCCCAGGCCCCGGTCCGGGGGCGCCGGTGGCTGCAGGGAAGAGATGAGCCCTGAGGAAGGGCAGCCCAGCCCAGCCCCAAGAGGCAGCAGGTACAGCAGGTGCCGTGAAGGGCCGAGGGCCCCATCAGTGAAACACGATGCTCCCAAGACCCCAGGATTACATCCATCTCTGGTGAGGTGAGGATTCTCAAGCGAGCGGCCTGGTGTGTAATGAATAACTCTGTTCCATTGGTCCAGGCTGAGCATTTCTCTTGCAGGCAGCCCACTGAGCGGAGGCCCCAGGACAATCCCTTCAAGCCCAATCCAGCCTCATAAAGCCACCGGGCTCTGTCCAGTGGCTCCGATTGATTTTGCCACCGGCAGGACTCCTGTCAGTGTTACGAATAGGTAGGTAAGGCCTCTGTCCAGCTGGAGCATGTCCCTTGCTACCAGAGCAGAGGTGTCCAGTCTTAAATTACCAATACCTTTGCAAATGAACATTTCTTCTGCCCACCTGATGCCTCACCATGCACCACCCTTCTCAGTGGTATTTCTTTCTTTGTGTCATCCTCCAGGGCTGGATTTACAAGGAGGACAATGTGATCTCAAAAACAGCTTGCAAGACCTGGCCAAAAGACTTAAAAGACCTGCATCCCGCAGACCAAGTGGGAAGTGGTGAAACAGCAGAAACAGGAGCTGTGGGCTTCCCCAAACGAGCACGCCAAGCTACAGCAGGACACTCAGTACCTAAGGACACAACTCAACACACTTGTATCGGAGCACTGAGAATCAGCGCTGGCTCTCAGAAAGGTACTGCAGGAGGAGATTAAACCTGTTGTAGTGCTGTCAGGTCAGGCTGCTGCCTGCTTTGGGTAATTACCTGGCTCCTGCCAGCTCCTGGCAGGACACATATGCTGTTTTTCGGAGTGCACCCGCTCCATCACAATGCTCCGCTGATTTCAGTGGAAAGCAGCCCTGTAGCAACACAATTGCAACCACCAAGCAAGCAGCTTACTCACAGGACCGCATTTTCTCCCCATCCACTGACTCAGCTCTGAAACCTCCTCTGCAAAGCGCTGTGCCAGTTTGGAGAGGCTGCACGCTAGCCAGAATGCAGAGCAGCGAGGCTACTGCAGATCAGGCGAGGCATGTGTTGAGAAACAAGGAAGCTGGTATGGGCTAAGCAGAGCAATCGTAATACTGCCCACACACAAAACCATCTTTTATAGTTGTTTGTAGCACCTAGGGCTGGGCACAGCTAATTTTGGAAGCCACACAGTTCCCAGAGGGGCTGGTACTTTGCTGAGAGACACAAGACAAGGAGTCAGGGTTGAGTCAAAGGTGGAGAGTGTGATTTATCACAGTGCTGAGCGGATAGAAAAATGAGAAATAAGAGCAGCAGCAGGCAGGAGTCCCAGCTGTGATTCAGGCCTCTGTATCAACAACTCTCGCCTGAGCCGAGCATCAGCGATGCTGGACAGGGTGAATCTGGAGCTAGGAAACAACTGAACATTTCCCCCGCTGCATTTTATTCAGCCTTGGTGTTTGCTCCACACAAGCACCAGCCTCCTCCAGGAAAAGCAGCCCACAGCAGTAATGGAGCATCTTTTGCTCTCGTGCTGGACTGCACAGCTCTGGTAGAACAAGAGGCCAGGGCAGTAGTAAAGCGTCAAACGAGAGTGAGAACTGCAATATGAAATCCAAGCAACCCATTTATACTCATTTATATTTTAACCAACATTGTCCTTGTGGTGTAAATAGCGAGGAAGTGCCAGTTCTGACCTCCTGATGGCCTGGAAGCCCTCAGTGACAACCTGGGCCAGTGTGGGACAGGAAAGCGTGTGACTGATGCGATGGGCTCTGGTTCTGCCCGTTGATTCCTTGGAGCCTGAACACAGCAGCGCGGGTAAACTGGCCACCCCTGGCCATACAAGCCACTGTCAACTTGTTTTTCAGATAAAATCTCTCTTCATTTTAAGAGGCTTCATCTTTCAAGTACTCCAGCACTCCAGTATTGCACTTTGTGTCCTGCTTGTGGGTCCAGCAGTTACCCCAGTTGCTGATGACTCGCCTTACTGGATCTGACTCATCCACCTGCTGCCAGGGAACAGGGCTCTCGCTTTTGTGTCAATCCTTAACCCTCTTGTCTCCATCTAGTGTCCAAATCACGCTTCAGTTTCTCTCCCAGCCCACTGAGAGGCCTGCAGGCTTAACAGCTTGCATGTCACTGTGCCGACATCCAAATTAAGCTGAACAGGCTCAGATCCACATCAGCACCCCCAACGCCTCCTCTGAGAAGGCCCTAATTGCTTTCATGTCCCTACAGTTTTTACCCAGGTGGAGAAGAGCTGCTGGACTGCTGCAATGCAAAGCGTAGGGAAAGACCTGAAAGCTTGCTGCTAATCATAAGAATCCTCACCTTCTCAGGTTTTTAATAACGTCAGGTTATTCTTGCTTCCTATCTGCCAGGGCAGCTGGAGCGCCGAGCCCCAGAACCGCTGGCTCCCCTAACCCTCCTCCTCCTCTGCGTGGCTCACCAGTGCAGTGGGCAAGGCATAAATCATTGCCGAGTGCCACCAAAACTACCTGTCCTCAGCCTTCTGCAGGCGGACACGGCCTGTCTCTTCCCACGCTCCCAGCAGCTCACAGCTTATTAGCTGGGTTACGGCACCACGGATATAACCTGCTTCTCAGCAAAGCTCTCGGCTCAAGCTCAGCCCCACCCAAACCACACAGAGGTGGCCTTTTCTTCAGAGCGGTGGCACAGCGGGCTCTGACCTGTGCGTGCAGTACTCGGTCAGAGTCCCCATCAGCGGACGGAGGCTGTTTGCAACGTAGGGAAGCTGGGGGGGAGGTTCAAAGGAGCATGAAGGTATTTGGACCTGACACCTCTTGAAAAGTCCCATCATTTCCTTTTTCGGTCCCTTTGGGAAGGCTCAGTTCAGCAGCCAGGGGCGATTCTACCCAGATTTGGGATAGGTAAAAGGATCCCTCTGTAGGGATGTGCAGGGAAAACCTGCTGAAGGCCCTGAAGCTTGCAGTAACTGCGTCTGCTGTCTTGGCAGGCTGAGCGAGAGGCACTTCACGCTGTCTGCACCAAGGGAAAGGCTTGGCCCTGAAGGAGAAACACACTGTGCTTACCTACTCTTCCCGGACTGAGGAGGAGCGCTGAATGCGGCAGGAGAATGAGCGGGATGGGAGGGAGACGGCCACGACCTGCGCTGCCACCCACATCCAGAAAAGCTGCTTGTTCCAGACACTCCTCACGTCAAAGACAAAGGGAGAGGGCAAGAAGGCCAAGAAATAAGCACAAAATCCATCCTCTGTCCTCCGTTCTTCCCTCCCAGCAAGGCTGCTTGCTCCCCTGGGGCTCAGCTCTCCCAGATGACAAGCATTAACTGAGATAGCACTTACAGTAAGGCCTGAGCCTGCCAGGGCTGGCTGTCAGAGACAGAGGACATCAGAGCAGTGGCATGAATACATGTCCCACCATTTTAGGTTGAGCTCTGTTGCCTTTCAAAAGCAAGAATAACCTTTCTTGCCAACGGGACTGGACCAGGAGTGCAGGCTCCTGGCTGGCCTTCCTAGCTTCAGCACCCTTCATGTGCTGGAGTGGGTCAAGGCCCAATCCTGCTGCTGCTCAAGGTGGCAATAAAATAATTTCTGGGGGCAGAATGATGCCCTTAACCTGGCTCAGTTTGTCCTTGGGTGAATTTGAGAAAATATTTCCCTTTGCGTGGGAGGGAGTTACCAAACTCCCAGCGACTTCTCTGCGTTCCCTGACTTCAGCGGCTCGTCACTGCAGCCTCCCTTCCCACGGGAGCAGTGACACCGGCTGCAAACCCCAAGTCACCTGGCCCATGTCCTTTATCTGCCTCCCTACCTGTGTTCCTACAGACCGAGTGGCTCTTTCCCACCTCAGGAATGGAAATGGAGGACCTGCTTTGCTCAGACAGTCTTTGGAGATCAGATCTCCTTGAGCTGAGCCCAGATCGCACAGCAGCGTCCTGCAGACCAGACATGAGGCCCCAGCGGATTTGCCTTGGATCATCTATTTGGTGACGAGCATGGCGTTGCTGTGAGAGCACCTCACAACCCTCAGTACAAACCATGGGATTACATGTCCGGTCAACACATCCTCATCACCAGAAGCTGCCGAAATCCCTGCGGCAGATCCTTCTCTGTCACAAACCCCACCCAGCTCGGGGCATCCCACCACCAGCAGGACGCAGGGCGATGCCATTCCTCACCTCTGTGCTTGTCCTCCCTTCTCCTTCCTTGCCAAAGGAGACCGTTAAAGCATCAATGAAACGGAGCAAGGCCAGCAGAGAGCCACCAAAACGGTCAGGGCTGGAGCACACGTCCTGTGCGCAGAGGCTGAGGGAATGGGGCTTGTTCAGCCTGGAGAAGGGAAGGTTTCGGGGGGCCTCAAGAGCAGCCTCCCAGTACCTGCGAAGAGGAGGTGACCGTGAGGACTGAGCCAAGCTTTGTGCTCAGGTGCAGAACAGAATGAGAGAACAGACACAATCTGAAACCAGAAAGGCTCCCGACTGGATATAAAAGGAAACTTTTCACCCCAAGGACAGTCAAGCAGTGGGAGGGGGTGCCAGAGAGGTTGTGCAGCCTCTGTCCTTGAGGGTTTCCACCACCTGACTGGATAAAGCCCTGAGCAGCCTTGCCTGAGCCCCCAGCTCACCTGCCTCGAGCAGGAGGTTGGAATAGAGATCTCCTGCAGTCCCGTCAAGCACGCGCAATCCCATGATTGTAAGCAACAGGCAGGACGAAGCAGGACTCCTCTCTCCCCAGAAGCAGTCATCAGAGGTCCCCGTCAGGGCCCTCAGACCTTAACTGCCCTCGCCTGGGACCTCCACCCTGGCGGCACCCTCTGCTCCCTGCTCTGGGAGCTCAGGCCCGGCCTGTCCCTCCCAAGCTAGGCTGTAGGTGTACCTGTGCCTGGTCCTGCTCCTGGACGGGCCCTGGACCTACGCTGTAGGCAGTCCTGTCTCCTGCTGTTCCGACTTCCCGGCAGGACTTCCTGGACAGAAGGAAGCTGACTCGTTACCACACCTCATCTGACGACCACCGGACAGTCAACGGAAGCTGCTGTTACCACCAAGGCCGTCCCGCTCTGCTGCTGTGGGACTGCGCCCTGCTCAGGGAGGTCACTGCCCCGTCGGCGTTGCCATCACCCTTGGCTCCTGGCTCGTCCTCCAGCACGGAGCAGCCCCGTCCTTCGTTTCCAGCCACAGAAAGGCCCAGGGTCCTCGCAGACTCGGTCACCGGGAGGTCTCGGGTAGGCTAAGGCTGTATTTACGTCCAGAGGGACGTCTGGTTTCACTTCCAGGGAGGCCTGGCTTTGCAGCCCCCCACTGCCATGGAGCTCCTGGCCAAAGGAGGTCCGGACACGCTTTTTGACCGACCCCTCATCAGAGGGCCTCGGGGGGTCGCAGGGGCCGTCGGAGGGCTCTGGTTTTTACACCTTTCTGTCTTGGGGTGGTCTGAAGCCAGGCAGAACCCGTCTGAGGGGGTGTTCAGCCGGCTGAGAGACTGGGAACGTCCTCTGCCGGGAGCACCCCGGCCGTCGGAGCAAGAATCGCTCTCGGGACGCTTCCAGACGCAGGAGTTGCCCTTACGGCCCACCTCAAAGCCTGCTGTTGCCGGAGAAGCAGGGGCTCGCGGGTGGACGGCTCTCAAGGGTGTCTCCCTGGAGCGGGGGGAGAGGCCGGGCTGGTTTCGGGGGGCAGGCGGAGGGCTCCAGAGCAGCGGATGGAGCTTGGCTACATCTTCCTTCCTCATCCATGGAGCTGCCCAGGCCGGACCCTCGGGCTTGGCACCAAAGAGGGACTCGTCGCAGAAGGACGGAGTGTGACTTCTCAACCTTCACGGCACAGCAAGGAGAGAAAGCCATGTGTTTATTAAAGCGGGCAACGGCAGCACGGAGACCCGGCCGCTGCGTGGCGGGGGAGCTCACGGGGCGGGGGGGGGGGGGGGGGGGGGGGGGGGGGGGGCAAACCCTCGCCGGTCAGTGGAGGGAGGTTGAGCTTCGCCCCAGACCCTCCCGGGGGCCAGCCGAGCCCAGCCCGGCCCCCCTAGCCCGGGCTGGGGGAACCGAGGGGCGCTGCCGGACCGCCCTCCCCAGGATGCTGCTCGCAGGGGCCGGTACCGTAGGGCGCCCCGGGAACACCGACGCTTAGTGAGCCCCGAAAACCCGGGGCAGCGGGCCGGGGGCTGCGGGCCGGGCCGAGGAGGGCTGGCGGGAGCGCCCCGTGCCGCCGCTCACCTGCACTTACTCCTCGGCCGGGGGCCGGGGCCGCCGCCGCCACCGGGATCGGCCGCCGCCGCCGCCGCCCAGGGAGGCGCGAAGCCGGGCGGCGCCGGGCGGGCCCCCGCGGGGCTGCCGAAGAGCGACTCGTCCACAAAGGACGCCCGTGCCCGGCGGACGCCCCGGCCCCGGCCCCGGCCCCGGCCCCCCGCGGCAGCTGGGGAGCGGGAGCGGAGCGGCCTCCCGGGGCCGGCCCCGCCGCCCGCATGGCCGCTCACAGCCCGGGGCGGGGATGGGGCCGGCCCCGCCCCTTCCGCCCCCGCCCACCACCACGTGCTTCCGCCGCCGCCGCTACCGACATGGCGCCGCCGCGCACCCGCCGCCAGCCCCGGGGAGCGCCGGTAGGGGCGGGGGGGGGCGGCGGGAGGGAGGGGGGCGGGACCAGGGAGGGTCTCGAGGGCGGTGTCACGGGCGCACCCGGTTCCGGTGTCTCCTGTGCCCGGTACCGGTGTCCCCGGTCCCCACGTGCCGGTGTCCCCTGTGCCGGTACCGGTGTCCCCGGTCCCCATGCGCCACTGTCCCCTGTGCCCGGTGCTGGCATCCTCGGTACCGGTGTCCCCGGTGCCCATGTCCCCCGTACCAGTATCCCCAGTCCCCGTGTGCTGCTGTGCCTGGTACCGGTGTCCCCACTCACCAGCGTCCCCGGTGCTGGTGTCACCAGTCCCTACGCGCTGCTGTCCCCAAAACCAGTGTCCCCAGTCCCCATGGGCCATAATCCCCATGTGCTGGTGTCCCCAGTACTGGTGTCCCTGCCCGCCAGGCCGTCAGCGCAGAGCTGCAGTGCCCTGGCACCGTGTCCCCCCGCTGTCCCCAGGTCCCTGCACCCCCGCTGCCCGCCTTCCCCGCCGCCGAGGAGGACAATGGCGCCGACGACGCCGAGCCGGACACGCGGGCCATGGTGCGGGCCCAGAACCAGAAGAAGAAGAAATCCGGTGGCTTCCAGTCCATGGGTGCGTGCGGGGTGGGGGACAGCCATCCCCGGGATGGGGACCGTCCCCTCCTGCCCGCGCCCCCTCACCCGTGCCCGTCCCCGCAGGCCTCAGCTACCCCGTCTTCAAGGGCATCATGAAGAAGGGCTACAAGGTGCCCACCCCCATCCAGAGGAAGGTGAGCGCGGGGGGCGGCGGGACCCCCGTCCCAGGGGTGGTGGCGGTGGGACGGTGACGGTGACGGCGGGGCGGTGTCTCGCAGAGCATCCCCGCCATCCTGCGCGGCCGGGACGTGGTGGCGATGGCGCGGACGGGCAGCGGGAAGACGGCCTGCTTCCTCATCCCCATGTTCGAGCGGCTGAAGGCGCCCAGCCAGGCCGGGGCGCGCGCCCTCGTCCTCTCGCCCACCCGCGAGCTGGCCCTGCAGACCCTGAAGTTCACCAAGGAGGTACGGGGGGACAACGGGGACAACGGGGGCGAGTGGGGACAACGGGGGCAGAGGGGTTTGGTTTTAACGCCCCCCTGACATGTTTCTTTCTCACCCCGCAGCTGGGCAAGTTCACCGGCTTGAAGACAGCCCTGATCCTGGGAGGAGACAAGTAAGCCGTCCCCACGTCCCCACCGGTCCCCGCTTCCCTAAAGCCTCCCCAAAACCCGGTGAGGGGCTGAGCTGCCTCGTGCCGCTCGGCGCCGCCCCAGCCTCTCCCCCCTCTCGCAGGATGGAGGACCAGTTCGCTGCCCTGCACGAGAACCCCGACATGTGAGTGGGGGCACGGGGAGGGGACCTGGTGGGGAAATGGCCCCCGAGAGCCACCCGCTGTCTGGGGACATCGCTGGTGCTTACAGCCACTGTGCCCGAGGGACGTGTCCTGGTGTTCCCTTGGAGCAGCTTCCCGTGCTCCCTATGGGGGACGAGGGGGTCTCTATCAGGTGTTCTTTGGGTCGGATTTGGGACCTGCACCCAGGGTGGTGTGGGGACGCCATCCCCCCCGGCCGGTCCCATCACCAGCTCTGTCCCCGCAGAATCATCGCCACCCCCGGGCGCCTGGTGCACGTGGCGGTGGAGATGAAACTGAAGCTGCACACCGTGGAGTACGTGGTGTTCGACGAGGCCGACAGGTCAGTGGGGTGCAGGGGGGGTCCCCGGGGGTGGAAGCGTCCCCGCATGTGGGGTGAGCGATGGTGGGAGTGAGGTGCCCTGGGGGGTGGCAGGGCTGGGCACGGAGGGACCGAACAGGCGCTGCCATGTCCCGTGTCCCCTCCCCTGCAGGCTCTTCGAGATGGGCTTCGCCGAGCAGCTCCAGGAGATCATCGCCCGGCTCCCGGACTGCCACCAGACCGTCCTCTTCTCCGCCACGCTGCCCAAGCTGCTCGTTGAGTTTGCCCGGGCCGGTGAGGAGCACGGGGCAGACGGCGGCTGGGGGGCTGGAACTGGGGGGAGCCTGGGGACGGGGACACGGCACGGTCCCACAGCTGGGCTGGGCCCGGGACTGGAAAAACTGAGCTGGGTCAAGGCTGGGCCAAGCGGGTGTCCCCAAGCCAAGGGGTGGGGCTGGTCCCAGTAGCGCATCCCACGTGTGACCCATGTCCCACGTGTCACCACTTCCCACAGGTCTCACCGAGCCGATGCTGATCCGTCTGGATGTGGAGTCCAAGCTCAGTGAGCAGCTCAAAGTGAGAGGGGCCGGGGGGGGGCTTGAGACGGGCTTTGTGCCCCCTGCAAGCCACCCTGCGGTGGCTGCAGGCTCGCAAGGAGGGGACAAGGGGTGGCGGTGTCTGGCGTGGGGACGCAGAGGGGCTGAGCTCTGCCCTCCCTTTGCAGCTGGCTTTCTTCCACGTGCGCGGGGATGACAAACCAGCCGTGCTGCTCCACCTGCTCCGGAACGTGGTGAAGCCCCAGGACCAGACGGTCGTCTTTGTGGCCACCAAGCACCACACGGAGTATCTCAAGGAGGCAAGTGGCATTTGGGGGTGCCCAGCATGTACCCCTGTTAAAGGGCAGGCTGCTGGGGGTGCCTAGGACCCCTTTCCAGACCGACGTGGGGTCTGCATCTGTGGGCACGTCCCTGCTGGAGTCTCTGTCTCTGTTCCGCTGGCTTGAGGGAGAAATCCCAGCCTATGTGATTGTGGAGGTGCTGCATCCACCTACCCCTCGGAGAGAGGGGGGAGCGCAGTGGGATTTGGGGGTCTGGGTGAGCACCCTGGGGTCTCAGGGCCTTGGGAGCTGGGGGGCCCTGTCTCTTGGCTAAGGGTGCATGCCCAGCTGGGATCTGATCTCTCTTCCCCCCTCCCCAGCTGCTGACGGCCCAGGGCATCCGCTGCACACACATCTACAGCTCGCTGGACCAGACTGCCCGCAAGATCAACATCGCCAAGTTCGCCCAGGGCAAGTGCCCGGTGCTGTTGGTCACCGACGTGGCCGCCCGCGGGCTCGACATCCCCATGCTGGACAACGTCATCAACTATAGCTTCCCCGCCAAGGCCAAGCTGTTCCTACATCGTGTCGGTGGGTGTGCCGGTGCCCCGCGCAGGGGTCCTTGCAACCTGGGGGTCCCTCAGGGTGACAGAGAGGGCGTGAGTGGGCTGTCCCTTGTCCCCTGTTATTCCCATCCCTGTGCCCTGCTGGGCTGGCACTGATGCCCCTGACTTGGTGGTGATACCTTTGGGGCAGGAGGTCGGCGTTTCGTGACATCAGGAGACAGGCCGGGGACGAAGTGGTGTCAGGAATGTCCCTGATCTCCCAGCTGGACTGTGGGGGCTCCTGGGGGCAGGGCTGTGCCTTCCCTTTAGGATGGCAACCGTGGTGGGCTCCCCTTTGCCCCCTTTCCCAGTGACCCACAGCCCCTTGCCAGCCATGCCCACCTGGTAAATGTCATGTGCGTGGGCTCCCAGGGACACCAGTGGGTCCCTGCCCAGCTCGGGGCAGGTTGGGCTGGCACTGGGTCTGGTTTCCCACTCTCCTCCTCCCCTTGCCAGGTCGTGTGGCCCGAGCTGGCCGGAGCGGCACTGCCTACTCGCTGGTGGCTCCCGATGAGATGCCTATGTCTTTGACCTCCACCTCTTCCTGGGGCGCCCGCTCGTCCTCGCCGGTGCCCAGGAGATGCCCGCTGGTAAGGCAGACCTGGTTGCAGGCATCGGGGTGGCTGCATGTCCAAGCTGGGACACTGGCCACGTGGCTGCTGTGGTTTTATTCTTGGCCAGTGCTGGAGTTTGTGGTCTTGTGGTTGGCATTCGTGCAGAGGGGCGATATGCTCTCATTAATGGGGTGGACCTGGGGAAAATGGGGTGCTGGGGGCTCCAACACACCCTGTGTGTTGGGGATGCTGATGTAACACCACCAAGCTCCCCGTGGCTGTTAGCTCTGCTTTGTTAAATCCTGGATCGCTGCCGTGCCCGCTGCAACAATCCCAGGGTGGGTGCCAGCGAGGTGACACCGTGTCCCCCGGGCTGCAGATGCCGGGGGGGTCCTGGGCCGTGTCCCTCAGAGCCTGGTGGACGATGAGGAGTGCCTGCTGCTGACGGACCACGAGGGCTCGCTGGAGGTGCGGAGCCTGCGCCGCGTCGCCGACAATGCCCACAAGCAGTACCTGCGGTCCCGGCCCGGCCCCTCGCCCGAGTCCATCAAGAGGGCGAAGGACCTGGACGTGTCCCAGCTGGGCATCCACCCGCTCTTCAGTGAGTGCCTCGGGGGTGCCGAGGGAGGGGACCCCGTCCCCCTCACCAAGGAGCTGATCTGTGCCCCTCTCTCTGCCTACATTCCCCAGGCGCTCGCTTCGAAGACACCGAGCTGGAGAGGCTGAAGTTCGTGGACAGCATTAAAACCTACAAGTCCAAGGCGGTGAGTTGAGACCAGTCCTCAGGCACGGGGCAGCTGGGTTGGGGTGGGAGGGAAGGTCTGTGCGGCCAGCCGTGCGGCTCACCGGGGCTTGTGCTCCCGCCCCGGGAGCAGACCATCTTCGAGATCAACGCCACATCCCGGACGCTGGCCAGCACTGTGATGCGGTCGAAGCGGCGCCACGACCATGCCCTCATCGAGAAGTACCAGCGTGGGCAGCAGGAGAAGCAGGCAGAGGCTCTCAAAGGGCAGGGGCTGTGCCCGGCCCCCCCCAGGCCTGAGGAGGGAGAGGGAGAAGGAGAAGGAGAGGAGGAAGACCTCCAGGTAATGGGGCATGGACGAGGAGTTTGCCGTGGCCACCGGAGCGGCGGGTGCTCCAGCACCAGGGCCCCCGGGCTGTGCCAGGGCTCGGGGGCCAGTGGAGTGACTGGTGGGGACACACGGCTCCTCCAGCCCGGCCACTGTCCCCTTCCAGGACGTGTTCTCCACCGTGGTGGGCCAGAAGCGAAAACGGGGCCGAGGGGGAGAAGACGGCACCAGGAAAAAGCCGCAGCGGCCAGTGCAGCGGGACGAGGACTTCTACATCCCGTACCGGCCCAAGGACTTTGAGAGCGAGAGGGGGTGAGTCCGGGAGGGCTCCCGCTGCCGTCCTGCCGTGGCCTGCGCAGGGGGCTGCTCTCATCACCCACCCTTTGCAGGCTGAGCGTGGGCGGCGAGGGCAGCCCCTTCGAGCAGCAGGCAGCCGGAGCCGTCCTGGATCTCATGGGTGACGAAAACCACAACCTCAACAAGAGCAAGCAGCTGCTGAAGTGGTGAGTGGGGTCTGGCCATGGGCTGGGGGAGGAATCCGGGCTGGGGGTCCCACCACCTGGGCCCACCGCCCTCCCCTCTCTCACAGGGACCGCAAGAAGAAGCGGTTTGTGGGGCAGACGGGCCAGGAGGACAAGAAGAAGGTGCGGACAGAGAGCGGGCGCTACATCAGCAGCTCCTACAAGAACAACCTGTATCCTGCCTGCGGGCGCTGCTGCCTGCCTGTGCCGTGGCGAGGGCTGGGGGCGAGGGGGAGCGGGGCTGGACCCACCAGCAGCCATGCGGCATTGTGCCCTGCTCCCGGGGATCCATCCCGCGCCGGGGCAGTGGCCTGGGGAGGGAGGCTGGTCAGAGTCCATGATGGGTCGAGCACTGGGGAGTCAAGCGACGGGGAGTCACCGCACGTTCCCTTAACCCACCCCGGCCCAGCTATGAAAAATGGAAGCAGAAGTACAAGGTTGACGAGCGGGACGAGGATGAGGAAGACGAACGAGGCAGGGAGCAGTTCAGAGGGAAGCACAGGCGCGGGCACGGTGAGTACCTGGAGCAAGCGACAGAGCCCCACATCGTCCCCCCGCTGCCTCGCTCTGGCCTCTGAGCTGAGCTTGGCTGTGTCCCCCCCCGCAGGGCCTGGGCAGCCCCCCGCCCGGGGCAGGGTGCGCTCGGAGCTGAAGAACAAGCAGCAGATCCTGAAACAGCGCAAGAAGGTGGCCAAGCAGCGCTTCCTGCAGAGCGGGGGGCTGAAGCGCCTGAAGGCCAGGAACCGGCAGCGGGTGCAGGAGCTGCGGCAGATGGCCTTCGGGCGCCGGGTGGGGGCCGCCAAGAAGGGCAAGCTGCGGAAGAGGGTGTAGGGGAGGGGGCCGTGCCCCAGCAGCTTCCCCCCACGCCTGGGCTGGGTGCCGGGGAAGGAGACATTAAATACTTGGCTGGTTTTGCATCCTGACTCCTCTTTGTCCTTCCCATGAGCATCGTGCCTGGGGTAATTCCTCCCCCCTTGGGCCACCCCCAGGCGCAGTCCTAAAACAACCAGGTGCTGCGGGTCCACGGCTGGGTTGTATTTTGACAGGAGGCACCTGCGATACCCCGCAGCCTGAGCACGAGCGGCAACTCCCCCTTCCTCCACGGCAGCCGGGTCCTGCTGCCTGGGGTGCCCCTTGCAGGAGGGTACCCCAGGGGGTCGGGCTCTGCCCTGGGGTGCTGGCCCCTGCCTCAATGCGGTGCCATCCCGCTGTGCCTGTGCCACTGCCATCTGCGTCACCTCTCGTCGTGGGGGTTCCTAGACTTGTCAGGGAGCGACCTCCATCCCCAGGGGGTTTCCGGGGGTCCTGCGGCTCCATGCTGGCCATGGCAGCCTCTCCCCAGCCCCAGGAGCAGGCAGTTGTCCGCGGGGGCTATTCCTGGCTCAGAGGCTCCCTGGCACCCCCGCGGCGCAGCGGGCGCATGCTGGTGGCAACAGGCAAGCGTGGGGGACACGGCCCCCGCTGCCTGGGGCACAGCTCGGCACAGATGGCAGCCAGGTCCTGCATGCAGAGCAGCACCTACAGAGATTGGGACCTTGATGCCACAGCCATCCGGGGACGTGAATGTCCCTGCGTTCCCCCCAGCCCTGCACGCAGGCGAGAGGGCTGTGCTCACCGTGTCCAGTTGGGCCTCGGTGTCCTCCAGGGCCACGTCTGCGGGGACCTTGAGCCACGTGGTGACGAGCTGGAAGAGGTTTAGCACTGCCAGCTTGATCTGCCCCAGCAGCAGGGTCTTCTGGGTGGCCGTGCTCTGGATGTGGGCCCAGGAGGATTCCTGGGGGACAGAGCAACAGAGAGCCTTAAGGGCCCCTGCCAGCCACTGCCCTGTGTCCCCTGCCGCCCCCCCCCCCCCCCCCCCCCCCCCCCCCCCCCCCCCCCCGGCCGGGACAGGGGGACCCAGGAGTCCTGTCAGTGTATCCTCCCATGCACAGTTGCTGATGATGCTTTCTGGGCACATGGGGACCCCCAGCTCAGCCCAGGGGGTGCAGCCTGGCTTCCCACCACCACGTTGGGCATCTCCCCTCTGCAGCACGCTCGGGGTCCATACTGCTGCCCCTCTTCCCTGGAGGGGGTCCTTGGGCACCCCATGTCCCCCCTTACCCACTGGAGCACGTCGTGGCGGGCGGCTTCCAGGCGTGCGTGGAGCTGGGCCAGCTCGTCGTTGGTGCGCAGGAGCTTGCTGCCGGCCTCCTTGCGGTATTGCTGGAGCTGTGCCCAGCCCTGGGCCAGCCGCTCCTGCCCCGCTGCTGCTTGTTGCACCAGGGCTGCCCGTGCCCCCCCAGTGCCCCAAAATGGGCCAGCATGGCCGGGATGTCCTGGAACTGGGCGGCGGGAGGGAGCTGAGAGGCTGCGGGGGCAGAGGGGCTGCTGCCCTAGACGGGGCTGACACCCCATAAGGGGCTTGGGGACATGCAGGGTGGCATCGCAAGATGGGACCCCCGCGCTCACCTGCCCCATCCTGGCCAGGACGCCCCGCAGGTAGTCGCCGAAGCTGCGGAGGCTCCGCAGGCGCCGGGCCAGGCGCTCCCTCTGCCGCAGCAGCCCCGCGAGCTCCTGGCGCAGGCGGGCGGCCTCGGCACCCTGCGCCGCCACCCGTACCCGCTCCTTGTCTGCCCGCTGCAGCGCCCGCTCCTGCCTCGCTGCTGAAGCCTGCGGCATGGGGACGGGGTCAGCGGGGCCCCGACGGCCAGCCCAGCCCCGGCCCCCGCCCTGGCACCTTGAGGAAGGCGTCGAATTTGAGGACAACATCCCGGAGCTGCTCTTCCCTCTGGCCCAGCTGCTGCCGGCGCTGCGCCAGGCGCTCCATCCTCTGCCGAAACTCCTGCGGGACTGCCGGGTGCTGAGAGCATCGCCCCACGCCGGTGCACCCGAGACGGGGACGGGCGCTAGCCCGTGAACGGCTGGGGATGCGCCCGCTGGCTGCTCGTCTCTCATGACACACCGTAGCCGGGGCTGCAGCCCCCGGGGAGGGGGCACATGGCGGGGCTGGGGGCCACCCTTACCTCCCGCTGGCTCTGCAGCGCCTGCTCCACCTCCGCCACCTCCCGCCTCTTCAGCAGCAAGCGTATGGAGGGCAGCAGAGTGGCAGCGTCCCACGTCGGCACCGTCCTGCCATGGGTCGCGTGGAGCTCATCGTGGCCGGGTGGGGAGAGCCCGGGCAGGGACACCCGCTACTGTGGCATGGCCGGGGCCCCCCAGGGACGACCGCTGCCTGCCGGGGCTCAGCGCAGGGGGACTGGCCCGCTCTCCCCTCACCCACCCTCCCTCCTGCCCATCCCTCCCACCTCAGCCTCCCTCCGCTCAGAGCCCCCCAGCGCCACCGTAGCATCCCAGGGAAGGACAAGTCATGGCACAACCTCAGCTTTCTGGTTAGACCCCGGGGAATGCCCCTGCCTCCCCCCAGCCCACAGCGGGGCAACAGGCTCGGCAGCTCCCTGTTTTCAAGGGTGGCAGCAGGAGCTCTGCTCCCGGGGGGGACCCGTGTGAAAGCCACCCAGGAGTGTGTTGGGCAGCACGTGGGCACCCAAGTGTCCTGGCATCTCTGGATGGGGTGCAGGCGGAGATGGAGCCCTGATACTTACCAGGATGCCCTCTCCTCCCTGGGTACCCCAGCTGGGGACACACCACAGCCCCTGCCTGGGGACCCAGCACCCACCCAGTGACACCCACCCTGGCAGTGGCACCCTGGGGACCCAACGATGGGAACATAAACAGACCAGCGGGGACGCAGGATGTGCTGGCCCCGCTGCCCAGCCCTTGCTTGCCTGCAGCCAGCAGCACCCGCCACGGAGCTGGGCAGGCAGCTGCCGGTCCCCGCAGGGAGGATGGGGGGGATCTCACTCACGGCAGCCGCAGCTTGTCCCGGAAAGCCACGCGTAAATACTCCTCCAGGTCGAAGGCCATCTCGCCGGTGCCTCCTCCTCGCCGAGGTGTCGGCACAGAGGAGCTGGGACAGCACAGAGGAGCTGGGACGCGGGGCAGCCGAGATGGCGGCAGCACAACACTGTTGCCAGGGGCAGCTGGAGGCTCCCGCAGCTCCCTGGGATTTTCCCAGCATGGCTCTGAGCATCGCCTGCGAGGGCAGGGTGCTGGGCACAGGGACTGCACTACGGCTCCTCGGGAACAGCTTGCAGGTCGGTCCCACTCGCAGCCCTCTAACCACGCTCCGTCCTCCCACCTGCACCCCAGCCCCCCCAGCCCTCAGACCCCGCTCCAGCCCCTCAGAAACCTCTGTTCAGGCTCCACACCGCTTCGCAGACCACCGCGCACAACCGGACCCCAACCACTGCCCCGCCAAGTGCTCGGGTCCCCCCTCCCGTACCTCCTCAGCTCCCCTCCGTCTCACATCGTTCTTATCCACATCCCAGGGAGGGCCGAGACCCTGCTGCTTCACCCACAGTGTGTGTGCGGCTCCTCTCCACGTGCCCTGGGAGCGCTTCTCTTCCCCTCCATGCGCCCTCAGGTCCCCTCCATTCCCCCCACGTGCCGTCAGGTCCCCTTCGTTCCCCCCGTGTGTCTGCTCATGTCCCCCCATTACCCTCCACACACAGATCCCTTCTGCACTCCCTTCTCCATCACCCTCTGTGCACTCTCTCCTACCACTCCCCGCTTACGCAGTTGATTCCTGTTCCCCTCCAGCACACTCAGAGCCCTCCACTCCCCTCCAACCTCTGCTCCACCCCATCCTGCTCTGTTTGGCCATTCCCATCCGATCCCCTCCCTCACGCTCCATGCACACTCAGATCCCCCTGCTCCCCTCTGAACACACGGCTCCTCTCCGTTGCCCGTGGTGTGCCTTTTCAGTCCCTCCCTTTCCCCCTGCAGGGTGCTCAGACTTGACCTGTCCCTCCATCCCCTCCTGCACGCTCTGGCCCCTCTGTTACCCACCCTTGTTCCCCTCCACGGCTGCCCTGATCCCCTCCCTGTGGATCCTGCTCCCCTCGTCCCCTCCCCGTGTAAGTTCCCTCCATGCTTTCCATCACGGCCAGGCACCCCCCTCAAAACCACACCGCAAGGTACGGACTAACTCCCAACTTAGATATGGAGCAACATTTCAGAAGGACTTGGGGAAAAAATATTTATAATAAAAAAACCAATTGAGCCTCCCTAGAGTCAGCATCACCCATGTCCTGCCCGTGCACCAGTTGTTTCTTCCGTTATCCCGGGACCACTGCGGCCCCACGGTGACTTTCTCCATCACGCTCCCCGCAATCCCAGCGCTGCTCGTGGTGATGGAGCCAGAATCCTGTACCGAGTCCGTCACAGGCATCAAGATGAGCGGGCTACTAGGACCCACTTCCCGAGCTCTGCCTTCACTGGGTGCCACCTTGTTAAAAAGGACACCTGAGACAAAGAGGAACATGAAGAGAGGGGAAAAGAAATGGAGAAACAAGGCTGGGGAAGGACGGAGCGAAAGCTGGGGAAGGGGTGAGTGGAGAAGGATGTGGGGACGCTCTGACCGAACCAGCCCGCTGCAGGACACCAACGGCCTGCGCTCAGCCACACGGCAACAAGGACGTGCTTGACGCTGGGCGTCCAGCTGGAGTTCTGTGTGTTTCCGCAAGAAGGGATAGAAACTATGAGCCTCGCGTTTCTTCTTCCCTTGTTTCCCGAGGAGAGACCCGGCTGTGCTGCTCGCCATCGTCACCTACACAGGGCACAGAGCAGCAGCATCTCAGCAAGAGCCAACAAGCCCGACAACAGGAATTCCTCCCTCCCCAGCAGCCGCTCCTGGAAGACCCACAGCTTAGCAGGAGAGCAGGCGGTTCCTGCTCCAGAACTCGTCCGGCAGGCAGGGACCAGGGCTCACCTTCCGTAAGGCAGTTGAGGTAAGCAGCCTGGACGCTGTTCCCATTGACCAGTGCCATCACCTCGTGCTTGGTGGAGCTGCTCACGGTCTCCTCTTCCCCCTTCCCCTCATCGTCATCTTCTGAGTCCACCAGCACTAAGACATCACCCGAGTCCTGATTCCTGTGAACAGCAGATCAAGCAGAGGTGGGCTGAAAGGCTGAGGACAGCCTGTCCTGACCCCTCCCTCCAGCCTCTGCCTCCCCTGGCTTTGACAACCCTCTACACCAAAACGACCAATTTTGGTGTAGACTCTTCCAATCCTGCACTAACTGTGTTCCAAAGAACAGCTGGTTTCAGACCCTGCTGGCAGCAACACCACCAACGGCATTCTGCGCTGCTTCCCATTCGTCTTCCAAAGTCCTCCAACCACTTCAGGAATATTCATGTACCGAACTGCACGAGCCCCTCCCGAGTGGAGTTATTGTCCCCTCCCGTACAGACGGGGAAACGAAGGCACTCAGAAAAGTCTTCCCATGCCGCAGCACCACAGCTGTGGGAACAGAACCAACGCGGCAAGGGAAGGGAGCAGGGCCAGGAGGGGTGCGAGCAGGAAGCAGAGAAGAAATCCGGTGCCCCTGAACCCCAAGAAGGCACTTGTTCACGTACAGCTATCAGACATCCCTCTTGAGGGGGGAAGGACAGGGGCAAACACCCACACAGAGCGGCAGAAGACCACCATTTCTGTCTACTCTCTAAGTCTTGGGCTCACCTGCGCCAAGGAGCAGCTCTCCTCCACAGCCCACACTCACGGGTGCCTTGCCAGCACCGTCCCTGCGCATCCCAAAGTGATGCCACTCCTGCTCTGATGCCAAGTGCTCTCCTCTCCTCTCATCCTCCTGCTCCCGCACCCACGAGTCTCACTCATCCCCACCGTCCCCTTCCCGCGGGAGGCACAGTTCCCGTGTAAGAACAGCTTTGCTCTGGGGACGGCTCCTGCCTCAGAGGCGGATTCCCTACCCTACAGAGAGATCACTTCTGTCAGGAGGCGGACTAGCAAGGCCACGCAGGACTGGGCTGAGGAAAGTCAACACTCACCTGAATGCAGCACCTGAATGGGAGAGAAGGGAAAAGACAGCGTTAGAAACCAGCCCCAGAGCAGTCCCTCGGGCAGCGCGCTGCTGGTTTTACTGTACAACCCCTGCCAATTCTGCCTGCAGTAGGATGGTCTCTGGCAGCCACACGTAGAGGCACGGACCTGAAGGTGACCTGCCCACGTATACAAGAGCATCAGAGAGGTCACAAGGAAAGGGGAGAAGGCCCAGCACGGTACAGCTCCCTGGAGAAGGCAAGGGGAAGGTGCCTGAAGCACTCAGCTGGGGAAGGGCCTTGTGTTTCCAACCCATCTGCCTCCAGGGTTTTGACCAGGAGCAGGATGAGGCCCAAGGCCTGGGGTGATCATCACAGCACACCAGAAGGGACAAGCTGGTTAGGGATAAAACCAGGCCACTCCAGCAAGGAGTAACCTCCTCCCCGGCTTGTGCAGAGGAGAGCTCCTACCTCTCAGGCACAGGAGGGGATTGTAGTACAAGACGATCCCGGTGACGGTGAGAATAGCCAGCAGGGACAGGACCACCACTGCACCCACGACCCCAACGATGTTCACTGGCTCTGCAGAGAGAAGAGGAGACACAGGAGGCCACCTTGTCACCGGGACATGGATGGATGAGGCAATCTCAGTGCAAGTGATAGAGCAGGTCCTGGTGCCGTCTCAGCTCCCATTTCCCATTGTTGCAACAGTCCCACCAGCACAAGGGGTGAGGGTTTCAGGCACTCATACTTCATTGATATAGAAAGCACCACAGCAAGGCCCCTATTTTTGTGCCCATGTACATTTAGTGAAAGCAAATCAACCCCTGCCCGTTACACCTTGAGCAGCTTGGCCCTCAGAGGTGCTCCTCTACACTCACAACCCCTAGGAGGGACCAAGGATGCTCCTCTCTCAGGCCCATTACGCCAAGGCGAGGGGAATCAGGCCTTTTCACCCTGGGATGAAGGGAGCCAGTCCCACATCTACGCTTGCCGCAAAAGTATGGAAAGTGGCAACAGGCAGAGAGGGCTCTTAGTGGCACATGGGGGCTCGCCAATGGCCCCAGTGAGCTGCTTCCCCAACTCTCCTCAATCCCTGCCGCAGAAATCCCAGGCAGCCCCACTCACGCTTCACTGTCAGGCAGACGAACAACTCCCTCAGCCCCACGGGGTTCTGTGCCTTGCAGACGTAACAGCCCCCGTCGGTGCCCTGGGAGCAGTTCCGGATGGTGAGCCGGGACACGTTGCCCTCCTGGACGACGAGGTACCTCCCTCCGGGTTGGATCTCCACCTCTGGCTGGGTGATGCCCCGCAGCCAGGTGAGCCTCGCTGCCGGGGTGCTCTCGGTCACACGGCATGTCAGGGTCACGTTGTCACCCACAAAGCAGGTCTTCGGGGGCTCCGATTCCAGTGAAGGGATTTCTGAACAGCCCAAGGGGAAAAAAAAAAAAGAAAAAGAAAAGAGTCATGGAGGGAATGGAGGAGTTTAACATAACAAGCCATCAGCCATCTGACTGATTAATAATCATTAACAGAAGGAAGTCAGATAGGAGTTTGGGACTTGAGCACTGTGGGTTTGGCATTCAGCTCACTCACAAGACTTCAGCAGCCTTCCAAGGAGCAATCCAAGCAACCTTCACATTGCTCAGTCCTTCTTTTGACACCTGGCTTTATATCCCCAGGGAAGAACGGTCAGAGGGTTAGCCAGGAGGAAGATGGCAGAGAGGAGAAAGGCATCCCAGGAATCTTCCTTGGGATCAGCAGAGCTCTTGTGTAGCCCTGACAACCCTTGGAGGATAAATACAGCTCAGGTTTTCAAAAGCCACTTTAGTCGGATCCCTTAGATGCCTGAAGGGGGCCTGGGGCACACATGACCCTTCTGCTATAGACCCGGCCCTGCCAAACTTAATCTCAAGATGAGCAAGGCACTAAAACCACCTTCTCACTTTCACACAGGCACGAGTGCTTGCCCAGGTGAAAAGCTTGGTGCAAGGGAGATTTGTCGGCCCCTGAAGATGTACCCAAAACACAACTCACCTGCAACTATGCCATGATGGATCTCAGCTGCAGGACTTCTGTGCCTTGTGCAGGCACCTCTGCACAAGCCAAGCCCTGCCACGCTGCCTCATTAGCATCTTCCCCTGCGGCAAGCGCCTGCCAGCCTGCCTTGCCTGACCACTGCCTTAGTGCTCTAGAAGGCAGAGAATGAGCGGGGTACCTGTCTGCCCCACCATTAGCAGGCTTATTAATAGTTAACAAGGTAGGCAAGTCAACTCACTTATCTCCACAGTGCATGCAGGCTCCTCCTGCTTGACTACGTGGCTCCCAACACACTTGAACACTTTGCGGTGGGAGAGGTGGGAGCTGTTCAGCGTTTCCACGTGGGTGTCTGAGGAGCTCGTGGAGCTGATGACCCAGCTTGAGTTCTCCAGATCATGCCCCTCTTCTCTCCAGTGCAGGGTGGGGTGGGGGTACCCCCCAGGCCAGCTGCAAAACAGCTGCAGCATCAGCCCCGATGAGGAAGTCTCAGCCCAGCACTTCGGGGTTGAGTGCGGCGGATCTATCAGCAAGAACAGCACATGGTTAGAAACATTTCCAAATCACAGCTCTCGGCATCTCAGGGCTGGCTGGAACCCCCGCAAGTGCTTGGTTTTTGCCATCACTCCCCTTGAAAGTCCTCCTGGTTTCCCTGCTTATCTGGCTCCCTGACCTGCGTCCCACAGCCCCAGGGGAGCACAACTCAGCATGGCAGTCAACAGGATCCAAGCAGGAGGCTGTCCTGCAAAAACCCTAATGGCAGCCACAGCCAAGCCTCGAGGGACTAATGCACAGGGAGGAAAAAAAATTATTGCCACAGCTTTATCCAGTGGAGACAAGAAAGCACCTAAAAACACAGCAGGAGAACAAAAATTTCCACACTGCCCTTGGCCACTCATCACAGCACAGATCCTCATGCCTCAGATACAAGGGGGTGGCACTGATTCACACTACTTGAGAACAAGGCTCTGCCTCTCCATGTCGCCGATACAAGCACTCGGATTTCCCGAGGGAACATGGAAAGCATGAAGGCTCTTGCCAAGGGACAAGTAACTAGCTTCTCAGAGCCACCAGCTCAACGCCGGAGCACTTCCTCAGCAAGCCCATCACATTGTTGAAGGAGGAGGCTGTTCCTAGTGTCTAAGACGCTCTGCCCACAGGGAATCCTGGTGACTCCAGCTCGCAGGGCCAGGGCCACGGACATGTGCCACTGAAGCCAAACCAGGCGCGCTTCGCTCCTTCCCGGCACCACTGTCACTGCCATGTGGGGCCAGACAGTATTACTCAGCCACGCACCACGCTCTGTGCCCACACCACACTGCAGCAGTGGGGACAAACTTCAGCAAAGAACGTAGGCAGGGTAAGTCACCGCTGGCCTCATGCCAGGGCCAATCGCTTGGTAACCACCATGACTATGTTTGTTATTTAAATACAGAAACAACTACATGATGGCAGGAACGGGTCAGAAGCCAATGGAAACCCAAGAGGAATCCCTTCGGGCAGAGCAGGGCTCACGTTTCATGCAGGATGAGTTCCTGCCTCTCTCCCATCAGCTGGTTTCACACACACACCCGTGCACAGATACACACACGTGTTCGTTTAACAGCCATAGGGATTCTGGACTCTGATCCAGGCAGAATTACCACACTGTGCCCCTGTGGCTGGCTTGCCTAATCCAACGCTGAACAAGGCCCCACTGAGAGATCAGGCGCTGCCAAAGCAAGCCCTGCACAAGAGGTGTCAGAGGGATGCCTGATGTTTATTTTGCGGAGCCTTTATTCAAGTGACTTTCAAATGACATGAGTTAAAAAAAATAATTAAAAAGTCATGGCAAAACCCCATGTGAGCTACAAGAACATACCTTCTTGGGGCTTGGCTTTCCAGGAACTATATACACGCATCTCGTATGATCTTTGAAACCATCCAGCTCTGGCAAGAAAGTTCTCTACAACACTTCCTCTGTCCCAGCTCTGGGGAGGTCTCATAACTGATCCCGAACCTGGCTGTGGTTAGTAAGAGCAACCTGTCAGCCTGAATCACCAGAAACTACCCCGTGTCGAGACGCGGGCACAGCCCTTCCAGGACGTCCAGCCAGAGCGCTGCACTTTTTTTGCTGGTTCCATGAACCTGCCTCCTGAAGCCATCAGCTTTACATCCTGAACTCCCAGGCTTGCCCATTAACAACTCTACTTTTCTGTCTAAATGCCGAGAGATCCGTTACCAAGATGTTAACATACCAAAAACCTCAAAACCTCCAACCCCCCACAACCAAAAAAGCCTCACAAAACACCAGCAAAAAGGACCTCATGCCCACAGAAGAGCCGACAGCGGCTTATATCAAATTGCACACAAACGTACCAAGGAATCCCTCGGAGGTGTGCAATTGCATGTTTCCTTCACACCATGTGCTTCCTATCCAAGACAAACACAGAACAGCAGCTCAAGGCGGGGCTGCACATTTGTCATGCTGCTAGACTGTTTACTGCTTTTGGTTTTTTTAAATGCAGTTTTAAGCAAAAAGAGAACTTTTTGGTACAACCCATGAGATGGGTTGAAGACTGTCAACTGGTAACTCCCACATGAAGCCTACAGATCTTGGGTGGCTCTTTTACAGCAGTGCCAAGTCTGCGTCTGAGAGGTTCACTCCAGCCCAGGCTGAGTTGCTCCAGTAACAGTGAATGTGGAAAATCAGGGACCGTGCTTCTAGTCTGAGACTGAGACGCTTCAGCTTCTGGCCTTTGCTGATGCTGCTTCTGCTGATCGAAAGCACCACCAGAAATACCTCTCTCACCTATTTAAGAGCACATCACTGTCCCATATCACCTTTGTAACCTTTGGAAATTAATTGACATGTTAATTCCGTGCTAATAAATGAAGTTCAGAGTGCAGCACCAACACTTGGCATGCCATAGATATCTTTTGCTCATGAGTGTTTTGCACCAGTGCTCCAGATCTAGGACTCTCCCCTCCTAAGCCCCACGCCTACATATATATTCTCTGAAGCAGCCTGGAGTTTGATTCCTTCACTCCAGCCCTCCGTGACCCTCCAAACCCCATCTACAGGTTCCTTGCCCCAGGAAGGGAATTTTTATTTGTGTGACTTCTCAGAGACTTAATCTGTACAAAACAGGTACGACTTTTACAACACGCACCCTTCACCAAACACCGAGAAGGAAGGAACACCCTGAATGCAAACAGAAAACAGGTTTCACACACGGCAGGTGTTGACGGAAAGACCAGCAAGAAAAGAAGGGGCCAATAGAGCACAGAGTGTCACCGAAACAGGCAAACTGGCAGCAGTCTTTCCCTGTTCTCAACCCTGTAATACGGGCTTGGCTGGCATAAAGGACAGCAGGTTCCAGCCCAGGCGCAAGGGGCCAGAGCCTACGCCACATTTGATTCGACTTGGTGAAGGGGCCAAGAGTGGTACCAGCCCTGGACCCGTGCTCCCTGCTAATCTGGAGGGGGCTGTTCCCACAGAAGACATGAGGCATCCAGGCAAGATAATGGTTCCCCAGCAGAAGCAGGAAGGACCTGCACCAACAGTGTGCAAAGTAATCGACTTGAGCGCTCTCCAGACCAATCTTCCACCCGTGCTGTGAAGATTTCTAAGAGAATGAATGAATGCAATAGGGATGGAAATGGGAGAGAGCACCAAAAGACACAACAGGACAAAAAGGCTGAAAGAATGGCCCGTGCTGGTACCAACAGCCACGCTCCCAGGACAGTGCTCCCAGCAGTAAATTTGAGGAACGTGGTGTTTCCATCAAAATCAGAAGGCTGCACGGTAAGACTTGGCACAGACAACTCATCAGCTGAGGACCCTCCATTCTCACACCAAAAGGATGGCAACAAGGAACGGCACAGCACACCTATTTCAAATATGTATTTCAATCAAGGGAAAAAAGACAGTGAGCAGCAGCCCCCGTCTTAAGATTTATGAAGGCTCAAGTCAGCCAGATTCTGAGGCAAAGGGCCACCCTGGAACAGCTACAGGGTACAAGAGCTCTGTCCAAAAACTAGTTCATCATCACCAATGAAGAAGGAACTGAAGAGACGTAGTGAGGACTTAACAGCTGGCATTTCGTCCTCTGCATCGCACACAACTGATCCTTGACAGGCCATTTAGACACACGACTCGGTGCTTGTGAGTGAACGTGTAATTGAGTAGTATCAGCCTGCTCACAAATTCTGCGTGATAAGGCTACCTTGCCCTTTTTTACACTATTTTTCCACCAGTGCTGGATGAATCTGGGGTCCTGTGAGACTCAGGGGAGGAAATTCACAGACACGGGACAGACTTACTGGCTACCAGGAGCTGGACCCTGTGCTCGTGGTCCGTCTTGTTCAGCACTTCCTTGCAAGTGTAGTTGCCTTCGTCCTGCACACGCAGCTCTGTGATGCGCAGAGAGCTGTTGTCAACCAGGGAGAAACGGACGTCCGGGGGGAAGGCGACCCTTGAGGAGAAGAGTGGGGGGAAAGAGTGCGGATCCCCTTGAAACCAGACCACCTCGGTTGCTTCTTTGGAGACATTTCGGCATAAAAGGAGGATGCTTCCTCCAACCTTCCCAAAGACCACTTCCTCTGTTCCTGCAAAACGGAAGGGACAGTGTTAGGGATGTAGGGAACCGGCAAAGCCCTCTTCTGTCAGCAAAGACCGAGACATCTGATATATATCTGAGATCCACGTTTGGCGACTATAAACGTTCAGTGCAGACACACGATCAGGAAGAGGGACACAGCTTAAAAGGCTCAACAGGAAAGCAAGGACAAGCTATTTCTGCCCGAGAGAGGAGGGCAACGAACAAGTGACCTGAAGGAGCCAGAGAAGAGCGGTGTTAGAGCACTAACGATGTTGGGTCACAGCAACGTCCATGCTTAGCCAACATTTTGCTGGTCCACTTGCCCAAGTAGCCTCATCCCTGCACCGCTCAGGGGAGCGCACGGTACCGAAAAAGGAGACAAAAACCTCCTCGATATCGGTAGCCGTCCAGGAAGATGACACAACTGTTCATATCCCCCTTTTGCCTTTCCTACTTTCCCCTTGCCCTGCCAAATGGCACTTGGACCCTACAGCAGCTCAAGGGTCTGCAGGAGTCCTCCCTTCTACCAGCCCCCTCAGCGTCTGCCCTGCTTGTTTTCAAAGGGGAATCTTGTTACTTTCAGCACAAAAAAATTACTTTAAAAAAAAAACCAGTGTTAGGACGTGCTGGGGAGCTCCCCTCAGGAGCACGGTGCACTGAGGTACCACTGTAACAGTCACCCACACCCGGTCGCCGCTCCCCTCCCCTCAGCCCCGCTACCTGCGGCGTCCCAGCGCGGCACCAGCCTCCAGACGCAAAGGGCGAGGAAGAACCGGGCTGGCGGCGTCCCGCCGGGGAGCCGCATCGCCGTGTACCGCCGCCAGAGCCTCCCGCCTCGGGGAGGCGGCGCTGCCTGGCCTCCGCCCCGGCGAGCGGACAGGGGAGGGCGAGCGGGCCACGGGCCCGCTCGCCCTCCCCTGTCCGCTCGCCGGGGCCTGTGAAGGGGGTCATGTATCAGTCCCCGCCGCCTGAGCCCCGCCATCTTGGACGCCCGCCATGTTGGGCGCCCCCCGACCCCCCGCCATCTTGGGGGCACTTCCCCCCCCCCCCCCCCGCCATCTTGGGCAGCCCCCTCAGAGCGGCCCGCAGCCGTTCCCTGCCCGGGGAGCCAGGCACTGACCTCGGGTGCAGTTCGAGGATCGGGAACGATTAACGCAAGGAGGATGGTGTTTCCAGAGGACAAAACTAAGTGAAGGTAGTAAGTGAAACCCCGGCCGCCCCGAGGATCTTCCGTAATTCAGCCACTTAGAGACACCCGAAAAGCAGCGGGAGCGTGAAGACCAGTGGTAAATGACCATGAACTGTGCCACAAACTGTATGATTCTTGGGTATGGGCAAAAAAAAAAAAAAATATAGCAGGCAGCAGGTTAAACCAAAGCTGGAGAGGAAAGAAGCAGAGCACAGACCAAAGAGAGACTGGGAGGAGGAAGCAGGTGGAAAGGGTAAAGGATGAGCTTCTCCACAGCTGGAGGGGTCCCAAGGAAAGAGGCAACAAGGAAAGAGAAAGGTACGAAGGTTTTCAGTTTCTTTAAAGGTGTCCCTCGCATTCCCCTGGGTGAATGTAACAAAGCACAGCCAGCATGCTGATAAATTTCAGCAGCGGATGCATTAGGAGGAATTCTCCCAATGACAGGGTTTTTTTGCTGAGTGATGCAAAGTGGACCCAGTGGTCCTGCATTGCCCACCACTGCAGACAACAACTTCCAGGCTGGTTTGTTGTATGTAGTATTACATAGATCACTTCTGTGCACAACCCCACAACAAGGGCTGTAAAGCATGTAGGTATCCTCAGGTTCTTCCAGGACATCTTACCGCTTGGGGAAGGCACAACACGGCCAGCTCTCCAGCAGCCATCACACACTGGGCTAAG
The DNA here is from genome assembly GCF_018139145.2 of Gymnogyps californianus. Taxonomy (NCBI): domain Eukaryota; kingdom Metazoa; phylum Chordata; class Aves; order Accipitriformes; family Cathartidae; genus Gymnogyps; species Gymnogyps californianus. The sequence goes on from NC_059486.1 coordinate 3,697,217, forward strand.
GCGTTGGGCTAAGGCGTACATGGCGCAGAGTGCCGAGATCCGCGGGGCTGCCCCCACTGGGCCCTGGCACATAAATTATAACCTAATTAACGGCAAGGCAAGGCTGTTAATCAGGGGCAGCAGTGCTGCTTTAGGTAATCGCTCTGCCAGTGCTCGGCCTCTCCCGCCCGGGACGAAGACCGGGGCGGCACTGCCGGCCGGGGAAGCCGGCCCCCGGCCCCGGCCCCGGCCCGCCGGCTGGGGGCACCCCAACAGCTGGAGCGGGGGAAAGGCTAGCGGCGCGCCGCCACCAATGGGAGCGGAGCGTGGCGGCGCCTCCGCCAATGGGAACGGGGGGCGGGCCGAGGGGGTGGGCGGTGATTGGGCGGCGCGGGCGCAGTGCGCGGAGCGGAGTGCAGCAGCAGCCATGCCGGTGGATCTGGGGCTGTGGAGCGGGCCGCTGAGCCTCACCGAGGTGGAGCAGAAGCCGGTGCACCCGCTGCGGGTCAAGTATGGCTCCGTGGAGATAGACGAGCTGGGCAAGGTGCTCACGCCCACTCAGGTGAGCGGGGCTCGGCTCCGCCGTCGGGGGTGTGTCGCACGGGGGCACGGCAAAATGGCGGGGGGTGGCCGGGCCTCTTGCGCCTTCGCTCTGGCAGCGCCCATCGGAGCCTGAGCGAGTGCGGGGGGGGCAGAGAGAGGTGCCCTGCTTTGCTGCCGACTTGTACGGGGGCGGCATGGTCAGGCCTGGCTCCGTGCGGCAGGAGAAATCCCGCTGGGTGCGAGCTGGCCTTGAACACCTCGGGTGTTGCTGCCTGCGCTGGTCACACGTGGCCTCCATGTGCAGTGCAGCTGGCTGGCGCAGGCTGCGTGCTGCAGGGCTGGCTGCTCGTGCTAACGCTGTCATCCCTTCAGGTCCAGCATCGGCCCACCAGCATTGAGTGGGCTGGCTGCGATCCCCAGAAGCTTTACACTCTGGTTCTCACAGACCCCGATGCTCCCAGTAGGAAGGACCCAAAGTTCAGGTAACGGGGGTGGGCAACTCCCTATTTTGCCTGGGGAACATGGAGCCTCCCTCTTGGTCTGAGCAGAGGCTTAGGAGGTCGGGAATGTGCTCCACCTAAGGTGCAGCAGTGAGTCTGTGGCTTGGGATAGAAACAGTGCCCTTGCACCTCTCCTTGAGACAAGGACAGCATGGGGAGGAGCAGCTGCTTTTGCCAGGGGTGTTTGGAGGTCTGTTGTAGCTTGAAGAAGCACAGCATCTGCTGCTTGCTCTAATTTGGCACATGTGTGAGTTGAAATTAGGTCTGTCTGTGCTAGCAGTGGAGTCTTAAACCTGGGACCAGCTCACCTTTCTCAAATCAGGCTCAGAAGTGTGTGGAATACCCACTCGTAGGGGTTAGGCTCTGGGTTTCCCAGAGCCGCAAGGCAGGATGACAGAGCTGGTTTTGACAGGCTCTGCATCCTGAAGGAGGCAGTACCTGCTCTAGGACTGGTGCTCCTGGGGTTTGGCAAACCAGGAGTGGCAGCTGTTAGCTTCAGTTACCCTACACTGACAGCCGTACGGAGAAGCAGCAGCTTGGAGGAATGAAGGGTCTTAGCTGAGGCTGTGATGCAGTCTGATTGGTTTTTGCCTTCTCCTTTCAGGGAATGGCATCACTTCCTGGTGACCAACATGAAAGGCAACAATGTGGGGAGTGGGACTGTGCTGTCGGATTACGTCGGCTCCGGACCTCCCAAAGGAACAGGTCGGTACCTGGCTGCAGCCGTTCCCACGCTCTGAGCGCGGCGGCGCCGTGTGGATCAAATGCGGTGCGCAGGGGAGGGTGGGGGGGTCTGCAGAATACTGGCTGCCCGCTTGGCGTGCGCTGCGTGGCTGGGCAGACGGCCCACGCAGGACCGCCTGCAGCTGCTTGTAGCCACGGCCAGCACGGACACGTATCGCCACCATCCCTTTGTCTGGTGACAGGCCTGTGCTGTTCTGCCTGCAGTTGGTAGGCAGTGTTGCCTGGGAGCGGGGAAGCACTAGCCTAGGCAGGACACGAGCTGTTCAAGCATATCTAGTGCAACTTCTCTAAGCTCCTTTAGCTCTGTCATGCTTAGCCTTCTGATCCTGGAGAATGCAGGTGTCCGTTTCCCTGTGCTCCTGGGGTCACTTCAGAGCAAACCTTAAACCTGGGAATCGCAGGTGGCTGGCACTTGTAACGCTGTCTCCTCCCCGCAGGGCTGCACCGCTACGTGTGGCTGGTGTACGAGCAGCCGAAGCAGCTGACCTGCAACGAGCCCATCCTCTCTAATCGCTCTGGTGACAAACGAGGGAAGTTCAAGGTGGCTTCTTTCCGCAGCAAGTACGAGCTGGGGGTGCCGGTAGCTGGCACTTGCTACCAGGCAGAGTGGGATGACTATGTGCCAAAGCTCTATGAGCAGCTGTCGGGGAAGTAGGGCGAGGGGACCTGAAGAAGCACTGTGCAGCACCCCCTGCACCCCTGGAGACCAGGCTGGTCGGAGTATGTCGCTGTAGTTTTTGTTTGATAGTGAGTTGAACCCAGCTGCTCCTGCCCTGACCGCTGGAACTGTAACCCTGTCACTGTCCCTGGCCTGAACTTGCTTCTGTGTCGGTGTGGTCCAGACCTGTGCTGTGCTTTGGCTGACTCCCGTAGGTACAGGTGATTGCTAGCTAGATGAGCTTCTGACAAGGTGTCCCTGTAAGGGCCACCCCCTCCAGGCTGACCTGCTTAAGGGAAACCAAAGCCTTTGCGAGTTAGTGTCACTTCAGAGTGTCTCTGCCGTACTGAAATGGTATTATGTGGCAGTGGTGTGGGTACAGAACCACTTCTGGGTTGGTGCTGGCTGTGTAGTTTCCCCTTTCCAGGAGAGGGGATGGCAGTCTAAGGGAAACCACCCTTTTTTTATTTGGCCCGTGCCTGCACTTCACTGAAGTGAACCACTAAAGTAGCGAAGGTATAGCTGGTAGGAGGAGGCAGGGAAGCTGGTTTATAGCACTACCTTGTTCTCTGTTGCTACTCAGAGCTGAGAGACCACTTCATTTTGTTCAAGTTCTGTTGTGACCTGATGTTAATGTGCTGTTTGCTCACAGTGCAATTAAAAACTTACCAAGGTGGATGGTGTGGTTGTCTTCTTGGGGGACGAGGGCAGTGCTTACAGCAGCAGCAGCTTGGTGTCATTGGGTTCCTTTCCTCCTCCTGGTGTGAAGAGCCTGGACCCTCTGACAGGAGCTCCACCCCCTGGCAGCGCTGCCTGAAACAAGTGCTGATGCTGGAGGAATGCAGCTCAAAGTGGTCACGTCTTTCCATCCAACAGCCTACCTCGTACAAATTTAAAGCTACTCGCCTCGAGGTGCAGCTTGCCGTCACAGTAAAGTGAGTGCTGGCAAATGGGAGTGCTGGCAGGCTGGCTTCAGAAATTCAGAGAGGACACTTCTTCTTCCAGGGTGTTTCTGAAGCCACTCTCTCACGCAGCAGCAGCAGGACAATTTATCCCCTGAAAACCTCCTGTCACCTCTTACCACCCTTGACATTCCTTGCAGCTGATGGGGCAGCATGTGCTCCCAGCTCTGCCCCGTGCCTTGGGAGCTGTGGCGGAGCAGAGCCAGCTCTCGAGGAGCCCTCCCACCCCCTCTGACAGCCTCCCTGTGCCTTTAGCCCACGTTTGGCAGCTGGCCGAGCACCCTGTCCCTGCCTGTCCCACGGGATCTCCCCACGGCCCGAGCCTCAGGTGCGGTGCTCCCTGGAGGCCTCCTTCCCTCCGCCCAGCAGGTGCTGCTCTGCAGGAGCCCCCACCACCGCAGCTGAACCCCGACTGCAGATTTCAGCTCCTGTGAGAAGCACCACCAGCTTTACTGACCTGAAGCCACTTCCCAGCCAAGCTGCAGGGTCCCAGTTGTTTTCCTGATCCTCCGACAGCTTGCAGCGAGGCCTGGAGGTGTCTCCTAAGTGCTTAAAGCAGAAAATGAACCTTCGGTCCAGTCTGACATCTTTAAAAGGTTAAAAGAGATGAAGCCAATGTAATTCTACTTCACAGAACTAGAAGCCTTCCCCCTTTTTTAAACTACTTCTGCACCCGAGTGGTCTGGGAAATGGGTATTGAAAACCACAACATGCTGCAGCAAGGCCCTGTAAAAGAGTGCCTTTTAAGTCAGAGTAGCCAAGAAAGGTGGTTGGTTTCTGCCCGAAGGTAGTTTTTCAACCCAGCCATTAAAACATTAAACATTACAACAGGATGGGTGGTTTTTCAGAAAAACATCCCCAGCTACACAAGATGAAGATCCAGAAGCCTAAGCGTATCAGGTGGGTGGCGACGTGCTTGAACAGCCGTGCTTCACTGTGCTCAGCGAGGGCTGATCCATCTCCCTTCTCAGGCTGGAAGCAGGACATAAAAAAAAAGAGCCACGATCCATTAGCCTAAAAACCTCCGCTGTCAAGAAAACCAGGTTTGGGACAGAGCCCCAGCGGCTCCTCCAGCCCTGCCAGCAGAGCCCCAGGCTGAAGGACGGGGCTGGAGGACGCCTCACCCCTTCGTGCATCCGCAAGGGGAGCGCTGGTGGGAGTGGAATGGGTCACCTCCCTGTTCCCACCTGCAGCCTGTGCCGGGGACCGGCCACGAGCCGCTCTTCCCACAATGAGACAGCGAGGCGTTGTGATGAACACTTTTATTTACAAATATAATTAAAAGCTCTGACAGTTATTCATGCTCTTCCTTGGAACCTGAAAAATGTTTTTGTTGTTTTGTTGGTTTTTTGTTGTTTTTTTTTTTTTTTAAAGTGCATGCAAAAGAAGTAAAGCCTTTTTTTTTTATCTTTTTATTGTAAGAAAATACACAGTTTGAAAGTGTGAATAATGCAATATTTATGACCAAGATCATGGGGTTGGGGGGTGGACTTGGGGGAGGAACAACAACAAAAAAAAAAGAAAAAAAAAAGAAAAAAAAAAAGGGCTGGGGATGATCTAACAGACAGTGTTGAACTCCGAGTACTGAACTGGAGAGTGGGCGGGGTGGCTGGGAGCAGGAGGGAAGGGGGGAAAGAAGTAAAAAAATTTTTGATCAGAGAAACAGTTAAAATACAATATGAAAATAAGTAAAAGCTCTCCTTAAATTCCTTCTATACACAAAATACACGATTTGACAAAGCCCAATTTGTGCTACTGGGATCCTGTGGGCTCATTTAAGTGTATTCACATTCTCTGCGACAGCAGAAAATGATTATGATACAATCAAGAATATGCCGAGGACCGAGGTCTCATCCCCGCCTCGCCTGGCATGGTTCTTCTAAAAATCACCAGATCTTTGCCCCGCCCCTCCCCACCCCCAAAAAAGTAATAATATGTCACCACTGATATGTACATCACGATTAAGTTTTTTTCTGTAAAATGTATCAAATTTTTCAATCTTTAATAAAATTTTTTATTATTTAATTATTCCTGATGAATAAATACCAAAAAAATAAAAATAAAATAAAATTATGCAGCAGCTAGTTAAGGTAAGGCTGCGGATTTAGTCTCTCTCCCCCTGGGTTTGTATATATCTTTTGATAATATTTTTTTTTTGCTTGTACTTTCATTGATTGGTGGTAAAATGAGTGATTGCTCAAAAGCAACATACATCCACTTTTTTTTTTTTTTCCATTAAAATTGTCTCCAAAGTTTTCACTGAAACATTTTTAATCATTGCACAGAGACATCAATACTGTGACATACTATGGAAAAGACCGCCAGGAGCTGTCCTGCACCGGGACTTGACACAGGGGGAAAGGGGGCCCCTGATGGAGTAAGAATATACAGGCACTAGTCCGACACGATGTCAGTAAGAGAGACAGAAAGAGAGAGAGCACGCCCGTTAACATGGGGAATGTTGGTTTTGCAAGTTTTATCATTATTTTGTTTGCTTTTTGTCTTTTTTTCTTTTTAAATGGCAAAGAAATTTAATCTCATCTATAGTCCTCCTTGGGATATTCTAATGTGACCAAATTCCCAAAGCCCATTCGCAAGCTCTCCATGTCAAACGTTTCAATCTCTCGCTCCTGCCTGTCCAACAGAAACTTTATCCTCTCGCTGCGTTCCTTCTGGAGGGCGGCTAGCTCCTCTTCGATCTGAAAGAAGCACAGTCAGCAGCCCCTTAGCAGAGCACCACCGCCCCGGGTACGGCAGCTCCCGACGGGTACGGCAGCTCCCGACGGGTACGGCAGCTCCCGACGGGTACGGCAGCTCCCGACGGTACGGCAGCTCCCGCGGACGCAGCTCCCGACGGTATGCAGCTCCCGACGCACGGTGCTGACACCGCGTCTGAGGCGAGATCGCCACGCCTAACCAGGCACCCCCAGCAGCCCACCCAAAACATACCTTTTGTTCAAGATGTGCCCTGCGCAGCGACACCCGTTGCTCCAGCTTCTGGAGTTCTCTTTCATGCTGTGCTTCTGTCTGCATCTTAATTTTGCTCTGGTATGCGTTGAGCAGCTCCATCTCCTGCTGGAGTTGCAGTCTCAGGGCTTGGCATTCCGCTTCTTGGGCCTCGTCCAGCCGTAGCTGTAAGATCATCAGGAAAACAACATTCAAACCTCCACTAGTAACTTCTCTGCTCCGACACTAGCGATGCACCGCTCTTCCTTCTCAAAGCCGGGGAGCCTCTGGTGTTGGTGGCAGAATTAGAAAGCAGGAAGGGCTTCATAAACAGCTGCTACCCCACTCACACAGAGGCAGAAGCCTCAGAGAAGATCCAATTCTAAAACCCCAGCGTGCGAGGGGCAGCAGGGAAAGGATGCGTGTTCTGGGGGGTGCTTATTACAAGAGGGAAAGTGCCGCCTGATGCGTTAGTTAAAACACTTGTTATAAACACAGCCGCATCGCTCACCATCCAGGGCTAGGACAGGAAGAACACAGCGTGCTGCAAGGACTGATGGCCCGACTGTACCCCACCTCCACGCACCTCGCTCAGAGACCCCCTGCCCCGGGACAGGAGGTGCCCGACGCTGCACCTACCGCTTGTGAGGCCATCATCTCGTTGATGCTCTGCTCATACTGCTCTGCCAGGATGGCGAGCTTCCTCGTCTGCTCGTCCTTCAGACTCTTCAAAATTGTCTTGTGCTCACTCTTTGGAGTTACTTCCAGCTGGTGATTCTTCAGTGCTTTGTACTGCTTAGTTTGCACTTTGCATGTGTCCTGGAACTGCTTTTTGATCTGCATTTCCATAGCCTGCCAAGGAAGGAACGATGTGAAGAGCACGAAGAGCTTTAGGAATGGAGAGACTATAGTACCTCCAAATGGGCAGGTCGGTGAGAGACAACCACAGTTCCCCTATGCTCTGCGCTGTCTCCTGACCCGGGGCAGCAGGGTGTGCTCCACACACACAGCGATCGAACGAGCAGCATCAGCTCAGGCCCTGCTTCTGCACTGACCATGGGCCTGGGCCAGGAACAGGATCCATTAAGCCCTCCTCAGCCCAGAGCATCTCCATCTCCTACCACTGCTTCCTGCAGGTCGCCCAGCCCGTCACCCTGCTGCCTGCCTCCCAAAAAGCGTTTGGTTTTTCAAGGCCTCCCGTTTTGCTGCCTCACCGAGGCCTCCGCAAGCTGCCTCCCCCACCTCAACCACACGCTACATGGAAACTGCAGATCTGAGAACTAGCGAGGGTGTGACAAAGTGCATAAAAGCAAACGTGCCTTTTTGGACGTTCAGAGGAGGAACAGAAACCTCCCCCAGCAAGCAGCTCAGAGGTTTCTCATCAACCTGCAGCCGAACTGGGACAGAGCACAGCGCTCAGCACACCCATGTTCTCTCTCTCTCTGTTGACTTTGAAAGCAAGGAAGCATCACCCAACCCCTTTCCATATCAAGGTTTATAGGCTGACACCAGTAAGGGCCTGAAGAAAGCACAGCTCCTCAGAAGCAAATTCTGTAACACTTTGCTAAGGACTAGCCTATTTTTACCCAACAGCCTCAATTAGCACGGGACTTAAAAAATCCTCAGTGAGCTCATTGCTATAATAGCCCACAACTTTCTTATACCAGAGCAGCCCTGCGCAAAGGAAAGGGATGCAAGGGAGAGCACACAGTGCTGGTGGAGAACGGTGGTTCTGCAGCATGGATGCTGCACGGAGGAGGCAGCAAGCACACAGACCAGCCTGCCTGGCAGGACAGAGTTTGGCAAAGGAGGAAGGTAAGCTTCCAGCACCTTCAGGTTCTTTGGTTGCTGCCGGAGCTCCATGAAATGCTTCCTGTGCAGCTCCCGCTCTCGCCGCTTGTTGTATTCCAGCTGGTTCTCGAGCTCAGTCTGGTGCTGCAGCCGGATCAGGTCCATTCGCAGCTTCTGCAGCGTGTGCAGCTGCCTGTACTCCAGCTCGCGCGTCGACTCGTCGTGCCGGATCAGCATGGCATGCTCCATTTCCTTCTGGGTCCGCTTCTTGTTTAACTCCTGCACAAGAGGACAGCAGAGCACAAGAGAAAAGCTGAGGAGTGATTCTCTGTGCCCCGAGATGCAGTAGTTGAGTTTGCGAGGCTGGGTGTCCTGGTCACTCCTCTAGACGACATCAAGGAATTCCACGTGCCACAGGGAAACACAAACCCAGCAGCACGATGGGAACGCTATTACAGCGGCCACCAAGCATCCATCCGTCCATCCCCCTGTAACCTGCTGCTCTGGCAGCTCCTGGATTACCCAGGGAGTCTCCAGCAGGTGGCACTGGGACCACACGCAAGCCCTCTGTGACTGCTGAGAATCACAGAAGTTTTTAACTAAATACATCCTGGGGTGCTCAGAGCTGTGGGCGTCTGGGCTGGGGTGACTGACAGAATCAGGGGCTCTTATTTGTCTGTTTTAATTACCCTAAGCCCCTGCTAGGCACTGGGAGGTGAGGCTTCCCTCATATGACTTATACTAGAATGGCCAAAGCAGAGGTGAACAGCTCCAACACACCACATCAGGTAAGAAAAAGAATTTAATCTACCACTGTGTACAGGTGGTTTTTGGCCCCAGGCGCAGCACGTGTTACAGCCCAAGCCTCACACAGTTTTGTAATGTGCACGTAAGAGTTCCTGCACGTGGTGCCCTGCAGTCTAGGGAAACCTTCACTGAGTTACAAGCCAAGGAAGAGGAAGACACCAGATTCTCTCCCTGATTACTGCTAATATTTCTGTCTTGAGGTATCAGCAACAACCTGTGGAGCATGGAGCTGAATCCAGCTCAGTCAAGCAGTGATTACAGCTGTACCCCTTGCTGATATTTGGTGACCTTCACAGACGGTCTGCTGGTACGTCTCAGTTTCAGCTCTCAGGTTTACAAACTCATGGCTGTGCTTCATGCTAGACTAAGCCAGGCACAGCAGGGGCTGCCTCGCGGTACGCACACGCACAGTGCCCAGCACAGGGAGGGCCCAGTGTTGGCTCAGCCTAATAAGTTTCTGCAGTAGAGGCAAAAAAATCCAATTATTCTGAGTTGTTGCTTCCATGTTGTAATCCTGTTGTAATTCTCAACATCAGCACCTGCAAACGGGTGCTTCAGCCCCTTTGGCTGTTACAACTGTGACAGGTTTAAGCTAGGAGGATGGGGAAGGAAACAGGGCCAGGTCTTGCCTCCGCGTTCTTGGCCATAAGGGTGTTGCATGTTTACATTTGAGCAAAACCTGCACCTTAACAGCCAAGATCAAAAATTAGATCTACTGGTGTGCTGAAATCATTTCCCACTTGCGCAAAGGCAGGTAGCACACTGAACAGGCAGTACGTCAGCCCGTGCGGTGAGCTGTGGCAATTGTGCCTTCATCTTAGGACAGGACAGCCAGGCTCTCTCGTGCCCATTCCACACCTGATTTCAGTTTGCACAGCGTGAACAAACAGAGGCACTCCACTTCTCTCAAACACTTTCCCCATTGCACAAAAAGAACCTCTGTGGTTACTTAAAATATCAAGAAAAAAACCATTTTGAGAGTGTTATTTACTTCAGGCATCTGATCCAGTGAATTTGAATTAGTTAGTAGGAATGTTATTTTCGGGAAATAAACACTTAGATCATTCTGAAAATTAGGTCTCTTTTAAGAGCTTAAATGCAGGAGCTCAGAGGAGTGTTTCCTGGTTAAAATACCATGCTAGGTAACTGAATTCTGTTCTCATCCCTGCCACAGAGCTTATATGCTGTGATAAGGGTGCCCAAATCTGATTTTTCACACTCATTCATTTTCAGGGTGTCCGAGTTGAGATGTCTGGATGTGATTTGCAAAGCAGCTGAGCAGCCCCAGGCTCATCTGAAGTCAAGAGCAGCAAAGCTCCAAACAGGTAAAATACAGGGCAATGTTAAGCATGCCAGAAAATTTGCTGGTAGCAGACTAAGTACATGATTATTAGAAATTTTTGACCACTCACTCGCAGCCTTTACTAAAATACCTTCTCATCTGATAGTCTTTATCCAAAAATAACATTAATGAAGAATTCAGATACTATAGTGATGACCACAGAAAAAATCTACAAGTAATAATTCTTTCTCCAAAGTGGTATTTGACTACAGGCAGCCTGTAAGGCAAGAGTTAATAACTAATGAGGAAAAGCAAGATGTTGAATAGCTTCTCGTTAACAAGCTATTGCCCATTCTGTGCGCTAGTTTGAGCAGAGCCCAATGGAAGAGAAACATCTGATTATTTGAAGACAACCAGAATGCAGACACACAAGAGGACTGCATTTTTGGTATTTCTTACATTTGTAGCATTTCATTCTGCAACCCTAATACTGTTTTTTTTAAAAGGTTATTACTGGTTTATTACACATATTTCAACTGTGTAAGTTTTCTTGAGCCAACAAGTAGAACTCCTCACGTGATGCCCTTTCAGCCATCCCACAGCTCTCCCACCGGTGGCCCTGGCACTCAACATGGCACAAACTGCCCTGTGCCGCGAAAGAAGCCCAGCAGGATCCCCCAAAATCTAATGCCCAGGCGCTCAGATGAAGCATCTGACCCAGAGTGGGTGGCCCATGTAATGTTTCTGTCTGCAAGTCAACGATGCCACCCCTCCTCAGTTAATAACAGCAGCCACATCTGTGTGGAAAACCATTTCCCAAAACATGTCTCCTACATTTTTCTCAGTTCTGTTTAGCAACTGGGAACATGAAGATCTAATGTATGTTTTACAGACATGAAGCTAAAACAATTAAAGAAACGCTTGGGAAAGGAAGTGACGAGTGCCATACTTCCCGAATGTTCTGCTGCTCCATCTCGTGCCTCTTGATCATCGTTTTTCTCTTGAAGAAACGGCAGTTTTTGTCATAGTAGAGTCTCTGCTGGCTGAGAAGATGGGCCTCCTCTTCAGCCTGTGTGTGCTGCAGGTTCTCTTTATGTTTGGATATTCTTTCTTGCTTCTCTTTCTTCGGCGTGCTGTGGTCCTCATTCATTTCCTGCATGCATACAGGGTCAAAAACAAGACTTCCCTTAGGATCACAGTGACACAGGACTTGGAGGACCTTCAGTCCCTGGCTACTCCTCTGCCATTCAGTTCACAAAAGGACACCGAAATCCTGACACCACCACCGGGTACCAGCACACCAGATTCGTCACCTGGCCATGCCCAGCCCTACTGCCTCTAGAGGGGTAGACCCACCAAGAGGAGGAGGAAAAAGTGGCCATTAAACACAAACGTCTCGGGGGCTAAACAGTGCAGCAACAAAAAGACAGTAAGACACCACTGCAGGGGAGGCTCTGGCTGTCCAGGAAAGAGACCGGGTCAAACCACTCGGCTCCCTTCCCAGCTCTGCACTTGTTTTACAAAGGAGTCCAGCTTGGGCTTAAGTTTTATTTCAACAGGACTCATGCTTGATTCTCTATCAAATCAGATACCTAACAGAGCTCCTTGCTATGCGTTTTCTCACCTCTACGTTCTTAAGAGCAAATGATTTTTGCGATGTGGTGGGGACGCTGTACTTGAAGTAATGCGATTTGGAATAGATAAGCTATATACTAAGTTACTTCTATTTCTAATTCATATAAGTGATCACAAGGCTTTTAGTCAAGTGAGATCTAAATGGCTGCTCTGATTACTTACAGCTTAAGCAAAAAAAAAAAAAAAAATGAGGAAAAAGGGGAAGAAGAATTCTCTGGGAAGTCCCATTTTCCCTCATCACCCTTGGTTTCAAAGATTCTGCTCTACAGCAAATTGTGAGGGCACCTCTAGCACCCTTACAGATTATGCTAGAAATGCTGCCAGATGCTCCCAGTTCCTGAAACTTTACTTGCTGAGAATCTAAATTTGCTTCCAAGCATGACAGCATCCCTTAAACCCCTGGGCTGGCCCAGGTTTATCAAAACGAAAGTCTAGTTCATGTTCATTCCACACCCCTTCAGCTCTGAAAATGATGGTTTCTTGCCTCTTTAATCTTTTCCTTGCAAAGCTTGTATTGTTTCTTCTGACTTTCTAAAAAGGTCGCCAGGTCTTTCTTTTGCTGAGCCAAAATCTGTTGCTGGAATTTCTTTTCATCTGCTGCAGCTGCCTTTGCCTGCAAGGAACGGGGGGGGGGGGAAGAAAAAAACAAAGGGTGAGGGAGCAGGTACTGAATCCAGTACAAATCAGTCTTCTCTTGTGCATTTTTTGGTCTGTCATTCTCCCATCACTGTGCTAGACAAAGCCAGGAGTATTCAGCCACATGAAAGCTGCCTGCACAAAAAACCCATAATGCCCACATACATTTAAGAGTTTCCTCATGCTTCTTACCTCTCCACCAAAACCACCCCAGAGGGTAAAACCCCACTAATTTACCATATGGATTAACGTGTTGATTTTTAAACAGACTGAGTAACAGCAGCAAGCTTTGTCATTCCTCAGCCATGAGGCAGAAGCTCCCTCCAAGGTCTCCACAGAATTAGTCTCTTTTAGCCAGCTGTCACTAGCTACAATATTGGTCGACGCCAATGGAGTGCCCGTCATCCAGAAGGCTGACTTGTAGCTGTGAAGCCATTTCACAAAACTGGCCAGGGCAGCTCCAGACAGTAACCATACAGTGCACTTAAGAACACGGGTTTTAAGCAGTACTTCCACAGCCTTCTCTTAGAGATGTGGTACACACCTCTCCCTCCAATCTTCATGTACAGCTTAGGGATCTTCTAACTCTACTCACCTCTTTCTCCATCACAGCCACTTGCTTCTTGGCCAGCTTCTCCAGCTCAATGGACGAGTTGTTGGCATGCGTCTCCACCTCCTTCTGCAGCTTGAGGCGGTGCTCGTCCATCTCGGCCTTCAACTTGTTTTCCAGGGCGATCAGCTGCTTCTGGTGCTGGCGCCGCATCCGCTTATATCCTGACATCTGTTCCCGCAACTCGTTCTCCTGCTCATGCTCATGGATCTGTCTTGTAACCTGATGTCAGGAAAAGGGGAAGAAGTGCTACATGGCCGCCTTCACAGACAAGTTGTCTCCGTATTAGCTGCTTACCTGTAAACCAGACCCTGCTTTGCTGTACTCTTAGAAATCAACTTTCAGGGAATGCTGTTCCAGGTTTCAGAGGGTGCTGGTGTTTAGTATCACAACGAGGCCATAAGGTTTCTCTCTCCTGATTTTTACCCCCCATCTTTTCCTGAGAATTTTATGTGCTTTTTCAGTAACACAGCAGAAAATGCCATGTTATGAATAAAGGCAACAGCAGGTTACTAATCACTCCAGGAAACGCTAGAGGAGATCTGGAAACAAAGGTGGCTGCTGGACAGCCTTCTTCAGACACAGGACTCAAATCCTGAGGGTGACATGGACTTAGAAGATGGCATCCATTTTAAGAACCCCCCCAACCCACCCATTCTTTCCTTCCTCCTCAAGTCACCACAGTTCCAATTCAGTCCCTCAATACCTATTTCCTGCAATGAGTAGCCTCCTTCAAAATTTCTTCTTAAAATTCAAGAGGATGGCAGACTGAGCTCATTCCCTACCGGAATTGAAAGTTTTCTAACAAGGGAACACTGTTCTGGAACTGTGTGCTCTTAACAAGATTGATCAGATGGTCTAAGCAGATTTTAAACCCCGCTCAGCTGAAACAAACTCACAAGTTCCACATTCATTTCCATGCCCAAGTGTATCCACGTGAAAGGAAGAAAAAAACCCCAGTAAATTGTGCCAAAAATTTTCAGAAGAAAATGCGAATGGTAGTGCTTCCATTTCAAAAGAAGAAAAGTGTCCAAGACTGATTTTTTTTTTTTTTCTTTTTTCATACAGTCCCAGGAACTTCACATATAAAGATCTGCTGATCTTTTATATGACAGTCCTGGGAGCCAAAAGCTGGAGCCCTTAGTATATGTGTAGAGCTGCAGTCCCTGGTCTTGTATGAGGGGACCTCTCCTTTCACACTTAAATATGAAGCAAAGAGCTCAGCCGTTTGAAGGTGGTCATTGAAACTTTATGAACCAACAGTCCTTCCTGCAGTCTGCAAGAGCCCAGTCTTCCTGATGAATTCCTCCATCGCAGCCAAGAGAAAGAACTGGCACCTACTACAGTACTGCTGTCATTCGAAGGCTATTTTTCAGAGATCTTCAAAGTCAGTTCAGATGTAGGATGGGATGCACCTACAGACCTGAGAAGGCTCAAGTTCAACAGAAGAAGAGCAGCTGCTTTACCGAGCAGCAAACCCAGCCCACTTGCTGGCAGCCCTGTGCTTCAGGACTAGTAGCTGATAGGAAGCAGTGATCAAGCAAGAGCTCCAAAATCAACAAGCAAGTTTAACACCACAACTGATGTGTCACCCAAGGCAGACAGCATGCTGCCACCTGTCTCAGCTCAAATGACTACCAACACTTGGGAGGAGTGTGAAGAGGAGGTTAGGAAGAGCCTTCCAAAGCCTTCACCTTGAAATAGATCAACCACAATTCACAGTAAATAGTTACCAACAAAGAAAATTATAGCCAGAGTCCCAGAATAGAAACAAGACATGAAAGGATGAAGCTACTGAAGTGGACAGCCTCTGTCTTCCCCCCATCCCTTCCAAAGACAACCCCAGAGAGAAAAGGAAACATCTGATTGCAAAGAAAGAACTAGCCTGACTGCAGTGCTGTGTCAGACTCCATTACCAGGAAGTGATAATGGTGGGTTCACCACATCAGTGAAGTCAAACATCAACTACGAGGTCAGTGATGATGCATAAATCACATCCTCCTTGTACAAGGAATTTTGGGATGTTATTTTGAAGTTGACTGGATTAAATATATACTTACACCTCAGCAATTGGTGTAACACAGCAGCCTTCAAATGCTTGAGACTAGGTAATGAAACAGATCTAAGCCAGATACCAGGAAGATGTGAGATTGTAGAAATGACTACGGAAACACACACAGAGTATTAGCCCTGTGTATTGCTATAGTTCAAAAAGCTTTTTTTTTTTTTTTTTTTTTTTTTTTTAAAGTGTAACAGTGACAGCCATACTTTGCAGAAGTTGGTAAGCATTTGTAGGAGCTTGCACATTTCAGTCAAGTTCAGCAAGAATAAGATCTCTGACAGAAGCTTCCAGGTAATGAAAGTTCCTCTGAGAAGTCATCCAAGTTAATTATGAGAGACAGATGTCAGGTAAGACAGGCAAACCCCCAACATTTCACATATGCCGTTTTCTCCGTTAAGTGACATACGACTTGGAGAGAACAGACTTGGTCAGGGACTTGCGGAGACACGGAGCTACAGTAACTACCACGGAGCAGTACAAGATCTTCCTGGATGTGCTATTTTTGAGGCCCGGCCTTTTTGTGAGCAGTGGGACGTTCTGCACGGCACACTCCGTTCCAAGAAGTTGGCAGAACAAAGCAAACAGCAAGAGCATAAGAAAAAATGGATCTAAGAATCTGCTAGCAACTTTGCCAGTCTCCCCTTTGGTCTAATCTCTAATGAGATTTAGAATGTGCACTTGTTTACAGCAAAAATCATTCAACTTCTAACCTTATTTTTTTTTTTGCTGCTCCTGTGCACCCCACTTCCAGTTTTGCTCAGCTTGTCTCTATTATGACAAGAATTCCATCTTTGAAAGATTCCACATTAGGTCTGGGATATTTATCCCCAACAATAGGATGCAATTACTAATTACAACACTAGCTGATAAAGCCTTCCAGTCACAGCAGATGAGACATTAAAAAGTCAGAGGAAGACAAAAGAAGCATTTCATTCCTGAAGACAAGAGGGAAGGAGAACAGCAGACTTGGTGGACATCTCGTAGATTTAATGTCTACATTCAGCATGCTTGTGCTAAAGACCTACTTTATCACCATAATCTCTAATCAAGACCAACACTCTTCAGAACTCCATCTTCAAAGACAAGGTCTCCAAATGGTGATCTCAGGGCATGAATGAAATTGGAAGAAATTAACATTAGTTACTGAATATGACCAGTTCAGTACCAGAGAAGTACTTCAGATTAAGCATGTCAACACATGAATGAATAAAGGATTATGGTTTTAAAGATTAAGCCCCTAATGAATGAACAGCTTGAGCAACCATTTTAAAAAGGAAGTCTGGGGAAGTTCCAGTAATCACCTTTCTGGTGTTCTTAGATAAAGGCACTTGGAACTTCACAAAGTATTCACAAACATAATCCCATAGATCATGATGGGAAAAAAGATGACAACTGAATTGCTCATTGCAAAATTTGTTCGCCACATAACCAGAAAATATCAAGATCCCTTAAAGCAGAAAACTGCAGTTTCCTGCAGCTCTAGCTGCACTATGCAATAATCAATCAGGTCATCAGCAGAACCAAAAAACCTGTATAAAACAGAACAGCTTTTATTAAGGTATGACATTTTCTCAGTTTCTTATCTCTCTGTATCTTTGGCACACACAGAACTGAGAAGAGAGATGTCTTTTCCAGCCTACTTTCACAGGCAGTTGACTTGCCATAAAATCCAAACTTTCTCTCTTTCACCCCTCCAAGATTTTTGCTTTACTTAAGGAAGTTAGGCTCACAACTTCTCCTCCAAACCAGCAGCTCTTTAGAGTTCCTTCTTCTACATTGTTTAACCAAGATACTGAACACTCTCCTAAAGGACAGTTCATTCTCACCTCTCGATAACCAAGTTAAATACTGAGCTCCTCTGCTGGATGAAGCAGAGTACTGAGCAAGACACTGCCAGCAGCCTCTCACAGCAACAGAAGAACTTTGAGATGAGAAAGAACAAGTTCAGTATTTTTATAGCAAAGATCTATAAAGGCAGCAGCCAGATGAGTCCATTAGGAGAAACTCAACCATCTGGAATAAAATGTCGTTGCTTCAGCAGAAGAGGGTAAAAGGGAACAGCCATCAGGTAAACATACCTGGGTTTGGAGTCAGACTGCCCTGGTGTCATTTTAATGGTCACATCCAGAGAAGCCTGCTCACACGTACATAGACATTTGGCTTTGCAGACCCTGGATGAGATCACATAATTCTTTTGCTGGCATTTGGATTTCAAAGAGAATGCCAAGGCCTCCGATAAGAGTCCACACCGTCTGATCTTTCTATGAAATTTTAACTATTAGATCATTTAATTAGAAAACTGTAAGAGCAGCTGTCGAGGAAATGCATGAGGCAGTGGGGAATTAAGGGGTCATGCACGAAAGACATCCAGAAATGCAGATGGATGCATCTCTGCACATATTTAAAAAACACCTTTCACTTGAAAATGTTGATAGGTGTAGTCTTAAAATGCAGAACCTCTACCCTTCTTTTTAAACAGCAGCTTTCTGAGCTTCAAGGCTCAGATTTCTAGTTGTAACTTTTAATTTATGGATCACTGATAGTCTGCAAAATAATATGGAGATGTAGTAGGTACCTGATCTCCATTTCAGATAGTAACTTTCACTGCAACGGCAGAAATACACAGCGCATCTTCTACCACTGTTCCAAGTGAGTGATGGTTACTGTTGCCACAAGAGTGTCATGCAAAAAAAAAAGGGGGGGGGGGGGGGGGTTGGTCTACACAACGACCAAAGAGAAAGGTAGTCCAGGAAAGAGTCACTATTAAAATTGTTGCTTGAATTATGACCAAAGGTAAGCTCCTTCAGCTTTCTTAACCACATTTGCTCATTTTTTCGTTATTTTTTTTAACCTGAGTAATATCAAAGCATCACTGAAAGACTAGAAAGGTATATTCACAGCCTGTTTCTTTGTGGATAGCCCATTTCACTGTTTTACCTGGAAGTCTGTCCAGTTCCCTTCTTATTCACGTGATGCTTTTGCAGAGCAACAGGGCAGGGGAATCACGCTTAAAATCACTGGGACATCTAGAGTGTAGAGCTGTCTAATGTAGTTCTTCTGTGACCCCTGCACTTGCTGAAACTACTTGAGCTTGTTTTTGGAAAGAGATCCAACTTCCAAGTTGAGAGCATCCTTTTAGAAATGCCAGTCTTTCCTCCATCTGCCATATCCTGATCTAAGGGGGAATAACAAGGACTTGAGGGCCCAAGACCCTGGACTCCACCAGCAGGAACAGCTGGGAAGCAACACGCACAGCCCCTGGCCCCCAGACTCGGTGCTCTTCCTCTATAATACTGCCCTGCTCTCACGTTGGGGGGTGGTGTTCAGCAAATCCCACAAGCAGAAGTTTTTACACCCAAATATCATCCCATATTATTGAACTTGGGGTCAGACCTCCCACTTTCTGATTCTCTGCAGTACAGGCCACCTGATGCTCTCAACTGCATAACCTTTCTGTGCCCGGGAAGCGGTACCCAGCTGCTTAGAAACCAACTGATGGTCAGCAGCAACGATGTAGGGAACCATCAAAGCACGCTGGTTTGCTTAGTTTTTAACACTGTGGGACCTTGAGCACCCATTCACACAGGATTAATTTTTTCAAGATGCCATTGAAAGAGTAAATTAACACAGAGAGATGAATAAAGTCTGAATTTCTGGTTTCACACTATAAATTCCAGACATGTTTAGGTCATTCTCCCCGTATCAGCTACATGGCTGACCTTGCCCTCCCCACAGGTATTTAAGCAGGAGACAAGGGGGCAGGCATGAGAACAGTTTTCCCTTGGCCAGAAGAGCAGCAGCATTCAGCACCACTACCCACTGACATCATCCAGCCACCGAGCGGTGATCGAATGCATAGTGATAAAAAAGTGTACTGACAGCCACGCCGGCACTTCAAACCCAAGCACGTACGCTGGCATTCTTCATCTTCTGTGCAATAGGTTTCAACTTAGCTTTTTTTTTCCCCCTAGATTTCCATTTCGGAACATGAAGAGGTGGGAATGAAAAATTATTAAAGGGAAAGCCCATCACAAGGTTAACTAAAATGAAATAAAATATTTCTGTTGTAAACACAGGGAAACTTCCCCCCCACCACATAACCTCAGAACCTCAGGACACAGTAACACCTCCTGTAGTACCAAGGTGGTGCTTTGGGAACTTCCCTCTATACTAGGAAGGGGATATGTGTGCATATGATTGGGACAACAAAGCTTTTGCATGACACATACTACCATGTGCTTTTCCAAAGGCCTGCTGGCTAACATAGTGAGCTAACAGGTGGGACTTCCCTCTCCCCCCAAAGATACTGTGCTGTGCATGTACTGCTCACCTTAGGTGTGCACCCTAAGCCCTCCCAGTATGAGCCCAGAGACGCTCTGTATCAGAGCACGTTCCATGGAAAACCAAAAAAAGAAAAGTTCTCCAAAAAGCCTACCATCTTCCCTCCCCTAGTATTAATTTTATCTTTATCATCATTTGGTCACTGAAGCAGAGAGGTTTAGCAAATCCAAGTGACTACGGAATTAAGCTAGACACAGTCCCAGCCCCACAGGAGGCTGCCATGGGATTTAGGAGTGACCTTGGGACATTAGCTGTCTTCCCCAGAGCTTAGAGGTCTGGGAAGACCTCACAGTCCATACCTTCACAGCAATATCTTTCCTGAGCTCCCAAGGGGTCCTTGCCATGCAATACCTTCAAGCCACCCAAATAGCCCAGGGATGACATATTCAAGGAAGACAGGAGTTACGGACTCTGCTGCTGAAGGCAGGACAGAAGGTGCAGCAGCATTCCACAGGGAGTAAAAGAATATGAATAAATTCAACACACATATCTATTTATCAATCAAATTGTATATACGTTTGGAGTATGATACTTGAGTCATTCATCGTTTCTTCCCTCCAGCCAACCTAACTGGATCCTACTTTTATTTGCTCAGTGCAGGCAATAGTATTGGCACTATACTGAGTGCATGCACACACGCATACAAAAGAGAAAAATTCTCTGAGAAAAACCCCAAGGCAGAGGGTCTCCAGCAGACCAGAGATCCTGCCTGTGTCAGGTGTGCTGCATGAAGTCCTCTAATGCACACATTTCTAGGTCACTCTTTAAATTGGGGGGGAGGAGGGAGGGAAGGGGGAGCAGGGGACACCGGCCTGGGGAGCACTCAGGGTACGGCTACCCAGAAGTACACCTGCAAAAGATGGAACACGGATGCTCCCCTCAAATGTCAGCCCATGAAGCATCTGGCCAGAAGTCTGAATGCCACAGCATCATTTTAGATTTTAGCAGCAGCAGCAACCACACAGAAAAATTTTGGCTACTGGCACTGCTGCTGCTTTTTCCCTCCACTCACAACCTTTAGCTGTGGTCACACACACACACACACTCTGTCTTCTGCATGTAGAAATGGGAAGCGATTCGGGGGATCAAGAAATGGTGGTATAGAAGGAAAAATCCCACCGTCCAGGCAAGGTAAAACAAGAAGGGGAGGGCTCGCTGGTGTAATTTCGGGGTTGGTCTAGGATGATGTCATAGCACTGAGCAAGTGCCATGGCCAAACAGTGGGTACTTGCTAATGCTCCCTGTCCATCTGACCTCTAATACCATCAGACTGAAATATTTAAGATTACATTTATTTTAGCTTTAAAAGGCCATTTTTCACTCCTTTCCCTCAAAAAGGTTGCTACCGACTGCAGCCCGTGCGGATGCGAGGTGGGGGAGGCGGCACGACAACTAACTCTTCCGGCACACACCCCTTTCCCTACTACAAAGGCATCCACAGCAATCACATTTGCAATAGTACAAATCTTGATGGATTCATCCCATCCCCCTCCTCTTTGTAAGCCCACAGCCCGCTGTAAGCCCTCTCCGTTATCGCAACCCAGCAATCCTTCCTAGGGATCAAGCTGAAAAATGCAGTCACGGTACAGTTGCTTGAAATAAATGAATGAATGAATGAAAAAACAGCCAGCAGCTCAGCTGGGAAGCAGCAATCTTATTGTTTCAAAACCCATCTGCATCTCCATAGCATTTAAGCATATTTCACATGAGCACATATACACACTTTATGCACATGCAAATAAACATATTAACAAAAGAGATAGGTGGAAAAGGGTGGGGGGGAATCTTAGATGATATTAACTTCACCCAGGAAGGTGGCTTATCTCACATATACTGGAAATACACGGAGAAATTAAATACATTCTACATTTTACATCTCTCGCACACAGAGCTAAAATATCTTTCAGTGCAATATCTAGTTGCTATGCCAACAACAACAAAAAAATAATTAGGAGAGAAAAAAAATTCCTGACCCCTTTGCAGAGGGAGAGGGGATGAGAGGAGGTCGGGTGGGGTGGGGTGGCTGCTTACCAAAGATGCTGATTTGATTGTGGCAAAGCGCTCTCGGTTCCGGTAGTGGAGGGCCTGATTCTGCACTGACTGGGTAGGCCGCACCTCAGGCCTGCGATCCCTGTGGCCCACCTCATCCCTTATAAATACATGATCCTGCAGAAATGGATAAAAACAAGGAGAAAGTCCGGCTGTGCTCTTCCCGCGGCGGCTGCCTCTCTCTCACCCCTCTGTCTGCACAAGCGCCGCTGTTTGAGAGGCATAGTTCAGCTCTCTGCTAGCCCCGGCAGCTCCCACGGTACAAAATGAATAAGCAACACATTGCAGGCTTGGGTTCGGCGTGTCAGCTGATCGCTAGCGGGATGCCTTCTGAATCCCTGGCTGGTTTTTTTTTTTTTTTTTTTTTAAACCTCCAGTATTACATATGTGCAAAAAAAAAAAGACTCAAAAGCATAAAGCGATGCAGAGCAATCGGACTCCTCAGAAAGGTTGGGTTCAAGCACTGCAACCGAGCAATCCCGTTAAAAACGTGATTTCCATGTCTAGCAAAGAAGATGCTTTTCCCTTTTAACACAAGAGCAACATTTTGCCTCATTCCCTTTGCCGAGTGGTTTGTCCTCAATAGGGTTTCTTTGTCTCTTGTTTGCTATCTGCTGTGGAGGATGAGCATCCTGGCTAAAACCATGGCAGGCTGGAGAGGACCAGGAAAGCCTCCGTGACCACTCAGGGATCCTGCTTTCCAGTCATGATCCTGCACAGTTCTAGCACTTTCTCTCCACAGCCCACAAAGGATTTTTCTTTTTTTTTCCCCCCTTTTAAAGCAACAGCTCACAGGTTTTAGCACAAATGGTTCCCAGTGCAACCTCCCTCTTGCTGGCTGGCAAGGCTTCGTGAGGAGCGGCTGTGCATCTGCGAAATGGCGCGTGCAAATTTTGCAACGGAACAAAGCTCTCGTCAAGCGTATAGAGACCCTAATCAGAAAGGCCGGCGAAAAATGCCACCGCAATCTTGTTAATTGAAACGGTGACTGCCAAAAGTCAGTGCACCCGCAGGCTACGCCTTCAGGACGGAGCAGCCTTTGGACACCAGGCGCGTCCTGCTGCCTCCCACTGCAGCCTGCCCAGCGGCGTGGGCTCCACAGAGCAGCAGTGATGGTAGCCAGCTTTGGCACATCTGCCATGCTGCCATCTACCATAGTTTCATGACTCCCATCCTCAAGCTCCAGCTCCTAAAAACTCTAAGGAAAACTGAGATTCTTCCTGAATTACATCAGCTGTCAGGGGTGCAAAATAAAGGCTGCAAATGTGAGCAAATGCCTATATCAAAAGGCAAACAAAAGACTCCAACCCTTGCAGAGAACGGCTGGCTCCATCAGAGTGACTCGCTGCCTCTGTACACCCGGTGTTTGCAGTGAGCATAGGCAGCTTTGCCACCCCGCCATGCCAGAGCAGACACCAGTAAGGTCAGAAAGCCCTGTGGTGAGAAACCAGCCGATACGGAGTAGCATCTCCACCATGACACTGCTGTCGTACTGATGCTCCTTTCCCACTCTGCAGTCATGTGTTTCCCTCTCTGCTGTCCTCAATTTCTAGCTGCTTCTAGTCTGGACCCACGCACATTCAGCCGCTTTCAATATGATTCTGTAAACGATTTCAAGCAAAAGCCAAATTGGTACAGAAATGCCAATATAAAATGCTGAACAACGTGTTGATTTAAAGTGCTTTAAACCCAATACCTTTTCTCATATTCTTAATTTTGAGCATTTACGCTCCGTGCTCACCTTTCACTTGCCTTTGCACGGAGAGAGCACAATGGCCAAGACCATCACAGAGCCAAGCCTGCACCGGCTCCTCCGTACCCACCCGAGGGAGACAGAACAAGCTAAAACAGTTAAAAAGGACAGTCCTCCATAGAAGTAGTAGGACTACAGAGCGTAATAAGAAGTTGCAGTTTCATTTTATATTGACCATCCTTATACTGGACCTTTCGTTGCACTGTCTTAACAGGGGAAGGCAGTGTTACAGAAGGGCAATTACTGGCAATTGGGCTGATCTCAGATTTTCAACTTGTGCATGTTCATACAACAGGCAGGGCTCTCAGACTTGCATGCTTTCCTGAGAAAGGTACGTCTTAGGCTCTACAATAGTCATACCAAAAAAATCCTCATTAAACATTTAAAGTTTAACAGTATCACTCAGTTTAATTGGACTCGTGGCTTCACTGGAAGAGTATCAATCCCGTTTTCTACAGCTTTGCAGCACTCTCGCCTATCAAGTAGGTGTAAGGAGGACTCTCTGAAATACAATCGGGGATAGTCCAGATAACCCAAAGCAGACGGGCTGGCTACTAACATCACCTTTTAGTGTGGTATTTCTACGGATGTGTTTTGGAGCCTTCCAGCACAACGGACCCCTACCCAGACAAGGGGCAGCGCTAGAAGCAATGCTGAACTTGGCCTCTCGCTCTCCAACAAGCAGCTCTGCAGAGATAAACCTGGCCCTTTGGGGCTTGTGCAAACACAGCCTCATGTGAATGCACTGGTACGAAGCAAGCTGGAGCAAGAGGAGGGGAGTCAGCAACTGCAAAAGGGAACTCCTTTGTTAGAGGCTGAAACTGGAGCACCTCACATACAAAATAAAGCTGAATAAAAGTGTCCTGCGGTAAAGATCTATACAAGACTTACCCGTCTGAGCCATGGAGGACTGAAGAGAAACAGTAGTACACAGGAGCTACTATTCCTCTACTGGGGCTACGAAATTAAGGTGGAGACAGGCCAAATACTACCCCTGGTCATACACAAAGCCTGCAGCAGCACATGTGAACGTACAAGATTCCTAAGGTCTGCTAGCAATACCCCAATCCCTGGACCATCTTCCCTCTCTCCATTACATTAGTATGCCAGAGTGAATGTGAAATATTAAAACCAGAGAGGCAGCAAATCACTGAAAAAAAAAAAAAAAAAGACTTTTAAAATGGGCATTCAGATTTTTCAGAATGCTCCAAAACACCACCTAAAATGACAAGTTGAAATTGTAATTACTTCTTACATGGGAAAATTAATCTGTGGGTTACTTTCTGTTATCTAAGAGGTGGATTCTTAGAGGGCAGAATGTCATCCCGGTCTTGTTTTATGGGACTTCTAGTTACTTTAGTGCACATAAGAAGCTCACAGCAGAATCTAATTGCCCTTCAGGAATGTGAATTAACTGCATTCTCCATTTCAAATTGAGCTGGGCAAGGAATGGGAAAATTTCTTTGCAACTGAGCAAGCAAAAGGACCAATTTCAAGTGGACAAAACACTCAGTGGTTGTCCTTGGCACCCCTTAATCTGGGATCTGAGGCTTCTGCATCAGGCAGGCAACCACTACCAACTCTTAACTAAGCCCGTGGAACCTTAATAGGCAAAACATTTTTCAGAAAAGCTGTCACGCTACCAGAAATAAAATCACTTGACATGAAGACTTACCAAATCTAGCAAGTTACACTATGACAGAGACTGCTAATAAACAGAGACCTGTAAGATAAATAAACCTAAGAGTAGCCATATCTCCACCAACCTTCCTCAGACAATGTGACTGATGGCTACTACGACAAACATCTACCTACAAGCCCAGAAAACAGATTTCTGCTCTTTTTATTTTATTTTCTTCTCCCAAAAGCTTGCTAAGAGACACTACAGTCATGTCTCCTTTCAGATGTTGGCACAAATCAGGAAATTTTGTTTCAAAACTTTTAGCCCAGATTTGTGGGAGACAAAGATCCAAAACTAGCACCTCAGCTCAAGTTACTCAGTAAGTAAAATCTGATCGAAAGCATCCCCAAAACTCATCAAGTTTGGGTCAGGGTATCTCTCAGCCCTAAATCTGCAGTTCAAACATTGGTTTGGTTTTAAAGTAATGTATCTTCTGTGTATATTTCACTTTCCATCTGTTTTCTGTGTTTATTGCAGTATTTGCCTTATGCATACAACTTCAGGCATGCTCAGATCACAACACACATTAAACCATTAAAATCCTTCTATTTAGGGTCAACAATCTAGAATCTTCAACTTCCCACTAAAGAAATAATTTGTTCTTCTGACTGTGTATCTGCTACATAAACAGTTTTCAGGCTGATCGCAACAAATGGGGATATTTGGCTGGGTGTTGGCTTTGAAATTGCTGATCATATTTGCCAGGACAAAATCTCTCAAACATTTCTACAGTATTATCTGAGAGCTGGTGGAGCTTCCAGTTACTTAAGTGATGCAAAAGAGCAAGTCTCTCAGAAACAATGAAAAAACCCGAAAGGCAGGACTCCTACATATATTATGGATTAATAAGTAATCTAAAAAAAAAAAAATTAAAAAAATTTGTTCTTGTGGAAGTTATCTCTGGATAAACAGAAATACAGAGCAGCAGTCAGAACATTTGTTCAGACACAAATTGATGTAAGTGGCTTCCAGCTGGATATCTAAATGGCTACCACTGGTGTATTGTCTGAGCATCTTACAATGCGCATGGGTTTCTGCTCAAACCGATGAGTCTTGCCCAAGGTCACCCTACAGAGTAAGAACCTGAATTGTGCTCTCCAGAGTCCCACGCCAGTTCTACCACACACTGTCTTTTCATCCTCCTCACTGAAAAAAAAGGGCTTTACCATCCCCTGCCCCCAACACCAGCACAACATTTCAGGAATATCTGCTTAACACCGGTGCCACGCATGTTTAAGAGCAACAATAACAGCATGTTGCTAACAGTACTTTCATTTTATGTTCAAGATATTCCTTCAGATAGACTCCTTCCTGATAACACTTAATAATTACACTGATCAGATAATTTTTTGTTTTGTTTTTAGAGAAAGATGTAGCTTGTTCCAAGAAATGCTAGGGAAAAAAACCCCACACAAACACACTGTTGCAACAAAACTTCCTAGGTGAATAAAATACCTGCTCAGAAGACAATTGGAACAAGCAAGCTATAGAAGCAAACAGAAAACAACTCAGCAGGTAGGTAGGAGTTGATTTTTTTCCTACAGAAAAATCAATGAGAATTTTGCCTCAGATTTTAATCACAGCAAAACCGGGCAGACAGATCTATAAATTGCATTTGATAGTTACATTGTTTCAGTATATAACATTGTCATGTGGCTGAAGCAACCCTTGCACTGACAAAGCATCAAACACAAGAATTAACAAAAGACAGAGAAAGGGGTCCCATTGTCTTCAGCAGCTGATTTAGAAACTAACATACACCCCAACGGCCAACTCTGATCACACTGGACTAGCCTAAAGCTGAAACATCTAAACTTTTGCCTCAAAAGGAACATTCACTTACACAGGGCATTTTTTGTTAGGCACACCAAATAAAAACCTTCACAAACACTGTTTACACAAGAAGATTCACTAACTGGAAAGGACTGCCAGTCTCCTAGACAAATAGGAAAGGCAATTTCTGAGCCACAGTAAGGACTTTAATGGAATTGCAGCAAATCCCTTCCTTCTAAGAATTTAAAGAGCAAGGAAAATAAGTGTGCCATCGTTCATTTTAATACATTGCACTAAGTGCTTCGAGGTTTAAGTATCAGGAGTCTTTCAAGAAAAGGCTTCATGTCACCAACCTGCTTGACATGATTCCAGAAGGCACGCGAGGGCTCATCACTGCCAGCACATGCAAGCCAAAACTCAGTAAGTCATTACCTAAATATCCTTTAAATCTCATAAAAACAACATGTCTTCCAAGTATGAATCATAAATCTTGATATGTAGGAAAACACCCTCAGCTTTGCCTCAGCTGTAACTCACGTAGAACCGCCACGCCAGAGCACTCTCCATCCACAGAATTCAGCATGAATGCTGCATATTAATCATGGCAGTGATAGGTGACGCGTACGGGTTAATTTAATGGATTTGCAAGGTCACTAAAGTTGCAACAGTTATTACAGAAGTATGTTTTTATTACAGACATTGGGCAAGCATTTGTGATGATCAGCTATGAACATCCTCTTTTCATCCTTTTGTTATAAACTGGATCTTAATCAGAAGATTTCCCTGACGTTTTTATTGCCCAAGTTTCATCTTCGTAAGTACTGATGATTTTAAGGTTGAAGTAAGTAACAGCAACAACTCTGTATTGCAGTTGAACAAAACCATACCGTACTGGCTTTTTGTTTAGATTAAGAGAACAACCTTTTTTTAATATTATAAAGTTTTACGGAAATAAAATAATACCATGTGGGAGCACTCTAAATCCTACCACTTGGCATATTCATTTAGGACAACAAAATAATATTTCTGGGAAGCCACCTGTACACACACTGACATATACCAGCAGTTGAACAAAGCAGATGACAAACTACCTACGACGCATCGACTGATGCCTGTATTCTTAAGGGAGCCAAAATCTTCATCCTCATTTTAAGATGAATTAACTGATACCTATTTGCTTTTAAAATCTGGGTTACGTATCTTTGAAGCACAGTGTATTTGGAGTTTAACTCCCTGCCCCATTTTGTCTTTTTTTTTTGCGCTCTCAGACACAATTGGGTTTGCATTACAGCTATCATTTACTCTTCAGTTCTCAACCTGTGCAGCTGAACAACTGAATTAGCTCCCAACAGGAGACAGACACGAGAATGTATATCCATAGGTAAGATGATCCTTGGATGGAGAAGCACAGTTATGTTAACTGTCTTCAAAAGAGAGACGTTAGAAAACCAGAACTCTTACACTGATCATATTGCGACCTACATGGAGGAGGTCACCAACCTGAAACCTGTAAATGGGGAAGGAAGAGTTCCTAGCAGGACAGCTCATCCAAGCTGGACATCTGAATTTCCTGTAAAGAATTTGCTGGTGATTAAGGCATCCTCCTGAGGAAGCAGTCTTTGACCCTAAGGACGGACTGAGATCCCAGGAAGGGAGGATGCAGGCTTCCTGCCTGAGGAGCAGACATTATTGCAATTTTTTTCCTCCCAGGAGTTTAGGATACAGCTATAAACTAAGTTATATGAAAAGCTACACATTCACTTCTGGCTTTTTATTATTTTCTTCCTGTCCAGTGATTTTTCTTCCAACCTACAAGTTCTACTCTGCTGATAGGTGGGAGTCACCTTTGTTCAAAGCACAAGTTTAGAAACATGGAGCTCTACTGCTGCCCCAAAGCTTTTGTATTGTGGAAGGCGTAAGGCTGTGCCTGCTTTTCATGGAGGATTTATCACAAATGCTGTTCTCCATCAGGCAAAATCCAAGCAGCTCAGCTATCATGAAGTAGTACAGCCAGTGAAAATTAACCAGATCAGAAGCAGGTCATTTCACTTACCCTGTGACCACAAAACATTTTTGGGAGTTACAGCCAACTAGCAGCTGTTAAAAAAAAAATAAAAAAAAAAATAAAAAGAAGTTGTTTACAAATGGTTTTACTACATCAGCCTGTTTCTTATGCTTTGCCTCTGTCTCGGAGTAGCTGGTCACAGTATAGATGCTAGGGGTGCTTGATGGGGATGCTCAAAGCTTCTCCCAGCCTAGCGCTACACAGGTGATGTAGTGAGAGCCTGAGGTCTGCTCCTGATTTACACCAAGTAAATGCCACTCCAGACTGGCTCTTCACACCAAGCAGCAGTGTGAAGCACTGAAGGCTGGGAACTATATTTCACACATGACCAGAGACTCTTTCATCCTACATTTTACAATTGCACATGACATTCTGGGGCTGTGGTCCAAAGAAATCAGAAGGCCTCTGACACTTCGAGCTTTGAGCCTTAGAAAATATCAACAGTCTAAGCAATTTTGCCATCTTGGTCACTTCACACAGCGTGGTACATCTGGTGGATGTTAATTAACACATTTGTGGAATACCGTAATTTTACACAACACTTTGATTTGACCCATGTCAAAACAATCTCGTATGCGACCCTATGCCCACATAATGGAGACAGCTGGCTAATTATGTTCATCAGTATTTTCTTTTTAGCCTTTAAAGGCTGATTAAATGCAAAACAAAAGCTTAATTTAAACTTGAACCCCAGGTTCTTTCCATTTTGTTTGTGATTAGGCTCCAGAGTGCTACCAAACTCAGCACTCCCTACTTCTCACCTGCTAGAACAAAAACAAGTTGTGTGGATCAACTTCATCACAGTTTACAGAAACACAGTTAAAGCAAGCACAAAGACAAATAGAGGTTTTCTCAGAATAAGGAACTTTACCTTGAAAATAGAGTGGGATGTATGTGTATATAAGCCCCCTGAGGTGTCCTGTTCCAATTTTAGTCTTTTCACATGTATTAATATATACATAATATACACATGAAGCAGTTTTCCATTTAAAATTGCATTCCCCAAAGTAACAAAGAATAAAAAAAATCATGTACTAAATTAAAACAATTATTTGCAGACTGGAATACGTCCTGCTACACATAGTCTAAATTTGCCTTATGTGTACATACAGCTGAAGGTAACATTTACTAATTGAGAAGGTATCTACTCCACTGCAAGAATCAGTAAATCCCAGCCAATTGTTAACTATTTTGTAAAGACCATCAGTGCAGACCTGGGTTTTGCACTTCCAAAATGACCCTAAAACACCTATGTTAAGTGATCTACAGGTGATTTCTTTTACAATGCTTCAGTTACAAGTGTGCAAGAAACCCTGTTTTTTCAAACCAGGTAACAAAAACTTCCATGTGGTGTCATGTTTATGCATTCTACTCAACTGAATGTCTTAATCTCAAGAAAACACAGCTATGCAGAAGTCTAAGAGAACTGAATTCATAGCATCAGAAATCTTCCTGTATTTGTACTTCAGAAGTGTCATACAATCACTATAAAACGAAATATTATTCTTAAAACAAGCAGGAACTCTACTTTCACAAATGCAATTTATGTCTGATGGGAGTGGCTCACATTTTGTTTTCATCAGAGTGAACGACACTGATCAGTCCGTAATATTATAACGTATGACTACTGTGTAAATCAGTCCCTCAAACTTCTATTTTAATGCATATGTAAATATGACTACTTAACAATGTGAAATTAAAGTTAATACCCATTTCTGAAGCCTACACAAAATGAGAAAGAGCTCCAACTACAATCACCCAGAACATACAATCAGTTGCGCTGCTCTTCATTCAGGACGGTTCCTCGGGCTGGCATTTTGTACCTAACACTGTTTTTTCAGCAAGGTGAAAATAAAATCTTCTCTAAGGGTGCTATTGCAAATGTATTTCAGAAAGATGTAAACCCCCGAAACTTACACAACTTATCTGCCAGTATCTTTAAATATGTAAGGCAATCTTTTGTTGAGACAAAATTTCTTGAGAGCTCCCTTTTATAAGCGCTTCAATATTCAATTACACAAACACTGTATTTCAGGAGGAAAAATTGCTTACAAATATTTAGTTAGTTAAAACCAGGCTTTACTGTAACCTTACAAATGAGAAATTCATACTTTTCATGCTGCTGTAATATTTTACCTCCTCTGGCAAAAAGCATACATACACTTTGAAGCCCTTTGCAAATGCAATCACACAAACAACCTACATTTTACTGCCCACTAGCAAATGACACTGCTAAGGCCAAGCCAAAACTATTTTAGTCAAACAATCTTAGATTAGATGCTGACTTACAGCTAGACAACTTTAGCTTGGTATCTAGCACTAAGAAAACGAAAGGCAACAAATCACAACATGCAGCAAAAGAGCAGAAAAGCATTGAGTGGAACTTGACTCAAAACATACCTCGTGGGAAGGGTCCAAAGTTCTGCACACTTCCACTTCTCATGAGGGAAATCCAAGTGCAAGCAGATTTTAATCATACACTGTGACTGGTAAACGGTTAGCTTAGCTGCTATGACCACTTGTCACCATACTACATAAGACAGTACAATCATTCACAAGGACACAAGGACTGATGTTGCAAGCAGAGATGAAGAAGTGCACATGCGGGGCTGGGTAAGGAGGCATGCAGTAAGCCTGTGTGACCCCTGCCTAGACGCTGACAGCGCTACCTTTCATTAGCGGCCTCTTTTTATTTTCAGAGGTTATTTAAATGCAGTTTAGTTTTTAAAGAAAAAACACAGAACTTGATTCTGGCAAGCCCGGCACCAGCTCCTGCTCTCAGCAGATGGCTCAGCACAAGACCACAGCACACTGATCGTTGGGCCCTACGCGGGTGAGCCAACGTGAGCAATAGCAGGGACTGCAGGAAGCTATGGAGAGCACCAGAGAACATACCTTCTTATGAACAACGGAGGAAGTGGAATTAATTGTGCTCTCGTCACTATGCATCATGACCAGTTCAGGGCTGCTCTCATCCAGGACCTCCTGCATGCTGCTCACACTGCTGCTCTGACTGCCTGTGCTCACAGACATACTTGGGATGGAATGGTTGCTGCCCAGACTGTCCATCTTCCTACTCAGGTTTGATCCATGCTCACTGTCCTATAAAACAAGGGGCATCAGTTACAAATACTGCAGGACGTCACCTGCCCAGCATGTGCCTGCAGTGCCCAAAGTTTGTTTTAAAGGCGACTCTGCAGCGTTAAAGGTTCTTTGCTCATTATTTTGGCAACTACGTTTCTCAAGGCTGCTTGGGTTATGAAACACTCCGTATGGGGCAGTTAGCTTTTGCCTTTTCCCCTGCCATCTTACTACATCAGGCTTCAAGCCAGTTTTTTTCCACATATCAGTAAGTCTGGGCATGGCTCTTGGCTTGAATAGGAGACATCCAGGAATACCGGATGGCTGGTGGAAGGAATCCCATAATTAAAAGGAGCTATCTAAGTTTGTATTAAAACAATGTTCCAAGTCAGGATATGCCACAACACATTTTGTGAACCAGAAAAGATGTAAGACAATGAACCCATTTGTTTATTATTTGATAAATATCACATGGTGCTTAACAAGTGTAGAGGTTTTAACCTCCATGTCCCAAGCAGTCAGCAATTACATTTTGTCAAGCTAAAAACTCCTTTAACCTTGTGTTTTCAGCCAAGATAAATTCTTCATTCACCTTTAAGCAGCTGACTCAGAAGAGCCTGCATTATTACAGTGATTAAAACTGTTGTAATCTACTTGGACATACGTAAATAAATAGTCCTCGTATAGGACACATTTTTGATTATACGGACAAATATCAGAAGTTAGCAGCCTTTTTTCTCGTTGCATACTCATACGAGCACAGTAATCTCAGAGTATGCGCTTAATCTGGACTGACTTAGAGAATTTATGGAGTCCTTTGTAGTTAACTAGTGGCACTGAAGAGGCTTGCAAGGAGTTCACAGTGAGGACCGACAACTCCTAACATCCTTCAGTTCCTGGTCCAAAATAGCCTCGATTCACCAAAATGAACGGCTTGCTACTGCACCCAGTTGTCCTGGCCTCCAAAGTGAGCTTGGGGAGAATTACATTACAAATCAATTAACAGGGTACTCATTTTGTTGGAAACCAACAGAAAGATAAAATTGACAGACTTGACAGATTTGTATGCGATTGCATGATTATTTTTTAAGCAATCAGCAGATCATTCAGAGCCTGTGCGAGAACACTTAAAATCCAAAATAATACTATTTTACAGAGAACATATGCACATGAGAATGAAAATATTTCCAGGATGCTTATATAAAGTTGCAGAAGAAATAACATAATGAAGCATCTGAGATGAGGATATGGCTGAGTAATTAATGAATGTATATGCACAAAGGGCAGAGATGAGATTGCATATGCAACCTTAACATTGTGACTTCCTGACTGGAATACTTTCCAAATGACCTTGACTTTCTTGCAAGAGCTCTGAGGAACGCATTAGTAATATTCTGACTGTTAAAGATTTGTAATGCTCCTTTTCCACCTTAGAAAGTCTAAGGTAGAAAAAGGAACTGTCTTGTGGCATTTACAGTTGAGCAGCTTCTGCTAACCAGTTAAGTAGTAACTGAAGCACGTGCTAAGTTTTCCTTTCACTGCCAAGTTAGTGATACACACGAGCAATACAACCTTCTTTCGTGGTACACAAGCTCAGTGGTAAAACGCAGTGCAGAGCATGCTGTGCACATGCAGAGTGTGAGCTTCATTAGAGTGTTAATTCCCGGTGATACCGTATCTTTTTTTCCCCTCTCTTTTGAGGAGTGGGGACAGGAGGAATAGAAGATACATCTTGGAGTCAACTACTACCACATGTATCCCACTTAGCTGTTGAGCTTGGATCTGCAGAACAGTCAAGTGGGAAACCCATTCCCTTGCGCCTTCCTACCCTGTCACTCTCCTAATAGCTTTTCACACACGGGTAGAGAAAGCTTGAAGGCTTCAGTGCAGAAGTCTCACAATCCCCGCCATCCCCCAACTAAGCTCGAGGTTTAGAAGTTGGCTAGCTGGAGGGTTAGAACAGAAGCACTTCATAGCTTTAATCACAGTGGTTGCTGTTCTTGCTCCTTTTGTGCATCCTCTTCAAAGTGAAGGACAGTGCTAAGTGCCAGTCCCCTCCTTCTGTACTATCTCCTACCTGACACCCAGGCTCGCCAATTTCTTAAACCAGAGCTCTAGTTTAGCTTTAAAGGAACATTTGACATACACAAACCTCAAAACCAAGTCCCTGAATATATGCTGAGCTTGGGCATCTCACTGCATATTATCTGGCTATAGTGCAGCAAAAAGGAATACAAACATCAATTTGCCTGTCAATTTTTTTCGTTGAGAACCAGTCATGGATTTATTTATCCAATGTGCCTGCACCAAATGACATTAATTTCCATCTAAGCTCATCAATTGAAAAATGACTGGTTTCTTTCTCTAAGCCACAGTTAGTGTCAATCATCATACACTGATTAAGTGGGTTGTTTATTACAAGATTTAAACTGAAGCTGAATTTTATGTCTTTAACCTTTTTCCTCTTTAACATTAAAGAATTTTTAAAAATAAGTCTTACTAATTTGGTGATTTGCTTTTCAGCTCATAAGCCAATTACTTTACAGTAAAGTTATGGTAATTGAAAAAAATATTAACATTAATCAAGTGGTCTTGACTGTGCTTATGAGAAAGAAAAGCTTGGACTGTCAACAGACCCTCCTTCACACAGGCTGTGAGCCACTTTCTTCTTACAGAGAATCTCCCTCCAAACAAGTGTCTTCCCTAAAGCTTTCAGAAGAAAGGCCACCACTTGAAAAAAAATCCAAAGTTTTAAAGCTGCCAGTAAAAGCACATCTAACACTGAGTAAGGGCTACTATCGCTCATTATCCTATCCTGTCTCTCTGCTGATCCAGACAATATTCCAACAACACAGATTGCATCCTCACCTAGGCTGTGCTTGTTCTGCCCCCTTAAGGACAGGAACATCTCACTTGCCCTAAAATTATTTATAACAGTGCAAATGGGGTAACAAAATAAAAGTACCTCCTCCTCTTCTTGAGACTCGGTCAGTGGGCCATTCCGTGTCTCTTGGAAAAGGATTTTCTTCATTTTCCGGTACTGAAGGTTATCCAATTCACGTACTGCATCTTTTGTCCTTTGTATGAGGTCTATTAGTACCCTTGGTGGTCGGTCTCGGCGAACAAAATCATGCTAAATTAAAGGAAATAAAACACATGGTTTCAGACATGACACTAGTATGTTTGACGTAAACACAGGGACACGGTGACTTTTTTTGAGACACCTGAAATGACAGTTCATATTCAGTAATTGGTCTGTTCATATTCAATAATAAGTAATACCCATTATGAAAGACTCCAAACACAGTGAGCACTGAACACACTGACTGTGCTCATCACTACGTCAAATAACCAAACTGATCATGCTACACACTGTGAGTTTTGAAGCATAAGCTGCAAAATGTCTCGTTCAGAAGTCAGAGGATCTGCTTAAGCGCAGAACTCAATCAAATGTAGAGTACAGAGAAGTAAGGCAAAATCACTTCGCTACCTGAAACTGCTGTGCGCATGCATGCATGCGCACAGGCACATCAGCAGCAGGAGAAGCTGGGTAGTGGACGGAGAGGTGTGAGCCCTGGCTGACCCTTTGCAAGCTCTCTTCAGCCCCGACTTCCCGATTCACTTTTCTGTCTGAAGTGAAACAGTTTGGACCAGGGTCAGGTTTTCTCAGCTCTCCAGGCAACACAGCTGACTTGTCCCTTCCTGAGCTCATTCGCTTGAGGCATACTAGGTACAAGATGGTGTCACTTCAAACCTTACAAAGGCATAGGACTTTAGAATGGACAAAACGAGTAAAGGACAAAGAAGAATCAATCCTGATTATGCAAGACTACCTGCCTAAGCTTATCCTGCATCTGTCTATTCGGATTCATACATAAAACCAGCAAGAAGACTGCAAGGGGTTTTTTTTATACTCAAAACATTTGTAGCTAAAGTAAAATCACGTTCTTACCAACTCCTGCTAAGGAGGTACTAGAAGCGCAGGTTTTAAGTGCAGGCTTCACAATAAATTCTTCAATGGAATTTAAGTATGTGATTAAAAGCTCTTCTCTGACTTAACAGATACATTCACAAATGGCAGCAGAGTATGAAAGCCTTACAGCTTTCCCATTTAACCTTTGACTAAAGTAGACAGCCTGAGTATACACTTGCCAATATTCTATATGGTATCACTACAGCTGGGTATGTTGCTTAGTATGTACCGCGGGAGATGGCCTGAAGGCACAAACATCTTCTACACATTTCTAGAAACATTAACAATGAAAGAGAGAAATGGGAAGAAAGCTGTTCTCTACCCTGTATTGCAAATGCCACGATGGCCTTTTGTTAGAGAGCCTCAACAGCCGGACCCCACCTGCAAAGAAATTCTCAGGAGGGTCACATCTGCCCGCTTGGCCTCACAGCTCTTTCCACACCTGGTGAACTCAGGGTCCCATAGGACAGGGAAAAGCATCTCTACCCTAGATGTGTTGCCATTCCTCAAGTTCAAGAACTAATATATCCAGCTATTGCTGGAGTAACTGACACATGAAACCCAGCCCTCCTTAAAACAGGAGTCTTACATACAAAAAAGTTGAAAGGATGAGCTGATCTTCTTTTAATGATATGTAAATAAACATGGACAGTATCATGCTACAGGCTTATTTCTTGTTTCTAACTGAATTCAAACTGTTGTGCATTTGAGTTTTGCTAATGGGGACGGCTAGTCATTTCCCTATCAATTTTTTGCTAGTAGCGATGGTGTTTATTTTTGAATTATAGCTAAAAGTTCTAAACATCACTTCACACAGAAGCAAAATGAATCATTTCTGCTCCTCAACACACGTAACCACCATTTATTTCTCTGTAAACAGCAACAATCTGCAGCTTATCTATGATTAGAAAAAAAGGTAACCATTTTTATCTCATTGTAGATAATCTTCAGAAAGCAGTAATGCATTTGGAACAACGATCCTGAACTTAAATCCATCCTGTATGTCCAGTGTCTACTTGTTTATGCAGATTCTGTAGCAGTGCAAATACTCATTTCACTGGAAAGACTATGTGCTTCATATTCAAGCGCTACTCAAATATCAGAATGTGACCACATGAAAACTGTAAGGCAGATGTATAAAAGTGAAAACCAAAAGGCTCTTGCATAACGAGAATACAATTCTGACTGCTCACTTGCATTATCTAATTGTCTAAATTGCACATAAAAGATATAGGCACCCCTCTGCTAGGTACTGTGAAACTTTAAGAAATGATGGCTGAAAGGACTTAATTTGTCTACTTTCTCCAAATTGCAAGAAAAAAAAAACCCAAGCAAACAACAAAACCAAAACGGACTCAAAGGGAGAAAGAGGTTAGTCTAAAGGCATGTACCAAGTTGGCTGGGAGAGTGACTAACAGAACTCGAGTCTTGTGGGAATGTCATGCAAGCTGAGAAAAATAAGGAAAAAGTGTATAAGAAAAATTTTATAATTGCTTTTAATTTTAAAAGTGAAAAATATTAATGAGATAGTTTTGGGTTTTATTTATTTATTTATTTTTTATTTCAACTGCATTTTAACATCACTACAGTCATTTGACTATTTTCATCTGGAATAGTGAATGGAAACTGAATTCATTCTCAAATACCTCATTTAAAATTCAGTTCTCTAAGAAAATGTGGCCACAAAAAATTTGCTCTATCCCCGTTTACCATACACAAGTGAAAAACCCTCAAAAGACAAAAAGATCTTCAATCTTACAATCTAACAAGCTTTAGAGAGAGCTACTGCAGAAGGGAACATCTAGGGTACTGTTCTGAAAGTCTACAACCAAATAAAAAGACTGAACATACATGATTTAAGAATAAGATCTCAGCTCCAATTGTTTGCACAGACTCCAACCTAGAGGTACTCATGAAATCATATCCTTCAATGAACTTACACTATTCCTAGAGAGCAGAAAGGCTGCCAATCCACATGAATGAATCATTCTGAAACCCACAACATAAACCTATTAGCTGGTCAAAGGATTGTCAGGGTGCTGCAAGCAGAACCAGAGAACAAAACGCTGGTTATGTGCCACAGCACAAATGTATCACAGGAAAAAAATATACCAGGCGCCGAAGAGAGAGTACAAACAAGCTCGTTCATCAGCCTTTACCTGGAGAGTGAAGGCATGAGAGTTAAATATTCTATATGGTCCAGGCTTAAAGCAAGGACAGAAGCCAGTGCAAAGCTAGCTGTTCAGTAAAGAGCACAGGGTTTCGATTTCTCTCTTCAAAAACCAAGAGGCTCCGAAACATCCATGAAAATGCCTTTTACTGAGCTGAAAGAGCAACAAGAGAAGCCATAAAACAAAGGCTGAATGGTAGCCTTAGAACAAAAATCAGCATGAAAAGGCTGTCAGGTAGACACAGAGCAGCAATCTAACCTACTGTGGAAATTAAGCAAAACACTCAATGGAGCTAGCAATTCCTCTGCTCAAATATTTAAGGAAAAACTGAGTCCTGTTTACCTGGTGTGGAACAGCAGCATGCCATGCAATTCTCACCAGCAGCTATGTACGGCAACCAGAGGATAGCAGGGCCACTAATCAATTTTAAAGAAAGGAAATACTTAAAAGAAAAAAAAAAAAAAAAAGAAAGCCTGATGGAAAAGGGGCTGGACAGGATTTCACACATCCCTACCTTCTAACGGAAGGCTGCTCCTGAATTTCCCACACACAAAGCCCTTGGAGTTATAAGCAGTTCCTATACTTCTCAGGTAAACTGAAACCTGAGACAAACTGGAACTGATTTATGATTCACTGGCAAAACTTTGGCAAACTCTGGACACATCACTCCCAGCACAGGTCCCCCTCCTACATGCTCTTGGCAATTATGAACCTGTACACAGCACTTTCCAAAATGATACAGTTATTTCCAAAACACGTTCTAATTAATTGGGTTCAGTATAGAAACTATTAAAGGGATATAAACAACTTTTGGTTTTGGTGGTTTCATTAGGGGAAGAAGTTAACCTAGGCCTATCCTGTTAGTGCTACTTTTAACAGGTAAGTATGCTTCTTTTCTATATTCATGCACCAAAGACGTTACAAGATGTTAATGACCCAAGAGGAATTGCTCAAAACCCATCTAGGACAAAGAAATGATTGGAAAATAGAGATCAGAAACACAGATAGAAATACAACACTGCATGACTAGAGAGAGAAGTTGAAAAAATGCGATGTCTGGAAATGCACAATAACAAAAATAGATGCAGAGTATGTTTGGGAAGTAATAATATGAGGAGGGATCTACAATTGGCACTAGTCATAGAATCATAGAATGGTTTGGGTTGGAAGGGACCTTAAAGATCCTCTAGTTCCAAGCCCCCCGCCATGGGCAGGGACACCTGCCACTAGACCAGGCTGCTCAAAGCCCCATCCAGCCTGGCCTTGAACACTTCCAGGGAGGGGGCATCCACAGCCTCTCTGGGCAACCTGTTCCGGTGCCTCACCACCCTCACAGTAAAGAATTTCTTCCTTACATCTCATCTAAATCTACCCTCTTTCAGTTTAAAGCCATTACCCCTTATTCTATCAATAAATTTATCAGGACTTTTGCACCAGACAGCAGTCAAAAGAACACAGCATCAAAACCTCCTATTGTAACACCACAGAGCAGAGCAGAGCCAGCCTTTCCCAGCTCCCACGTAACCACGCCTGGAGTAACATTTGATGGTATGTGTATTAGTTCCAGAAATGCCCGTCCAGCCAGAGGAACTTTAGACAAAAAAAAAACAAACCAAAAAGTGGATGAGAAAGGCTCAAATGAATAATTTACAAGAATAGAGCAAAAACAAGAGCTGAACTGAGATCAGGCAGAAAGATCACAAAAAGATACATATTCAAAAGGTATGAGCAGATAAAGAATTAATCATGCTCACATTAGCATTACTAGAGAAAAAAGGTCAAGATATCCTTCCTGAACTTCATCTGCATCTGTCAAGAAAAAAAGACAAGACAGGACAGTTCAGAGCTTCCCACACAGAACAATCCTGCTCTGGCCAGGAGATAAATGTAAGCCACCCAGTCTCTTTCCGTCTCTAATACCCATGTTCCTTTAAATAATCAGCCACTATCTGCAAATCTTTATTAAGAGCTCAATCCTCTGATCATGTGGAGCATAATTCTCAAAGTACTACTAGCTCTGCAAAAGATTTGCTATTGCCTGTGCATCTTAGGAAGACTGGTCAAGTCTAGATTTTGAGTGGCAATTAAAATGGCTTTTTAAATTTTCTATCACTTCCACAGAGAAAGCCTGGAGCAAATTATAAGCCTTAAACTCACTGAAATTGCATATAAGCTTGGTAGCAAGTATTGCCTGTTACACAACAGAAAAAGAACATTTTTCCTTACTGGAGAAGGTAAACAGGGGGGGAAAAAAAAAAAAAGAAGGAGCATCAGCAAGTTAACAGTTACATTACTTCACACAAAACTGCATAACTGCTCCAAAAAGGCCTTCGCTTTCACACAAGCTGCACCAAGTTATAGTTTCCCCACTCCCTCTGCCCCCATTTAGAGGGCAAACAGGGTTGCCTCCCGTTTCCTCCCTCATTTCTGTCTGCTTTTTCAGAGACCAGATAGTGCAGCATGGTCACAACTCAGGGCATCCTACTAACAGCACA
This sequence comes from Gymnogyps californianus, assembly GCF_018139145.2. Classification (NCBI taxonomy): domain Eukaryota; kingdom Metazoa; phylum Chordata; class Aves; order Accipitriformes; family Cathartidae; genus Gymnogyps; species Gymnogyps californianus. The sequence goes on from NC_059486.1 coordinate 3,737,754, forward strand.
GTATAGCAGAGAGGCTGGTGAAAATTCCTTCTTCATCAAAGCAGTAGGAAACACACTCCTAAGTCCTGCGTACACAGGAAACTATTGGTTGGAATTCACTTCTGCAGCACAGATTTGGACCAGCTCTGGACCTGTTTGTTCTTGACAATACTTTCAGTTAAAGTATGTACAGCATTGTCTTGGAAAAAGAAGTTATTAAAAAAAAATAAAAATCAAGATTAAATCCTTCTATCCCCCCTCCTGCTGACCGGTCCTTCCTTCAGCTAAAAAACCTGTTACTCACACTACTATCCGATGAGGCTTGCAAGTTCTCTAACACAAATGTAACCTCTGCAGAGCTCTGGGGTGTAAGAGGAGCAGGGCGCTGGGCTGCTCCCCCATATAACTCCTCACTGTATAACTGTTTTACCACACAGCCTACCTCTACTTTTCTCCAGCAGTTTGACTCTTGAGCATCATGTTATAAAGAGAATTGTGACTGACATAATAGGCAAAGTCAGGAAACAAAGTTAAACAGCCTAAAATACTCTTTAGAAGATGCCAAAACTCTACTGATTCAGACAAGAGTAAAAGCAACAACTTTTTTTTGAAAGGGCAAAATATTTGTTCACCATCTTTAGAATTATTTTGGTCGACAAACAGATTTTTCCCAGATTTCTGGAAAAGACTTGAAAAATTACCCGTAACAGATCTGTTGATGATGGCCTTTCCTGAGGTATTTTCTGTAAGCAGTAATCAACAAATCCCCTAAAGGAGTCTGACCTGTAAATAAATAAAAAAAAGTTCTAAATGAAAAAGAAGCTTAGGATCTGGAATACATGAAAACTTATTAGTGCAAGGCAAAAGAAAAACCTTGACTAATTTGTTCTTAAGTTCTAGGGCAGAGAAATTAACTGGACTTTTCAAATTCTGAGGAAGTTGATCCCATCAGTTCTTTCAACAGTTAAAGGCTATTGAAACAAACATGGACACACAATTATCCCCAACCACAAACTGAAAACCAAGCAAGAACTATGTGTACCAGTCACTACTTTCAATTTTACTTCAGCTACTTAAAAATAGATGACAATGAAATTGTTGGTAACTCCAGAAATGCACTCGTTAAGTTAGCTGATGAAATGGCTCTCTCTTCTCTAGAAGTTTCCCACCATCTGTACCACTGCGTCAGTAAAGCACCTTGATACAATGCTTAGTTGAACAAAATTTTAGGCTATATATGAGGTTGTATCACAACTGGAAAGACGACGACTGATCATCTAGGTGCCATTGAACTCGAAAGCAGCATAAAAGGTGCCTTGCTTACTCCCTGCGTTCTCAAAGCCACTTAGAGCAAACAGGTGACTATAAACAAACTGCTTGCAATCAAGAATACTGATTCTTATACTGTATTCACAAGTTGTCTCTACTCTGCATTGCAAATTCTGCACAGAAGAACATGGGTATCAGTGTGCAGATACAAGACCAAGTTCTTTGAAACTTGAAAAATGGACCAAATAGAGACGATGAAATAAGGAAACTAGAGTGGTTTTGATAAAATGATTAGCAATGAAATAATTACGCTACTTAAATGCCTAGCAGTGTCACTGGGGAAACTTCAGATCTTTCCAGGAGCTATTGTTTCAAGCCATCTGCAGACTCTGCCAAGCATCACTCGATAGCTACATTCCACTCTTGGGTACAGAGAACAGGAAATGGGGTAACCTCTTTGCTCCCACAGAACAACAAAGCATTCTTGTATCAAAGCTCAGATTCTGGAACAAGCCTGTAGCATGGGGATTATTTACTGGCCACAGAGCTCTGACGACTTTTGAAGTCACTCACTGAAAAAAGTCTAATTACCTCTATATTCTGTGTACCTCTCCCCTCCCTTTCTCCACATTTCAGCTGCACTACAATGCTAACAATTCTTCTGTCAGGGATCTTTTGCAGCTGGAAACTTTGCTGATGCTGAGCTATGGCTGGCTTAATGCATCCAAGAATATTTTAATTCCTACAGCATCTACAGCTCCATAATTAACACCTCCACACATTTAGATTGTAGCACAGCCAAAGTGACAGAAGGTCAAAATTGAGCCTGCCTACACAGGAGCATTATTTGAGAACGCAGTCAAATCACTACACTGCAACAAACACTTTTCTTGTCAGACTTTAACCATGCAGAGTGTCGCAGAGCATTTTCAGGGAAATAAAACAACAAAAAAATCTGGTAATAGCTCTCTTACCATTCATTTGACTGTAGCGTAGGGGAATCATTCTGGGCTATGTGATATAAGGCACTCATTGCATTCATGTTGAAAAGTGGAGGCTTCCTTTCAGCTAGAAAGAGAAGAGAAAGGTGTGATAAGGCAGTCTGGAAAGAAAAGGAGAAAGATATGGAAGTATGAGCAGGGTATCACTGCTAAATCAATAGCTCATTACTGTCGTCATCACATTTAAGTTAATTATTTTAATATTCTAGGTTAGACCAGGACAACCACTCAAGGAAAGCTGCTATTCACTTGAAGAGGGGATGATGAAATCCAAAGAGAACAGAATGCAAATTATAAGGAAAAGTTTCCAGTAAATTTTACCTTAACCGCAACATTTCACACCTGACCTGCTATGGTAAAATCAGCAGAAGCTGACTAAAACAGAGCTTAGACATACAGCACGTCAGGGCTAGGCAATTTATGTATCAATCCCTATGGATCTTTGATGCACGGCTGTAGCATCTGTATTAAGGGAAAAGAGTGGCTGCCTATTTCATTTGTCATTGGCAGTCACCTGCAAGTGGGACAGTTTGCCAACTTCACTTGCCAGATGTGTCGTTAACTCCCTGTAACTAAAATTCTTCCTAGTCCTTGCACTGAGAGGACACCTACCTACCAACCAGCCCCTGACCTTTCAGGAGTGCAGCAGATCTCACACAGAAATTGAGAAAAGCTAGTTTTCACCACCATCTAAGGTCAGTCATGCCAATCAGCCAATGATGCCAGGATTCTGAAGTTCATGTCAGGTCAGAGCAATCACTTGTCCTTGACATGCAGCATGCATGCAAACCACCGCATTTTCTTTTCTTTAAACACTACCTACTTTCGGCTACACAAGAAATTAAGACATCAGCATTCAAAGAAAGCCAAGTGGTGCTCAACAAGAGATTTCCTCCTACTGCTACCCGACCCCATGTTCAGATATGGAATCATGCAAAGGCAAAGTTCAAAGTTTAAAAAAAAAAAAAAAAAAAGTTTAATACTTCTCAAAAGGGTAATATTAAAAAAAGCAAACTCATCAACTATGTAAAATGGCTTTGAGGTTCTTGACTGAAAAGCTCCATAGAAATTCTAGTATCAAGACTCAGTGCCTACGTAGGGTAGCATAGTATCTATTCTACTACTGTGATTTACTCCTTGAGAGGCCGTAACACACTTAAACTCCACACGAAAAAAAAATCAGTGGCCATGCGGAAGAACAGAAGTCTAAAACTTCCGATTTTGGTATTCTTTATATCAAAATACAGACTGTATCCGCAAGGCATTAGTGCTGGCACACGAAACACAACATTGGAAGTTACTAGCCATCTACACCGTTACCATCTCCATATTGGAGTCAACATTTCTTTCCCATTCTGTATGTCCCCCTCTTTGCTATCTCATATATATTTCTGCTGATTAAACATTTCTAAATAACATTTTCAGTGAACTTGCCCTCACAGTAAGTTCTTGATGTACTGCTGTTAAGGTAAGTATAATCCATATCAAGACTATCTTTGAAAATAATCTACTCAGCACATGCAATGTCAATATCCAAACTTAAAATGCACACATCTGCTCTGTATACCTGCTATCACATCTACATCTGCTTCAGGTTGTGTGGATGCGTATCATTTGCCCTTTGCAGTGCAAACCCTTTTCTTCTCATGTAAAGAACCTGTCCACGTTGATTCATGTCACAAACTTTCAGCTGAGACTGAAGATTTTTGTTTCAGAGAGTGGGGAAGTAAGAAGAATTGAAAATTAAATGTAGGTCCCTTCTGACACAATTCTTAGGACACCAGTTCCAGCTGGAACAACTTTCTCAAAATCCAGCTTGAAAATTACAGACTACAAACCATAGTTTCGTCTCATACAAGACTAGAATCCTCTAGTTATTAAGGGAATAGCTGAACACACCAGATTAACGTTAAAGCACAGCAGCATTAGTGGCTTGCTCTTGATTTGCCAGTGAGTAACTATTTAACTCAACTGTCAGTGCTTTCCAAATCAGGCTTTTTAAAGGGGAAAAGAAAAAAAAAAACCCCACAACAAAAAACCCCCAAAACCAACTTATGAGGAATAAGAATCTTCCATTTTTTCAGGACTTCCTAATAAATATTGCAGACAGTTAATTATTCACCTCAGCTGCCAAGTATTTACTCACCTAACTCAATACATGTGATCCCAAGAGACCAGACATCCACCTTTCCATCATACTGTCCCTCGTCCATAGCAAGGATCACCTCTGGTGCCATCCTACCAACCACAGTGCAAAACATGCGGGTTAGGGGATACAAATCGTGACTCCCAGCACGTAACTTAAAACGAGATGGTTTCATCATCTTCAGCAGCGCAGCGGACCAAAACTTAAAGAGCCAGCATGGAGCTGAGTAAAGCCATGCTGAAATGAAACAATGCTTGCCTGCACTAGCAACTCTTCCAAGAGGCAGTTTAAGAAAGGAAAGTAAATAAGAGGCCAACCTGATCATCTTGCTGTTAGCGCAACATGCTGGCACATGGGAGACCCCCACCAATCTCAAAGGCATTGTACCTGCAGGCAGACAGCAAGGGCTGGGAGAGTCCTAAAGGCATCACTTGCACTCTCACCAGAGATGGTGGTTTTTCCATTGGCACACCAGGAGAATTTTCCAGCAGATATATGCAGCCTGTGAGTGTAGCTATGAAAGGAACAGGGAAATCTGGAGCAGTGGGGAAATACGGTGGTCCAGGATAAAGGGATGAGTGGGGGGAAAAAGAAGCAGCGGGCCCAGCCTGCAAAAATTCAGCCTCTTAACTTTTGTTCTTCAAAGATGAAGCAGGCTTCCTGCCAAATGGACTTGTTCAGAGGTTAGGCGATAGGTGACCTCCCGTCAATGCCTGGGGCGTCTGCCACAAAATAAGTGGAGCATAAAGCTACGCTGGTCCACTATGTTAGGAATGCCGAGCAACTCAAGTGACCCTTAAGCAAGTTCCTTCAAAACAGAATTTAAGTAGCTGTGTGACTTCCAGTCTGCATGGCCAGATTAACAGGATTCCCTTCCTCCATGTGGTTGTCTTAGTTCCATTACATATGGCAAGTGTTAATAGTTTTTAAGCCAATGGCATTACAACAGTCGAAACATTAACTGGTGCCATTTCGAAGCGCTGCACAGCCTACCTCTACTCATGGGCACTGAGGAAGAACACATTTCCTGAAGAGCTGGACACAGGGATTTTAAGAAAACCGCTTGGTTAATAAAGTTTTTATGCCAGATATTATTTTCAGATTGTGAAATGCTGGAAATGGAAGAGAGCAGTCTTATAAAGGACTGAAGTATTGCAGGCTTTACTCACCAGTAAGGCGTTCCCACAAAAGAATTGGCAGGGGAGACTATAGATGCAGACCCAAAATCAGCTAGTTTCACTTGACCTGGTTCTGTTAGAAGAATATTTCCAGCTTTAATATCCCTTTAAAAGAAAAAAAGAAAAGTATACTTCTGGTTACAGTAGAATAATTTTCAAAAATTTACAAACACACAGAAGTCCACTAACTTTTGCTCAATTAAACATTCATAAAAACCCGGGAATATTTAGCAGTCTAGTATTACAGAAAGCTAGAGAAATCAGATACATGGGTTTTTGGGGAATGGAAACTTGGCTGTATCCAAGAAGGGCAGGGGGCGAGGGAGGAGAAGAAGAAATGAGCCACGGTTGCAAGGTTGAGGCCCCAAACTGAGATCCAGGAGAGACGTATCCTAATATGCAGCTGTGACACCCTTAAACAACACCAGACATGTTATTTTCATCTTTCAAATGCCCTAGGCTCCCTTATCTGATCCTTCCTACAACTCTCAGATAATTCACACATTTAAGAGATTAACGATAATGACACTACTGAAATACAAAAGGCACAACATATATTCAACACCTTTGGCACCATAAGTTTCTAAATTCCAGCAGTAAGTGGGATAATTTCAAATTAACTGCCCATGAAATACTGAGAAAGGTTAACTCAATTTGCATACCTTCCAAGACACTTGGCAATGACCCTATTCAAAGCTGGAGACAGACTTGTCAGTTACATCTGAAATATTTTTTTCTTCCACCCATCTGACATAAAAGAAGGATTGCTTTAAGAAATTCAAGTCTACTTACACATTGCCAGCTGAAAATCACAATATAGTGACATTTCCTTAAAACGCTGATACAGCACTTCAATAACAAAGGGAAAATTGCACACTAGGTATGCCACAGATGCCTTTACATGGGCAAAGCTATTTGCTTTTGCAAAAGCAGACCCTCAACATAAATGGAATACGTGTAAGGGATACCTGTCAGCCAGGCTGTATACACCATACGGTCTGGAATGTCTCTTTGCCATCTCTTCAAAAAACATAATGTATCTTTATACAAAAAATGCATCAAGAAACATAACAGCTTTTCTTATCTGGTGTTCAACTATAAGTCCTTAAACACCAAAGCCACTTATCAGTAGTAGTAGACCTCCAACACAAACAAGTTACTGTATATTGCCAAACGCACTCATACTCTGACCCTGTGAAAACCGAGCTAATTAGATAAATGGGAAGGGAAACAAAGCTATCTTGTATTTCCTGCAGAGGAAGAGCATACACTGAATTATCATACAACAACTGAAGCATAACGATTTGTGCATCAAACACAAATCCAGTATCACTGTAGACCCAGAGAACAGCTAAGCTGAAAAAGCCCTTAAATTTAGCATGATACAAACACTGGTGAGATACCTTTGTCTCCAAAGGGCAGCACACAGGATAGGCAAAGCTGGGATAAAGAGAGCCACAGAGACAGGAATTTACTTACAGTATTTCAGCAGCAAGGCCAGAGTAAGAACCTCTATTCCCCCATTCCCAGGACAGTACTGCTTCAGAACTAATATTACAGAATTTTTCTCACACATGTGCTACTCAAATACATCCTGACATGTCTTCATGGTTTGGGTCTATGCATCTGTCACTTCTGCTGGAGGACAAGTGCTAAAGACGTCTTGTATGTGCAAGAATGAACACCTCAAAAGCACAAAAGAGACAGCACAGGCTGTCCTCTTTGCTATCATCTCCACTGCTACCTTCACTGTACTACAATCAACAGAGGACTCAGCCGCCACTTTAGGTATCAGCAAACATATTTACTAACTTAGGTTTGCCTTGTTCCTGCAATTAAACAGAAAATAATCTCATCCTTTGCCATCCCATAGCATGACATCAGAACTAACTGGTAGCTGAGATGCTCAGGAAGCTCCGGAGGCGAGATTAGAGCCTTGCTTTGTTCCTGCATCTCCACAAGGTGTCCCTCCGTTCTAGGTCAAGCTCGTTCTGCCTTCCTTGCTGTGGGGCAGGGAAGCAAACCACAGCTGTCCCACTGCCAGCTTTGGTCCCTTCTCACTCAGCGTTTGCTTTACTCTTCTCAGTGCTGCTGGAACTTGCCACAGCAGAGGGGAGCACGGTGTTTTCCTCTAGGTGCGCAGTTCCCCTGTAGTTGTCCACACCAGCACAGCACTCCTCACTGCTGAACAATGAAGCTAGGAAATGGCACTCTCTCACCTCTCCTTTTTAAGACACAACATCTGTCAGAAAACTAGAAATCTCTTGATGGTCCTCTTTTCTGAGAGAGAAGACTTGCCTTCCCATCTCAGAAGTTAAAAGGCAGAATACCCCGCCTTGGAAGAAAACCGGCTAGATAGGAAAGACCTGCGTGGTACTTCTAGCAGTAACTTCCCTTACGGCCACGCTCAGCACACTGCAACAGCAAAGTAACTTTTTCCAGTTTGAAAGAGAAATAACCAGTGGTGTTCTTGCTATGCAGTAAGCGTGCTAATGGAAAGTCCACACAGAGTAGCTAGTATTCAGTATGTGAAATTGCTGAATTTACAACACATTAATTGCACCATGTTAGAAAGTCCTAATGAGTATTGAGAAAAACTAATTCTCAATAGCGTCCATACAGGGAGTCATTTACTATAAATAAGAATTCAGTGCACTTTGAAAGCATGTAAAATATTTCAGAACAGGTATTTTTATGCTCAAATAAGGGCACATATGCAAAGGGCTGATCAAAAGTAATCTTATTTTAAATTTCACAAATTGGCATTCATGTTTAAATTAATATTTCACTTAAATATGATTCAATAACCATGTGTAGATATGCCCAATAGTTATTCTAACAAGTGAAAAATAATTCCTATCTCTGTAAAAATCCCTCACTGTCTCAGCCTCACATATACCAATTTTCTGTCTCAAGCACTCCAGTAAACTACAAAGAGGCTTTTAGCCCCATAAATTAGTCTCAACTTGCTTCATTCTGATGACTCCCCACTCATAACACTGATCTAGTTCTCATCCATTTCACAAGTCCCTGACATATCAGTAGTACCCAAAATTAGACACAAAAACATAAAATGAGAACATGCAACATTGTTGACAAATGAGTCCAAAAAATCCAAACTCCTAAAAAATACCACATTATGAAAGACGGATCTAGGAGCTGCATCCACGGGCAGCCTGTTATAAAATCTTCCTGTGCCTGTATGCTCTGCTTTCTCCTAAGGCAGTTTTACCCTTGACTTATGCTTTCATCGACTCATTTCTGAAAGCATAAAGTTTTACTTACTCATACGTAAAAAGTTCTCACAATGTCTAGTCTTACAAATAGCCTAGCTCTATCACTCCACTTTATTTGGAAAATTTACGGTGATATTTTCCTGTCAGTCAGCCAACATTCAGGTGTACTCTTCGTTATCAAGGTCTGCAGAGAAAAACTGTTAACATGGAGGAGAATTCAGCACTGAATATAGCCACACTAAGTTATTTCAACCAAAAAATTGCACTCCTTAACAGCCAACAGCTTTTATTTATACGTCTACCCTGGCATAAGGAGTACTGACAAGTTCATTAGATAAAATTTTGGTGGAATAACCTTTACCAAAGTTGCTTAAACACAGTGAAGCAATTTTCAGACTCCAGAGAGTGGAAGATGGAAGTACATCTAGCAGCACCGAGCTCTAGCCTTACCTATGAATCTTACAGTGAGAGTGCAGGTAGGCCAGCCCCTGCAAGGCACCGTGGGTGATGGCAGCAATCTCCACTTCCTGAAGTGGTTTCTTGTGAACTACAGGGGGGGAAAGGAGAAAAGAAAAAGAAAAAAAATAAATCAAGAAAAACCATAAGAAGGTAAGTGTGATCTTTTCCTGAGAAAGTGTTTTTAAAGAGAAGGAACCCCACTAATTTTGCCAGCTATGAGGTGAACATCGTCTGCATCATACTAATTTCCTATGGCCTGATGGCCATTAGCAGCTCTGAGTCTAGGCACAGCCTGTGCACGTATTTCACATCATGGGAAACTACTTTTTTCTTCAGATTCCTGCTAGGGCCAACAGTTACTGTTAACACCAGGAGATATGTCTGAGTGCAGCTTGCCAAATGTATTTGAAATACTCATTTGATCCTTAGCAAGGAAAACTTCCCACTTCCTTTCCCCAATAGCCAAAAAACAGGAAAATGAGGAATACCAGCTACAAAGAGATGCCCCAAAGCACCTTCCATATATCCCTAAATATGACTAGGATGTGCCTTTGGCTGACCGTATCTTAGATACAAAAAGATACGGCCCACAGTGAGTACTAGTTTTTGCAAACTTCGGCTTAGATTCCCTATTCCTCTGCAGGTGCTGCTGTTCTAGTTTTGAGGTCATAGCAGTTCTATTGTTCTATAAAACCATCTGTAATTATTCCTACAAACTGCAAGGCAAGGACAAAGGTGATCTCTGCAGGTTTTTGTTATGGATATTCGGAAAACAGGCAGTCTGCTTCAGTCATCAAGAAGGAACAAATTACAGGAACATAGCTATATACATTTATACCTTCAGTTTACAACACATAAATGTGCATGCCAACTATACGTAGCACTGGCCTCCTGGGAAAGTCTCAGCTTACCCTTGGTATCACAAACACAAGCATTCCAGCTACAGCATGGAGTAGTATAGACAGACCACCTCTACCATCTGCAAAATACCAGTCTGTGAGAAAACAGCCTCCCACTATACTCAGAAGGGGCGCTAGCAAAAAGAAAATCAATGACTATATAAAACTTACCCTCTAGCAAATCAGAAGCTGATCCTAAGCAGTACTCCATAACCAACTGCAAGAAAAAAGCATGCTTTTAAGTAATAGGGTAGACGCTCCCCAAAAACAGTTACTACTTGAATGGCTGAGAAACAGGAGAAGCAAATAAAACCTGAAGTTGCAAGAACTGAAATAAGCGACGAACAAAATAAAATGCTCCAAACATTCCAGCAATGTCAAGACATCTTTCATTGTCGTAAAGAAGGTTTAGGCACTGAAGTTTGTGGGAGATACTGTAGAGGATATTCCATAATAATTGTTTAATCTGCTTGAACACAGAGGCTTGCCTCAGAGAAGCAGGGATTTGTTCCAATATCCTAAATATCTACTCCCTTTAAATTAGCTGGAAGCTTCTTCAGATGAAAAGGACTACAGGCAGCATGGGATGAATACCGCTGCATGTACAGACACTGCCTGTACTGAATATTTGATTGCTGTACTGTACATTTTCTGCTCATGAAGATCTCTAAATGCCACATCATTCACTCACCCATGCCGTATGCTCTTTCAGGTAACAGCCCTTATATTCTATGGTGTTGGGGTGCTTCAGCTGTTGTAGAAACTTGACTTCTTTGATGATATCCTGCCATTTCTAATAAAAAAAAAGCACAAAGGTATAAATACATTGCTCTGCTTAATCCCCTACATACTCTCATACACCACACACTGTAGTACAGTCTGAAAAGCAACCATAAAATTATTTCACAATGTGAAGATGGTAATAGTCATAGTTGCAAAAGCACAACTGTACATCAGTTGTCTGGATCCCTCTTGCACTGAGACCTTCCCAAGACATATTTAAACAGCTTGAGGATTGCAAAAATATTTTTTTTTCTCATTTTAACTGCAATACATTTTACTTAAAGCATTGCTACTGTTCTGCATATTGAACTGTCCAGTGACCTCAAACTTAGTAACAAACCCACCTGCCCCGAGAGACAACACCACCGATAATATGTGCTAGAGATAGTAGCAGTTAGCTGTTCGCTTCCTTCTGTAACGCAGCACAAAGCCACTGACATTTGGAAGATCTCAGCACACGTGGGAGACCAACAGGTAAGCAAGGAAAAATGAGTTTAAAACATCCCTGTTTGCTCTTAACAAACACATTCTCTACTGTACGTCAACACACCAATCGAAATGAACAGTCACTCCAAGTTCAAAGCACCACAACACAAAAATAAGAGGAGCAACTAACAAGCAACAATTGAAGTGAGCCTGATATTCTGAATACAAGGTCTATGCAATTTTAGATTACAGATCCTGAAAAGTGTTTCAAGTCAGCTATACATTTCAGTCAACACCTTAAAGAGTTGTGGTTATGGCTCCAGTAGCCAGTGTGCTCTTAATGCACTTATTACTGACATTACCACCATACAAGCATTCTGAATTCCCATTCACTTCCTTAAACTGAACTATTTGTCAAAATTTGCATAAACTCATTTTCTCTCTACAAACCTCCATGCTTCCTATGGAAGTGAGCAACAGCTACTGCATTAAAAAGCTGGTCTGCTAGGGTCAAATGAAATATGCAGCTAATTTCACTGTTCAGATTTACATTATGGTTGCAACAGCTTCTGCATGCAGAACTGGCTTTATTCATCTTACCTCATTTGTTTGTTTTCCACTATAGGACATTTTCTTGACTGCCACCACCTCATTAGTGTGGGAATTTGTAGCCTGGAGTAGGGAGAAAGAAATAGATTGAAAAAAGTTTCTTTTTTTTCCCTCCCCATGGAGTGAGCTGTGCCTTTGGCAAATGCAGGATTTTTTCTCCTATACCACATCCTTGCAAGCTCCTACACTTCAGAGACACCTTCCTTGTGATAAGATTTACCAGACTACTATTATGACAGTTTTTCCTGACTTTATCTATCTGTTCATATCCACTGTTCCTCCCTCGGCCCTTACTGCACTTGCTACCTCTCTATTGATATGCAAACCAAGGCCCAATATTGCACCTACTGAGAACATGCAAAATACAGTTTTATTGGAATTGCAGTAAAAATAGTTTTAGATAAACCTTTGGAAAAATGTTTTCCAAAGAAACAAGAGGTGTATCAAAATCTCTATAATTTCATCCAAAACCCCCATACAACATTGATATTCTTAAACAGCTATTTCAATTTCCAGTTTCAAGAAGATGCTTCATTCTGGAATTTATCTCAATTAAAAAAAGCAACCTTCCTTTCACTGCACAGATCTCAGTTTTGCAATGAATATTACTCAGTCATCAAAATTCTACTTTTCTGCAGCCTGTATGATACAGGAATGGCAACTGGAGGCTGAAAACTCAGTTTGAGAAAAAGCTCTGCTTGCCTGAATTGGCACTGCTCTCATTTCTGCATGTTAAGGACAGAAAACTTGAAGGTTTTAGTCTTAAAAGAGTTGTTGAAATCTCCATACCTCCAACCATTTACCATTTTTGGGACAAAAAATTAGTGACAGTTAAAAGCTTAGAATACATTAGAAGCTAAATGTGGTAAATCCTTCTTTCAACTGCTTGAGAGGATGAGTACTATACTTCCAAGTAACGTATTAATGAAAGACATTTCATGATGCATACAGTGACTTCAAAGAAAAATGATGTTGGGTGAACCAATAGAGCACAGGAATTACTAAAGGGAGTTGACACATTTAGACTCTTCACAGCACACGCTCCTCCTCAAATGAGTTAGAGGAAGCTGAAAACAAATACCTTTTGGATAAGGCAAAACTCTTCCTAACCACTCACGATCCTGATTCAGCACATAAAAGATCAAGAGTATTTTACTAAAATAGATGAATTAATGCTGTTGTTCGAAAGAACTTTCCAAGTATTTCTGTCTGCTACATTAATACCAAGTATCTTCACGTGAACATGGTATCTCTCATTTCAGCCGTAATTTTTTGCTGAACGGCACACTGCCATGTTCTCGCAGTTGTGGGTGAAGTTCTTGCTGTACCAAGCGCTCGGGATCCTCCTGGCGGAAATAACTTAAAGGGCTGTACAAGCACACTTGACAGAAATATCCACTTGCTGAAGTGGTTTTGGCCATACTTGTAGATCTTTAGTGAAAAGCTTGGCAGAAAACAAGCACATTTTGCTTGCAAAACTTCCTTTACACTGCCCTCATCTGCTTTATCACTTTTATCCATGTTAGAAACACAGAAAAGTAGGTTGTTTTTGATGAAAACTATTCTTCTGATGTCAAGTGTGAAATCAACTTAGTTGATTTCAAGTCAAGTTAGCATTAACTTTAAAACCTTGTGAGAAGCAATTTATTTTTTCTTAGTCTTCTGATATATGAAGTACCATTTCTTTCAAGCAAGAAAAGAAATTTCAAATTATCTTGCCAAGCCTCGGCAACAGTATACTGGAAAACAAAAAAGCTTGCAAAAATTGAGCTTAAATTGAAGTTTATACTAGAATAATTGTATTGATCCACAATAACAACAGTGACAAGATACAGACCAATGTATTTGCTGTTTGTAGTAGCGTCAGTACCAATTTAAATAAAAAGGTCAAAGAGATGCAGCAACAGCATAACAATCCATGCCCTGCCCCTTTTTATGTATCTGAAATCTCTTCCCCATTCTTTTGGACAGAAAGCCCTGTTCCTTCAAAGTTTTTTTGACTTATTCTCCTCTTTTGATACCAAGCACGTCAGGATCCCTGGAATCTTCCCATGACGATCCAAGATCTTATTCTTGGCCCCTGCCTTACTGCAAGATGCATAAGAATCAAGATGCAAGACAGGCTACAAAAGCTTTTAAAAAGGAGGAAAAACAAAACAAAGATGCACAGCATGCCCTGTGTGGTAGGGAAAAGCTCTAGCATGACCTAAACAAAGCAGGGTACAGCTAGAAGCCTTCCTCAGGTGAACGGATGGATCCCGGGCTACTGTGCGCTGAAAACCGCAAAGAGGTGAGTTCCTGCTTGTGACTTACACACACAGCAGGACAGGGCAAAGACTCCGAAGAACAATTTACTGGATGCCAAGTGCTTCACGCAACAGGAAGGAAAGCTTAAGTTTCAAACAGTGCCAAAGAAGTGCAGATGTATCATAGAAAAGTGGTGATGCATCTAGTCATAATTATTATGTTACTACGGTAATATTACTACAGGCATGACTGCAATCACCATCAAGCTTGGAGGATGCAGCTGCTGCTAGGATATTGCAAGAAGCTGCAGTCTGGCTAAACTCTCCAATGTTTTTAAAGCACAGACCAGTTAAATAAAGCATCCAGGGAAAGGAGGAAGAGAAGCATCAGGGAATTGCAAGTCTTTTACCTAATAGTGACATCTCAGCTGTAAGCCTGCTTAGTAGATTGGATCTCTAAACACTCCTCATGCTCTTCCCCTGGAAGTATGAGGAACTTCTGAACACCAGAGCTGAATGATAAAGGTGGCACCTTCACTACTTCATCTTTACCCTGAAGCATACCATGCATCCTTTCCCTTTGGTTTTCAAAAACACTTGGTAGGACCTCCCTACTCCCATCTAAAAAAAATGCTTGCACTTCTTATGGAGTGGATCAACATGTACTGTAAGTTTTACAGCCTCATCCTTTTACACATGTAGTACATGTAACATTATACTTTCACCAACCTGTCACTCACTCCAACATCTAAAAGTGCCTGTCCCACTGTTGACAATCCCCATGGCAGAAACCCCCCCGTATCATTACTACCAGATTATACATTGAAGAATTATATCATTATCCCTCAAAACACACATGCACTGCTTATCTGACACAAAATATCAGGCTCCTCTCCTGTTCTAACAACAGTTCCACCAACATGTCCATCACTGTACACAACTATAAACAGTGAATGAGAGTGCTTGCAAATAAATCATGCTAGCTACTGCCAGGTTCTGGAGTTACAGGTGTAAGGGTACTTATCTAAATACTTTAATGTCTGATATTCAGAAATCGCAATTCTAGTCAACTTGATCTTCTGGAGTGGCAGACCATGCTACCAAGCAGCTTTAATTTGTCTGTGACTGATTTTTTTTTAGTGATTTCTATTTTAGTTTCACTGATAGCGACTGGATTATAATTATTTCCAAATCCAGTATTTTGGATTTGGCTTTGTTTGATATTAATTGTAAAAGCACTATTCTCACTTTCCAGATTAAATTCTCTTGACTGTATCGATTAACACAATACATCTTTCCCACTTGAATTCTCATTCCTCTTAAGACTTTCTCTTTGCTTATGCCATGTAAGCATTTGCTATTGAAGGTAGTATGTTATGAGATGAACGTGGGGACAAGGAGGTTTGCAAAACAAAATGGTATTTCAAAGATATCTCTAACTCCTAAATTATCAGAGCAGCAGAGAAATCATTCAAAAGCCTGAATGCAATTTGATGCGACTTCCACGGTATTTTTACCCAAGCAGCCACAATACCAATTCATTAACAAAAGTAGCTTTTAACTCCAAATGCATTTTGAATCATTAATTCACTAGATCTATTAATTTGCAATGATTTACAAGCATATGAGCACCAAGTAGAGTATCCTGAAATTCCAGTTTGGCAAATTAATTTCCAACTGCTTAAATTCAACTTTCAGCATCAGACAGCACAAGATACCATATACTTAACCTGAATGGTTGGGAGCACTATTAAGACTACACTCAACTGCTACTATAAATACAGCTGTAACAGTAAAGAGCTCAGGAGTACTCTGGAAACACTTATTTTTGAGCTGTGTTATGAGAAAGTTAATACACACAAAGCACTAAAAGCTCAAAGGATGCTCCCTTTTACAAATGCTGAAAGTCTCTAAAATGTCACTTAAAATGGTTCTGTTTTCCAAAAAGGAGATAAAGAACTATACTTACAAAGTAAACTGCTCCAAAACTTCCATGTCCAATTTCATGTAAACCCACAAATATTTCTTCAGGATCATCTTTGTAGAAGAGGTCAGCTATTTCTGGGTCCTTTGGCACCCCTTTGCGCATGTTGAATGGTATTATGAACTAGTTCGCACTTTCAATTTCCAATCAATTTCTTCCTTCATCGACAAAGTAGTTTGTAGACCGCATTCAGCACCTGGTGAAAAAGTTAATCTTTAATCTGTTTCCTTTACGCATGTTTCTGTTCTCACTTCTCTGACAGCAAAATAAGAGGAAACACTTTCAGGAGCAATAGACTTCGCTATCGTTTCCTTCAGCTAATTCTTTTTAATTATTAGTCCTATTTAGATATAGAGATTAAAATGCATTCAGAGTACAACAGCTCTTTATCTCATACAGGAAGCAAGTGCTGCAGTTACACTAAAGTCCACTTGAAGACAAGAGTCCTGTTGCTATGCAAAACATCCTGTGATATGAGTTTGTTATTCTTCATGCTGGTCTCCTAATGTGTCAGTTTTTAGACTATCACCATTGTTCCTCCTACTTCTCTGCTGTTTGTTTGCTTTGTTTCTCTACTCCCACTTGCCAGCTGGTGCTAGTAGAAAAGTTAGCTTCTATTCCACAGGAACACTTCACAATCATATGATTTTTTTTTTTTAATTTATTTATTTTTCAGAGCTATAAGACAGCTAGTGCTGTTGGATTGTGATGGCTCCCAGGTCACAGAATTGCTTTTGAAAGATCCTAGACACCATCATGTAAGGCAGATCTTTACCTCCTTAACATCCTTCTTTAGCACAAGCATATAATTAGACAGCACAGAACTGAGCTGCACTTAAATGAAGATTTTAAATATTCATCCCAAAAATTTCATTTATGGGGGAAAAAAAAAAAAAAGAAAAGCAACATCAGAAAGTTTCACATTTCCTACCAAAACATCCTGAAAAAATTGCATTGGTTCATTAGACACTGGTGTGCAAAACAATGACAGATGCCTCTACTCATCTGCTTTTGACTTCTGAAACCCAGCACATTATCTGCAGGAAAGTCAACTGGAGCAGTTTCTAACAGTCTGGAGCAAGTCTCAAAACTACTTCCAGATATGTAGTTCAGCACGTCATTTATTGAGATCCCATCTCTGGGCATAAAAGAAAAAGACTTCTGAAAACATACACTAAAATGTTCAGCCTACCTCATGATATAAACCAGTGTAACACTTAAAGAGAGACTAGCTGAAATTTAGCAATTGGATAAAATTAAAACACACATAAAAGGCTTCAGAAAGTTTCAGACTGCAAGTGCTATCCAGATGGAACAATGAAAGCAGAGCATAATTTTGGTCTGGGTCTGAGATAGTCTCCTTGGCTCAGGATGATAAATAATGGAGCAACAAGCACAACAAACTGCGGTTCATTAGAGGTGCACAAAGTACTCTGCTGGAGCATACCTGGGTAACTGTGGCACAAAGCATGCTCTGTGGCTCAGATTCCTTTCAGCAGCATTGTGCTGTGCTCTCGTCCTCCCAGACTCTATGCACTCTCTTATTCTGCAAAGGAAAACAAGTATCAGTATTTAGAAAAAGTATTTTAAGTTTTATACCTTATGCTAATACACAAAATTACTACATCTAGAAAAGACCATGGACTATCAAGGAACCATTTGAAAGTGCAGTTAAAAGGAGTACTGGCTGTGAATGCTAATGGTGTCTCTTTAGGTGAAGATACGCACTTCCTGTGTTCTGTAGCCCTTGGGCTTGCTATATATCATTATAAGATAGGAAACCAGGAAAAGAGGTTAAATGCCCAGTTCTTTGACTTTTATAAAAACTCTTAAGCTTGCTGTGGCATAGGAGGAGCATAGAAGTTTGCTCTCAGACTACACTTTTTACATTGCCTATAAAAAGGACAAAGCTCACAAAGCTGAGTCTATTATTTGGCTCAGTATGTTATACCTGATGACACACAAGACTTCAAAGAAAGTCCTAGGCATTAATAAGTCAAACATTGCTGGATTCCACTGGGAAGAGAATAAGCAACGTAAAGATGAAAAAGGAGGGCAACCAGTTAGACCCATCAGCTGAAATCAGGTCTAGATTGCTCATAGTTAAGGATGCAACTCACTGCAGTCACCCATTCCTACCGGTGTAGCAACACCCCCAAACAGCCACAGCCATCCTCTCAGTGGAGTCAAACACACTGAGAGCTCGAAATTAGCTTGCCCTCATAGAAAAGGTTATCAGGTAGCCACATCCAGAGTAGAAATGCTTCCAAGTAAAGCATACTGCAATAGTTATATTGCCAAAATCTGAATTAATATACACCTGAATTAATGACAAACAAGCTAACTCATCTTCTTATTTATTAGGAAAAAATAAGAGTCGAAGTCTTCCTGCTAGTAGCTACCATTACCAAAAACTGATATTTTTGTCTAGTGTTCTCAACACAGGGCAATACTATTGAGCTGTTAAAAAGCTATTTGAAGAGCTCCAGAAAAAGGTTCTGCAATGTTTAGTTTAAAAAAAAATAAATTTCAAGTATAAACAAATGACAAAAGCCAGATGAATGAAATGAATAATCACTCTCAGCTGACTGGCCTCACCCAAAGGTGCTATATTTACTACATGCCTGCAGACAGGGGCAAAGAATGCAGTATTTCAGGTCTGGCATTCTTCAGCCAAGTGAAAAATCCATTTGGCTTTAGAACAATAAAAACAAACTGACGAAGAAAACAATTTATCCATCTCTAGTCAAATGAACTTCTCTGCCATAAAGTCTGTGCAGCTCTAATATTCAAGGATAAATTAGTATTTAAAATGGGAAACTAAATGTCAATACTTAAAAGTTAAGCCCTAAGTAATAATGCCATTCTCCAATTAGGACAGACATATATAGTGAGGCCGTACAATAAGTAAATCTTCTCAGCAGGACTATCATTTTCCAGTAATGATTATCAGAAAAACTTAGGACGGAAAGTGTATCAAGAGTAACTTGAGTCCTGTTGATCTGAACGCGATCACCAACTGCTGGTGGTGATCCCACAGCACCTGCAGCGCCTTTTGGTACAAAGATTGAGAATCCTTTGCATGACCACATTACAGCGCCAGATACGCAGTTCAGGCATGGGACAGCCTAAGACAGGAAAGATACAAATCACACCACTTTGAGGTAAGCTGGCAAGGTCACAAATTCTTAATATTACAACTCTCTCCTAGACACATGAAGACTGAAATAAAGATGGTTTAAACAATGGCAGAGCATTATGGAAGTCGAATGCCATTAGTAGAAAAACTCAAGTTCAAGGTATGGTCAATTTAAGCAAGTTCTTTCAGTTACCAAACTACTGAATTAACACATCAAGAAACAATTTTTACTAGAAGCCTGATTTCTACACTTCATCCTTCAAAAAGCACACCTAAAGCAGCATTTCAGACTCTGCATGTTCTGAAGACCTCAAATGAAAACAGCATTAATCACTCTGGCGGTAACTTACGGAGGTGACAAGTGACTCAAGATTTTCAGAGTCTGTGAGATCAGCATTTTGTTCAGAGAAGGCCATTTGGAGACACCTCAAACTGCCTACCTAGAAATTAAAGCTCTCAATCAACAGTTACTAGTGAAAAATTCCTGCCTTGGAGGAAAAACTGCTTGTGCCCCATTTCTGAAATACTGTAAGGGGCTAGAAAAATAGGATGAATTCTTGAGAGTAAACTCAGCATTAGAAATGATACTAAGAAAAATATTTAAAAGATTCTCTGAGAAAAAATTCTCTAATGAAGATTTCAGAACATACTATGAAAACCGGAAAGAAATTTGTTTTTTAAAGGCCTATGACTCTTCCAGCTACAGTTGGGAAACCAGTGTTACATTGGACACATCTATATGGCAATGTCTCTGTTTCCCAGTAATGTCACAGGCAGGCAAAAGCAACATCACTAGTTACTTTAAAATTCAGTTCTTTATGGGAAATGCGCCAGGCAACCTGTGGCCTGCCCAGCACAGAAGTGCCCAAAGCCAGAGTGAAATGCTGAAGAACTGCACTGAAAACTGCGAGTACAAGACGATTATGTTCTTAATCCAATGAAGCAATTCCACTTAGAGCAGTTTGCTGTACTAATCCCCTCCTCTCCCACCCTTCAAACACAGAAACTCAGGAATGCAATCCAGCCAAAGTGAACCCCTTTTGATGGAGTGGGTAATTATTGCTGTAGTGCTGGCCCATTGCCATCTTACCGTAGTGTTCCAAGGATTCTCTAGTCCTCACTTACGCTAAATGGCACAATAACCTGGTGCTTTTAGTGGCTGGGGCAAGGCAACAGCAGGTGTCATCATGGAGTCTCACCAGAAAATGATGGTGGAGAGTATGGGAACAGTCAGGCCAGGAAGCAGATAGCAGCATGCTACTGCCTATGAACGAGGAACGATAAACTAGTGACGCATCCTGCAGACTACTCATAGACTGGACCCTGGATAATGCTGTAACAAGTCTCACTACTATAGCAAACAAGTGGTTTTTTCCAACAGTTTAAAGAAAAGCAAAATTTTCCTCAATCATAAGCAACGCTCACATTTAAAAAGCATACATTACTGCTTTTGCTACATTAGTTCGCACAAAAATTTTCTTGCTACCAATTATGACCTCCAGGTGCTATGTTAATAACAACAGAAAAGACCTTGACCTGAATATAAAGGAAGCAACAAAACTAACTGGGAGTGCCTTTAAGAAGAGCTAAACTACCCACATTGCCAAATATGCCATGGATCTAAAACTACATCCATGTAGTTAGACTTGAGAACTCAAACTCTGTAACTGCTAACAAGATGTCTTCACAGAGCATGGTGTCAGAAGAGTCAAGATATTTACTTCTTTCTTTGTCAAGTTCACTAAACAACCAGCAACATGGCCAGCACCCTTAGCTCACAGCACATCCAATACACACAGCACGGTTTCCACACTCTACAAGCATCTCAATTTCACTCCCATAAAGTGCAAGTGTGTGTCTTGTAAAATACAGCTTGAATTGCGTCTCACAACACTATAGGCCTGTTTCCAATGTGTACAGAAATATATAAAATTAATTTTAGTTCCTAGCTACACCATGGTACTTCCCAAAACAAGGACAAAGTTTTCCACTTCAAGCAGAAAAACAAGCTACAGGAAACAGGGTGGAATGACAGCAGATTCCACTCATAGGACGAGCAACATGACATGGCTCATGCATTCATTTTTAGATGAATATTTTTGGGGGAATAATTTTACACCAGAATTCTTTTTCCAAGAATGACAAACACATAGAGTCCCCTTTCTTCATTTCAGTCTCTGCAAAATCTCCAAAAATCTGGAAGACAACGTTAAGAAGGAAATTCTCAGATAAATTCAGCAGACAAAAACTGTCCTGAATAAGAAACCTTTTGAGCTCAAAGTAGGCACATGCTCAAGTTCCACCGCAGTCCTCACACATAAACTTACATTGTTTTGTTTGATTGATTCTGGGGTTTGGGTTTTGTTTTTCAGAAGTAGGAGCTTTTTTCCTTCCCTTTAATTGCTACAGATGGCTAGCTAGCAAGGCCATACACAAACACTTCATCCAGTGCTTTTGCAGCTAATTCCCTCACATGCAGAGCACAACCCAGGATGAACAGTCCATTACTTTGCAGAAGCAGGTACTTTGGCTTTTTGATAAAGACTCTTAAACCTCCATATTTTAAGCTTTTCAGTGTCATTTCTTTGATTGTTAAGAATTACTTTTCCAGCTAACATTATGTAACTGAAAGCAACATACGTGGTTTTTCCCAATATATTAGCACTTAGTTTATTTTAATGCTTAAAACAGTCAGATACACTTATCTGGTATATAAATTCAAGATACTTACAAGTTTGCTGACAATGTGTACAAAAAGCAACTGTACTACAGCCTTTGCTTGCTTAAATTAATCACCGATTCCAAGATACTCAGAAAAGATTTCACTTGGTCTAGAAGCAGCAAGTCCTCTCACGTCCTTTCTGCAAATCTCTAAGAAGCAAAATGATCCAATTTGTACGTAACAGAAATGGAAGGTACCCAGTGACCTTCAGTACCAGAAAAATATTTTTGAGCATTTGAAAACGCTCTGCAGATATCAGGATAGCGCTCCCTGAGGGCACACAGCGAGGCGACCAGGTTCAGGAATCAGGACACAGTCTGCTAGGAAACCTGGATAATGTAACCAGAACATAAGCACAAAAGGTGCCTAGTCATATAGTTAGCAGCTGAGACTTATATACTAGTTCCTCAAACACTACCTTTTTTGCTCTGCTTTTCAAAGAAATAACTTCCCAGAACATTCAACTCAATTACACACACTATTTTTATTAATATTTGCATAATATTTGGATGCAATCACAGCTCTTCACTACTTATAACTTCTAAAAAGAACTGCAAGAATTTTTCTGTGCCAGGCATTCAGCTCAGCAATCCACTTTGAATATCATCCTGACACATACATACCTTGATTCAGTATTCTCCAGTGCTCACACATGCATCAGGCCATTTAGAGTTAACAAGATTACTCATGCTAATAAAAACCCCTGAATCAGAACTTTATTAAGGTGATCACTGTGCACAGTGCCCCTGGGATATGAAATTAAACTGATAACTTGCAGGTCTTATTGAAGATACATACCTTCATTGAAGCAACTTTTTTTCCTGATGAGGAGTAGCAGTTTTAAGGGAAACATTGTTCCATTTGCAATTCCTCTATGACTACTATTTATGTGTTAAGACAATAAACTTATTAAAAAAATAAAAACATAAAACCAGTGGGCTTAAAGTCAAGAAACAAACAATTAGTTTTAGTCATAGGGAACGTTTCAACAAGTATGAAGTCAAGCAACATGCCAGCCTTCCAAAGGAATCAGTACCAGTTGTGTTCACTGGAAGTCCTCCTGGCAAAGACACACCAGCTACTGCAGGAAGTTCAGGGATATTGTAAGACACAGCAGAATGCAAATACACCACAAAACATCTATACATTGTCCTTCTGCTTGCTCTCCATGAAGACCTTATGTCTGATGTATTAAGTTTCAGTAATTGCAGAATGATGATTAGGCACTGAAATGAGGAACTAGTGGCACCTATGGCAGTGATCTATCTTGACCTGCAGCCACATAGTAACTATAATCCTTAAAAAAAAAAAAAAAAAAAAAAATTATGTTCTTGTTTATGAGCATCCTATGGAAAAGCGTGATATACAAGGTAAAAATCACACTGATCCTCTAATTTTCCTAAAAGCAACATTCCGAATTGTGCTGTGGAGATATCCTGGGAGCTAAACACAACACACAGGAATCCAGTGATCACAGGACAAATGCACGCAGCAGCATGCACCATAAACAGTCGCAACCATTGATACCCCAAATTCTGACACCATGTTTATGTTCCAGCAAGTTTAGCTATCCTTTCTGGACATAAGCTGTGTTACAGGTTAGCAGAACATGGAGGTAACAGTTATCCCGAACACAACATCCTCTTCCAAACCTACTGTTCAAATGCAAAGTGCCATCGTTTCTCTGCACCTGATCCAAAGCTCACAACTTAATGAACGTTTCCATAAAGACCAGCACTATTAGTCCTACTGCAATTTGCTTCATGAAACTCCACAGAATTTTAAAACCTGTGAAACAGCATGCTTAATTTTAGTTTTGCTTTTTACATTTTCATCCAATGGTTGTTTAAAAAAGCAGGAACAGAATGAGGAGGCATACATCTGAGATACTTCTGATACACTCATTTAGGTCAATACAAACATAGTCCTTAATCTCACATCTACTTTTGAGCACTGTGTCACCCTTCTGAAGTATTAAACCGAGCTTAAAAAGGTATCTGTAATTTTTCTCTATAGTAACCACCCCTTCATACCCACAAACCTCTATGAAAGCAGGTAAAGAAATCTGACAACTAAGGTGGTCTTCCCCAATAACATGTTCTTATAGACCATTTTGTGACAATGAAGCCTTTTTTTTCCCCCGGATGCATAACGAAGAACACCACTTATTTACTAAGGACTTTATACAACTCTAATATTTTCATTACCTATGAACCAGAAATATTTACAACATTATCTGCTATGTTCACAGTATAGGAACAGCACAAACAGAAGAAAATGTGGTGTCGGACAGTATTCCGGCTCAAAATTCTGGTGCCTCTTTTTAGACAGGTTCCCCAACAAAGCCTAAAAACTACTGCCAGGAACAGCCCTGCTTTGCTATTGTCCATAAAGCAAAAGTTGAGGGTTTTGTTTGTTTGGTTTTTTTTTTTTCTCCCCTTCGAGGAACCTAGGAACTTCTGTACCAACAAGGTTAATATCAGGCAGCCTTTCCCTAATACCCACATAGCTCAAAATTCAGCAAATGACTTTAAAAGACATATGCTTTTGACTATCCTGCTGCAGACGTTTTAGTGTTTTCAAAAATTCTGCAGCTGTCAAAAAAAAACCCAAACCACATGATGTTTTAATGACAAAATTGTGAGGAAACTATGAATGAGTTAAAAACTCAGGTGATCAGCCCAATTGGGAGAGTCATCAACAGCAGCAAACGCTGGTACCTCCCAAATCTTGTCTGCAAGTGGCATTTTAAGAATGAACTGAAATAAAAGGTATGATAGCATTTCTTAGTACCTGGACACTTGTCTCTTACAGGCAAGAGGCAAGCCCTTTACCTTCTCTCTGCTTTGCCTAATATGTATAATTGTAGTTCCCCAAGATCACGGGGTAAAGCCTGGGCTTTATTTAAAAAGTCAAACAGCATCATTCTTCACAATAGATATGTAATGAAAAAGCAAAACTTCACAGCAAGAGACACTGGGTGATGCTTCCCAATAATTTTCCATTTAAAACAATTTAATGAAAATGTGTATGCCCTTATTTTGTTTAAAGTTAATTAACACTATTACATTTCTTGGACCAGAACCTGTATTTTATCATAAAATCTAGAGTGCATTATTAGGGTTTTGCAGGTTTATTTGACAAGATTAAAAACTTTGAGTCATGAAATAAATCTTGTGTAGTTAAAAAAAGGAAAGAAAAAGGCTTCTTGCTCTGAACAACAACATTTCATAGTATTTCATCATGGCACACTTGAAATAATTCAGTAGTACATCTGGAAGGGAGGAAAGATACATGAATCATTTTAAATCCTAATGTACATAAGCCTAAATAGCATCATACAGAGAAATATAAATTTCATCAGATCTTCTCATCAAAACATCTCTAAAACATCACATATGGGTCATGAAATTGAGGAAATTGCCTCCCTATTTTCATCAGATTTTTCCTGTAGCATTTTTATCAGGCTCTTCATCATGTTTCTTAAAAGACAGTGAACTCTAGACAATTATAAATTCATTAGTATTATGCTGTGTGCTACTCCGAGGCAAAAATAAGTCATCAAATTTGTTTATGAAAGCCTGAAGAGACACCAGCACACTCAGAGTTTCCTACCTATTAATGTAATGGCTTCCAAAGAGCCGTATCCATTTTGTGGTTTAAAGCTATTTTTAGATACTTTTACAGAGTTTATATTTTGACCGTCACATAATCAAACAAAAAAAGACAGCAACTGGATAAATCTATTCCCACAGCTCTCCAGACTGTTCAGGATGATGCTGTAGTGAGAGCTGACCTACTCCTACTCACCTGCCTTACAATTCAAAACTGTAGGATCAACACCGCTGACACTGAAGCAATCACAGTGGCCACCAGATCTACACGCCACCAGATCATTTAAATAGTAAACGCATAATGAGGCTGCAAGCATATCTCCATCTGCATTTCAAGCTCAGTGTTTCTGAAATGTAGGAGGTGACTGCTACAGTAACTCTGAACACAAAAAAAATCTGAGAGTTTTAAAACTAGTTTTCATATCGTTAGCTTACATGGCATGACTTTTGATTTGTACCTTAGAGTAAGTAAAAAACTGCAGGGAACAGTTTGATTTAACTAATTGAGGTTAACATATAATTATGCTACTGAACGGTTACTTTGTGCTACCCAAGGAAAAGGTGTGTTTTAGTGGAGGGACGTGTATATATTTACATATGAAAAGCCTGTGATATCGTTTGGGGCAAGAAGTCGTTTCATTATGTAAGTGCAAGACAATGAATAAGATCCTCTAATGTAACAGTGTCCTAGTGTAGCTACATAGCTTTTGTCATAACACTAGCTGACTTTCAAAAAATAGTTTTCTATTTAAAAAACTGTTTATTCTCTTTTTGCAAGAAAATGTAACTCAGATATTGATTTTCTGGAAGCTCTATCACAGTAAAACTGGCCAAAAAGACAGTCATGCAGTAGGTCCTTAACAAAAAGTAAGAAAACAGATGCAGACTGCACTCATGGGGGGGGGGGGGTGGGGAAGACATTCTTTGGTCATGGAGGGTCAGAGTACCTCTCACAACAAACCAAACTGTGATTATTTTTTATTATTTTTTTTCTTCTGTTTGAAGAGGCACGGGAAGGTAAGTGTGAAGTATGTTCTTCATGATTCTAAGAAAATCCATGGATCTTCATTATGAACTTACTATTAATAAAAACCCCAAACCTCTTAATTTCTAAAGAGAGTTGCACAGTGCAGCATATGCTGTTCGTCCTCTCCATTGATAAGGTTTAGAGAGAGAGGCTTCTGAATCCTAACCTCATACTGCTGCTGGTTTAAGAAGCAGCAGAAAAAGCCACAGCACTCCAATATATTTCCCCCAAGACATCTAGTCTCTGCTGTGTTACACTTCCCCCTCGCACACACCCCCTTTCTTTGCCCCATGAATCTCTCCCTAGCACACACTTCTCCTTTTATAGACCTCCTTCCTTCCTGCCTCCTCTGTGCCAGCCAGAGATAACACCTTAGGAAACAGCCTTTTTGACTGCTTCGGTTTATCATTTTAGCTCGGTCCGCCCTCAGTGACTCTGTTTGACTCCAACACATCCAGCTCTCTTCCTGACCTATTTACAGACACAACTGCAACCATTAACATATATAACAGGAATTTTTTCCACACTCGTATCATTAAAAATGGCTACATCCGTTTCATTCAGGTGTTCAAAGTCTGCTTCAGGAGTGGAATTAAACATGAAAAAGCTTATTTTGAAAAATCCACAAAAATACAATTTCATGTGGGAATACTATTATTAAAAGAAGACAAACTTAATCTAGCACATACCAGCCAAGACAGAATCAGTCATTAATATTACATGACTTACCCACTGGCTTTCTAAGTTTATTCTGTTATAGCATATGTATTTTTTATGGCTAGTAATAAGACACACATAGAAGTGAAATATGGATGTCTAATGTCCAAACCGTCATTATTATAATCTAAGAGTTGTGTACAAGAAGAGAGTGTTTATCCTCTACAAAAAGAGTGCTGAATGGCTGAAAATCTGAAAAGAAAACAGTGTGCTGCTTTTATTTAACACCCAGAAAGAACTGAAAGTTTGCTATATCAGCCATCATATGTGCTTATAAGATGGCCCTCTTGTGGATACCTCTTCTTCAGGATCATTTTAACATCGTTATGACAATTACAGCAATTATTTACATGCAGCAGTTATCATAGAATCGTGAAAGTACCAAATATATTTTTATTTGCCATAATACAGTAAACCATCCATAAACACCACCACACACCATGAGAGCATCCAGCTTTACACAATACACTAGCAAAATGGTCCAACAGCCTGTTTTAGAACCATAGGCATTTAATTTCCCAGGCAGCCTCAGTGAAGCTAAGAGTTACTTGGTGCATAAGGCAGGGATAAAGCTCTACAGGACAGGAGGACACATCAGGGAGGACCACAGAGCAAGTGGGGTTTTTTATTGTTACCTGGAGCCCTCTAAGGGTGTCCATGTACTTTTGTCCCTCAGAGGTTTTGAGGCCAGTACCGTCCATGCTTTACAAAACACAGAAGCTGATAAAACAAGAAACAAAACCTGTTCAAGGTCACCCAAAGAATACAGCAACTACAAATAAAATTGAGGTTTCCAGATTAGAAAGAGCTGGGGCAGCAATCTTGCTGAATAATCATCTGCTGCCTTTTTTTTTTTTTTTTTTTTGGCTGATTTACCTATCACACACATTGACATAGGAAGCTGGTTTTCTGGCTGACTGAACATTCATAAAATAAATCACCCAAGGTCTCTTAAAGATTTGAATAAAAGCAAATAAGTGTATGAAATTTATAAATATATGCAACCTTTCCAAGGTATTAATTTCTGCAGTACCTCAACACTACAAGCAGGAACGATTTCCTCATCACTGAGTACCCTCAGTGTCAGACAAATGCTGCTGAAGTAACTCCTTCACCCTGCAAGCACGTTCTCAGCCACTCTCTATTAGGGTTCACACAGACCAGCGCCACACTAAGCTCTTGAGAAAGGACTGCGCATGAAAGAAAAAGCCTCGCTGCTTGCTGAAGTCCTCTCCTATCTCACGGGGTCACAAAATAATCACTAATCGATGTAAGTAATAATGCGTGCTCATAAAAACTAAAAAATAAAGTATTTCAACAGCTATTTACTTCTCTTCCTGCCCTATGCCTGAGGAGTCCTGTTGTACCAGTGGGCATGGGACCTGAACCACGGGCACTATCAGCAAAAACCACTGGGTACCTCTCTTCATTATTGCTGGTCCATTTTTTCTTTGGTAAGTTTGTTCCGTGACGGTTCCAGATCTCCAGGGATTTTTTTATAGCTTTTTCTATTTCAGGAACAAATATACAGACACAAGTTTTCTCCATCTTCTCACAAGTTCACTTAAGGAAAAGCACAAATACTGCCATTATCTCACAGCTTGGTTTTGGCAATTATGCTTTACAGAGAGCTGGGCTACAAATACTACTAATATGCTTGGAGGAACATTTATATTATTAGGGTCACATTCATATTCACATCTCTGCTGCCACCTCCAGCAGCCCTTCTCTGAATGTAGTTTAATACAGGAAAAAAATACGTTCCATTTTAAAACACACATGCACAAATTTACTTTTTAAATAGAAAAATCACAGCATTTGAGGAAAGGTTAAAAAGGACTTCATTTCATTCAGCCCCTCCCTCAATAACACCACTAAAAGGGCATACAGGTAACTTAGGTTCTTGATATACAGAAGGCAGGGAATGTTGTTTAACTTTCACTGTTGTTTATTCTGAGAAAAGCATGCATTTCTTCCATCAGCTGAAGAGGTTCAGGAAAGGCTTCACATTTGTCTTATATTCTTTAAAAAGCAGCCACCAGGATATCAGCTCAGAGAAGAAACAAAGAACATGTTTAATGATCTGATATTTATTAGTTTAAGAGAAAAATTTTAAAATTAAGTGAATTCACTATATACAGCATGTCTCACCTAGAATATCTTGCTACCCCTTCAAAATCAAGCATTTTACACAATTATTTCAAGAAGGGGCAGGAAATGTAATACTGACTGGATGAATGGAGAAACAGCATAGATACTGTCATGGGTGCAGGAGGCTGTCCTTATTTCCTTCAACTCTTTTTCAGGACTTTAAGATGCTACAGAAGCTGTTTTCACTGCCATTTCATTATGCAATGAGTGTGCTAATATGCATATTAATCCAGACTGGAGGCACCTTGCATCACGAATGCACGTTTCTGACCATCACTTCCCCCCCCCCCCGCCCTTTCCTGAAACTGCTTGAGACATCCTGCAAAGCCTGGCAAGCATCACTACATCAGATTACTCCAGTGTTCTGGAGTAATATTTTGGTACGGCTCCAGGAGTTTTCCTATATTCACATTCCCCAAACTGAAGTCTGGGATTCTAGAGTACAGCTCTGCAGCAGCTTAAGCAGTTTTGACTAATTCAGATTAGCTTAACTTGTAACCTAACTGCATTATACATCCATGCTTGCCTATGCTGCTTTGGATAACTCCATCTTAATTTAGCAAGGAATGAAAAACATCCAGGACTTCAAGAGACAAAATTTCTATCTGCATTTCATGAATTGCTCTCAGCAGCAGCCTTCCTCTCCATCGTGCTAGCACAGCCATTTGTACAACCCCACACTCACTCCATCAAGAAGCTGATCCAGACAATTAACAACCCAGCAAAAATGGTTCATTTTCTGACCAGATTTGTTCCCCAGCCCCACTCCACATCTATCCATGCAAACAGGAATAAACAGCCAGGGGCAGGAACTGCTTATGCCTGTGCTGCCAAAACCCTCAAACGAGGCTATCGGAACATCTCCATTGGAGTTTCAGTCACTAAGACTTTCAAGTGGCAATTTCAGGCCACCCATTTATCAAAACATAATGAATTCAATACCTCATCCTGAAGCCTACACACCCTTATTTCCTCTCCATGAGGAGGTTCCTGGGCGGTTATTGAAGACTCTGGTAGCTCACCAGTGGAGTGCTGCAGTTACCCCTTCAGGAGACAACTATATTTTCCTATAATTAATATACTGTTACCACCTTTTGCTAATTCATTGTACTTGACAAGTAAGCTAAGAAAATAATTGTGTTGCTAATATGCTAGTGTATAAGACACCAGGATACAGTAATTGTCTCAAAGACAACACTGAAGTCAGAAATCCTGTGTTCTCCAACTCACAGAGCTGGCTGTTGAGACAGAAAGAAAACCCACAGTGAATGATGCCAGTTTTCAGCCAAGGGTATAATCAGGAATGATGAATGGCTCCTTACCAGGTAGGAGAGCATAACAGAGATCACACACATGGGGGGGGGGAGAAAAGAAAAAAAAGAAAAAAGAAAAACCTCAATATATTGTCAAGCATATCAATTAGAAGTTCCAGAGTAAAACGGGGGGGGAAGACTGCTGAACTGAAACAACTATTTTGCTTTAGCAGACAAAAAATTCTGAGTTAAGACTGAAATTACATCTCACCATACCATGCCATCATTCCCGTTATACAAGAATATACAGCACTCAAAGACTCTTTCAATAACTGGGTAACAGACAAGTCCAGGTCTGTGATTTCAGCCTTAACTCTTATTTTCTTGGGATTTATCAGGTCAGAACAGGCCCTTAACGTTGCTTTAATGCAGCTTTTTAGCAGCTTTAACTAAAAAAAAGTTTTAAATTAGAACTGGAGGGGGAAAAAGTTTGCTTCACTGGGCACTGGAATCAGATGTTTAAGATTGAGTCAGCTCGTGAACAGCCGGCACTCTGCAGGTCAGCTCAGAGCCTTCTTCAGACAAACACAGTTTTCCAGCCAAACGGAGATCAGCAGAGGCAGGCAGTGAAGAAGAGAAATAGCCACCTGGGTTGGACATGCAAACTGGCAAGTACCTGTCCCCTCGGCATACTCTTTTTTTTTTTTTTTTTTTAAATTAGCATTGCAGTCACAAAGACTCAATATACAGTTTTAACTGACATTAATTCTCATTTTAAATAATGTATGCTTAAATTTCATTTTTCCACTTGAAATTCAAAATGCAAGTTTCAGTACTGCATCCTTATGTACAGGCATATCCTCAGATGAGTTTTAAAGTACTAAGATTTAATATTTCAGAATGTTAAACCCAGAGAGAAAAAAATTATCAGTAAACAAAACCTACTTGGTGTCCTCAAAAAACACAAGACAGAAATAAGGGTAAAATAAGGGATGGGACTAATGTTCTCACAGGCAAAGAAAGTAGACTCAGTCTCCCAGGACCTAGTGAGTCCTTTTAGGAAAAGGGGAAGGTAGATCACCATGGCAACAGAGTATTTTATGAGATACTTTAGTAGTGCAATATGCTATGCTATGAACATAATAGATAAGGTGAGAAGCAGTCCTCTTCCAACCAAATAGAAAAGCTTTTAGCAAAAACATGGGAGTGCATTTCTGTTTGCTGTAATTTCCAATAATGAAAAACTGATGTTGCAAAAGACACCATGGATATCGGTAACAGAAATTATTATCAAAGCTTAAATTAAATTCTCTGGTTGCTGGGCTACCTGATGAAAACATCTAAAGACTTACACGGTCAGTGAAAGAGAGCTATTATGAGGGGAGGGTCAAACTTATTAACTGCTGGCCCAACTTCTATGCAAAGTACCTAAATCACATCAGATTATTGCACATCTGCATAAAAATAAAAGGTGACAGAATTTGGGAGGGTGACTGCAGGGACAAAGGGCGCTCGATAAAGGTGTCTTCTGTGGGTGGCAGTGGCAGACATTTACACTGGCATTTGAGGGCAGGAGGGAACAGACAAGAGAAACTTCAGATCAGAGACATCACTAAAACAAGAAAATATAACAGGATATCAAAGAAAATGAAAGAAGACCATACCCTAAAGAATGATTTAGAAATATCTATATTTCCGTATGAGCAGCAGCCAAGGAACTGGCAGCTGATGTTGGAATATGTGTGTTCAATGGCTAAGCAACAAAATCCAGGCTTATTGGTAAACACTGCATAGGAAGAAGAGACCATTTAGAGACTGCTGTAAGATATGATTGAGTTTTATTTTTGTTCTAATGATAATTTACTATTTTGAATCATGACCAAGATAGCCATTTAGTTGTTTGCTATTTTTGAGAAGGCATCTAGAGTAATGACATAGATTTGTATACATTAAATTTAACACCACCAAATAGGTTTCAGTCACTTATCTTGTAGATAACATTCATTTATAGCAGAGGTGATGATTATGCTAAAAACAAACACAGCTAGGTCCACCTTGAGCGGCTCAGACCTGACAGAAGTCAGAAGCAGAATAGTGGCTGATGAAATGCATTTGTTACAGAAGTAGGGTAGCATACAGTAGCAGTAGTATTTTCAGCTACTCGCACACACTGCTGAATTTTAAATTATTTGTAACCACGCAGGAAAAAGACCTGGGGGTTGCTGTAGACAGCTCTCTGAAAACATCTGCTCAGTGTGCAGAGGCAGTCAAAAAGGCAAATGGAGTGTTGGGATGCATAAACACAATGACAGAAAGCCATGCCAAAAGTACTAATGTCACAACAGAAATTAAGGATCAAAGATATCGTATTACCCAAATACAACATCCCACATCAGACAGATGAAAAAGGCTGCAGAAATAAAGCAGAAAAAGAAATGAAAGCATTAGATGTAGGCGAAGACATCAACATGAAGGTAAACTGAAAATAAAGCCAGCTTACACGGGATAAATAGAAGGGGTAACGATGCATTAAGCAAAATGGGAAAAAGAGCACACGACAAGGCTGTCCTTTCTTCTCCCCTCTGAGAAGAGGTAGAGCAAGGCATGTAGCCAAAAGGTAACAAGTTTCAACTTAAAAATACAACAGCTAATTCAGATAGGTGGACATAAAAATATTATGTGTTTCTATACTGAATATAGAAACAAAACCTTCTCAGTTAATGAATTCACTGATTTGTAATACTGAATGCAAGGCTCAGAACTAAAACCTCAGATAATTGCACTGGAAAACAGAGAACACTTCCACCTCAGTCAGAAGACAACCGCAGACTGCCCGAGACCACTATCAAAGCAAAAACCCAGAAGCACCTCCTTTGTAGTTAGGTTATTCACTTTTACCCACTCAATGGGCTTTTGTTCCCATCTGAGAAGACAGAGTTCAACATCCTTCACAATAAGATACAAGTTCATCACACACACACACCCCCAATTCCCCTGCTACTAGCACCCGCACGCTATAACCATTTCCCTGTAGATTTACTTCAGGAGTTCTCTTTTCTTGATCCAGAGTTTGACAATAAATCCCTGTCAGACTCCCACTGCAATCCAGCACGTTTACTCCTTATATCATCTCCTCACATCATTCTTTTCTTTCCTTGCAAAAATACACCTGCTCGTACCATCTGACTCCAAACTTCTTATTAACCTGACTAGTAATGAAAACTATTTTAAGCCACGTTTATTGTTCCTGATAAGAAATTATCCTTGCCAAATATTATAGTTCTATTTGATATGTTACTTCAGTGTATTCCAACAACGTTGAGAGTGAATAATAGCTGAAGATAGCAAATGGATCAAGAGTCTTTTCATTCTTTATTTCTGTGGCAAATTCCTGGGGCAACAGCTTTTACATACGCAAGGAAAGGAAAGTCAGTTTTTCCTTCTGTAGATTTGAACAGACAAATTCCAGTTACACTTTCTAAAGCTCCTTGGAGCTGTCAAACTTATTCCAAGGATGTTCTGGGAATAGGAGTTATTATTTGAAGTTTGGTTACTATGGATAATACACTAATCACAATATCAAGCAAAAGCGTAACACACAAGCCAGCATTCCACAGATCCTGTCACCTACAAGGCTGCAGCTCAGTCCTGGACCTTATTTACTGGTCCCCACCGGCAAACAGTTACATTTGACCATCACCAAAGCTAAAACAATAGAAATACTGCCATTTAGCATCCCAGTGCTCCACAATTTCCTAATTTGATCTAAACAACTTTCTTCCAACCGATGATTGGCTTGGAGCAGAGCAGAGAGGAGCTGCAGCACAGCATGGATAGCGAGCAGCTGAGGCATGTTGGAGCAGCTACACCCAGCAGGGACGGGTCTGCACTGCAGCACCCTGTTTCTCCTCATTCTCCAGCATTAGCTTTGCTCGACTAAGAGCAGATACGCTGCAAGGTTCCCCGCGTATACAAACCAAACAGATCTAGCTCTACCCTTCTTCTGGATTAAAACACAGCCACTTGAGTAGCTATGGCCTAGTGATTTCAAGAGACAGGCATTTAGGCATCACTTGACCACTTAAAGCTTTGTTTATTTGGACAGATATTGAGATAAAATAGCTACAAGTTAACATCATTGTGTACGCAAGGCCCTAGTTATACAATTGCTTATTTACATCTGCTGCTGTAGCAAGGCTGTCTTTGGGGGGGGGGGGAGGGGGGAGAGATCAAGACCACCAGATACGGCTGGGCATCCTTAATTTTAAGTCTACACTAAAGAGCTTGATTTTTGACAGAAACTCCCCATTTTCTATTAAAAAATCCTCCACTACATTTTTCTGTAAACCTTGCCTTGGCAGCAATAGTAAACAAAGCAGTCTTTGAAGACTGTAGTAGAATTTCAGTATCATAAAATAATCTTAAATCTCATGCAATTAAGCCATTAAACTTTCCTAACAGAAACCAAAATGGTCTTTTTGCTGAATAAAACATCTAAAGTTCATTCAGCGATATGATCTTGATGCCCTACTTGTTACCTTTTTAACCAGGCGAAAAAAAAAGCCTGAATGGAGATTAAATAATACATGAGGTTTTTATCTAAAGACAACTAAACTTAACTGCTACAGTAAAGCTTTCATCACTAGTAACGTCTTTGCCAAGAGTATTTTCCCCTGCAGGCAATGTTGTTGGACTTAAATCAGAAAAAGTCAGTCATTTATGTCAGCCTATTCCAGTTCTGCTTTCTATTAAGACAGACCAAAGTCCTTTTCCCATCGTGAGTGCTGGGTAAAACGCTTGTTTTCCCACATTTCATCCTCCTCTCTGTTCATGATGCCAGACCTTCACCTGTTTGGGTATGGATACTCAGTTTAAATTCCTCTAAGAAATGTAACTATGTGAGATACAGGGATCTAAGACAACCACAAAAACACACCCTTCACAATATTAAGGCAAATTCGTCAGAAATAATCCAATCTTTTTTGCCCAGGTAAATTTATACAAACACCTATGCAACCATTCCTATCTTGTGATTACAGTTTCTTTTCCACTTAATATTCTACCATTAATAATTTAGACTTTGGGGAAGTATGTGTTGAGGAGGAAGAGCAAGGAAATGAGGTTTGAGGTTTTTTTGATGCATTTGTTAAGTAAGTTTTCAATACATGAAAACAATCTTCTACTGATAAAGAGTATCACACAACCTTACTACAGCAGCAGAAGCACTGAACATGCCCACAGGATAAAGGTTTTTGGTTTTCTGCTGCTTGATTATGTTCTGCATGGCACTGAAGGCATTTGTGCAGGAAAAGGTCAGTGTTCATGAGAAAATACTCATTTTAGGATCCATAATAGGTTTATGCACAAGAAAAAGATGCTCAGTTTCCCAGAGAAAGGGTCCCCACACTTGACCCTTGAGAGAATATAAATATTATTTTGTTTTGCACCTGGGAGAAATTTAAATGTTTTGCCTGACTGAACATTTTCATGACCATTTTATCAGGCTTAGCCATACTCACACCACAGAAAAGAATTTTTTTTTTTTTTGTGAGGGGTATATACTTTTTACGAGGCCATTCTATTTTTTTAATACTAGAATTGCCTTCAGATGTTTAAAATAAAGTCCATGTGAAGGATTCTGCACACACACCTGTCAATTCAACACACCAAATAACAGTAATTCTCTAAAAACCACAAACAGGATATTTTTAAGTGAGAGAACAGACACAAACTTACTCAACTCAAATGCTGGTACGTCCTTTGCCTTCCCATTCCCTGAAGCAAAACTCCTGCCTGCCTCCCTATGCTCCCTTAGAAAAGCTTCCCTTTTCATGACATGTTCTGTTCAAGAGTCTCAAACATTAATTAAACCTAACAGTCTTCAGAGATGTTAGCACAGCTATAAAAAGGTTTCTGAATCGAGTGGCTACTGAAGGCACTGGCATCTGATCAAATTTTCAAGAGTTATGCTCCCTGCCTTATGAATAAATCAAGGAATTATCAGTTTTTGAAAGCCTCCAGCACTATTTTAGCTCTTGGTGCCTCATGTACATATTAACAGCCCTATTTTATGGATTCAGCATCTAAGGCACAATGAACCTAAGGGGATACTAGTAGCAAAACTGTGAAAGAATCCAATCCCATAGCTTAGCCAGAAGATTATAGTTCTTCAAATTTTTTTTTTTTTACTATATATATTTATATATTTTCCAAGAAATTAAAAGCTGACTGAAATACTAAAAGATAATTCCATATTTTCTACACACTACAGTGTCTAAGTGATGAATATTTTAATCAGGGACAGCTTCTCAATCACAGGTTAGCTTGGAAGACCCATTATTTTGTTCTGGTTAATTTTATGCACAGCTTTCTGAGACGCTCTATGAATGAAGTATGTTTTTCTGCAGACTGGGGCATATTACCACTAATTAAAAGAATTAAAAACTCTAGCATTAACTAATAAATTCATGATAGTTCAATATTTTACTGTATGGTCACGTCAGCCCAAAATCCAAAAGGAGCTCAGGGGGCTTCAGAAAGTCATCTGTACCAGGGTCACTACTGTACAGGAGCATCTAGTCACTCCTCCCATTAGAAGAGGATACTCTAGGCAGGAAGACTGGGGAAAAACTGCTTCCTGGGTCTTCCTAACTAATCTATCCATAGTATAAATGTATAACTAAATCTAATACGACAAGAACAAAGGCCTTATAAGGATTACCAGAGCCACCATGAATTTTACACATATATCTTACAATTTTAAAGCAGTTGCCTTCAAGGAGAGAAACCCTTCAGGGGAAGCTGCACTGAACTCTTCTGATCAGCCCTTTTGTATCAAATAACCATACAGTTTTGTGATTTTCTCTTCATAATATTCATAATACTAAAAAAAAAAAAATCAACACTTTTGGAAGTGTAACTACAGGAGAAAAAACACCAAATATTTGCATACAAACAACATACATCAGAGCTGAACATTTCTAACCTAGCCAAATTTCAGTATCCTCTGACTTGGGGGAAAAAAAAAATCCCACTGAAATAAATAACCACAGAAGTTATCTTGCAAAGTCAAACACAGAAGCTTCAAACTATTTGAAATTATGCTGCATGCAGACACTTGAAAAAACACAACTACATCTTTCCTTGGTCAGAAACAAACTTTTGCAGAGAATATGAGAGAGTACAAAGAGGTTACAGAGCAAACCTATACTGTGCTTAAACTCTCTGTTAAACATACACAAAGCCAAACAGAGGAACTGCCTTCTCCTCATCTTGCTCTGCTAAGGAAGTGCAATGTAGTAGCAAGGTTCAGCTCCAGGCTTCCTCTTTTCCACGGCACAGCAGGGACGAAGCACCCCTCCCTGCTCCACTTACCACAGCAATAATGGGCCGGGAACTGCCAATTGTGTCTAGCTTTGCAAAATTGGCTTCTTGTTACAAATGCAACATTGCAGTTTTCCACTGAGAACTGTTGCTTGCTCACTCTACCGTAACTACAGGAAAAGCGCATTTCGGCAATCTAGAGGAGGCACCAGTCGGTATGACTGGTAGTACGAAAAGCACTTAAAGGACTTGCCCTTTTCCCATGAAAACCTCAAGTAACAATGTAATTCCATCCTTCCCGAGATATTTCACTGTGTGCCCAAGAAGATAAGGTACACACTGCTCATTTAGTGTTTCTGAACAAGAGAGCTACCCTCCTAACAACATTGCACCTAGTTGCAATGACTGAGAAAGCCCAGTCAGTATTATTCTGTTCACTTCCATATTAGCTACCAACACAAGGATGGGCAACCTTCCTAACCTGACAAGCTCCACATTAAAATATATTCATAAGACACGGCACGAAGACAAATACCACACATCCTGGACAACCAAGGGAGCAAATTCAGGGAATATTCTCCAAGCATGAGATGGCCACATGTCTCCAGCTCTTATAGCTTCTACTACACAAAGGAACCGGGTAAGGGCATCACCACAGAGCCCTGCACCCTAACAGCCCAGCTGCCTGCCGTTCAGCTGCTTCCCAAAGCTTTATATTTTACCCTCAGCAAGCCAACCCTCACTTAACCATGGAACAGGGCAAGCCTTATGGCTCTCTTGGATTTGAAAGTGGGTCTGGACATGACAGCACCCCACTGACACCCTGGGGCTTCTCTGGAGCACCTTGTGTACCTCCAGGCAAGATCTCCCCCTGTGTGGGAATCCAGACCTCCACACTGGAAGAAACAGGCACGTCAGCTTCTGAAGCAGTAGGTTGGTTTTATTTAGACGATGCTGGAACAAGAACCGATTCTTAGACTCTGCAAGCCAGAGCTCTGTATCTTGCACATTCAGCTTGTGGGAGAGCCACTCCCTTAGATATCCTTCCAAGCCATCCCTGTCTTCTCCTCCTCCACCCTCCTCTCTCACTCTGCCTTTTCAGATGGCAGATCAGGAGGAGCTGTGTTCCAGGGCAGGCATCCCCATCATCTCCAGCCCAAGCAGCTCCTTGTCTCTTCAATTCCCAGCTTGCAGAGAAATGCCAGTTACAGGTGGACATCCCAGCTGGGCACAGTTCCATGACATCTTTAACCTCATCCTCCTGCACACCCTAACGTGACCACACTGAACGTGAAGCTACACCATAACACACTCTTCAGCCCTTCAGAGGCACTTAAGTTGTGAGTCTGCTGGCAATTGCACAGCACTTGCAGACTCACTTCTCCTGTATCTGAGATTTGCAGCTACCCAGAAACTCCACAGCAGCACAGACCCATTGCCAGTGACATGATCTACTTCTGATAAGGGACTGGTGCTTGAATTGCTTGTGAGTGGCATATGGCTCAAGAGTCACTTTAACCCCTGGGGTTAAAGAGTGTTGAAAAAAAAAAGATGGCAAGGTCTCTCAGACCTATTACGTACTAAAACTAGAGCCATTCCCTGGTGACAGCAGGGTGAAAATGAAATTTCAAAGTGGAAACACATTCTCACAGTAGTGCTAAAGAACAGAAATGGAAGAAAGCACCCTTTATAAAGATTTCACTTAAGTGTCCTCATTAAAAAGGGAGAAACAGTAGCAGTGTGTAATCATTAAGGTCATCCAATATATTTTTGAGTCCCCAACACTCAATTACATTTACTGAGACTCCAGAAACTACCATGAACAGTTTGTGAGCATGTAGCATCTGCTACTTCTAAGATGAGTCATGGTAGGAAATTCCCCTATATTTTCTAGGAACCAGTTAAGCAGCCAATGATTGAAGCAGTGATCTGACTATGTATGCACCCACACAGATGAGAAAAAATAACTTCTATCAATAAATGCACATTATATTTGACATACTGACTGCGGATTTCAAATAAGAGATTACAATTAGAAAAATTATTTTGGGAAAACATTCCCCAGTTTAATTTGAATGCAACATAAATTTTGTCAAAATACATTACGGACAGAAGAGACTGGAAGAAAGAGAAACTAATTTAAATAAACTGAATGAATTTGAGGACATTCTGAAGAAGGAAAGTAAATACACAGTAAATTATCCTTTGAAGGAGGACAAAATTTTCAAGTGCTGCATCATTAACTGTGTATCTCTTACCACATCTGGCCCTCCCCAAACTTTAAAGAATCTCAGCTCTCTGCCCCCAGCTTCTGTCATATCTAAAACTACGAAGGATCAAAGTCTTTCTCACCTTCTGATTTCTCTCCGTTCCAAAATACTACACCAGAAATGCCTCATTTTCAACAGGCATACTCCTTCTCCGCGTCCCCAGATGGCCCCTATCACGGAGACACTTTGCATTTACTCTGCTGACAGCTAGATCCTTCACACTGCAGGGCCAGTTCATTCTGTTCCTCCTCTTGGATGCTTGACAGTCCCACGAAAACCTCTCAGAGGACACATCCACAGCAGCAGCAGCCTCTAGACTGGCCTCAGGAATAAACCCCAATCTGTCCTGAACTTAAAGGCATCCTCACCTCTTACTTTCCAAACAGTCTGCCACTACCTTCTGTAAGAGAGGGATTGCGAAGTGCAAAATCTAAATTTACCTGAGTTCTAGGCTTGAGGTTGGTCAGTCATAACAATAGGCATTTTAAAAGTCAGGTCAAATTACCAGATGACCTTCTAATGACGGAATGCAACTTCACTGACAACGCAGAATTAGTTTTTACTTTAGTAGGTACTGAGGAGACAAGTCTTTTGCTAGGCACAAATTCAAGATCCAACCCAATCTTTTATGAAGTTATTTCATATTGTTTTGATCAATTTCAACATTTTTACCCCACAGTCAATACAGCTGCAAGGAAACTGGGAGGAGACAGGATTTCTATGAACATTCAGACAGTCTTGGAGCATTGGTTGTGTACTTCAAGCTATGATACATTTTTGTTTTTGACTTCTAATCTGATAACCAGAGCTCAAACATTTGTGTGCAAGTAGCAAACTAATAACACTTCCAGATAAGCCCTCAGGCTCCTAGAATTACTGAGTAGTAGTAGTCACACCTTCAGATAGTACAAGATGGCCTTCTTGAATTACCGGGACTCTTGATAAAAATCCAGTAGGACAAAAGAGAAATTCCACCTCACTTTTGAATACCTGAAAGTTACATTCTCATCTATCAATGGAGCGAACTTAAAACAAATCTACCACAAACTAGCAACACCCTATCCCATTAGGTTGAACTACTTGGAAGGACAGTTGCTTACACAAGACCACTGACACAGAGTAAGTTCCCAGACTCATACAGGCTCCCCGTACAACCACGGACCAGTCATTAGCTCCCTTACGACACGACGCTTCCTGTAAAATGGGACACCATCCCATTTATCTGCAATATTTATACTGACAATGAATTTCTCCAAGCATGAACTTAAATATATATTCCTACACAGCTCAGCTAAATGTGGCACTACATTTGAATAGTCTTTAATGCTACTGTAGTAAGTTAGCAGTAGTATGTCAAGGACAAAGATAACTACAATACGTAGCACTTGGCTGTTGACAAGTGCTTAATTACCACAGCAGCATTGTAACGAGACGTGCAAGAGCAAGTTCAAAGAAGCAACTGGAAACTTTCACTCCATTATAAAAGTTGCTTATTCTGAAATCAGTGGCATAAGCAAGTCTTCTGTATCAGGTGATAAAGCTGACTACAACAACACACAGTTTTCCCCCACACTCACAGAACCCACTTGCCAGCATCAGACATAGCCTAAGATGATTTTATTTTTTTTTCCAGCCATTGAATTTTCTTTAAAAGATTCCTGATCAGGGGATTTTCAGATATCACCTGATGTAAAGTAGCTGGAATTCTTTGCAAATATTTACAATAAATTAAGGGTTTGTGCCGAAGTACCAGGTCCCTGCAGTTGGTAGCAACAAAGTAAGGCACAGACCTGCACTGCAGCAATCTATAGCTGGTTTTAGTTCCAAAGGAGAATATCAATTTTATCAGTATTTCTTCTCTTTTCAGACGTCATGTGGCCTTCAATTGCAAAGCAGCATTCATTCAATACCAAAGCAGAATCAAAAGATGTCAGCACAATCATATTAACATATCCAATATCTTGTTTCTAGCTGCAATCAGTGCTACATAGATGAGATGAAGATACAAAATCCAAATATTATAATCAAAACTTCTGCATATGTAAATTCATTCAAATCCCAGGTCCCTCCTGCTTTCCAAAAAACGCAAATCCAAATTCCCTGAAACAACAGGAAAGTGCATTAGATGGGGAGGCCTATGCATACAATGGCAAAAATCTGCCCTAACATATTTTAAGTTATGCTACAGGAAGCACTATTGAAACATGAAACAAAACAAAACAAATTTGTCAAACGGATCCCTGGGAGTCTGAAGAAAAGCTCACAGGTAGCTGTTCCAAGAAACCTGCTGAGCAAAATGGTCATCACACATCTGTAATATTTCACCTTTCTAGTAAAGTGTCAACTGTATGCATAAGAGTTTGTATTAGTACAAGAAGTGTGTATAATGTAAGCACTATTATGTATATTACATAAGGTGTGCTTGCACCACTCTGCCTTATTTCCCTCTCTATAAAGAATAAAACTGTGGCTTCTAAGTAGCTTAACTGTTTGATGGAGAAAAGTACACCACCACAGCTCCCCTCACTCACAAGAACTACATGAACTGATTTTCCAGAACCGAGAAGGTTTAAGATTTGGCAGTATCTCCAAAC
The DNA here is from genome assembly GCF_018139145.2 of Gymnogyps californianus. Classification (NCBI taxonomy): domain Eukaryota; kingdom Metazoa; phylum Chordata; class Aves; order Accipitriformes; family Cathartidae; genus Gymnogyps; species Gymnogyps californianus. The sequence continues at coordinate 3,780,779 of NC_059486.1, forward strand.
GGTAAGGACTGCTGGGCACATGATGTCAGACATCGCCAGAAGTTCCACCTGAAGAACATCTGCAGAATCCATGCAGCGATCTGGTTGCCCCAATTTAATTTTCAGCTGACATTGCTCACAAAGCACAGCATCCCTGAGGTGCCCTTACAGGATGCAGAAAGAGCTCAGCATTAAACTGTTTTCAATACAACACTGCGCACCCACAATTCTAGGCTAAATTACACTAAAAGGCATCAGGAATCTTATACTGAAGCTCTGCATTCACCTAGTCTGGATGAAGGGAGGATCCAAAGATTTTACCTGTGCTGGTATTGGATCAACAAGTAGCTTTAAACTGGCTTTTTCCAAAGAGTATGATTCAGCTACCCTACTATACACACGTAGAACATGTACAGCTTCAAAATGCTTCTTAGAAAAACCCCTGAAGTACATCTGCATAAATTCTTCAATTTAAAGACCACCAACTCTCAGCATTGCATCATTCATACCTCTGGTCAACAGCTGAATATGAGCATTGGCATTTTAAAATAATGTTTTAAAAAACATTTCATATACGTTATTGCTACATGAGTGTTACTCAGGCAGACAGAACCATTTCCATGGCACCTTAAGAACAACACAGCAGGCAATCATCCCACAGCTTGCCATGTGTATATTTATTAACCAACCACTATACTGTAAATACGACCAGTGACGTTTACATCTGCAGAGTGTAAAATAGTTTCCAAACCTGCAACTGAAATGTCAGTATCAAGCTTAAAAATTAATACATGAGCTGAGCAGAGAAAGCCCCACCACTACACAAGAGCAGAACTATTGGAGTATTTTGTCACCAAAGATGGGCCAATACCCTAGAAGCACTAAGGGAAGTACAAGCAGCAAGGCCAATTCATGTCTGAATGATTAAGACATTTAACCATTTATTTCATTTCTATCATCACGTTAATTTTACAGCCCTTTCAATCATACATTCAACACAAAGACTAAGGCAAAAAGAATCCAAGTGTGCACCCTGAAGTGCAGCACTCCAAACACAGGCTCCGAGAGCATCCTAATCCTCCCTTCCTGTCACCCACCACCAGAAGAGACTGGACTTACTGACAAAGTGAGATAAATTAACAGTCAAAACAAACACAAAATGCTCTGTAAATCTCCAAGGGTAACCCAAGACAAACTTGGTAGATTTTAAAGGCTACACAGAAACCAAAGTGTCCTTCAAAAAGGCTGTACTATCTTCCAAAACAGGGACAGAGAGAGCACAAGCACTTTAAGGATGAGGAACAACATGTGCTGCTAGTACAAAAAGAGAAGTGCATCGAATTCATCTGAAGCGTATTTTTGACAGCCAATCAAAATACATCAGAATTGAAATTAATTATGGGCCAGCAAATGTTCTAATGCTCAGAAGTTATTCAAACATATTCCACAGCAAAATTTTGTTTGTTTTCTGGTATGCATTCGTCCTTGGAAGCTTTGGGGGTTTGCGCTCTGGGTTTAAGTCAGTCTCAACCCACACAGCAGCGCTTCTTAACTACCTGCTGTAAGTTACACACTTCAGCAGACAGATTTGGCAGCCTCATATACGGGTTCAAGATTTCCATTTGAACCACCACAGGTTTCTTGATTCAATTCAGTAAATGCATCATTTGGCACGTAATTTAGCAGAGAGGATAAAATTTTAAAGCTGCTTCTGAAAACAGTGGAATATGCCCAGATTACTATATAAAGATTCTGGAAAAGCTACAAGGAATTTAGCTACTGTTACATATACTTCTGCCTCTATTGGCCTGGAAATGCCTCTTAGCCCTGTACTTCCTTCCAGAGTTGGTTTATGCAACCAGTAATTGAAAGCACTCACCATCAGGTCTTTCTTATTTAATATCAGACACTGTAGATTTCAATGCAGCTTCTTAAGCAGAAAATGTGAAAGAGCCACCGCAAACATATTTGCAAAGGTAGACAGAGCCTAACATGAGCTCGGTGAATGAACAGAAAGAAAAAGGGGGGGAAAGAAAAAGGCACCGAGAGCAGCAGATCTTTCAAGATCAACATGAAAAGAGATGTCTTGATAATAGAGGAAAAAATTATATCTAGGATACACCTGTTCTGCTGAAAGAGAAAACCTTGCTCTAGATTAGAAGTCCTCAGATTTTCACAGCCAAACTGAGTCAGCATGAGACAGTTTAAAGCAGTATAAAAATAATTTCAAAACATATTGTTTAAGAGTAAATGAGGACAGAAACTATATGCCCTGGTACCCCAATATGGCAGCATTTCCCTGCCATGTCAGTGCCACACTGTTTATTAAAGGTTACCATGAGCCATATTGACCTCTGCTCTTTCACTCCCAAAATTATAGCAGGGTACCTTCCCCTGCACACAGAAAGCTTTTCATCTCTTCTGATCATCGCTGGTTTTAAGAGCTGTTGTGACAGGTCAGCAGATAGGAACAGTACTTAAACTCCAAATGCTATTTACTAGCCTTTCTGAAATGAGCTGGTGGTTTCACAGCTATTCTTCACAAAGGGCAGCAACACAATTTGTGCAGCTGGCAGTCTAATCAAAGACCAGGAGACAATTCAGGATCCCCAGGCTCTCTCTTGTTACCAGAGGCTGAAGGATAGATACTACCTGGTGCAGAAAAAGCACGTGTGCACTACTGCTGCTTGCGTGGTACTTACTGCGGCAGGCAGAGGGCTTCCATCTATGAAAAACTTCCTTAATTTTCTTTACGAAACCCTGGAATAAACACAATTAATGCTGCAGCAAATGCACATGGCTATGCACTTGATGTAGGGATTGCTGAGTTTTGGTAGCCTTTAATGGCATCTAATATGGTGGGGGGGGAGAGGCAGGGAGCCAGGAAAACATTGCTGTATGCATTTAGAAAATTTATTATTTTTAACAGTGCATTTTAAGATCAGCAACCCTGAAGCAAAATGGTTAGAACATTTTCTTCCATCGGTGTTCTGATAGCACACCAAGAGCTTTCAGAGGGTGGATATTTTAGGCCAGTGCAGCAAAACAGACTGATCCCAGGAAGGAAAGCTCACCCACTGTGGCAAAAATCAACATAGGAAGGGTAAGTTTATTCATCCATTATGCTGAAGAGCTTAAAATGGAGACATTCTATATGTCTCTCTTCAGGCCAGGATGAACAACCAAACAAAAATTAATTACTACTACAGCAAGTGACTAGAAAACACACTGATGGAAACTGATGGTATTTTTTGCCTCTCCCTCCTACCCATGAAAAAGTTCTTATGACCACATTGTTGCATGTTTTTGCACAGAGGGAGCAAAATCAGATCCACTATTTTTACTTTTTTCCTTTAATTAAGCTTCTGTGCTTCTCCAGCTACAGAGGCTGATCTATAAGGTCTCGTCTTTCCTTGCAATCTCTACTACGCTTGTATTCTTAGCTATGGATGCACAATTGCAAAAATGAACAGCAGATAGGGATATCTGCGAAATGCATCACAGCCAGTCGTGCAGCTCTGGAGGTTTAAAAAGACTTAAAGATTTAATGAATAAAATTGGGGCGAAGAAGTCACCTATGTTTAGTGCATTTTGGTATGAAAAAAATTCTTCAAAACAATAACGGCCAGCTTCATTTACCAAACATTCTGATTAAAAAGAAAAAAAAAAAAAAGATTCACACTCACAATGAGGTAGTTAGAAGCTAAAAATAACCTGCCAGCTGCAATTCCCACCTTATGCGGCTAGGCAGAAGTGCTTCATTCTCCCCCTCCCCAAGCACACACACGCTCACTTCCTTCTTCATTGCAACATCAGAAGCTGAACTTGATGCTAACAAGCCACAAAGTCCTGCCCAGAATTTAAAGTCACGCCCCAGTAATTACATTAAATAAGCTCTTAGTACAAGTGGTTCAAAAAAAAAAAAAAAAAAAATCAATTTACTTAACTTCAACTTTGCTTTTAATTCCAAAATATTTTGACTGGTCACAAAATAGAAAAGCAATTTACATTTCTGAGGTTTGCCCCCTCCACCCAGATGTCTCATTAAAAAAAATTTTTTTAAATCTCACTGCAGAACATAAGCATGTTCATTTATCTTGCCGCTATGCCAATATAGGGATCAACCCCCCCGAACATGCAACCTTTTAAGGAGAACATAACATTTTAGGTGTATTTGATCTTCACTTTTTGTACATAAAACATAAGGGAGGACAGCAATAGTGAGGCAGGGAGAAAAAACAAAGGAAACCTAAGATAATGTAAAAGTAAAACTCAATTGCACAGATGTCCCACTCAAAAGGTGGTCCTAGACATCAGAGGAATACACAAAAGCAGCAAAGAGCCTCCAAAATCTTTGCAAGCTTCCAGTGAAAAGGCAATGCATTCTTCCCTGACTTGTCCTCTCTAACAAAGAGGCAGCACACACAAATTCATGAACAGAAAAATCCCTCTACACTGCATACAGTTTTTCTGCTGAGAAGACAGAATAAATCACATGACAGTTATTCAAAAAATTTTGTGCTCTACTGGTACCCTGACACTAAAAAGACCAATTAAAAACCCACTTAGACCAAGAAATGGCTCCAGGTCATAGAGCTCATACTAATCCACCTACCTGTTGGGCACAGCAGCCTCGGCAGGATGTGCCACATACCCAAACAGTAACCAAAATCCTCCCTATTGCATATAAATGCAGCTCCCTGGCCACCAGTTAACCACCAAAGTGCAAAAACCTGGTTTTAAATACCCTGTTTTTTTAAAAAACAAACCAAACCAACCACCACAACTCCTCTAGTTGCTTGCCCCAACCACGACAGACCCCTGGTGACTGGAAGGACAGCCATCCTTTTCATTAAGTCAGTCTGAGCTTTGCAACAGTTTTGTCAAATCAGTCCTCAGCTGGGGGGAGGCAGATTCCACCCTATATCCCCCTTCTACTAATAGTAGCAAACACTTGTGGTTCTGCGACCTTAGCAGTCAGCACTAGGAAGTTCCTTCTGCTAGGCACCCAAGATGAGAGCGGTAACTCTTCATGTATACAATCTTACCATCTCCTACACAGCTTTTGAGCTGCAGGAATACAAAAGCACAGGATACAGAGAGAGTTTCATCCAGACACTCAGCGTTCAGCTGAACTTTGCAAGAGTTCTTAATTTATGAATGATGACACAAATTAAGCTGTCCTTTTTGCTTAAGGCAACTGGGAAGACAGAGATCATAAACATGAAAGTTCTTTGACTTCCTCTCTATGCACCCTTGAGACTCTTACCCACAACGTCACTGACAACAGCTGCAAATGCTCTTTGGATGGGGAGGCCCTGCCACCAGAAGCCAAATGTTCTTTAACCAAGATGTTTTATTCTTCACGCATTCACCACAAATTCCCTGGATGGCTTTGGAAGCCAGGTGGGCTTAGCAGTGCTCAGAAAGATTTCTGTTGCGCTGTACTGCTTACCTAAAATAAAGATCTTCCTAAAGAAAAAAGCAAACAAACAGAAACTTTCCTCATTTGTATTAATGAAACAGTCTATTTGAAGAAAATTAATATGCATCGGTGCTTCCTTTTCTAATTTTAGCTTCTTGGTTACATACTGCAAGTAATTCTCACATTTCAAGAACAAATAGGACTTAATATTAGGAAATAACTTTTCACCTTCACGTGATTCCTGTCATATGGTGCCATGACCTGACATTTTAAAAAGCCATTGTATACCTGAGGTATGAAATAAAACTTTGTGTTTGGCAATACCTGTTTGCTTACGTGTCATCATCTTCTAGTCAGTATTCTCAGTGCCTATGAGACAAGCATTCTGCTTAGGGTTTTCTGCCACTTCTTAAGGCAGGGATATTTTTCTATGTAGGCTTTAAAACACTGAACAACTAACATACAGCAAAATACGTCAGCCTTTCAAAAAAGCCTTTCCTTGTTTATATCACATATCTGAACACAAAACCATTTTTTAAAAAAAAGCAGGTGCAAGTAATATAAAGCACCAAACTTGGGTTTCCTAAAAAAGCACTTCAGAAAACAAGGTAAAACACAGTGAAAGGAGGGCATGTCAATTCTGATTCAAGTCTTCCCCTGCAGTTTGCAGCCCAAGACAACACAAATGCTGCTAGACCCAGCTAATGCACAAGAAACAGAAAGTGAAACTCGCTAATTGACTCATTAACTTAAACTCAACAGTGGTATGGGGTTGTTTTGTTTCGTGTATTTTTTTTTTTTTTTTTTTCAAAGAAAGATAACTCACAGTATAATTTAGCAGTACTGCCCCTACTTCCCTAGGGGGAAGTTTCTACCTTCCAGCCCCGTCCTCACTCCCCATCTGTCTGTCCCTACCCCGGACCACTGGCTTTGCTACACATGGTTATTTTGCAGCTGAATCAGTTTCCTAATCTGTATCACACTCTGGTAGCACAAAGGTTTGTGCCAACACAGCTCAGTGGGAGAAAGGAGAGGCTAGAGTAACAGCTGGTTTTAATTCAGCAGTAACATCAGCTTAAAATTCATGTTAATTTACAGACTCATGATTTAAAATTCACAATCAATCAATTTCATGGTCCCAAACCCCTGATCCCTACCTCCTCAAGCCCTGTGTTTCAACAGGAATCCGAATTTGTACTTTTCTTTCAGTCAATACATTTCAAATCTATCAAGACACAGAAAACAGTTTACGTATATAATCATGAAGAGATGAAACTCCAAAGACAAATAAAAATGTCTGGAATTAGACCTCAGTCGTCAAGGCTGTATCTTCACTTTCAAGTACATGAGTGTGGCACTGCTGAATTTTAAGAAAGTTATTAAACTTTAAAAAAGATACCATTGCTAATGACTGACAAGATTGTTTAGTTTTGGAAAAAACCCTGATATCTAGTCCTTCCTAAAATGGGTTTTTCTCCTTTTCTTGCATAGTTGCTTATTATAATGCTGGCCAGAAGGGATAAAATTCTGAACATACCATCAAATGAATTTTTAAAAACCACAACATGAGCATTCACACAAAAGTTTCACAGGTTGTCAAAAGACAACATGAGCTTGAAGATCACCAAATCTTAAGAGGTTTTTAATATTTGGTTTACACCTTTTAATACTAAGTACTAAAATTTCTGTTGCCTAATACATTTTTTTAATGTTTTGTTCAATTTACAAAGTGAAAACATGGCAGATTAAAAGAGTTAGGCAGATACACAGGAAAAATTCAGCTGAATATATAGTATTTCTTTTGGCAAGAAGGTGCTAAGGGCTCACTAGTGGCAGAATAAGTAATCATCACGATGTTAAACTGCCAAAATTCACTTAGGCTACAGCATGACCTGCATGCAAAACCAGCCGTGAAATAGAAATGAAGCGCTCAAGGCAGACTCAAACATTAATGCATATGCTCTAGTTCTACTCCAGACCACTGCAGCACTCCAGTATTGCAGCAGTCTATATCTGCCCAGGGTAATTGAAGGTGAAGCCAGGAACAGCTACTATCATAGCTTCAGCTATTAAGACTCCTTAATGAACAGTCTAACAATAACCCAGGCTTAACCAGTTCTCTCATTGCAAGGGCCTTAACCATAATAAGCCCCTTGAACATTCCTGTAGTGTTTTCCAAAGATCTCACGGCATGAGGCTACTAACTGTGCTCTCATAGCCTTGTGAGGCAGGTATTAGTCAACCTTTTTTTTTTTTCCCCCCATTTAAATACAGATAAAAAAACTGAGGCAGAGAGCTAGCAAACGACTTCCCTGTGGATATGCAGCTGACTAGTGGCATACAGAATCCAGATCTTCCAGATTCCAGCCCTGTCATCAGCCAAAAGGCCATCATTATGAAGAAAGAAATTAGTCTCGTCTTATAAATAGCATTTGAATATAAGCCTTCCTAAAACATTTGCGAGGAGTTGACCTTAAACACCAGCAGAGCTGCACTGGTAGCCTGGGGCTCCAGTCACCAGCTTGCATGTCAGTAGACCGGGGCTCTTGTCCCTCTGCCTCTCTGGATGTCTCCAGAGCCTGGATCCAATACAAACTGCGTAACAGTTCAGACCACAATCTCATTTGACCACCTCTGGCTGGTTTGGGCTCAGCATATCAAGAAAGTAAGACTGCCCAAAAATATAAACAATGTTGTTCTAAAATACTCAGGTAGCCAGGAAAAAAAACCAAAACCAAAACCAAGCCTTAGGCTGCAACTTTCTGCTACTTTATTCTAAGGCACTAAATGATCATGGTCAGACTGGCAGAAATCTCACTATAATATACAGCTGGAAACCTGAAACGTAGAAAAGGTCCCCAACACACCTGAAATTTGGAGCACTTGTCCAAGTTAATATTCAGTCAGCCTTTAGGATTTTAACTGCTCTTATTGTATATCACACATTTACTTGCAATTTCAGCAGCTCTCATGCACAAGTTAGGTATATTTTGATTTATGTCATGTTCATATGGTGCCACAAACAAGGTCCTCTTCTGGATTACAGTGTCTAACACCTGCAGCAGGTCTAATTCCTGGACTACATTTCCTGCAGCAAAATACTAAGCCCAATACTGATTTTGTAACAAAAAAAAGCCTCTCATGTCTGCTTCTGTAAGAGTCTAACTTCATTTGAAATTACATACTTTGTGGTAAGGCAACCCTAAAATACAAAGTTGAAAATTGCAAAAGCAGAGTTAAAGTAAACAAAGTAAAAACAAGACTTTGCGTAGTAGAAAAGTAATTCCAGTAGTTACTCATTTATTCTGGTTTTAGATACCTGCACTACTACCTCCCACCCACCTGGGCCATCATCAAGTGCTGAACACACAACCTTTACAACCTTAACAGGAGCTTTCAGTCTACAGGAAGAGGTAAAAATCTTCCGTGGGGATCCTCCACCGAGAAAAGACACCACGCAGAAATGTACACAAGAAATTTTGAGAAACAACTGCCTGAGTGGAACAACAAGTTGGAACATTTTTTATTTCTAATCCTCACTTCAGGAGCAAAATGTGGTTACAGGCAGGAGAGCCATAAAATCCTCCTATTTTTGGCTGTCTGCTTACCAAATGACAAAAACCCCATGACTATGAAAACATGAGCCTCTAACACTTCAGCTAAAGGCTCAGGTCTCTTAACGCAAAAGCAGCAGCAGAGTCAAAATTCACTGCATTCTCCACAGGATGACAAAACTCATTGCATTAGTATGCATTAAAGCACCGCCTGACTGTGGCAAAGCGGATGAGACCTGACTCTTAACAGAGACTGTTTCCATCCCAGCTCACATTTAGGTCTCAATTATCTTATCTGCTCTGCCACTCGCATACTTTCCAGATAAGAAATGTTTTTCCCCTCTTTTGAAAGAAGCTTAGAGTTAAAACTGAAACCACAACCAATGTTAAGAATAAAAATGTTGTAAATTAAAATTCATTTGAGGTTAATACTTTTTTAAAAATATTCTATGTACAGGTTAAAACTGGGAACTAGAGTTAATTGACATGCTATGTAAGTTTTAATAACAGTAGTATGTTCTGCAAGTGGAAAGGGAGTATTTTCTTGACTTCAGTTTATTCACATGGTTTAGGTCAACAATCAGTTCATCTGAAGTTAAGAAACTGCTTAAGAGTTGGGAGGGGGGAAAAAGCCTGTTTTCCTTTTCCAATCTATGACTAAGAATGAGGCAAGCAAAGGGAGGATCTAAGATCCTGAAGGCGATGGTAACAAGAGGTCATTAGTTAATTCCCTCAACGATAGATACTACTTCCTTTTATTAAATAACATCAGTTTTTAATGATGTCAAATATTTTTTTTTTTTCTTCTTAGGGATACAGCATACTTGAACTTTACCTGAACCAGTCAAAATAAGCACAAACACACAAGAAACCCTGAACTGAAAGGCAGATTATCATAAACCAAGTAAGAAATAAATAACTCATCTGATTTTTATGCAAAAAATTTACAAAGTTGAGAGAGCATATATATTCTTTCTTACAGATATTGCGTATCTTTGGCCTAACAAAAGCAGTACCAAATTTGGCATAAAGTCTGTTTTAACCAGTACAAATAAATTAGAGTCAAGTTTTTCATTAGAAAAAAAGACAAACACAAACACCATTCTAAGGTTTAAATGAAGGTTCCTGCTTATTGCTTAAATCATTTTTGAAAAAGCTTAATCAATGTACTCTTATGACCAACTATTTATTATCTAGATTACTACAGCACCTGTGAGCTTCAGTTACACTGTAGTAAGACCTACAAAGCCACAGCAGAAGTGATGCCTGCTCTGAAGAGATTATAATCATCTAAAAGATAAATAGTTAAGAAACACAGGAGAGCACAAGGAAATAGACGACTGGAATTTATGTTCTCTGTAACTGCACTTTAGTACACTTTCCCTTGTGCACTGGAAGGATCAAGGTGTACATTTTCTTCCTCCACCTGCCTCACCAAGAACACCCTCCAGAAGTCATGTAAAGACAAAAAAACCCCAAGACACAGAAGGAAGATGTTTTGGCTAGTAAGACTGGAAGAAAACTACATGTTTACACGTTCTTAATACCTCTACTTCCCATATAAGACAGAAAGGATTTCAGTTTTTAAGTTGTCATCTCATAAAGCGGGACTGAACCATAAGAAAATAAACATCCCTCTGGATGGCTAAAAGCCTAGGTGAACTGTCAAGGCAGAGCTGCTGAGGCAATACATTCAAAGCTGTTTCAGACAGTCTTTAAAAAAAAAAAAAAATCCCATTCCTTTAATGAAGCATCCAGTGAGTTCATATACTCACTCCAGTGCAATGGGCACACACACAACTTTTGGAAGAATGCTGTTTTCATTTAAAGGAATTCTTTGAAAATTTACCACTACAATACAGTAGTGCATCCAACACAGACCAGCAGCCAGAGCTGTTTACAAAGCTTTCTGCTCAGCACTAGACTAAAAATCCAAACTCTTTTTGCTGTGTAATAAATCAGTACTCTGCATTTAACAATTTTCAACAGTACCATATGCTATGTAGTCCCATATGTTCCATTACAAGGAAGAAAAACATCATCTCAACATGAAACATCAGGGACTATATTCTTGTAAATCTGGCTTAAACACTCACAATGTTCAATGGCAACCCTAAATAAATCTGCTCCATTTTGTGCGAGATTCTGTGCAACTGAACTGCAGATCGCTTATTTAAAATTAAGGAAAAAAAAAGTATTAATGTAGGAAGCGAGCACACTATTTGCATCTCTCCAGAAGCAGATTCACTATGCACAAAATTTGGCACACATTCATCAATTCCAATCTAATAAAGACATCTTGCTCATAAAATGATGATAGTATCTGGTAGTCATAACACCTTTCATCCTAAACTGCTTAACGTATGTGAAAATACATACACTACATACAAGATTCATTCCTCCCAGTGCTGAAAAGCAGTTACTCTGGAACATGACATCTGCCATGTTCTGCATCACAGTAATTCTGGAGAGTAGTTTGTGAGAAAAGTAAAAAAACAAAACAAGCCCATGTATGCATTTTAGGCTACAGGGAAAAGCAGTAGGCAGTGTCTAGTTTCCTAGACAGCAGTTTATCCAGGACTTTGGGGTTAACATCTCCACTCTTAAACTGACAATTTCTTAGATTAAGTACGAACAGCTTTCTCTCTCTTCCCAAAGACAGTGCAACCCGCAGCATAAAAGCTGCTTGTACCGAAGGAAAGTCATGAACGCCTGAAAACATGGCACACCAAGGTCACCATTTGCCCTTCTTTTGAGGAATTACTTAGTCTCTCAGGTAACCCAGCATCATAATTAACAGAGTGACAACAGGAGGGGGTGCAAACGGGGGGAATTCACTAGTTGAAAACTTTAAAGGCAACCTGACGAAGATTAGTTCATCTGAACGAGCTATGTTCTCTAGCTTTGCCCAACTAACCACCGTGATCCAACCATGCCTAATTATACTAATATTCAGAAAGACAGACTGAAATTAATATGCCAAACAAACTGTGAGAATGTCCTTATTTGAAAGTCTTTTGTAGCTAAGTAGGAAGGCATGCAACTGCGCGTTCCCACATACCTATTGGTTTCATTAAATTCAAAATAAACCAAAGTCCATTTTGACCTAATATTCAGGGTGGGGAAAAAATAGTAATTACATCAACATCAAGCTATTACCTGTTCAAGGACATAAGTGCTTACTTCATTAACAACTCAGACAAACTTGTTTTGTAAGCTCCCTATATTAAATTTGAAATTTCCCTGCCCTTACAAATTAAACTAACAATTTCTTACACAAAGGGAAAGTCCAGTAAGACAACACAAACACAAGGATGAGTATATAAACAAGAAAACTTCCAAACTGCTCAAATCAAACGCATTCTTTGCCATCCTCAATAAGAACAAGCTTACCCAAGCCACCTAGACAACCTAATTTCAACAATTTCTTTGAATTCACTTAAACAACTTCTTTAAAAAAAAAAAAATACTACCAGTACTCCAGGTTTCTTTAATCTGAGAGCAAAACCTACTGACCTTTACAAACATATATTTTTCACATTTCCAACAGGAAGTAAAAATTAAATACCCATGATATAGTTCTACAGAACAAGGACAACATGTCACATTACAAGCATTGCTCTTTAATGCTGTGAAGTGGAGCTTTATAAAGATTCAACAGAAGCTGCCATAGTATCATAAATAACTAGGAGGGCACTCGGATTTCCAACATCCTTCAGTAGCTCAGGAGATGGATGACCACACCCAATTAATTTACTTTAATTTCTATTTCAACTTTCCTCCTCATTAATTAGGAGCTGAGGTTCCCATAGATTACAGTTCCTGGCATGCAATACCAATGATGATTTTAAGTGGTGCACACTACACGATCGCACTTCGTGTGCTGTAATACAGCCAGCAGATCAAAATGAAAAGTCAGAATGTGTGCTGCCCATGTAAAAATAGGAAGAGAGATTTCCTTCTTTTTACCCAAAATATCTAAGGAACCCTGGCTTTATCAGATCAATACTTTCTAAAATATGTTTCACTCAATGAATTAAAACAAACGTACCATAGTGATTTCAGAGAGCAATAACAAGACAGTTTCAGGAAAACTGAGCTACCCTTGAAAGAACTAATGAACAAGCAGGCGCAATGCGATTGCATAATGTTTATTACACAGCACTAAGCCAAAGGCAATCAAATCATTCTGGTTTAATCAATGGCCTTCAAATAAGGAAGTAGTTTGAAAATAATAAGCATAAAATAAAACACTCTTTTAGGTTTACTACTTTGATTTTTTTTTCCTGTTGTGTAAAAGCACATCTATTAAAAAAGCTGAGCATGTGCCGAAGTATAATTTTATAAAAATCTACTTCTTAAATATCTTTGATATCAAAACTGCACTTTTATTCAAACTCAGTTTGCTGTAAATGCTGTGACTGAACCATAGAGAGGTTCTCTTAAAAGAATTTGAACTCTGCCTTAAAACAAAAGGTCTGTTTTCTATTTAAAAACATTAACCTTAGACACTAAGATTTCTTTCCTGTAAAATCAACAAATAAATAAAATTGAAAGTGTTTCACGAACACCTCCTCCTCCCCTGCCATTTCTCATAACCTGGACATTGCAGCATTTCACGAGGCTGCAGAACAACCTGGAACAAAAAACTGTAAATGGAGAAAACAACTAGTCTGTGTTCCTGGTCCAAACTCGCTGACCCCACCCTTTGTGCAGCAAACTTCACCGCCACTGCTACCCCTCTCCTCCCCAGCCACAGGGTTTCCTGAACAGCCTGTGTCAGCCCAGCTTCATACAAACAGGGTTTTCTCTTACAGGCAAGACAGCTGATTAGTCAGAAGGGACAGAGCCCAGTTCTGTTGAAAGACCACTCCATCCTGCAACTCATTATGAAAAATAAATTTAACAGCAAAAGCCTGTTGATACAGGATCCATATTTAGAATGCACATAAGTAGAAATATCTCATCTTTAAAAGTTTTGACTTGCAAGGATCCTTTTTAACCGATAATGAATGTAACAAAGCAAAAGGGAAGTACATACAGAGAATCACTGTAAGTAATACACATACAGAAGAATTAGCTTGCAATCTGAAAACCCTCATATTGGAAAGGGAAGATGGAAACAACCTAGCTCAAGTTTTCCTCAAATCAGATGCAAGAGGAAGTTATATGATGAGTTATATGATGAGTTATAGGGTAAATAAGAAATCTTGATTTGACAAAACCTGAAAAAACTATACATTAACGCAGATACGAACAGTTTGCAGCCTCACTGTGAGTGCATAAAAGAATTAAGTTGTCAGATATTTGTATGAATTTCAATGTTAAAAGAGAGTTTGTGAACAGGTATTTACATTTAAAACACTCCCTATATTGTTACATTACTCCCTGAGAACTCAGAATTAGCTAGCTACCAGAAGTAATACAGTTTTAAAGACATAAACAGAGAGGAACAAGCATGGTGTATTATTTCTCTCCATGAACAATCCATTATCAATGTAGAAATACCAACACATGTACTCTAATACATCTTGTACAAGATACATTAAACTAATTACCACTAGCAAAATAAGCTACATCACTCTAAGCATTGTAGCATTCCAAACATTTGTTGAAACTATGTAAGCAGACCTTGGAGAACAGATTGGAGCCCACTTATCCTCACCCAAACATGAGCACCATAAGCTGCAGTAACAGTGTCATACCCCTGTAGTGCTCTTACCCAGTTAACTTCTAATCACGTTGTGTACTGCGGATCAGCTTCCGCAGGAGAGGTGAGGAGCGTCCCCCATTGATCCATAACCCTGAACTACTTTCATCTTCTTATTTAGATCACTATCCCATAAGGCAGGCAATGTGATTTGAAATCCTCCGGGACAGAAAGTGGAGCTGAGCACAGCTCTCCCACAGCCTGGGTAAGTCCTTCTGCTAGGAGGCTTCTGCACAGCAGGGAGGCCATACCAGCACCACCTGTTTTGCTGTTTTTAAACAAACATGGCAGCTGCCACTAGACTGTGTGCTGAGCCCGAGTGCTCCACACACCTATGAGATCAGTGTTCAACTGCTGGAGCACAACCCTGAGGAGAACACCCTGGCTGCAGACAGAAAATCCGGCACCGAGCTGCTCGATTCTGCCCAGGCTGAGTAAGTAACCAGGGAAAACCCGGATGCTACCAGGGCTACTCAGTGGCTACTAGATTTTAGAAGTATCATAGTTATAGGATTAGGGAATTAGTTCCACTTACGTTCCTGGGGGAAAAAAAAAAAAAAGGAAAAAAAAGGACACAAGGAGATATATAGGAAACAAAATTCTACGGGCTTAGTACTTGCCTAGTGTCCTCCTTCTTTCTCCTTCCCACGCAAATATGAGTACTGCTAGATGACATTCAGCACCTACAGTAAATCATTTCTTCATGTCATTAAAAGGACAGATACATCTGCTAAGACCCGACATAGGTAATTACTTCCAACTCAGTTTAAAGAAAGCTGACAGTAACCAAGCTCCCCTTTTCACTAGGCCAATGCTAACGCCGTTCATATTACTTGCTCACAGACAGATCTGAGGAGTAATCTTAATGGACAGACGCCGTTTATCCGAGCTGTGACAGTGTCCCTAGCTTGCAGGTGAAGGAAAGGCAGTCGCTTTCCCTCCTCTCTTCACGTCCACCCCCGCACTGAGGCATTTCCCCCTCCGCACAGGTTACTGTAACGCGCCGCAGCTGCTGTCCTGTAGCTCTAACTTCCCACAGAGCTCCTCGACCACGGCCAGCAAACTCGGGACAGCTCACCGCACAAGGGAGCTGCATGTCAGAAGTCCTACAAAAACCAGCACGACCTGCTGGGAAGCTGCCCCCCCATCCTCTGGCCCCCACACCCCCGGCCCCCCCCCATCCCCTGCCCTCCTCAGCGGGGCACTCCCGGCACCAGAGCCGCCACAGGAAGAGTGCTGCTGGCCGGGGGGCTCGCACACCCGCCAAGACCCCTTACTCGAAGCCCGGAGGCAGCTACCCCAGCCTCCGAGCAGCTCCGGGTGAGCGGGCGGGCCCCGCCGCGGGCGCGCCCCTGGGGAACTCCGCCGTGAGGCGCCCCCGGGAGCACCCGGCACTCCCCGTCCCGGCAGCGAAAAAGTGCTTTTTTAGCCCCAAAACCGCTGCCAGCCCCGGCGCTGCCCCGCTCCCCGCCCCGGCGGGACCCGCCTGTCAGAGGCGAAGCCGCCGCGCGCGCGCCCCCTCAGCCGGTGCCCGCGGCCGCCTCGCCTCACGGCCGCGGCTCCCACCCCCGCGCCTCACCTGGTGCCGGCCGGCGGCAGCGGGCCACGTCCGCGGCGCCCGGGAGGGAGGCGGGAGGAGGGAAGGAGAGTGTCCGCCGGCCCGTCCCCGTACCCGCCGCTTCCTGCCACGGCCCCGCCGCCGCCCGAGGTGCGGCTCCCCCTGCCAGGCGCGGCCAATCGCGCAGCCGCTCGGCGATCGGCTCTACGGCCTGCCCGCCGCGGGCGGGCGGGCGGGAGGGAGGGAGGAGTAGGCATCGGCGCTCGGCTACCCAGCCCGGCGGCTCAGGCCAGGCAGCGGAGCGGCGCCGCCTCATCGATCGCACCCCCTGAAGCATCGGCGCTCGATTCAGCCGCCTGCCCAGTCCCGCCGGGAGCGAAGGCTTCGGGGTGTCCCGGGCCGGCGGCCGCCGTTAACGGCTGGGGCGGGGCTGCCCCTCAGAGCTCCTCAGGGCCTGCAGTGGACGGTGTCGGGGCCCATAGTGGCCTCAGGGGTGCGAGAGAGCGGGGTGTCGGGGCCTATAGCTGCCTCAAGTGTGTGAGGGTCCGGGCCTGTGGTAGCCTCGGGTGTGTGAGGGGATGGTGTCAGGGCCCAGTAAAAAGGCAGCTCTGAGTCTTTAAGTACCTGCTGTCAGGGTTGGGGGAGCCTTGACAACGACTGTGTGTCCTGTGGCAGGTCGCAGCTGGCAGAGATTCCTAGGAACAAAAAAAAGACAAGGTCTGACTTAACAGTGGTGTGCCTTAAGGAGGAAAGGCCTCAAAGGAGAAGAAGGAGCTTTAGCAGTGGTTAAGAGGTCTGGATTAGGAAGAGCTCAGAGCAGAGACAGGGTAAGGTGATTTAATGCTCTTTCTGCCACACTTTGTGGGTCCCTACAGCCTCTGAATCTAGAGGCAAACACTCTTGCCTGGATTGCTGTAGAGGCTCACAGTGGCTTATTCTTTGATAGTTCTTTTTTTTATTACTTTTTTGCTAAATAAACTGAGGAGCAGAGCTTTATCTTCTGCCAGTACCTCATGCAACCTCATTCTACTAGCTTGTTTCTGACAGCTATTCTCCTCCTGGGCTTTCTTCTAGGACCATCATCATATAGCCCTTTGAAACTAAAGGTACAGAAACTTGAAAGCCATGTGTTCCAGGCTAAGGGTGTTGGTATGCATTCTGTTCTTCAAAGGCCAAGGTACTATATTACAGGTTTTCTCATTGCAGTCATCTAATTCATACAGTAAATGAGTTGCCATGATCTCTGTTTATAAGCCGAGCTGCATAACCTTTTTTTCTCTATTTCTTACAAATGGAAAGAAAAACAGTGAGCGTGACTTCTGTGTCAGCTACTCTGTGAATAGCTGATGCTGACAAAGCAGGAGGCAGAAATCTTTCTTCAAACTGAGTGAATGTATATAAAACAATAAATGAGTTGTGATGAGAAAACCAGCTTTGATTAAAACATGAGCCAAGAACAACAGCTTGACAGAGAAGTCTGAACTTTCCCTGATAGCTCTTTGGGGCGTAGACAACGTTGAGTTTCTGCGTTTGTAAGGGAAACATGGCATTCCTTAAAGCTGAACCTCCTCCCTTGGGTTCCCACTGAATGCCTGAGAGATGACAGTAGAGGGTGTCTCCAGAAGGCTAATATTAAACATGAGGAATTAGTACAGAGGGAGCAACAGCAAGTGAGGTTCCAGTTTTGACCACAGAATGAGCTAAAAAATTTTGCATCAGCAGCTGTATGCAGTTTCTTACTTGTTGGCTGCATACAGCTCCTTCTGTTCAAAGGGTTCTTGTGTGCCCTCACGTTAGTAAATGCACCTGCCCTTTGTGTGATGTGTGAGAGACGGGCTGCTCGTAGAGGGTAAATCGGCTTCAGACAAACAGAAAGTGCTGAGGCGGTGTTACGCAGGATAAATTAACCTTGGAAGGGCAGCCTTGGTTCCGACACACTTGCAACTAGTTTGCTATCCACAGCAGGATGAATCAGGCTTGCAGGGGAGCTGGTGGGCTAAATATGTGGACAGATGGAAGAGATGCAGACAGGAAATGGGGAAGAAAGAGGGAAAATAGTGTTTATAAAGCTCTAAGGGGGCTCTGGTTAGTTCAGAGAAAGGGCTTTAGCCAGTCCCATCTCTATTTTTAACTCTATGACTGTATGACATTGGGAAAGTTATTTGAACAATTCAAGCCAGGTGCAAGTCTGCAGGGAGAGGACAAACCCAGCGCCGGCACCCAGTCAGGTCATGCGATGTGGCAGCCGCCACCACACCCTTTCCTGTTCGCCCTGTGCCCGCGGGCAGCCCTGCCAGCCACCGCAGCCCTGAGCAAGGAGAAAGGCAAAGGGATTGCTTTCCAGGATGCTGATAACCCTGGCACCTGGCATCGCGTGGCGACGGAGAGGTAGCAAGCAGCTCTGGCGTCGTATCTCCCGTGCGCCAAGTCAAATGCCCTCAAATGGGACGCTGAGCTCTGGGAACTACTCTCGATAGTGTTGACTTTTAGCTGTGTCTCAGCCTCATCTCCTGTAAAAGGTAATATTTACTTATGTAAAAAGGTATCGGGCATACTTTGCATGGGTGTTCCGAGTTAAAAATTGTCAGTCAGGGCAAACATCTTTGGGGTGAACTACAGGAAAGCAAAGCGCATACGCTGCATTATTACAATTCTTTTCAGAATGAGGAGTGTGACCTGATGCTCCTCTCGGCTGCTGAACGCCCGGTTCAGCGAGTCTGAAAAAGCGCTGCCGTGTTTTTGAGTTCAATCCTCCTTTAGATAAAACCTATTCTATTTCCTTTCCCTTGTTGAGATGTTTATAGTATCTCAGTGAGTCAATAAGTTGTGCATTTGAGGAATGCACCTCACAACTGTTAAGGTAAGCGTTTAGTATGGCTCTGCTGGAGGCAACGAGACTAATTAGTTCTTCCCAGGTGACTTAGAGTTGCAGAAAAGGGCTAAATGAGATACTTAGCCTGAAATATCAATGGGAGGCATTTTCATATGGAGTGGGACCCTGTCATTCCTGCATGTGACTCTCACTGCAGGATCTGTATCTTGGTCCTTAATGTTGTAGCAGTGTCTGGTCAGGAGAATAACCCGTACCCGGCGGATGTGAGGCATTCGCAATGGATCTGGACGCTTGTTCTATGAAAGCTGCTGTTTACTGGCATGGAGCAGCTACATCACCTGGGTGAACGTGAGATCACAGAACCGTGGTATGGAGGAACAAGGAAGTAATTTCTGTATTAAAAAAAAAAAAATTGGAAAGAGTAGCCTAAGTGTCATGACAGGTCCATTCCCACCAGCGTGAGGTCCTGCTCCTCCCCTGGTGTGCAGCAGCACCGCTGTGCGCCTATGACCTGCGATAAAGGCGTTTCATGGCAGACAGGGTCATCCTGGTGGGAAAAAGGGAGAATACGGGTCTCTGGAGGCCCAGGCAAAGCCCTTGAAGAGTAAAGCCTGGCAGAGAAAGCCCGCAGCGAGCGCGGTTTAAGCCTTGGCCTAAGTTGCAGGTGGAGCCGGGACTCGAACCCGGGTCGCACCGCCAGTCTCCGCTCCCCAGGACCCCCTTTAGGTGCCCGTCGCGTTCGCCGGGCGGCGGCGCTCAGGCAGTGGGGCGGCCGCCCGGAAGCGGAAGTGGCGGCGCGGGCCCTGGCGCCGTTGCCGAGCGCCGGGTGGAGGCGCGGGCCCGCGGCGGCTGCGTCCCGTCGCTATGAGCGCGGCCGGGTTGGTGTCTGCCACGCCGCCGGCCCCCGCTCCGCCTGGGGCGCCCGCCACCGCCATGCCCCCCGGCCCCGAGTACTACGAGGAGGAGGAGCTGGAGAGCGCCGAGGAGGAGGACGGCGAGCGGAGCGCTCGGGCCCGCGACTCCGATGAGGGTTGGTAGCCTGGCGGGCTGGGCCGGAGCGGGGCCGGGGAGGCTTTGGTGCCTTGGGAGGGTGCAGGAGAGTGGGGACTGGGGCAGGGCGGAGAAGCGGGGGCGCCTGGGGCTCATGGGGGGCGGTGGGGAGGCTCTCACCGGGGTGGCGGGTTGAAGAAGGGGACTGCTCCGGACAGGGGCACTGAGGAGGTGGAGGAGAGTGTTTGGGGAAGAAAGGCTTGGGTCGGGTTTGGCGGAGAAGTGGTCTGGAGCCGCAAGAAAACGCGAAGAAAACAAGGGCCTGTTAGAATGCTGGGGTTCCCTGTGGAAGAGTAGAAAAGCAAAGCCAATGGAGAGGTGGAATAAGTGGTTTCTCAGGTGAAGAAGAGGCGGTGAGAGAGGGGAGAGCACTGAGGAGGTGGGACTGAGTGTATGGGACAACAGAGTAAAAGTAGCAGAGAAATCCGGTGTATGAAGCTTGGTTATATTTCTGCGGTGTGAAGGGGGAAGGAGGCAGTTAAGGTAGAAGAAAGTGTGGAATGAAGTATGCGAGTGCAAGAGGATGTTCGAGGAAAGAGGGGTTTTGTAGAAGAACTAGGAAAGTAGTGGAGAAGAGGAAATGGAAGTAAAACCTAGAGTATCCTGGGGTGTAGGATGCATAAAATAACAAATAAGGGAGATGAAGAATGACCCTTTGACAATGCCTGTTGCTCTGTCAGCCAGAGTCCTCCACCACGTCTGGTGCGTTCATGAATGAGGTGCCAGAGCCAAACCTGTAGATCCTTACAAAGGATGACAGCATACTGGTCCGTGGGGGGCTCTCCATGGCTGCACACAAGCAAACGGAGTATGGAAGTCCTTTATGGTGACCTAGACATCTAACTATTTTTCTTGCAGTTGAAACTTTTTGTTTTATCTTTGGTGTGTTGAATATTAGCTTAATAAATGTAAGCTTAAACCATTTGTTCATAGTTTAAGAAAAATCCGAGAAAGGTTTGGTTTAAGGGACTGGTGCCCCCTGTCCATATGTAGGGAATGCAGCTGTAGTTTAGGCGTTACAGCTGTACCCTGCCTACCACAACTCCAGCCTGGGGACACTGACCTCTCCTTGGGGAGGAAAGGTAATTAATTCTTGGCTACCCATGTCTTACAAATAGAAGCCTGAAAAGGCATAGCAGAAAACTAGCAGTCCCATACAGGTTTAATTTGTTTATAGTTTGTATTATCTATTCATAAAATTGGGGCTATCTTTATGGTAGTGCTGGTCCTTGTTATGTATAAATGTTGAAGTACTTCTGTGTGACTTGGAGCTGAGAAGTCAAGTTCAGATCACAGCATGTAACTTTGTTATCTTTAGCGAGACCTTTGTGGTCAACCCTAACAGCATCTAGTCATAGTATTTTTGTTCAGGTCAAGATGCAGAATCAGTTACAGCTGTTTCAGTCAGTCTTCCATATATATTATGTCATGGGCGAAACTGTAGGAAGAAGTCTGTGAAACGTTTTTCAGAGTCTTTAGGCTGGTTCTGTCTCATCTTTGTATGAGTGAGCGTTAATGTAGAACCCGTTGTCTTAAACTGGGAAGAAATTACCAGACTATCTTAAGTTGAAGTTGTTTAGACTTGATGTAAGCTTCATTGCAAAACTACCAGAGGATTTACATAGGTTAACTTGCAGTTGCAGGAAAGAGATGAGATGATTAATTTCACTTCTGAATTCATCTCTCCAGAGGCCTATCTGGTTGTGTATTTGAGGTTAAATTGCCTGAGGTTTGGGGATATTTTTGTTCATTTGTTTCTTTGTTTTTAAATAATTTACTACTTTGGGTTTTCTTAAATACTTCTTTAGTTTTAACAAGTCATTCTTTACCTCATTTAGACACTGAGGATGCC